>NW_024080657.1:2609743-3209743 GCF_003009895.1 Hyaena hyaena
TGATTTGTATTTCCCTGATAAGTAGGGATGCTGAGCATCGTTTCATGTGTCTGTTGGCCATCTGGATGTCCTTTTTGGAGAAGTGTCTGTTCATATCTTCTGCCCATTTCTTCACTGGGTTGTTTGTTTTTCGGGTGTGGAGTTTGGTGAGTTCCTTATAGATTCTGGATATCAACCCTTTATCTGATATGTCATTTGCAACTATCTTTTCCCATTCCATTGGTTGCCTATTAGTTTTGTGGGTTGTTTCCTTTGCCGTGCAGAAGCTTTTAATCTTGATGAGGTCCCAATCGTTTATTTTTCCTCTTGATTCCCTCGCTTTGGGGGATGTGTCAAGTAAGAGGTTGCTGCGGTGGAGGTCAAGGAGGTTGTTTCCTGCTTTCTCCTCTAGGGTTTTGATGGTTTCCTGTCTCACATTCAGGTCCTTTATCCATTGTAAGGTTTTTAAAATGAAAAAAAATGGGTAGAAGACACAAACAGACATTTCTCCACAAAGAACACTTACAGATGACCACGAGACACGTGAAAAGATGCTCAGCATCACTCGTCATCAGGGAAATGCAAATCAAAACCACAGTGAGATACCACCTCACACCTGTCAGGATGGCTAAACTCAACAGCACAAGAACAAGTGTTGGTGAGGATGTGGAGAAAAAGGAAGCCTCTTACACGGTTGGTGGGAAGGCAAACTGGTGCAGCCACTGTGGGAAACAGTATGAAGGTGCCTCAGAAAGTTAAAAATAGAACTACCTTATGATCCAGCAGTTACACTACTAGGTGTTTACCCAAAAAATACAAAAACACTAATTCAGAGGGATACATGCACCTCTGTGTTTAGAGCAGCATTATTTACAATAGCCAAATTATGGAAGCAGCCCAAATGTCTGTTGATAGATCAATGGATAAAGAAGATTGGCATATATATAAACTGGAATATTACTCAGCCATAAAAGTGAATGAAATCTTGTCATTTGCAACAACCTGATTGGAACTAGAGAGTATAATGTTAAGTGAAGTCAGTCAATCAGAGAAAGACCAATGTTACATGATTTCACTCACATGTGGAATTTAAGAAAACAAATGAGCAAAGGAAAAAGGGAAGGGCAAACTGAGAAACAGACTCTTAACTATAGAGAACAAACTGTTTCCAGAGGGGAGAGGGGCGGGGGGATGGGTGACATAGGTGATGGATATTAAGGAGGGCACTTGTGATGAGCCCTGGGTAATGTTTGGAAGTGCTGAATCACTATATTGTACGCCTGAAACCAATATAACGCTGTACATTAACCCTAGTAGAATTGGAATAAAAACAGTTAATAAAATCTTTAGGTTTTAGGGGTTAAATCCAATTTGATATTTTAAAAAATAGTTGATGTGGAAAAGCAGAAAGTTAAAAAAAAATGTGTTATTCTACATCCAAGTATTTGGAGATATTCCTGTTAGATTTCTGTGATTTATTTCTAGCTTAATTTCATTATGGTCAGTGAAGTTTCTTTATTTGGTATCAGGTTAGCTTGTGAAGGTTTGTTTTATGCTTTGGGGAACGTCCCATTTATGGTTGGAAAGAACAGGGACTGTGCCGTGAGCGGCGTATTCTGTGATGTCGCTTAAGTACGCTGGTTGATGGTGCTGTTCAGCTCTTCTGTGTCCCTGTTCCTTTTCCATCCACTCGCTCTGTTGATTATTAAGAGTTTCTAAGTCTCAAGGAATAATTTGTAGATTTTTTATTTCTCGTTTCATTTCTATCAGTTTATGCTTTCAAGTATCTAAAGTACTTTCATTAGGGACATATTTAGGTTTCTTATGTTATCTTCACAAATCTACCTTTTATCATTATATAGTATCCTTTTTTTATCCCTTGCAATTTTCTTGGCTTTGAAGTCTACTTGGACATTAATATAGTCACTCCAACTTTCTTTTGATGAGTGCTTGCATGGAATGATCTTTGTATCCTTTCATCCACTTATATCATTATATCCAAAGTGAGTTGGATTTAGTAGTTGTTTTTTTTTTTAAGTCCATTGTGTCCATCTCTATCCTTTAATTGGTATGTTAAGACCTTTTTTTTTTTTAATTTTTTTGAGAGAGAGAGTGTGCGTGCTCACCTGCACGTGGGGAAGGGACATGGAGAGGGAGAGAGAATCCCAAGCAGGCGGAGCCTGACGTGGAGCTTGATCTCATGACCCTAGATGGCGACCTTAGCCGAAATCAAGAATCAGGCTCTAGTGACTAAGCCACCCAGGTGCCCCAAGAACCATTTACTTATTTTTTTGTATATATATTTTTATAGTTTATTGTCAAGTTGGTTTCCATATAACACCCAGTGCTCATCCCCACAAGTGCCCTCCTCCATGCCCATCACCCCCTTCGCCTCCCCCCACCCCATCTGCCCTCAGTTTGTTCTCAGCATTTAAGAGTCTCTCATGGTTTGCCTCCCTCCCTCTCCCCAACGATTTTCTCCCCTTCTCCTCCCCCATGGTCCCCAAGAACCATTTAAAATTATGTGTTGGTCGGGCGCCTAGGTGGCTTAGTTGATTAAGTGTCCGACTTTCACTTAGGTCATGATCTCGCGGTTTGTGGGTTTGAGCCCCACGTCGGGCTCTGTGCTGACAGCCAGCTCAGAGCCTGGAGCCTGTTTCAGAGTCTGTGACTCCCTCTCTCTCTGACCCTCCCCTGCTCACGCTGTCTCTCTCTCTCTCCCTCCTAGAAATAAATAAAACATTAAAAATAAATTAAAAAAATAAAATAAAATTACGTGTTGGATTTAGTTCTACCATTTTATTATTTGTTTTCTGGTATACCTTCTCTTTGTTGTTCCTGTTTCTTTCTCCTGCCCTCTTTTGGGTTGGAATATGTAACAGTTTTTTTGGTATTGGCATTTTAATTTATCTGTGGTGTTTTTACTCTATCATTCTGTGTAGTTTTTTAGTGGTTGCCCTGAGATTACAATAGACAGACTTTTCGCAGTGTTCTTAGAATCTGTTTTACAACCTCAAGTGGAATGTGGAAATGTTAGCACCCCAGCGGCCCCTTTATCTTTCCTCTTTGATGTTGAGTTGCCCTGTGTATCACATCTACGTACATTGGAAACCCAGTGGGCATGGGATGGTTTTTTTACTTTGAATTGTCAAACATACTTTAAAGAACTCAAGAGGTTAGTCTTAGTTGAACCAGATTTTCATCATTTCTATTGCTCTTCCTTCATTCCTGATGTTCTGAAGTTCCTTCTGGTATCATTTCTGTCTGGCGAACTTAATTCGGCAATTCTTTGAGAACAGATCTCTGGGCCTTAACATACAGGTGTTGCAGCTGCATTTTGTCGAGTGGGTGGATTCGGAAATTGAGTGGATTATTCTCTCTCCGTCTTCCGCGGGTCCGGAACCCTGGTATTGCCTTTCTGGTTTCTCTGCTAATTGTGTTCCCATTTCATAACTTCCCCAATTATCTCTCCGAAGAACTGCAGAAATGGCGGTGCCCTGATTATTACGAAAACAACGTCCACAAGATGCAGCTCCCGTTTTCCAACAAGCTCCTGGGCAGCACGCTGAGCTCCGAGGAGAAGCAGGAACGGCGGCAGCAGCAGCTGCGGCGCCTGCAGGAGCTCAATGCCCGCCGGCGGGAGGAGAAGCTGCAGCTGGACCAGGAGCGGCTGGACAGACTGCTCTGTGTGCAGGTGCTGGTGGGTCCGGGGCAGGGGGGGGCTCTGGTGGAGGGCTCGGCAGCTCGGGGGGGCTTGTACCGTGTACACAGCAGCACGTGTCTCTGGACTTGGCTTCATTCATTTACTTTGGCCCTATAATCTCCTTCGTGTTATAACTTCTTTTTAAAGTTTTATTTTTTGGAGGTGGGGGGAGGGACAGAGAGAGAGAGAGAGAGAGAGAGAAAGGAAGAGAGAATCCCAAGCTGGTTCCACGCTGTCAGTGCAGGGCCCGATGAGGGGCTCGAAGTCATGAACCCTCAGGATCATGACCTGAGCTGAAACCAGGAGTCGGATGCTTAACTGACTGAGCCACCCAGGCGCCCCTGTTTTACAGCTTTTTCATTAACATGTAGCACACATGCTACAAAGTGCACAGGTCTTAAGCATGTATGTACAGCCCGATCTGCCGTCCTGAGCACCGCCAGCTTGTCCCCTCTTAGCCAGTTACCTCCCACCCCGCTCCAAAGGTAACATTTCTGACCTCTGTCACCATAGATTAGTTTTGCCCCCTCAGGTGGTGCTGAGGCCCTGATGCGACGCAGCCTAGGGACAGTGGGGAGGAGGGCCGGGTGTGGAGCTCAGGTGGGAGGGGAGGTTTGTGGAGGGACAGGCTCGGGGAGTTCTGGGAGCCCCCTTCTGCCGTGGTTTCTCTCCGTTTGGCTCCTGAGCCACATGTCCCTCCTTCCTGTTGGTGCTCGCACCGACAGTGGAGATGAATGGTGGCCACTCCGCTTTCAGGAACTGCTGGAGGACGGCCAGATGGACCAGTTTCACAAGGCCCTCGTAGAGCTGAACATGGACTCGCCGGAAGAGCTGCAGTCCTACATACAGAAGCTCAGCTCGGCCGTGGAGCAGGCCAAGCAGAAAATCCTTCAGGCAGAAGTCACCCTCGAGGTGGATGTGGTGGACAGCAAGCCGGAGGTACCAGGGGCCTTGGGAGGAGGGTCCTGTAGTGTCATTTAGAGAGGACAGCCCTTCCTGGGGACGGGAGGAGTGGCTTGAGCAGGCTGGCATCAAAGAGGCGTGACCAGACTTGGGAAAGCAACGTGGGGCGAGCTCTGCGTGGGGCAGAGATGGCGCTGACCTTGTGCCCACTGAGGTTCTCCCTGAGAGATCTCACCCTGTGGGCCTCTGGCCCCCCGGGCGTGGGAGCTGTGCGTGTCTAGCAGGAAGAACATTCACGGGCCAGTCGTGTGGTGCCCTCTTGAACCTGAACCTTCTCCTCCGACGGTTATTTGTAGCCCCTTCCACTTTTTTCTGATGTTTTCTTAAATACATTGTGGTTGATGTTTCACTTCTTCTCTGTCTCAACGTCCTCTAAGGATGGAGATGGTGCTTCATAATAGTGGATGGATGTTTTACAGCAACTGGTAGGTGTGCTCAGTAAGATATCTGTGGGTTGATTTGAGGTCAGCCTTTTATTACTAAAACTGTTAGAATAAACCATTTGATCTTCTCTGTCTTACCTTTTTGTGTCACTGCCAGTAGACTCTTAGTGTTGAGGTGGCCTGAGGTCAGGTGGCAGGGCCGAGATGGGGCCCTGGGTGCTGCACACTCGGTAGCTGGTCACCTGCCTGTAGAATTGGAGGAGAGTGTTCCGGAGCGTGTGCCTTCCTCCTGCATCTGTCAGCCCTAGCGTTCTAAAACAAAGGACTTGTCCCTTGCCTGGTGGCCCTTCTGGGCCAGTATTAAGCACACTAATTTGGTGTTTTTTGTCTAATTTATTTATTTTTGAGAGTGAGAAAGAGAGAGAGAGAGAGAAGGGGGGAGGGGCAGCCACAGAATCCGAAGCTGGCTCCAGGCTCTGAGCTGTCAGCACAGAGCCCAGCTTGGGGCTCGAACTCCTGAACAGTGAGATCATGACCCGAGCCCAAGTCAGGCTTAACTGACTGAGCCACCCAGGCTGGTTTTTTACTTTAAGTCAACTTTCTCTAAATTCTAAAACCAAGACTTTTAGAAATGGAACAGTCCAGTTTGTGCTGGGTGGCGTGGTGACTTGCTGGTGACTTGGGAGCTGGTTTTGGCTGGGTGGGGGGGCCTGTTCTCACGGCTCCAGCTCTCAGCTGGGAGGCTCACCCCCACCCTTGCCGTGCTCAGCCTCCATCTCCAGCTCTCCTGCGGCAGAGACTCCCGGAGGCCAGCAGTGGCCAGGGCGCGTGTGTCCCGGCAGAGCCCGAGTCAGCCTCCCCAGACATAGTTTCCTGGTGCCTGAGGTCTCGGCCAGGGCCCTTTCTTGCCGTCTCACTCTGGCACCGATGAGCCTTCCTAGTTCGCCTCCCTGAGTCTTCCGGTTGTGCTTTGGGTCTCAGCTGTTTCCTGGGATCCAGACCAGTGGTGCCTCTGTTGTTTATTCACCCACATTCAGTATTTATCCTGCTTAACAGGACATCAGCGGCTTTCTCCCAGAGATGTGCCGCCGAGCCACTGGCCGGTGGGCAGGTGAGGGGTTTCAAATTTAAAATGAAAAGCCCCTGAGGCGCCTGGGTGGCTCAGTCCATTAAGTGTCCAGCTTCGGCTCATGATCTCACGGTTCGTGAGTTCGGGCCCCATGTTGGGCTATGTGCTGACAGCTCAGAGCCTGGAGGCTGCTCTGGATTCTATGTCTCTCTCTCTCTCTCTGTCCCTCTTCTGCTGGTGCTCTGTGTCTCTGTCTCTCAAAAATTAAAAAAAAAAAAATTAAAAAAAAAAGCAAATAGGGGCGCCTGGGTGGCTCAGTCGGTTAAGCGTCCGACTTCGGCTTAGGTCATGATCTTGTAGTTCATGGGTTCTAGCCCCATGTTGAGCTCTGTGCTGACAGCTAGCTCAGAGCCTGGAGCCTGTTTCAGATTCTGTGTCACTATCTCTCTCTGACCCTCCCCTGCTCATGCTGTCTCTCTCTCAGAAATAAAACATTAAAAAAAATTTTTTTTAAAAATCCTTCTATTTAAGAAAAAAGTAAATAAAATTATAAAATCAAAAGCCCAAATGACTATAAAATGTGATTTCTGAGCAGTTGAAGAACTAGTTTTCCCTTCTCTTTGTTGATTTTTCTGCATTTGTTATATGCTGTGCCTCAGGCACTCCTTCGTGCAGTTGGCAAGTCCCTACTTTGTGCTGTGCTCTGGGGATACGAATTCTCGCTCTCTCTGGGGACTGGGGAGATTTTCAGATGTGGGACTTTAGTTTTTCTGCATACGACACATTTGAGAGTTGACCTGTGCCCAAAGCTCTGAGGGTCAGTCAGCATTTATTGAAGGGGATTGTTAGTGATTAGAGTTGATTGCAGTAACCTTCATGGGGTGTGTATCCCATGTGACCGCATCATTGGCTGGCTAGTTCTCAGAAAGTATTTCTAGTGTTTTCCAACAATGTAATTCTTTTAGAATGGAGAGAATGGCTTTATGTGGAATCAAAGTTCATACTGAAATGCCATGCAAGCAGTGATGGCTATATTGGATTAATTCAGCAAAATTTTTAACTTACAGTGTTTTCTGAAGTCCCTTGTCCCCCCACAGCCCAGTCCGTCCCAGCCCTTGCGGTTCTGCAGAGGTTCTGATGGGTGGGTTGTAGAGGAGGAGCCTTTGCCAGCATTCCTAATCAGGGATTTGCAGTGGAGGATGTTGGCTTCCGTGCCTGCATGTGCAGCGGTGGGGAGGGGGGAGCACAGTTCCAGAGCAGTCACTTCTTGGAGAACACAGTGGGCTTAATATAGAAGGTTCTCTTGTCTCATTAGCCAAGATCAGAGCCGGCCTCGGCTTGTTCTTAGGCCGCGCAATCAAGACTGTTCCAGGGACCACGCCGCATCTTGCCTGACGTGCTCTGGCAGACTCGTTCAGTTCAGTTCCAGAAGAATTCCTGTTTGTGTTCTGAACGCCACACAGTCCGCACAGAGGCCCTGGCAAACCCTAGAGGGAGAGAAGCCAGCCGCGGTAGAGAAGCCTGTTCTGTCTGAAATGACTAGCTTTGTTTCTCTGTGAATCGTAGGAATTTGGATTAGTAAAGTACCTTTTTATCATTTTATTTTTATTTTAGTTTTTTAATTATCTTTGCGAGAGGACAAGCAAGGGAGGGCCAGACAGAGGATCTGAAGCAGGCTCTGTGCTCACGGCTGACAGCAGCAAACCTGATGTGGGGCTCGAACCCCCACGGAACGTGAGAGCATGACCTGAGCTGAAGTGGGGCGCTCAACTGACTGAGCCACCCAGTCTTTTTATTGATTTAGTGGAAGTTGTCTTTAAGGTGGCCTGCGTTTGAATATAGCCAAGTGAAGTGGATGATGATAATTTTGCTGTAGCTGAAGAGGCCTTTTGGGACTCGAACATCTTACAATCCTCTGTTCCAGGGAATGTTGAGGGGCTCACTGCTCAGTGGTGGCCATGGAATGCTAGGATCTAGCAATGTAGGTTAAGGCACAGTTCTTGCATTCCTTGGTGCCTAAAAAAAAAAATAGGGCTATTGAATCATACTTAGTTGACTGTAATAAAACTTATCTCGTGTGATGGTAGATGTGTGTGGGGGTTTAGATGAAGTTTTTGTTTTTTTTTTTTTAACATTTATTTTGAGAGAGAGAGCGAGGCAGAGAGGGAATCCCAGGCAGGCTCCGTGCTGTCAGCAAAGAGCCCAGTGTGGAGCTTGATCTCATAAACAGTGAGGCGAAACACTGAGCTGAAATCCAGAGCCCGACACTTGAGCAGCTGAGCCACCCAGGCGTCCCGAAATGACGTTTTGAGAAAGGCCTGGGGTAGTTGAGCTGGCGCCTGGAAGAGGATATGGTTTCAGTAGGTAGCAGAAGCGGAGGGAAGGACATTACAGACTGAGTTCGATGCCAAGAAGCTCGCGTGCAGGGATCACGGTAGGCTTGGCGTGCAGTGTGGATGATGAAGCAGGGAAGGGAGGCGGGGGGCCGCCTGCAGAGGTCCTCGTCAGTCAGCCTGGATGTTATTCTCTGGACAGAGCCTTTGGAGGGTGTCTGGCAAGGAGCTAGTGCAAGGAAACTTGCTGTTAGGAAGATAACTGCCGGAAGTTTCGATGGTGGGTTTGGGGAGAGGGGAGGTGGGGGATGGGAAGGCAGGGTGGAAATGTGCATGGTTATCGGGGAGAAGGCTCATGGGGCGTGGGGGAGATGCCATGGGTATGGAGGGGCCAGGGGACACTTCAGGGGTAGCGTCGGGGTGCCTGGGTGGCTCAGTCAGATATGTGTCTGACTCTTGATTTTGGCTCAGGTCTCAATCTCTTCGGTTCATGAGATCGAGCCCCTCGTTGGGCTCTGTGCTGCCAGCATGGAGCCTGCTTGGGATTCTCTCTTCCCCTCTTTTCCTGCCCCTCCCCGCTCATGCACACACGTGTGTGCGCACTCTCTCTCTCGCTCTCAAATAAATAAACATAAAAAGGTAGCATCCAGGGATCTTGGTGCCACGTAGGGGCAGTGGTGACAGGAGTGCCGGTTGCTGATAATAGAACGTGTGACACGTGCCAGAGCACTGGTGCAGGTGCCGTGACTCCATGGTTGTGTAAGCGCTGTCGCATTTCCATTTGACAGAAGAGGCAGCTGGGGCTTAGCGGGCCAAGGGGTCTGCTTGAGGCTGCCCAGCTGGAGGTAGTGCAGCTGACCTTCAGACCAGCTGACCTTCGGCCCCAGGCTGTCTGATTGCAGGTTTGCTCTGGTCACCAGGGGCCATCCGGAAAGGCAGTGGGTGGAGGCAGCCATGGGTTTGAGCACCTATTTTTAAAGTGTCAGTGGGATGTTAGGTGGAACTTGCCAGGACCCACCCATGGAAGGACCTAGAATTGCATGGGGAGTGAGAAAAGAAGGATGCCCAGGTCAGACCCCTGCTTCCGGGCCTGAGTGCAGAGGAGAAGCCTTAGGAAGAGACTGAGGAAGAGCAGTTAGAGAGCAGCAGCCCAAGTGGGAGAGCTGTAAGCGCAGGGGGCGGGGCCAGCCTGGGAGGTGCGGGGGCACGAGAGGGGGATAGGTGGGTAGTTGGCTTTCTGAGGCGCGTGAGGCCATCTGCCGAGGACCGAGGACCGCTAGTGGTGGCCAGGGGGGCCGAGGAGAAGAGCTGGGGGAGGTTGAAGACCCCGCCCCGGGTGACGAATATTCTTGCTCTAGAGGATGAAGACCCCCCCACCCTGGGGGACAAGGATCCCCCTCTCCCTTCCCTGGGGGTGAAGATCTTTGCTCTAGGGGATGAAGATCCCCCCCACCCTGGGGACAAGGACCCCCTCCCTCCGAAACCCACTCCCCCCCCTGCCCTGGGGGTCGCACGTGGCAGCTCAAGAGGGCAACAGGCCCACCTGCAGCGGCCTGGGGCTTTCTCACTCTTGCACAAGGAGCGCATTTCCCTGCCGTGCTGCCGCCTGGAAAACTACACTTAGCAGCGTAAAATGATGTCCATCGTGCTGTGCTTACGTAAGTTTGACAGGTCAGGGGTTAGGAGAGAGCGTAGCAGGGATCTCTGCTCCGTGACACCCACCTGGGGCCTCCGCTGCAAAAGCTTGGGTAGCTGGGCACTGCGACCCGGAGGGTTTTCACTTCTCTGGCCCCTGGGGCTAGGATGTGCTGTGGATGGACCTGAGCACCCCTGCGGGGCCTGGCCATGTGCCTTGGGCTTTTCAGAGTGGCAGCCAGCTTCTAGGAGGGAGCTCCCCAAGGGAGATCAGCCAGTGAATGTTTCAAGAGGTCAAGGGCAAGGAAGCTGTGCAGCCATTTATGACGGCACGTTGGAAGTCACACGACACGCTTACAGCATGGTGTGTTGGTTGGAGCCTCACAGGTCCCTACGAAGATGCAAGGGGAGGAAAATAGGCCCCACCTCCTTATGGGGAGTGTCGAAGTCCCACTGAGGAAGAGCACGTGGGATGGAAGATACTGTGACCGGCTTTGAAAGTACGGTGCACCCCAGAGCATAAGTGGAAGGAGCACTGGGTGGCGCCCTTTAGGCTTTGAGAGGGACGGCTGGAGCAGCAGAGCACATCCAGTGGGGCTGGGGTGGCGGTGACTGGGTTGCAGGGGAGTGGAGGAAGGTGTGAATGCACCCAGGGAGGTGTCACTGGGAGTCTGGTCAGAGGAGTGGAGGTTGGGGTGGAGAGGAGGACACAGAATCTGAAACAGGCTCCAGGCTCTGAGCTAGCTGTCAGCACAGAGCCCGACGTGGGGCTTGAACCCACAAACCATAAGATCATGACCTGAGCTGAAGTCAGATGCTCAACTGACTGAGCCACCCAGGCACCCCCGGGAGACCGTCATTTCCATAGCAGGTCCTTGTTAGACCTGTTATCAAGGAATGCAACACAGCAGTTTGTCCTGTAACTTCTCCCCTTGAGTCCAGAAGGTAAAACTCTGCCTTTCACGTGGCACAGCCGCAGATGGGTAGAGATGTCGTCTAGAGCCACACCACCCCTGCCCGGTTTCCTTGTCCAGGTCCCCATCACCGCGCGCCCCGAGCCCTCCGTGGGGAGCGGTGCCCGCATGCGCAGGCTCTGCCCAGGTTTGCTGCAGCTGAAGAGGAAAGCCTGTGTGTGGGCCGCTGCGGTTCCAAGCTCTGCCACCTCGGGAGCTCTTAGTCACGTCTCCAGCCCAGCAGACTGGCTCGTGAGGGACGACTCATGACGCCCATTAGCGCTGTGCTTGTATTTATTAAGCATTAAGAGATTTATTTAATCTTCTGGTGTCTGGGCCACGTTGTAGGATGCCGGCTCTTGCACCCTCTCCCCCAGAACTGTGCGTGTGGGGTATGCCTGCTGCAGGCAGCCTGCCCCCCGCCCTGGGGCCCTGGCTTGAGCGGCCTCACCAGCGGGCTTCAGAGAGAAGGTGGGATGGGGGGGGGGGGGGGGGGGGNGGGGGGGGGGGCTGTTGAGGTTTGTGTGAGGTAGGGGATAGGAGCAAAGCCTATTCGTGGCCTTTTAGGTTTTTAATCCTTGTGTTCATTTGTCTTCCTCTTTTTTTTTTTTTTTTTAACAGTTTAGAAAATTTTTCATAGTTTTAATATAAACTTTTAGGACATTGAGCAAAACACCAGTTCTTGTTCGTGACCATGAACTGATAGAGTGAAGGCCTGAAGTTACAAGTGCTGTTTTGTCCTGTATATTCTGTCCTTAGACCCCTGACCTGGAGCAGCTCGAGCCGACTCTGGAAGAGGTGGAAAGCATCAATGACTTTGAACCCTTGTTTTCAGAGGAAACCCCTGACGTGGAGAAGCCAGTCGCCACTGTCCAGGTTGGGACCCTGTAGCCTGCGCCTTGCTTCTGCTTTGAAACTGTTGACATAAACGACCAGTCTGGTCTAGTCTGCTTCTTTAAGAGTAGTTTAAAAAAAAAAAAAAAAAAAAAATTCCAGTTGTATTTTCTACAAAGGTGGGAGGTGGGGGTACTAATACTTACAGTTTCTGAAGTCAAAGCTTTTCCTGCTGGGTAATGGGGTTCCAGCACTAAGATCTGTGAACCTGTGGGAAAATGGCATAAACATCTAGGCAAGTAGTTGAGAACTTTAAAGACTAGCTTTAGTGGTTTCATTTATTTTATTTATTTTTTAAATCTCTTTATTCTGAGAGAGAGAGTGAGCATGAGTAGGGGAGGGGCAGAGAGAGTGAGGGAGAGAGAGAATCGCAAGCAGGCCCGGCACTGTTAGCATGGAGCCTGACGCAGGGCTCGAACTCACGAACCTCGAGATCACGACCTGAGCTGAAACTGAGGCTCAGACGCTTAACCGACTGAACCACCCACGTGCCCTTTGGCTCCATATACATTTAAGCCAGTGTCAGTGTGCTTAATCCTCATTTGGGCCTATGTTTCTGTCCTTGCAATGGCAACCAGACAGACTGACCGGAGTCTGAGGCTCCCCTGGGAGAGAGCTTTCCGCTGCTGCTTTTCATGAGATCTCTTTCCTTGCAATGCAGGGACCATTTCATGATGCAGAGTTGTAGGTACCTGTAATTCAGAGGCAGAAGGAAGGTAGAAAATGGAACTCAAGAGAGCTGGGGAGAGGTTATTCTGACACGAACAAAGGACAGAAGCTCTGCTGGAATAAGAAATGCGGTTTGGGGGAACTGGCAACTGGAATGTTTGTCACTGTGGCCTAAAAATATCTTCTAAACCTTGGGTTTTTAAAGCCCGTGTTTAACTTGGCAGCGTATCATCAGCTGTTCGTTGGGACAGAACGAATTCGAGCTCCAGAAATTATCTTCCAGCCGTCTCTCATCGGGGAAGAGCAGGCTGGGGTAGCAGAGACCCTTCAGTACGTCCTGGACAGGTGAGGCTGGACTCTCTTCGCCTTAGAGTTTCCAGAACCGTTTCCTCGGATCTTGCACTGAATGATCCAGTAGGCGGGTCGGGCGTTGGAAAATCTGCCTCCTGCCCTCCTTTTAATTGACTTGCTGTGCTCAGATGGTACTCTTTGTCTCTCCGCAGCTCCGGCGTGGTGGTGGGTGGGGGGGCGGGGAGGGCTCTGTACTTCTTTTCTGAACATGTAAATGCTCGGTTGATTTGAGGAGCTTTACAGAATTCTTTTACATTGGAGCAGCAGTAACGTGTGCATTGGTTTTCATATAAACCTTTACAGGATTGAAGATGAACGGTTTTTAAGTTCCCTAAATATGTGCAGAACTTAGAAAAGTGTTTTCCTCCTTGCAGACGTTTTATCTGAGAGTTTGCGTTTCTATAAAATGCTCCTCCCCGTCCCATTTCTACAGGCAGTTTCCTGCAGTGTGGGTTTTCATAGTTGAAGCTGGCCAAGCGGAGAGCATGATGTTAGTACTCTGGCTGCTGATGGTTGAAACAGGGTGAAAACTGCCACGTGGTGGCAAGGAAGGAAAGCTGTGGCAGCCACTTTGTTTGAGTGGCCTTGACCTTTGTCTTAACGAGAAAGTAGAAGATAAACCTGTTATTTATATATTTTTTTAAAAAACACACAGGTAGAAAGATGGGCCAGTGAAAGGAAGGCAGGGCTTTTTGGGGTGATGGAAATGTTCTGTGGCTTGTAGTGATGGTTACTGGAGTGTGTAGATTTTTTTTTTTTTTAATTTTTTTTTTTAATGTTTTATTTATTTCTAGGAGAGAGAGAGACAGCGTGAGCAGGGGAGGGTCAGAGAGAGAGGGAGTCACAGACTGAAACAGGCTCCAGGCTCTGAGCTGGCAGTCAGCACAGAGCCCGACGCGGGGCCCGAACCCACGAACCGCGAGATCATGACCTAAGCGAAAGTCGGACGCTTAACCGACTAAGCCACCCAGGCGCCCCCGGAGTGTGTAGATTTGTCAGACTTCATCAAAACGTTTGCAGATCAGTCCTCTATAAAGTCACTTTTTAAAAAACGTGTTAAAAGACACACAACTTCTAATCCCATTAAGGAAATGAATTCTATAAAGTTGTTAAGTGAAAATTGGAAGTTTTTTTTTTTTAAACACTTTCTCTGCAGATGTTTTCTGATTTGTGCCAAGAGCTTACATTGCTGCATCTGCATTCTGCCCTGAGCTTCAAGTTGCTAGGACTGTACTGGAAGGAATCGTCTGTCTCCTAGGTACTCCAGGGATGTTCAGGACGTGCTGGTTCAGAACGTTTTCCTCACCGGTGGGAACATGATGTACCCTGGGATGAAAGGTAGAATCGAGAAGGAGCTGTTGGAGATGAGGCCCTTCCAGTCTTCTTTTAAGGTACTGGTTGTTCACATAACCGGCTGTTTGGTAAATAGCATTAGTTATTGGTTTTCTTTTCGTTTTTTAATTTTTTTTTAACATTTATTCATTTTTGAGACAGAGCACTAGTGGGGGAGGGGCAGAGAGAGAGGGAGACACGGAATCTGAAGCAGGCTCCAGGCTCTGAGCTGACAGCACAGAGCCTGATGCAGGGCTCGAACCCACAGACTGCAAGATCATGACCTGAGCTGAAGTCGGACACTCAACCGACTGAGCCACCCAGGCGCCCCTGGTTATTGGTTTTCTGACCACAGAAGTAATAAACGGTCATGTAGAGGAGGAAAATGACCTTATAATTCCATCTCCACACATGTCCACTGTTAATGTTTTTGTGGCTTCTGGTCTTTGGTATGTATTGAATTTTTAAAGCAGAATAGGAATCATGTTTTTAATATTTCTCTGAGGTTTTTTTAACTGAAAAAAGATGTACAATCTAAGAAAATTTAGAGAACACAGGCAGTGTGTTCTAAGGATAGTCATTCTTTTCGCTCATCCCTTATTCTACAGGCCAAGCTTCTCTTTTACAGATTATCTATACATGAGTGTACCCTGCCTTGTAACCTAAATTTCCTTAACCCGCCATGAGCGTTTTCTGATGTCTTTCTTCCAAAATACTATTTTTTTTTTATATGGTGTGGCTGTCCCATAACATATCTCATGAACGTCTGGTTGTTAAGAAACGTGGTCTGAGCCCCCGTCAAGGACCAGGCACCTTGCAGATGCCGACACGTCCCAGACACAGCCCCCAGCTGCAAGGAACTTGCTGCCAGAGGGGCAGCAGTTGCTGAAACAGGCCATGATAGCCCAGAACGTGATGGACATTCAGGCACGGGCACCTGTCAGTCTTGGAGGTCAGGAAAGGCTCCACGGAGCTGAGTCCTTCCTAGGAGGAGGGGGTGTTTGCCCTGGAGACACTGGAGTGGGGTGGGACGGAGGGGGCACTGCAGACCGGGATCGGCATGAGCAAAGGCATGAGCAAAGGCTCCGGGGCCAGAGGCCGGCGGAGGGAGTAAGCGCAGCTGAGCGTGGCTGGAGCACTGGGCTGCGGAAGAGGAGTGGCGAGGGGTGTGGTGGGGAGCGATGCAGCGCCCACGCATCCTGCTGAGAGGCCGACCTTGGTTCAGTGTGCTGCGTGACATATTACACATTCACGGCGTGGGTTTTGGGCTTTGGCCTCAGCTCCAGCACCACCATTACTGAATTTTGCCGAGCCTTTGTCTTCTCACTGGTACAAAGAGGTAATGATCCCTCCTGTCACCAGGATTCAGCATGCTAGTGCAAGTCAAGTGCTCAGCATAGGGCCTGCACGGAACGAACACCCAGACGTTACCTGTTGTACAGGGCAGCGGTGGGGGGGCTGCTCCCTGGGGTCGGTCCCGGTTCCGTGATCTGCTAGGGCTCACAGGAATCTGCATACCGTCACACTCCTGGCTGTGATTTGAAACAAAGTAAAATCAGTGAAGGGAGAAGGTGCAAGGGGTGAAGTGTGGGGAAAAGCAGGTACAAGCCACTGTGGCGTCACACAGGACACGTTTACTTCTCCCCAGCAATGAGCTGTGGCCACGTACGTGGGCTGTCACCAACCTGTGAAGCTCATTAGAGACTCAGTGCCCAGGGTTTTCCCGGGGGATGCCTGGCGGTCCCTGAACTCCAGACTCACAGAGGGAAGCAGGTGTTGAGCATAGAGCACATCCAGACAGCAGGAGCAGTGAGCTGCTCCCTGGGTCCACTGTGGAGGCCCCCTGAGGTCCGAGCCCCGGGTACCAGCCAGGATGGTCCGGAAGCAGTCGGGCCTGCGGGTTAACTCTTCCCTGCACGGCTGTTGTTACTGTCAGGCCACGTGGGACGGAGAAGGAGTCTAAGCATGGGACTTGTTTCATTCCTTCTGAATTTAGGCAGATATTTTGACTGTTGTGGAAAATGGGGGAGTTGGGAAGCAGACGGCCAGTTAGTATCAGAAGCAGGCGGCCAGTTAGGCAGCAGCTCCCGGGCTTCACTGTGGAGGCCTCGCTCCTCACCACAGTCCGCGGGGGCTCCTGTGATCTGACCTCGGATCACTCTCCCTGCCACCCTCTCCTTAGCTCCCCAGTAAGCCATGTTTTCTTGCTTCGGGGCATTTGCACCTGCTCGGTCCCTTTGCCTAGAATATTCTTTCCATCTCAGTCCAGTGTCTGCCACAGCTGGCTTACGTGTCACTTATGCCAGAAGCCTTCCCTGGCCCTCCCTGTACTCCCGACTAGGCCCACCTCAGCAGGGAAGAACAGGCTGTCCCGTGAACTGTCGGGTGCCAGGCCTTGGCTCGGTGTCCTCGGTAGGAACCTTGCAGCACCGGGAGAGGATGGGGACGCTGGTGTGGCAGAGGTGAGGGGGTGAACTCTGAGAACTGAGTAACAGGCCAGATTTGGGGAGAGAAGGGTGGGACCCAAGACAACCCCAAGTTCTAGGTCGGGCAGCTGATGGGATACAGACGACATCTGCTGGGCTGGGGAGTGGGAGAGGGCGAGCAGGCTGGAGGCTGGATCAGGAGCCCCACTCCTGAGGCGGGTAGGGTTGAGTTGCCAGGGAGATGCCCAGGAGGCTGTGACTCATGGCCAGCTGCTGAGTGCTCGAGAGAGAGGCAGGAGGGTGGATGCGGAGCCCCGAGGGCAACTGTGTCATTAGTGGGCACTGTTGGGAGGCTGGGTGGTGTCCATGGTTAGGCCTTACATGACACCAGCATTTCAGGGCATCGGAAGGGTGGGGGTGCCCGTGAGGGAGGCTGAGGATGCCCAGACCGTTGGGCAGTGGCGCAGAGGGTGGGGATAGGTGTGAGCCAGTGGCCGTGACTTGTGATGATGGTACTGAGCCCACGTCGTATTATTGGCTATTTAAGATCTATATCTTGATCCTCCTGAAAGCCTTTCCTGTGGATGACTTTGTGCACGTTAGTTGTAGGAATGCCGCCAGGGCTCCCCTCCTGCTGTCCGTCAGCTGGCTCGGCCTCCTGTGGCTCGGCCCGTCTTTCATCTCTGCTGCCTGTCCTGCTCCTTTGCAGCTGCGGAAATTGTGTGTCATGCCAGCACTAGCCCCTGGTCTTAACAGTGTCGGTTATGTGTGCAGCAGTGGCTCAGACATGAACCATTTAAGACCCTAAATGTGTACTTTTACATCTTTAAGTTTCTGTTGGTCCCTCCCTTCCTCCTCCTCCGTCTCCTCCTCCTTTCTTGCTTTCATTTTTTTTTTTTTTGAAAGAGAGAGAAAGAGTGTGTAAAATGGAGGGGAGGGGGAGAGAGAGAATCTTAATTAGGCTCCCTGGCTAGCGCAGAGCCCAACCTCACCACCCTGAGATCATGACTTGAACTGCAATCAAGAGTTGGATGCTTAACTGACTGAGCCATGCAGGTGCTCCAGTGTTTTCTTATTTAACAGCAAACCGTTTTTTAAAAAAATTTTTTTGTTTTATTTATTTTTGAGACTGAACGTGAATGCGGGAGGGACAGAGAGAGAGACACACACACAGAATCGAAGCAGACTCCAGGCTCTGAGCTGTCAGCACAGAGCCCGATGCGGGGCTTGAATCCATGAACCATGAGATCATGACCTGAGCCGAAGTAGGACGCTTAAAACACTGAGCCACCCAGGCGACCAGCAGCAAACCATTTTAAATTCAACCATAGTAGTGTTTTAAAGTTAAATAAACTTTTAAATGTGTATGATTTTAACCAAAAAAAGAGAATGTTGATGGCTTATTTTGTAACCTACGTATGTATGTATTTTTACTTTTCAAATCACCATTTTGTTGTGTTAGTAGGTACACGGTCAAAGCCTCTTTTGTATGGCTCTGTCATATTCCATTGTTGTCTTCGTGTAGCTGACTGCTTTTTCGTTGGTAATAACAAAAGCCACCGTTTGTCACTACTCAGCCGATGCCAGGAGTGTCCACCTGCTTGCACTCATCTCTCGGCGAGTCTCTGGCCAGAGAGCAGGGGCTCTCCTCCACGTTTATTCGGGGTCTCTTGTGGCATGTCCCTCCCCCAGCACCCGGCCTGGTGGCCGCCTGACTTTGGTGTTTATGTGCTTCCTCTGCCTCCTGTGCCTGCTGATCGTTCACTTGCCTGTTACTTCAGGAAGTTCTGAGCCCACCATTCCAAGCCGGGGCTCCTGTGCTGGGGAAGGGAGCACTGAGGGGAGGCGAAGCAGGAAGCCTGATTCGAGCTACAGAGGATGTTCCCCGCTCCGGTCAGGTCAGCCTGGTTGCGGGGCCGCTGACCCCGGCCTGGCCTGACACAGCCGCGGAAACAGCACTGGCCGCGGCCTGGAGAGCCCCAGGCGGTCCTCTCCCGGCTCCGCTCCTGAGGCTCGTTTGCCACCTATGCTGCCGCCGCCTCCTCGCATCAGCCTCCGCTTCCCTCCTGTGGGCAGCGGGGGCCTCTCTGACCCTCAGGGGCAGGCGCAGTGGTGGTAAAGGCCACCAGGCCGAGCCCGGTGTGCCCGGCGCCCTCCTGGGATGTGCCTGGCGTCTCCGCTCAGCCGTGTGGGCAGGGGGAGGCCGTCCCGCGTGGGCGTTCCTGGGCTGCCGCTGCCGCCTAGACGACGGCCCCCTGCTGAGTGCTCTTTGTGTTTCAGGTTCAGCTTGCCTCCAACCCGGTGCTGGACGCCTGGTACGGCGCTCGGGACTGGGCCTTGGATCACCTGGGCGACGACCAGGTCTGGATCACCAGGAAGGAGTACGAAGAGAAGGGGGGAGAGTACCTCAAGGAGCACTGTGCATCCAACATCTACGTCCCCATCCGCCTGCCCAAGCAGGCCTCACGCTTCTCAGACGCGCAGGCACCCGGCAAAGGCTTGGGGGCCGCTGGGGGCGGCGCGGGCGAACAGGCGTAGCGGGGACCCCCGGGCCGTGTGGGCCAGCACTCCTGGCGGGGGCTGTGCTGGCTGTGGCTGGGCCCTCCGGGAGCGCTGGCCTGTGGGCTGGGTGCTCCTGGGCAGAATGGTCACGGGTCGCTCGGAGGCACCCTTGGAACTGCATTGGCTCGGGGCTCCTGCAGTGAAGAGACGTTGGGTGACTTCTGGGGTGTTTGCTGAACCAAGGATGAGTGGTGGCAGCAGCTTCCCGCAGCAGTAAACGAAGACGGTGGAGGACAGGGATGTACAAAATGTGAAAATTGTTTCTTCATTTAAAATAAATCCTTTTTAAAAAAAAAATACCTTAAAAATCCTTTAAAATTTATATTGCCGGTGTAGTTACTCTTCTTGACTTTATTCAGAATTGCGCACATGCCCAGCAGGTGGAGGCCTTTCCCACGTGTATAAAAAAAGGTGACGTTGTTATAACGAGAGCAGTCACCCATGAAATCTCAGGGGCCTGGATTCAGGGTGGGCCCTCCATCAGTGACTGGTGTCCTTATGTAAGAAGTGACACAGGGAAGAAGACCACGTGAAGACAGAGGCAGACACTGGAGTAAGGCTGTCATAGGCCAGGGAACGCCGGGAGCCACCAGAAGCCGGAAGAGGCAAGGAAGGGTCCTCCCCTTTCACAGACAGTATGGCCCACATGACACCTTGATCTGGGTGTCACCTGCGCAGAACTGGGAGAGAAATTTCTGTTGCCTTAGGCACCATGTTTGTGGTCATTTATTAGGGAAACATGTCCAGGTTGAGTCTGGGAAGGAATCTGAATATGGGTGGGAAGTTTTCAAGCCAGAGGCAAGCAGATAACTTGCCCACAAGACGGAGGACTCCTAGCGAAAGGAAAACCCAGGGAACAATAAAGAGCTATCCCCAGGCAAGCTGGCTCTGGCAATGAAGGAAGGGGTGGGTGGGGCGGTGGGGTTGGAAAGGGCACAGGACCAGAGCTGATGGTCCTGGAGAGGATCCCTTTCAGGGCATGAGGGAGGCCCCGAGGCCACAGAGGTGGCATGGGGGGCCACAGAAGGCGTTGGTGCAGGAGGCTTAACTACAGTGACAGGATCAGAGGAAGCTTGACCATGCAGTGGTGTCCAGATACTGGAGAATCTGCCTCGCGGTGCCTAGAGGGGGCGCCCCTGAGAGACTCGAAGACCGCCGCCCCCCCCCCCCCCCCCCCCCCCCCCCCCCCCCCCCCCCCCCCCCCCCCCCCCCCCCCCGCCCCACCGCCCCACCGCAAACCCTCACCCTGTCCTGCTCCTTACCCGTATCCTCCAGCCAGTGGTGGCTCAGGTAAATCGCACATGCTCAAGTGTGAACATTAATAACACTGCAGCGTCCTAATGGGGATACCGCAAGAAAAGACCCAATCCAGAAAGTTCAAAGTCAAACTTGTTAGCAAAAAACACTGGGGGGGAAAAAGCCAGAGGAAAATTGTAATGCAGCATTCCAATGTGAATTAAAATAAGTAGGCAAGCAGATACAGTGGCGAGGGTACCGCAACAGAAATGGAAAGCTCTGGGTAGAATTGACTAGACAGATATGAAATGGGAACTGACAGGACCCAGGGAAGAGACTGAATAAAACAGAAAGATGATCTCAGAAACCTAAATCCAAGGTGCTCAAGGGTTGAGAAAAGAAAAAAAATGAAGTACCAAATGAGAGAATAAGAAAGTTACAGATCAGGCAACGGAACTCGAATCAAGCTGAACATAGCTGAAGATAATTTGTGTTGAGTTTTATATTGTAGAGGAAGAAAAACAATGGAACAAAATTCATATTTAAGATGGCAATTCAGTAATACTTTACCTCTTAGGAGAACATGTTCTGCAGAGATAATGCTGTGTGTCTGCTTGGGAAAACTCACTCGGAAGTGTCAACTCTAAGAAAATCCTAGCCAGAGAAATCCGCCTTGCCAGCCCTTTATGCAAAAAGGCAAAGTGATTTGCACTATAAAGGAAAATTAGGTGTCATCAGACTTTCTAAAGGTCCTGTGTCACACTAGGGAGTTGACAAAAGAAATTGAATTATGAAAAAATGAAAATGGTGAAATAAGCTTCTTTGAAAAAAAACAAATTTAAGAAATACTAGAAAACCTGCTAGAAAAAGACCAATAAAAATTTAAAACTAGAAGAACAAATGGAGAAAGAATAAACCTGAAATAATAAGGAAACAGTTACTAAAACAAGGAAAATCATAACTGCTCGGGAGAAGTCTTTGTGAATACAGTTAAAAATATAGATAAAATCATCATGTTTTAGGGAAATATCATTTACCAAAACTGACCCTGATAGAGATCTATGAAGTTTGGAAAGAGCCATTTCCATACAGAAACTAAAGACCATGTCACAGAGCTGCTCCCTCAAAAAGGCTCCAGATCCAGTTGAGTTCACAGAATTCTGTTAGCCTTTAAAGACTAGATCCTTCCAATGTTCCTTAAACTTTTTCAGAGCATAGAAAACAAAAGAGATTCTCTACATTATTTTTAGGCATAACTGGTATCCAAATCTGATAGATTGCATGCACACATATGCACACATGCACACACACACACTATAGCCCAGTCTCACTTAAAAATATCAGTGAAGTAACCACAAGTCAATTATTTATAGAATCCCTCAGCACATGAAAAGATAATACATGGAGAGCAAGTGGTTTTTATTCCAGGAATGCAAGTATAGTCACCAAATACCACAAATCTCAGAGCCTTAATTAACACAAGGTTTATTTCCTATGCTGCATGTCCCATGAATGTCAGCAGGTACATACGGGTTGGGGGGCAGGCACTGTCCCACAGAATCACTGTAAGCCATCTTAGGGTTCTGCCATCCCGACGCAAAGGAAGGGACAGGGGTGTCAACAGTCAAGTCCCAGCTCCGAGATGTTTCCACCAAGAACTGACGTTATGCACACCTATTCAAGATTTTTATCATTGGCCAGCACAAATAATTTAGCCCTGTGTGATTTCTTAGCATTCCATTTTACCTCCTCTGGCTAGTTATGTCTCTATGTCATTTTTGAGGGGATTGTTCTAGAAGTTACAGTGTGCATGCCTAACTTATCATCATCTGTCATGACTTGATTCTAGGACACTTTGCCTACAATGTTAAGAGTGTTGTCACATAGAACTCCATTTTTCCCTTTTGTAGATTTGCTAATGGTATCGTGCTTTGCTATTACTTATGTTATAAACCCCATAACACATTTTTAATTTCTTAAATATAGTCAGTAGTCTTTTGGAGAAATCTAGAAAGCTGGGCATTTATCTTCATGTTGACTCTGGTCAGGAAGGTGGTGGTGGTGGGATGTTTCCTTGGCTTCAGTGCTTGCACATTCTTTGCAGGGAATGCTACAGGACTG
This sequence comes from Hyaena hyaena, assembly GCF_003009895.1. NCBI lineage: Eukaryota > Metazoa > Chordata > Mammalia > Carnivora > Hyaenidae > Hyaena > Hyaena hyaena. Next base: position 2,632,353 of record NW_024080657.1, read on the forward strand.
GGCGGGGGCTTCCCTCTGGAAGGAAGGTTTTGGAAACTTTCTAGAGGAAGTGCACTGGGATTCTCCTCACGGCCGTTCTTCAACCTGGACAACAAAGAATTGTCTGGAAGATAAATTCACCTTGGTTCTTTCCAGCCTGTGTCACATTTCAGTAAGCACGTGGCTGGGAGTGGGTTGTCGTGGATCGCGGATCATGCCAACCATCTGGCGGTTGCCTGGGAGCCAGGCTGACGGGCTTTCCTCAGTCTACACAAGCTTCTTTAACTTTAGTTTGAGAGGAGGACTTTACTTAATGATCATTCCCTACCTTGGGACACCAGCAGTGCTTTGGACTGGGTCAGATCTAAGTGTTGTTAGATCTAGAAGGCTTTATCATTGCCAGTGTCCACGGCCGAGCACTATTCACAGTGAAGGGTGTTCAGAGTATGAACTGAGGAAGTCCTGTTGATAGTGATCCTGTCAGCCTTTGTCATCGGCCTTCCCGTCAGCGTGGTGAGAAGGCACACCCAGTAGCTAGAGTACACAAATAGGAATCTGAATAAAACTGCCCCAGATATTTACAAAGCCCCCCACCCCCTCCCTGTCCCGAGGAGGAGGAGGAGGATCCAGCCTCTTCTGCTTGGCAGCTCCCCCCACATTTCTGGGTCTGACAGTGGGGAAGCTCTTCCAAAATTACTGAGGTCCGCTGGGAAGTCTGGAGGCCTGCCACTTACACCCAGCTCGTCCCCGCCTCCCCTCCGTGTGCTGAGCCATGGATCCGGAAATAGGATGCGTGAACAGGCCCTGTGGTACCTCTAAGTGGTGCCCCAACTTTAGGGGCGCCCCAAAGGTGATGTGGTTGCAAAACATCCCGAAGGTTCTTTTCTGAATTCGGGGCCGATTTTGGAGAAGGACCAGAATGAACAGCTTCCAGAGGAGCCTGCTCAGGTGAAGAAGATCAAAGCGGGGGTGGGGGGGTGGAGGTAGCCGGGGAGGTGAGGTTCCTGGGCCGTGGCCCCTTGTGAGGTCTGGGAGCAGAATTGGGAAACTTCCCGAAGTTCTTTTCCTTGCCATCTTCCGAGTTCCCAGGCCTGCTCAGGGCTTGGCCTTGAGAATGAAGACCTTCCTCACTGGCAATTTCTAGGGAAGAGAGTCTCAGAAAGAAGGAGGCGGTCCCTCTTGCCCTGAACGTCTGGAAAAGCTGGCAGCCTCCCGAGAGCAGCAGCAAGCTGTTTCAAAGAGGCCGTTCGGATAAAAGGTGGGACTCTCCTCGTGTTCTGATTTGGCTGCAAACGTCATTTGTGACAAAGGACTCTTTTAAGTCGCCTAGGTTTCAGAGAAATGTAATCGTGCTGTAAAAAAAAAAAACTTCAAAAAGGTTGGTACCTTTAAAATTTAAAAAAGTGTAATTGGTAGCTTTGCCTAATTATATATTGCCCAAAGAATAGCGTTTCATTTGACACCTCTGTTTAAAAATGAAGGTAAAACTATTTGTCATCCATGTTTTCAATTTCCCTCTTCTTTCTCCCGTGACTGTGACTTTGAGTTAACAATACACGTTTCGTACATTTGGCTTTGGAACTGTGTATACGTTACATGCAATTATGAAACAAACGAACTTTATTCACAATACGAGCACAATCCTTAAAAATCAAGAGCAAAGCGGCCCAAGGGAACCTCATTATCAAGTTGTCAGCTCACTCACGCAGAGAGGTCTTAGTTTATGTCTTGAATGAGGTGACTTTAATTAGGTGATTTTATTTTAAGTGGCTTTTTTCACTGCAATGAGGAAAAAAAAAAACCCCAGTAAGTGAATGCACATCTTCAGTGGGATATAGTCTAAGAACAAAAAAGAACTGTTTTCAGCAATTATGTTGTTAGTAGTGGCATTGGTATGGCTATTCTGAAGACGTAAATGTATATATGCAAATAATTATGTCAATGTTGTTAGAAACCAGCATCTCCAGCAGAAGAGACAAGATATAAAAATATAAAATAAAAAATTATAAGTCCTATAAACCTGAATTTGGATCACAAGTATCTGTAAGAGCACATGATGTATTTTCTCCCTGAAAGTATTAATGTCTTGCTGGAAATATGATCTAGAAATAATGAACAGGCCAGTATCAAGAAATACCCCTAGTGTGGCTTCTCATTAAAAGGAACCAGGGCTCATTAAAAGGCACTGTTTCTCATTAAAAGGAACCAGGGCTCCTTGGAGAAATGGCTGTTTCCCGTTTTGGGGCAGGAATTATACAAGATGAACCTGGAAAATCTTGTTGCATCAGAAAGCAAGGAAACAAACTATCAAAGATTTCTGAAGACTCCTGGGTCATCTTGAAAGAGCCCAGGAGGTAACTTGAAGCGGTTCCCACTGGCCAAGGGATGAGCTCATTGGAGCATCAGAAAGAAAACAATGAAGGGTTAAAGCACATCAGATGTTAAAATCCATCAATTCATCATTGGTTACCTTTGGAAGAACCAGCTCATAATTTTGAAAAGGATATAAAGTGAAAGAAGCAGGTATTGATTCTGCCTTTCCTGTACCAACCGTGCCCCATAGAAAACAAATACATGATATGGGATTTCTTTATAGAGGGTTTCCAGCTAATATATGAAGAAAGAATGATAGAACACCATCATTTCCCAGGGCATCCAGGCAGCTCAGTCCACTAAACGTCCAGCTCTTGATTTCGGCTCATGTCATGATCACATGGTTCAAGAGATGGAGCCCCACATTGGGCTCTGGGCTAAGAGCGCAGAGCTTGCTTGGGATTCTCTCTCTCCCTCTCTCTGCCCCTACCTGCTCTCCCTCTCTCTTTCTCAAAAATAAATAAACATTAAAAAAAAAAGAATATAACCATTTTCTAACTCCTGATAATGGCAAGAGGCAATGATCATCAACCCCTGCTAAAAAATCTTAGGTGAAAAGCTGATGGTATCTTTATAATGGATGGATATTATATGCCTCCTGATGTGATGCAATATAAATAACATATTGAACGCCATCTATGAAGTACTGGTCAAGCCTCCAGATTTAACTGCCAGTTTGCTAGAAATACTGAGCGGGGGTGGGTGGGGAGTAGAGAATCAGTGTATATTTTAGGATCCCAACAGGTGAACTCGTATTAGGAAAATTCCAAGAGGTAGGTTATTTATCAAGGTGAAGTCAGAGTGTGAAGAATTAGTGGGATGTGTGGCAGAAAAGGCTTCACCAGCAGAAGGGGAGAAATTGCCAGAAGCTGGAAAGGTAGGGAGCTCTGTAGGACAGTTCCCTCCAGTCAAGGAGCGCAGCCAACCTGAGGTGGCCTTGCAGGGAGGGGAAACGAACACTCTGACCTCATCTATTTCCCTCCCTCCCTCCCCCAGGGCTCCCTCCCTCCCCCAGGGCTCCCTATTGGCCAAATCCTGGAGCCAGAGGGTGAGTGAGCCTGGAGGATGGCGTCCAAGTAGGTCAGCCTCCAGGGGCGAAGATCAGGGTGGAGAAAGGTGGACAGAGGACCTGAGTGCGGTGAGTGGGTCAAATCGGTCACAAACAGGCCAACACCATGCGGATGCAATCAGCAACATCCTTTAGGCGGAAAGTCCTCTGGGACAAATAACCCTCTTTTGTTTTTCTTCCATCAAAAAAATTGCAAAGAGGGAAAAAAGAGGCAGGGTGAGGAAACCTATAAATTAACCTCCCCTTCCCCCCAACAAATAAACTGCAAAGGGGATAAAAGGAAGGAAACCTGTACATTAAAAGACACTTGAAATGAAACACAAATAGGAAGTTTGGACCTTGTTCAGATCCTGATTCTAATGAATCAACTTTTAAAGCAACTTCTAAAAAACTCTGGGAAATGTGAATCCTGGATGTTCGATGATATGAAAGATTAATGATCTATTTTCATTTTCGGATGTGATTATCATGCTGAGAGAGGGGTGGGGATGCTTCTAGAGATACGTACTGAAGCATCTGTAGATGAAATGATATGTCTGGGGTTTGCTAGAGTGGAGGGGAGAGGGATGGAGGGGAGGGAGGGGAGAGGAAGCAAGGGTGGCCATGTGTTGGTTGAGTGTGGTGGGGGGACATAGGTACAGGGGTTCATAGCTCTGTTTTTATTTTTGCATGTGTTTGAAGCTTCCCATTTAAAAAATTTAAAAAGTAGGGCACCTGCGTGGCTCAGTCAGTTAAGTGTCCACCTCTTGATTTCAGCTCAGGTCATGATCTCATGGTTCATGTGTTGGAGCCCCGCATTAGGCTCTGCACTGACAGGGTGGAGCCTGCTTGGGATTCTCTCTCTCTATGTTCCTCCCCGACCCTCACGCTCTCTCTCTGACTCTCTCAACAATAAATAAATGTTAAAAAAATAAAATTAAAAATTAAAAAGCAATAGCACTTTCATTTAGCCTTGTTTTGTTTGTCACGCAGCAATATGTTTTAGATGTTTTTCTATATCATTGCATACGAAGTGGCTTCTTTCTCATCTTTGAAAAATGTATGTATGTGTATATGTATCACAAACATGATAAAAACTCCATGAGAATGTGATTAGCATATCCATGACATATATATATATATATATATATATATATATATATATACTTTTCCCACAAATAGGAGCGTGCTATACACAGCATAACAGTGTATCTTGGAGATGATACCACAACAATACAAAGAGAGCTTCATATTCTTTCTTTTTCCTTTGTTTAAAAAAATTTTTTTTTGATGTCTTATTTATTACTGAGAGAGAGAGAGGGACAGTGTGAGCAGGGGAGGGTCAGAGAGAGAGGGAGACACAGAATCTGAAGCAGGCTCCAGGCTCTGAGCTAGCCATCAGCACAGAGCCCGACGCGGGGCTGGAACCCACAAACCATGTGATCATGGCCTGAGCCAAAGTCGGACGCTTAACCGACTGAGCCACCTGGGTGCCCCTCTTTTTCCTTTGTTTTTATGTTATGTTTAATGGAGAGCACATTCACAGCGTTCCAAAAAACCGCCCCCCAATCCTCTGCTCTTTTATATTAAGAAATGTGATAAGCATTGCAAACATTTTCCCTTAATGGGTGTTTGTCATTTGACTTTTGTTGAGGTTATTTTTCCGTGCAGAATTCTTTATGGTCTCAAATCAAGCAATCTTTGAAAATTGCTTTCCGGTTTTATCTCATCTTTAGAAAAGCTTTACTCTGAGATAATGAAAAAAACATCTTCTGTGTTCTTTCCATATATTTAGTTCTTTTAAACCTTTTTATGTAAAAAAAGCCCATGCATAATGCCATACAATATAAATGTATACAACTTAACAACTTGTTATAAAACGAGCACCTGTGTAATCATGGTGGTCAAGAAACTGAACATTGTTACTTGATGCCCCTCCCTGGAAACCCCCCGAATGATCTTTCCTGATCAAAATCTGCTCTTCTCCCTTGGTAAGAAACCACTGTATCAACTTCTAACCTATTCTTTTTTGTGCTCTTTATGGTTTTACCACCTATTTGTGCATCCCTAAACATGGCTTTAAGATCCAGCTGGCTGTGGGGCACCTGGGTGGCTCAGTCAGTTGAGTGTTGGACTTTAGCTTAGGACATGATTGCACGGTTTGTGGGTTTGAGCCCCGGTTCGAGCCTCACATCAGGCTCACTGCTGTCGGTGCGGAGCCTGCTTCAGATCATCTTTCCCCCTCTCTTTCTGCCCCACCCCTGCTCATACTCTCTCCTTCTCAAAAATAAATCAACATTAAATAAGAATTTAAGGTCCATCCCTGTTGCATGTAGCCATGGTTCATTCATGCCCGTTGCTCTGTAGCACTTTACTGCATGCACGTACCGTGATTTATTTATCCAGTTGGAATTGATGTTTTTAGGTTTATGATGGGACTCCAGCTGAATTACTTTTCAGATAACTAGCCAATTGTACCCACAATATTTATTAAGTAATCTATCTTTTCTCTACTGATTTAAATGCCACTTTCATTATTTATTAAATGACCTTATATTTTGTGGTCTACTTCCAGACTCACTCATCTGCTCTATCCATCTCTCTGTCTATTGCTGAATTCATAATGAACTCGTATTCTCACTTTGTTGCTCACTTTGAAATGCAACAGAGTTTGTCTCCCCAAAGTTCTCTCTCTGTCTCTTTTTTTAATGACTTAAAAAATTTTTTTTCCTGCATGGTCCTTGGAATCAGTTTGTGAAGCTCCAGAAAAATCCTGTTGGAATATTTATTTGCATCTCATTAAAATTATCGATTGAAAAATGAAAGATGGTATCTTTCCTTTATTGAATCTTCTAGCCCCAAATGGAAAAGTGCTTTTTTTCCTTTGCTCAGGTCTTCATGTCATGAAGTAGACTACAAAAGTTTTTATTCATATATTTCCTGCACATTGTTGGAAGTCAGCTCATTCATTCAAACATTTGAATGGTATTCCATGATTTTTCATGTCACAATTTATTTAATGATTCTGCTTTTCAATGGCATTTGAATAGCTCTGTTTCTAATTTTTTTAATGTCTATTTATTTGAGAGAGAGAGAGAGAGATAAAGATAGAGAGAGCATTAGTCAGGGAGGGGCAGAGAAAGAGGGAGACACAGCATCTGAAGCAGGCTCCAGGCTCTGAGCTATCAGCACAGAGCCTGATGCGGGGCTCAAACTCACAAACCATAAGATCATGACCTGAGCCAAAGTCAGATGCTTAACCGAATGAGCTACCCAGGCGTCCCTGTTTCTGAATTTATTCCCTTGAGGATCATGCTGCAGTGAATATCCCTGCACACATGCATATTCAGAAAGGATACACTCTACAAATGAAAGTTGCTGGACGAGAGGATGTTTTTTTTTTTTTTTAATTTTTTTTAATGTTTTATTTTCTTTCTAGGAGAGAGAGAGACAGCGTGAGCAGGGGAGGGTCAGAGAGAGAGGGAGTCACAGACTGAAACAGGCTCCAGGCTCTGAGCTGGCAGACAGCACAGAGCCCGACACGGGGCTCAAACCCACGAACAGCGAGATCATGACCTAAGCGAAAGTCGGACGCTTAACCGACTAAGCCACCCAGGCGCCCCCTTTTATTTTATTTTTTTATGTTTTATTTTCGAGAGGATGTTTTAAATGTTGACAGATACTGTCAAATCACTGTCCCAAATGATACCAATTTATACTCTTTCTACAGTAGCTACCCGTTTTCCAGACTTTGACAGATCCTGCATATTTATAACTGTAAAATCTTTTCCTAATGCTCAGGACATTATATCTCACTGTGGTTTTAGTGAATAGCTCTTTGATTTATGCTCACTTAATTTCTTCCGAGCGTTCCACATTCATATCCTTGACATGGGACATACATCTTTTTCATACAGATTTTGTACATGCTCTTTATTTCATGTGTGAACCTTTTTTTTAAATTTTTTTAATGTTTTATTTATTTCTGAGAGAGAGAGAGAGACAGTGTGAGCAGGGGAGGGTCGGAGAGAGAGGGAGACACAGAATCTGAAGACAGGCTCCAGGCTCTCAGCTAGATGTCAGCACAGAGCCTGACGCGGGGCTCGAACCCACGAACCGTGAGATCATGACCTGAGCCGAAGTTGGACGCTTAACTGACTGAGCCACCCAGGTGCCCCTCATGTGTGAACCTTTTATTCAAGTCTGGAACGTTCAGTTCTTCACTGCCTGGAATTAGAGTGTTCTGATTTTCTCCATAAAGATCCTCTGCGGGTTTATGAATCCTAGCCACCTCCCAACTTTTATTGCTATTGTAAGTGGCCTCTCTTTATTAAAGGGCTAATTTCTGTTTGTTGCTGGCATATAGGAATGGAAATGATCTGTATCAGTGATGTTTTCTTAGTGGTCCTGTGCCCACCAGCCCCACAGCGCTCTCCTATGAGTCCTAAGGCCTGAGTGAGAATCTGTTGGAGTTTATTTTCATTTTAGAGAAATATTTTAAAGTTTTTATTTATTTGTTTGGAGACAGAGAGAGAGAGAGAGAGAGAGAGAGCATGAATGGGATAGAGGCAGAGAGGGAAGACAGAGAATCCCAAGCAGGATCCGTGCTGTCAGTGTAGAGCTGGGTGTGGGGCTCGAACTCACAAACCATGAGATTGTGACCTGAGCTGAAACCAAGAGTCAGATGCTGAACTGACTGAGCCACCGAGGCACCCCTGAGTTTTTAAATGTAAAAAATCATAGACATTTCTAGTGTCGTGGGATCAACAGGTAATTAAGCAAGCCTTGTGATATAGAATCCAGAAAGCAGGGAGAGGGAGACAGAACTGCAGAGGCTGGAAGAAAGTGAGGAAGCAGGGCAGGACAGGAAAGAGATTGTGGAGAGATACAGAGGAGCTGGGCAGACTGGGAAGACTGCAGGTGTGCGGGTAGTGGCCAGAAGGGAAGCAAGGCATTGAGTTAAGTGTCCCTGGGAAGTTCATGTCTGCATTTCTTTTCATGGCATTTGAAAAACAAAAGCTGAATTATTTGTGATATTTTGGGGACTGTGCTGTGCTTGTGGTAAATACAGCAGTACGTTGGGATTGGACGTCACGGATCCTGGCTTACAACTGCCACACGCATGCACAGACCAAGCGTAAGACTGTGCGCCTGGAGCCAAGGAACTAAAGAAGAAAGAAAACAGGAAGAACACTATATTCATATACGGGAACAAGCAAATGGACTGCAAGGTGGCAACATCATGGCTATTGGTTTTTTAATGTTTTACTTATTTTTGAGAGAGACACAGAGTGTGAGCAGGGGAGGGGCAAGGAGAGAGGGAGACACAGAATCCGAAGCAGGCTCCAGGCTCTGAGCTGTCAGCAAGGAGCCCAATGCAGGGCTTGAACTCAGGAACAATGAGATCATGACCTCATCCGAAGTCGGACGCTCAACTGACTAAGCCACCCAGGCGCCCCAACATCACGGCTTTCTAACCAAAGAATAGTGTGCTATCCTGAAAATATAAACAAGAATATGGTGATAAAAACACACCAAATATGGTTAAAATCTATAATGTCCTTGATATTAAGTAGAGGAATATAGCAAAAAAGTAATATTACAACAGTAAAATAGCATATTTATTATTATACTTATTTATTTTTATGATTTTAATTTAAATGTAATTTTACTTATTTCATATTTTGTTATGATGTTTATTTATTAATTATTGTCATTATTGCTGCCGTGATCATTGCTTTCTAGATGGCCAGACCTGGGCCGGAATGCTGGGTCCTCCACTTGCAGGCTGTGTGAACTTGGGCAAAGGAAGTCAGTCCCTGAGGTTGAAAGGTCAGCAAAGAAGGCAAATCTGAGACAAAAAGATGCACGTGGGCTTATGAGCTTGGGAAGTCCAGGCCCCAGCTGGGATTCCTGGGACAGGTAGGGTGGCCGGGTCATTCTCTGCCCAGGGTCTCTCATCCTCAGGTCTATTCCGGTTTTGTGCACAAGGTGGCAGGGTTCCAAGCTGGGGCATCCATGCCGCTGGAGCGCCTGCTTGCATTGGATTTGCTGATGTCCCCCTGGCCACAGCAAGTCACGGGGACCAGTCCCAAGTCCACGTGGGAGGGGGCTACACCGAGGCGTGGATGTGGAGAGTTGCGGTTCATGGGGAACCGTTACTGTGACAGCACTGTGATGTAACGGACAATGGAACGCGCAAGGCCTGTTTGGCCCTCGGCCCACTCACAGCCCGAGGTGAGACCTTCCCTGGGGCAGGCAGAGCATAAGCCGGTGAGACCAGCAGACAGGACCGGAGCAGCTGCAGTCCGAATTATTGCAGGGGATTGGTGCTATGATAGGAAGGTAAAACCAAAGTGGGGGTGGCACAGAGGAGGCCATCAGAGGCCCAAGAGGCCAAGAAGTGACAAACACAGGCTCTGGGGCAGGCAGACCTGAGATCAAGTCTTGACTTTGCCACCTACTTGTTCATAGCTCTGGGTTGGTGGCTTCCCCACTTTGGCCTTTTCATCTTGAAAACTGACCTCACGGGTTGTTAGAAGGATTAAATGAGATCAGTAGAACTTGGCTTGGCACAGAGAAGTGGTCCATGAATGGCAGTGGTTGGGGCCGGGCTAGTGAGAGTGGTGGTGAAGATAAGGGTGGTCAGCAATGACTGGGGACCGAGGTCTGCAATGCTCTGGATGGGCGGTGAGCTCTGGTTGGGTGAATGGGAGCAGCCTGTGAAAGCAGGTCAGGTGAGGGCATCCTGGGCAGACAGAGCAGCATGTTCAAAGGCACAGGGATAGGATGAGTCAAATATGCTTAGCAAAGTGTGATGCCATTGGAGAGTTTGGTGCCACGGGAGGAGGGGGGCCATGCAGATTGTGTTTTCTTTTCCTTTTTTTTTTTTTTTAATGTTTCTTTATTTTTGAGAGTCCAAGAGAGAGAGAGACAAGCAGGGGAGGAACAGAAAGGGAGACACAGAATCAGAAGCCAGCTCCAGGCTCTAAGCTGTCAGCACAGAGCCTGATGCAGGGCTCGAACCCATGGGCCATGAGATCATGACCCGAGCCGAAGTCGGATGCTTAACTGACTGAGCCACCGAGGTGCCGCCAGATTGTGTTTTCCCAAGATGGCCATAAGACTCTCTCCTATCCCACGTGCTCTTCTGACAGTGTGACTGTTACAGGCTGAATTGAGTCACCCCTCCAAGTTCGTATGTTGAAGCCCTAACCCTAGCACCTCAGCATGTGGAGATAAGATCTTTAAAAATGTGATTAAGGGAGGCACCTGGGTGGCTCAGTCGGTTAAGTGCTGGACTTAGCTCAGGTTACGATCTCACGGCTGGTGAGTTCGAGCCCTGCGTCGGACTCTGTGCTGACAGCTCAGAACCTGGAGCCTGCTTCAGGTTCTGAGTCTCTCTCTCTCTCTGCGCCTCCCTCGCTCGTGCTGTCACTCTCTCCTTCAAAAATAAACATTAAAAAAAATTTTAATGTGATTAAGTGAAAATGAGGCTATTAGGGTGGCCCTAATCCAGTCTGACTGGTGTGCTTATAAGAGGAAGTTTGGACACACAGAGACGCAGAGGTGGGCACACAGAGGAACGACCTGTGAGAATAGCGCAAGAGGGACGCCATCGGCAAGCTGAGAAATCTCAGGAGAAACCAAGCCTGTTGACACCTTGATCGTGGACTTAGCCTCCAGAACTGGAAGTATATTTTTATTATTTAAGCCTTCCGGTCTGTGGTATTTTGTTATGGCAGCCCTAGCAAGTTACCCCGGTGACCTTGACTTTCCTCCCATCCAGTGGGGGTCCATGTTCTCTCCCCTTGAAGCCGGGTGGAGACATTCACACTTGAAGCAAGCTGCCATGCTGTGAGGAAGTCCATGCTCAGGTGGAGAGGCCCCATGTAGGCATTCCTGTTGAGGACCTAGCTGGGGTCCCCTCTGACACCCGGCACTGGTCATCACACACGTGAGTGAAGACGCCTCCAGGTGACTCCCGCTCCGAGCTGTTGAGTCACCCCCAGCCCCTGAGTCTTCCCAGCCGACATCCCAGACATGTGGAACAGACAAGCCCTTTCCAAATTTGGGATCCACAGAATTTATGAGCATAATAAAATGGTTGTTTACCCCATTATGTTTTTTGGGTAGTTAGTTAACAAAGCACCATTAGTTCCCAAAGTGTCTTCTAGAGTAGCTATCGTGAGCCCGGCTCTGTCACATAAAGGCACGGACCCCCTCTCTCCATCCAAAGTGATCCCCAGCCTTGATGCGGAGCTGTTGCTGCCACCTGGTGGCCAGCATAGAGAATGCGAGTCTTACTGTTCTCCCTTAAGAGAAGCTTATTCTTACTCCGTTCAGACATTCACAACACCTGATGGTGGTGGGTCAAGTGTAGTTTTTAAAAAACATAATCTGGGGCACCTGGGTGGCTCAGTCGGTTAAGCACTCGACTTTGGTTTAGGTCATGATCTCACAGTTTGTGACTTTGAGCCCCGCCTCTGGCTTGCTGCTGTCAGCGCAGAGCCCAGAGCCCGCTTTGGAACCTCTGTCCGTCCCCCTCTCTCTGCCCTTCCCCAGTTTGCCCCCCACTCAAAAATAAATTTAAAAAAACATTAAAAAGCATAGTCTAACACTTCTGTTTCTTGTATGCATTTGTCTTTGGTCACGAGATTTCATTTACAAGTCCCCAAACCCTTAAACTTTCTTCCAAAATAAAAAATTCTCTGAAAAGCAAAAGGTTTTCATCAGTTTGCAAAAGCCTGCTCAGTAGCTAGACCTGATCTGAACTGACATAAGGCCATGCATCCTCTCTCAATAACATTTCACAGCGGAAATACTAGGGTGTGATTATGGGGTACTGCCCTGGATTCCCTCTAGGGGTGTTATTTAATAACAGGTGTTATTAAATAGATCTCCAGGTGTGGTCCCCAGACCAGCAGCATCAGTATCAGCTGGGGTCTTGTCAAACATGGAACTTCTCAGGCCCCACCCCAGACCTACTGAATCAAAAACTCTGGGATGCGGTCCAGCCATCTGTGCTTTAACAACCCCTAAGGGTGATTCTGGTTCATGTTCAAGTATGAGAATCATGGATACAGAGTGTATGCGCCACAGTACATTTATCAAACCCCAGAGCCTGAATTCCAGAGTACATTTTGTCCCCATGGTTTCAGATAAGAGATTCCTTGCAGACTTGTATTTTGAAATTTCAAGTAACGTTAAAGGAAGCCAGGAGATCTTAAAGTGTAAGAAAGTGGGCAGTACTTCCTTGTAGGCATAGAGAAAGGATGACTGATAATAATAAAAGCTAACTTTCTGAGTGTTCATCACCTGGCAGGCACTGTGTCGAGTGCCTCCGCTCACCAGGTCCACACAATGAACTTAGAAAGTAGGCATTTTTATCATCCCCATTTTATGAATGGGAAAACTGAGGCAAGGGGAGTGAGCAGTTACCAAAGCACGGAGAGGGCCACCAAAGGGAGCCGTGGGCTTCAGCCGAAGGATACGGCCGCATCACAGGGCCTTGTTTCCTCAGTGTTCCAAATCCTGCTTCCCTTTGACTAAACTCTAGTTTAAACTCTAGGAGAAGCCAGAGAAGGAGGGAATCCCTATGGCCTAACCCACAGCGGTGCAGAGCCGGAGAAAAGATCTACCCCGTGTCATACTTTGGTGGCAGGTATATATATCATTACTGGATGCTGCTGTGTGGTTAAATATAAAAGCATCCCATTGCAAGGATCCCTTTGTAACTTGGTTTCTTTCTCACTCACATTTTGTTTTCTAGATTTATCTAGGTTGATACAGGTAGCTCTATTTTAGTTCGTGTTCTCTGTTGTTTAGAATTCCATCATAATAAAATAGTCCTTTGCCTGTTACCCTACTGGTAGATATTCAGAACGTTGCGCATCTTTTGCTGTTACAAATAGAGCTACGATCAACATTCTTAGACCTCTCTTTGCCTACACAGATGGGAGCCTTCCTCCAGGCCAGGTACTCCTAAAAGTGGAGTTGCGGGGTCACAGGACATGCATATCCAACATTTCCAAACAGGTGCAAACTTTCCCTTCGCAGTGGCCGTACCCGCGTTGGGTTCCCCCTCACTCCACGGGATTCCTGTGTCATGTCCCTGGGCTGTTCCTCACTTAAAAGGCCTTGCTTTGCCTTTCTGCCGGCCGTCAACCTTTCTCTCCCAGATGCTTTGCTTGCGTTTCCCCAAGGATTCAGAAGCCGAGCACGCTTCAACCAACCTCTTGTGCGGAGATAAGCGATGCCTGCTCCTCTTTCCAAGCCTAGATTTCTAGCACTCCACAAGCCCTTAACACGTGAAAAGCGCTTTGGCCTTCCGGGGCCCCCTGGGCCTTGGGAGCTACCACTCCAGAGTGGAAAACGACTTTGTTCGCTCCGGGTGGTATCTGTCCTCCCGCAGAGGCAGAGAGGGACGGCAGCCGGATGGACACAGAGCTGAAGGTGACAACAGCAGCAACAACAAAACACAAATCGAGGGAGGAAAACCTGAAGCTGCCCAATTTCTAAAATGTTACTGCGGGGCGCCTGGCTGGCTCAGTCGGTTAAGCGTCTGACTTCGGCTCAGGTCAGATCTCACGGTTCGTGGGTTCGATGCCCGCATCAGGCTCTGTGCTGACAGCTCAGAGCCTGGAGCCTGTTTCAGATTCTGTGTCTCCCTCTCTCTCTGACCCTCCCCCACTCATGCTCTGTCTCTGGCTCAAAAATAAAGAAACTAAAACTATTAAAAAAAAAAGTTACCGCATCCCGGAGCTGTTTATTGAACCCCAGAGCGAGGTGGGACCAGGGGTAGGTTTTCCCTCCGTAAACTGTTCCCACACCTTGTAAAGCAAGATCCCTTCATCCCCTCGCCAGATCCTCCCTGGGCCCCTCCTGCAGACATAACAGACCCGGCGCCTGCTGGGGGCACTCACCACCCACCCATCCACTAGGCCTGCCCTGACGAGAGACACACACTGGGAACTTAAACTTCAGACACTCTTTTCCCCACAGTCCTGAAGGATGGAAGTCCGAGATCAAGGTATCAGCGACGTCCGGTCTTCAGAGACCTTTAGGCCTGGGGCTGCGTCTTCATGATGTTTTCTCTGCCTCTAATCCATTCCTCTAAGGACACCGCCATATTGGGTGTCCTCATTTACCTTCGTCGCCTCTTTAGAGGCCCTGTCTCCAAATGCAGTCACATTCTGAGGTCCTGAGGGTTAGGACTGCAACATACGGAGGCAGGTGGGGGACAGACACAATTCAGCCCCTCACACTGTCCAAACAGGAGAGGTGGGTATTAATCCAACGGTTACAAAGATATGCAAAATGATAGCTGTGGTCCCGAGGACCATGAGAGCCAATGCCAGAGGGTTTGACTGAGCAGAGGCTTCTGGGAAGCCTTCACTGAGGAAGTGACATTGGGGCTGAGAACTGGGAGATATGTGGGGTTTCAGTAGAGAAAGGGAACAGGATGTGCGGGGAGACGGGAGTACCTTGCAGGGGAACCTGGAAGGCAGCCAATGGGGCAGGCTGTCAGCAGGGGGACCTCCAGGGATGGTGAGGCCTCGCGTCAGCCAAAAATCACCGGGGCACCCCTTAAAAACACAGACCCTGGGCCTCACTGCAGGCTCACTGAATCCGAACCTTCAAGGGATGGGGCTCAGGGATCTGCATTCCTTCCCACTGTCCAGATTTTGTTATTTTGAAAAATATCAAACTTGCAGAGAAATCAAAAGCAAAGTACAAGGAACCCTTGAACACCCTTCACCTAGATTCACCGATGGTGAACATTTTGGCACATTTCTGCTTTTCTTTCTTCTTCATTGACCCTCTCCTTGGCAGGCATCCCCGAAGGATGAGGGAAGGCGCTGTCCTCCATGACCACGCCACCATGATCACATCTCAGGGTATTAACGTCGACTCAGTAATGGCATCTAATATACAACCAAGAGCTAAAGTCTCTGTAGTCTACAAAATTCTTTTGCAGCCCTTCACTCTCTCAACCCAGGATCCAATCCAGGTCCACACTTCATATATTTTTCGTTGATGTCCCTTTAATCTCTCTCAATCTAGATAGAATATCTCCCCACCTTCAATAACAAATTAACTTTTCAAAAGGGAGTCCAGGCTTGTGGAATGCCCCACATTCTAGATTTGTCTAATTTTCCTCATGATTAAAATCAGGTTAAGTATTTTTGGCAAGAATATACCATAGAAGGTGACGCGTACGTCACATTGCGTCACATCAGGGCACACACACAATGTCAGCTTGTTCCATTCTTGGCGAGGCTGGGTTCCGTCACTGGGCTAGAGTGCGGACTTCTGGATCTCTCTCTTGTAAAGGCACATGCCCCCCTTTGTAATCAGTACACAGTTTGGGATGTGATCATTTGAACCACGTGAACATTCTGTTACCCAGCAACTTTTTACTCCGTGGCTCTGGCATCCGTTGATGACCCTTGCCTCCTCAAATGTTATTATAGTGGTGACCACGCAGTGACATCTGCATTTTTAATAAGTGCTCCAGGTGATTCTTTTACTAAGTAAATTTGGGAAACCCTGCTTAAGTCAAGGTCAGAGTTACAGGAGAAAGAGATGTCACTATTGTACTAGCAGGTGGAGGCATTAGCTAAGACCTGTTAAAATGCATATTCCTAGGACTGTATTACACTGAAGAATGAGAAAGGGGTGCCAAAGACAGGCCTGGGAAGCAGCATTTTAACACCCTCTTCCTCCCCTTCCCCTAGGTGATTCTGTGCTTTGTGAACTTTGAGAAACACAGACTTAGGTGATGATCTGTAACCTGGATGCACATTGCATTAAAAAAATTTTTTTTAATGTTTATTTATTTTTGAGAGAGGTAGAGCGTGAACGGGGGAGGAACAGGAAGAGGGAGACACAGAATTGGAAGCAGGTTCCAGGCTCTGAGCTGTCAGCACAGAGCCTGATGCCAGGCTCGAACTCATGAGCCGTGAGAGCATGACCTGAGCTGAAGTTGGATGCTTAACTAACTGAGCCACCCAGGCGCCCCAATAAGCGTGGTTTAAAACTAGGAGCCCCACCTCCAGAGTCCAATTCAAATGGCCTGGGGTGAAGCCTGGGCTGATATCCATCTTTTCCGGAGCTCCCTCAGTGATTCCCATGTACTGCCAAAATGGAGAGCCACTGGGTTACAAGAGTTCTCTGTAAACGGAATATAAAAATGAACACCCGTCTGCCCCCTCCCCTAGTCACCCTGAAACTCACAGAATCCCAGGACAGAGCTCACCTGCTAGCCAAAAACATCTAGTGCTCCCTGCACACCTCGGAGGGGCTCCCACTGTGTGCACACATTTCTGACTCTGCCCTTTGGGAAGCTTACAAAAGAGGTCGAACAAAGGTCACTTCCCTCAAAAGCAGGAGGACGTGGGAAAACACACACACACACACACACACACACACACACACACACACCCATGCAAGTGTTGCACAAAAGGAGTTTTACAGACCAGGAAACTGACACCCTGGAAGGGGAAATGACCACCCAGCAAGTTCACTGAGGAGCTGGGATGCTTACCCGGCATGCCTTTCTACTGCTCAGGCTCCTTTTCCCCCCGAGCCCACCTCTGCACCCCTGCACTTCTGGTGGTTGGGCCTGGCCCGCAGCACCAGCCTCCCAGCAAGGCTCACTGGGGGCCAGGCATCAGACGAGGTATTTGTTGAACGCATAAATGTAGCCAGCATGGCACCTGCCCACCAGCTCGTATTAAGAACCAGTGGCTCAAATAACCACGAAAATGAATCCTTTTGAGCTGGATTAGCTCATTTTCCCACAGACCCAGGAGCCTCTGGGCCTTTCTTCTTGCTTTACCTCACAGCAACCATATAATGCACCCCGGTTCTACCTCCTGCGTAATTTTTATATAACTGTGAGTTTACTTGACTAGTGAAAAGTTATGTAGATACTTAATTCTGTATTTATAAGCACCGACATTTTAGACTTTGTATGTTGGGCCGATCTATTTATTTTTAGGTCCTCAGATATTTCCCACCAACTATTAGAATGTTCATTGGCCTTGGACTGTATCCTAATGTCTCATAGACTGCAGACAAGCTCAAAATATAGGGCAGGGCTTTCCTGCGTGGGGACAGGGGACAGGCTGAGAGGATACAGTCCTCCGGTTACTTTCAAGGGACCAGTTTAGCTTTTTTTTTGGTGACAGCTTTATTGTGATACATATACCACACAATTCACCCATTTAAAGTGTACAGTCAGGGGCACCTGGGTGGCTCCGTGGGTTAAGTGTCTGATTTCGGCTCAGGTCATGATCTCACGGCTCATGAGCTCGAGCCCACGTTGGGCTCTGTGCTGACAGCTCAGAGCCTGGAGCCTGCTTCGGATTCTGTGTCTCCTTTTCTCTCTGCCCGTCTCCTGCTCACTCTCTGTCTCTCTCTCAAAAATGAACATTAAGGGGCGCCTGGGTGGCTTAGTCGGTTAAGCGTCCGACTTTCGCTTAGGTCATGATCTCGTGGTTCGTGGGTTCAAGCCCCGTATCGGGCTCTGTGCTGACTGCCAGCTCAGAGCCTGGAGCCTGTTTCGGATTCTGTGACTCCTTCTCTCTCTGACCCTCCCCTGCTCACGCTGTCTCTCTCTCCTAGAAATAAATGAAAAACATTAAAATAAAAAAAAATTTAAAAAAAATGAACATTAAAAATTTTTAAAAAATAAAGTGTACAATCCAGTGGGTTCTGGCATACTTACTGTTGGGCAGCCATCACTGCAACAGTCTTAGAATATTTTAATCACCCCAAAAGGAATCTAGTGCCTTTTATCAATCCTGCTCTGCTTGTGCCCCGAGCCCTCTCCCATCTCCTGACAACCACTGATTTACTTTCTGTCTCTATACAGACATTCTGTTCTGGACATCACCTACCAATAGAATCATCCCATATGTGGTCTCTTGTCTGGCTTCTTTCATGTGACATATATGATGGACATTTGGGCTGTTTCTGCTTTGGGGCCATTATGCAGAATGCTACCGTGAGGGTTCATGGACAAGTTTGTATGGAGGTATGCTTTCCTTTCTTGTGGCTACATACCTACCAGTAGAATTTCTGGATCATCTGGCAACTCTATGTTTAACATTTTGAGGAACAGGCAGACTGTTTTTGAAAGCAATTTCACCCTTTTACATTTCCATCAGCAATGTATGAGGCTTCTAAGTCCGTACATCCTTGCCAACACTTGTTATTGCCTGTTTTTTTGATGATAGACTCCCTATTAAGTTTGAAATGGGATCACATGATGGTTTTGATTTGCGTTTCCTGCATCGCTAATGACATTGAGTATGTCTTCATGCACTTAGGGGCCATTTATATATCTTCTTTGGAGAAATGTCTATTCAGATTCTTTGTCAAATTTTTAATTGAGTTAGAGCAAAACCTTCGTTTGCGAGCATAATTTGTTTTGGAAACATGCTTGTAATCCAAAGCACTTGTATATCAAAGCAAATTTCCCCACAAGAAATAATGGAAACTTGATGATTCATTCCACGACCCAAAAATATTCACATAAAAATGATTGCAATACTGTAATGTAAAACAAAATAATAAAGAAAATACAAAGTGTAAAGAAAAATAAACAAATTAACTTGTACTTACCTTTGAATGTTTTTTTTTTGTTTGTTTGTTTATTTCTAGGAGAGAGAGAGAGAGAGAGACAGCATGAGCAGGGGAGGGTCAGAGAGAGAGGAAGTCACAGATTGAAACAGGCTCCAGGCTCTGAGCTGGCAGTCAGCACAGAGCCCGACGCGGGGCTCGAACCCACGAACTGCGAGATCATGACCTAAGCGAAAGTCGGATGCTTAACTGACTAAGCCACCCAGGCGCAACCTTCCTGGCTGGTGTGCAGGAGACAAGAGAGAGGAGGGTTATTGTGTAGGACAACTTTCACTATTACTAACTGAATCACTGCTATCTGTTGGCTCAACAGAATCTTTTTCTGCATGGGGGCCGTTGTATACACTTGCACGGATGTTGACTACAGTGCAGTATTATAAAGTCTTGTCATCTACTGTATTTAATGTAACTGGCAATAAGGCAGCAGAGGAAAAGGTCTATATCTGCAGGCAGCCTGACCTAGAGGGAAGCAAAGCCTTCCTAAGCTTCCTCTTGTATGGAAAAGCAAAGGACTGTCCCTTGGTGCTTTGAAGGGACAAAAAATACACTAGTGCCAGTTGTGGGCACCTTTCAACATTCTGAAAAATCACTGATTTCTGCCAAACACTGAGGCCTAAGACCAAGAATTTGAGCATGAGAGACAATCACTCACAATCCCATGGGGGGGGGGGCAGAGAGAGAGAGAGAGAGAGAGAGAGAGAGAGCGCTCAGTTGTGGCTCAATTGTGATCATGTGACGTTTGGCGTCACATACTACTCGTATTGCAAGACATCGATTGTTTAATCAAGCTAAAGTTTATTAGAAAGATTTGCTTATCTGGCAGAACACTCGCAGACCAAGGTTTTACTGTTTGCCTTTTTGTTATTGAGTTGTAAGAGTTCCTTATGGATTCTAGATACAAGACCTTATCAGATGTATGATTTGCACATGTTTCCTCCCATCTTGTGAGTTACTGCATTAGCTTGCTAGGGCTGCTGTGACAAAATACCATGTTCCAGGTGGCTTAAATAACAGAAATTTATTTCTCACAGCTCTCGAGGCTGGAAGTCCAAGATCAAGGTGTCTGCAGAGTTGGTTTCTCTCCTTGTAGATAGTCTGTGTCTTCACAATGTCTCCCCTCTGTGTGTGCATCCATGATGTCCTTCCCTCCATTTATAAAGACACTAGTCATATTGGATTCAGGCCCCATCCTAAGGGCCTCCGTTTGAGTTAATCACTTCTTTAAACACTTATTTCCAAATACAGTTACATTCTGAGGTACTAGGGGTTGGGACTTAGACATGTGAATTTTGGGGGGGACACAATTCAGCCCATAACAATTATATTTTCACTTTCTTGATGGTGCCCCAAATTAAAAAAAATAATGTTTTAATTTATTTTTGAGAGAGAGAGAGAAAAGAGACAGAGTGCGAGCAGGGGAGGGGCAGAGAGAGAGGGAGACACAGAATCTGAAACTGTCAGAATCTGAGCTGTCATCAGAGCCTGATACGGGCCTTGAACTCACGAACTGCGAGATCATGACCTGAGTGGAACTCAGATGCTCAACTGACTGAGCCACCCAGGCGCCCTGATGATGTTCCATTTTTGAAGCACAAACTTTTTTTTTTTTTTAATCAGGTCTGGCTTATCTATTATTTTCTTTGTTGCTTGTGCTTCAGGTGCCCCATCTAAGAAACCATTACTTAATCCATGGTCACATTTATGCCTTCATTTTCTTACGACTGTTTTGCAGCTTTAGCTCTTACATGTCAGTCTGGTCTATTTTGAGTTAATTTCTGTACATGGTGTGAGGTAGGGGTTCAGCTTTATTCTTTTGCATGGGGAAATTCACTTGTGCGAAATCCCACACCCTTGGCTGAAAAGACTATCAGTTCCTTATTAAATTGTGTCGCCACTCTTGTTGAAAATGCATTGGTTATAAGCAGAAGGATATAAACATATCTGGACTCTCAGTTTTTCCCCATTATATATATGTCTGTCCTTATACCCATACTGCAGTGTCTCCATTGTGTAGCTGTGTAGATTGTGTAGCAAGTTTTGAAGTCAGGAGGCGTGAGTTCTCCACCTTATTCCAAGTGCATGGAACTTTGGTATCAAATGCGGCGAGAGGTGTGAACAGTTACAACCTGGGGATTTGGGCCCATCCTCAAGGCTTCATGTCAGGAACACAGGCTCCAAGTTCAACACCTGCCTTAGAGAGATGTATCCCCGCCCTTTCAGCCCACAGCTCTTCATGCTAAATCAATGGAAACATTCTGTGGAGAACAATGATCCCCTTGGGTTATTTTAAACATCGCTTTATGTCTCCCCCACCTGCCCTGCTCTCTAATCGCTCCTACAGCGACTGCGTCATTCACAACTGGATTATTAATGAACTAAGAGGGAGCCGGTGTGTGTGTGTGTGTGTGTGTGTGTGTGTGTGTGTGTGTGTGTGAATGAGGGAGGGGGCTTTCAGAGGACCTGAGGGGCCTGAGGGCCTGGAGCAAGCTCAGCCCTGAGGTTTTCACTTTCCCCAAGGAAGGGTATGGCGTTGCCTTAGCAAACAGGAAGTCACTAAATTCAGGTCCTACTGTCCACCTCAAAAGGACATTGCAAGTATGTGATGGCCAAGAACAGTTCTTCAAACTGGACTGCTGGGCGCTGAAAAACTGTGCATCACCCCCAAACTCCCCAAACCTAAGCCTTGTCTGCACCATCCCTGACTGGCCCTGGGCTGCCTAGGGCTCTAAGCTGAGGCGGAGAAAGCTCAGGAAACAAGGCCCTTTGTGGACGAGAGAATGCTATTGTTCTAAAGCCAGTGCTCCGGCAGTGTGGATTCCAGAGAATGTTTTGGTACAGGGTTTTTTCCCTTTGTTAACTTTCTCTTCCCTTCCTGGGGGGATGGGATGGGGAGGTTTACAGCGACTTAAAAATAGTTAAATCCTAACATAGTCATTAAATGATATTTATTCAACAATATATGCAAGTAGAAAGATTAAAAAAATAGTTAAATCCTGTAAAAAAAAAAAAAAAAAAAAAGATGGCGTTCAGAGTGCTGAGGCCTTGGGCCCGGGAAGGAGGCTTGAATTCGACGATGGAAGCCACGTCGATGTGTTTCGCTTTTCGTATTTACCACTAAATCGCCGGAGAGCAGCCCTTTCTGGACCCTGCACACCTCAGTGACAGACGTCAGCCGGAGGTACGACCACTTCCTTCCTCCTTCCCTTGGCCTCCTTTCTTTGCAGGAAGAGGAAATGATGAGAGTCCAGGTCGCAGGCCACAGCCCTCAAGCTCTCACTGATCTCTGCTCCCCCCCCACCCCCGCCCCGTCTGGGGAACCTGCCCCCACAAACCTGTCCCCAGGGCAAGGCCTAGTTGGGCTCCTGGAGGTACAGGAAAGCCTCCAGACTCAGGCTGCGCAGGCCTTCAAGGCAGGAGACCCGGATTTCGGGCACTGGGGTACTGATTCTGTGTGACTTCGGGCGGGCGACTGCTCCCCTCTGGGCTTCAGGATGCCCTTCCATTAAATGGGAGCAGGAATACAGTCCTGGGCTTCCCCCTTTCCGCGTTGGGTGATGGTTGAGGAGGGGGCGTGGACGGGGGGAGGGGAGGACGATAAGGAGGATTATTCTGAAGCCCGGCCGCGTCCTTCGCCCTCGGCCTCCCGCTGCTCCGTGGAGGGGCCCGCGCCCCTCGGGTGCTGGGACCCTTCTGCGAGCTCCCAGGCCGGCCGGAGGCGCGGCGCGAGCGCGCCCACCCACTTCCCGGGAGCTCAGGCCCCGCCCAGGGGGAGGAGCCGAGGGGCGGCGCGGAGGCCGGCGGCCGCGCTCCGCCAGCTTCTGTCGCCGCACGGGCAGCTGCGGCTCGGGGACGGACTGACAGAGCCAGGGCCGGAGCCGCTCGGGGCCGGGCTAGGGAGAGCGGGTGAGTTCCCCCGGCGGCGCCGCCCCTCCCCGGCTGGAGCCGGCGGGGATGAGGACCGCGGCGGGGAGGTGGTCCCCGCCGCGGAAGGTCTGGTTGGGGGTGTGTGGGGCGCGTGGGCCAAGGGCCGGCGACTGGAGGTAATTGGGGGAGGGGGCACTGGAACGGCGGGTGCCGGGAGCGCAGGCCGGGGAGTCGCGCCGGGGTGGGGGCGTTCTCCGGGTCTGGCGCGCCTACGACGAGGCCGGGGTAGGGGGCGCATCGGCAGGCTGTTGGCTGCGGCCACCGTGGCCCGATGTGGGGGCAGCCTGTGGGATTTCGGCTGCTTCTGCCGGGGGGCGCAGTGCCGGGAAGCGGGAGCCACAACCGGCATCAGACGGCCAGGACGTGCAGCCTCGCGGCCCGGCGTGGGGGCGCCGCCCCCTCGCGTGGCGGCGCCAGGTCCCCGCGGGGAGCGCTCCTGCCTGGGCGGGAAAGGTCCCCCGGGCGGGCGCCCCCGCGTGCGGACCCGCCCAGCCGCCGGCTCCAGCTGACGGCGCCCGCCAGCCCCGGGAGACCCGGCGCGCTTTTCTCCCGCGGGAGGTGCGCCCGGCCTCTCCAAAGGGCCGCCGTGCGCGGGCTGCTGGGTCCCCCCAGCCAGGAGCGCGCCTCTCCTCCCGAGTCTCGCGCCCCGACTTTGGCCCGAGGAGCGCCCCCGAGAGCCTGGGATGGGCAGAACCCGTGCAACCCTCCCCGGAGAGGTCGCGCGGAGGGGTCTGCCCAAGGTCACCCAGAGCGCCCAGGCTGAGCTGCCCAGACCGCCCAAGCAGAGAGCAGGGAGGGGGAGGCGCCCGCTGCCAGCCTCCTTCCCTGATGCAGACTCCTTTCCTCCCTCCCTCCCTCCCTCCCTCCCTCCTCCTCCACCAGTCGGGACCCGGCTCCTCGCGAGCTGCTGCTGATGCAGCTCCCAGCCCCGAGCGGATGATTGAGCCGAGGTGAGCTTTGAATCCGGTGTTCCCGGGAGGGCCGCGCGCAAAGCCTGGGACCCAGTGCTCCCGGGCACCTCGGGAGCGGAGCGAGAGGTGGCTGCATAAGCGCTTCTCAGAACCGAAAGCCGAGCTGCTTGCGCGCCCATGTGATTGGATTCCACATAATGGGCCCCTGTTCTCGGCGTCAGAAGCGCCCACCAGCTCCCCGCGGCCGCGGGCACCAGGTGCCGCCTCTGAATCGCCCTCTGTGGAGGACCCAGGGCCCCGGGGTACCAGGCGCCCTTTCGCGCAGGGCTCTCTGGAAGGAGCCTGTCATTAGCCGCCTGAGCCCGCGGGGGTACTTTCCTGAGTGCCCTGCCATTTCCTGCGGCTGGTGAGACACAGAGGGGAAAAACCCTGCATCTGGGAGGCTTCCCCCTAGGTTGGTAATAAAGCTTCTTAGCTCAGCCAGCGGCTGGCGCTCCGCTGGAAGGCAAGGCACTTGGCCTCTGGGAGCCTCAGTTGCCTCTAGGACATGGGGCTAATAATCAGGCGGTGGGCAGCGGTGGTGAGGGGGCCCACGTGAAGTGCTTGGTGCTGTGGAGCTGTGGAGCGGGACAGGAGGAATGCCCCTAGGTAAATATGGACGCCTTTCCTACTGGTTTTGAGTGGGGTGTGTCTCTTTTAGGCAGGAGCCGCGGTGGAGTCCTGGTGGGTGGTTCTGCAGGGGCTGGGGAAGTTTCCACATCTTCCTTCAGCTTGGTCACCACGCTCTAGCCTGCAGGCAGCTTGTGGGCCCTGGTGAGTGAGTCCTTTTTGCTCGTTGCCTGCTCACTGGGCCGTCCCACACAGATTCCCGCCCCCCCACCCCCCAGCCCCTTCTCTCCCACCTGCCAGCAAGATGCTGGGGGCAAGATGTCACTGACGCCGCTCTGGACATTCAACTTGGCACCTTCCGGTCAGCTGGCGTCCTACATAGTGGTGTCGCCTACCCTGAAATCTTCCTCTTCCTTTTTCTTTTTCTTTCTTTCTTTCTTTCTTTCTTTCTTTCTTTCTTTCTTTCTTTCTTTCTTTCTTTCTTTCTAATATTTTTATTTATTTCTAGGAGAGAGAGAGAGAGACAGCGTGAGCAGGGGAGGGTCAGAGAGAGAGAGGGGGATACAGCATCTGAAGCAGGCTCCAGGCTCTGAGCTGGCAGTCAGCACAGAGCCCGACGCGGGGCTCGAACCCACGAACAGCGAGATCATGACCTAAGTGAAAGTCGGACGCTTAACCGACTAAGCCACCCAGGCGCCCCTACCCTGAAATCTTCCTGACCCCTTTCCTGGTCCCAGCCTCTGCAGTGTCACTTGCAGGAAGACCAGGTGACCCTTCCTGTCCCTCTGTCAACCTCCTCCCACAGGGACATTCACCTGCACATTGTCTGGTTAGTGTGTCGAGGCTCCTTGCGTCCTGGATGGACACGCGGGCCCATGTATGTTCAGACTTCGTTCTGGTGCCTGGTGCTGGAGTGGAGGTTAAATTCTAATCAAGCTGCTAAGTCTGTTTGGGAGCCTGGGTGACAGGGGGTCGGAGACGCTGACACAGGAAGGTGGGATTTCCCCCAAGGCAAGAACCTTTCAGCCGAGCCCCATTTGGACTCTTTAGAAACCAGGGCCTCAGCTTCTTTTCAAAACCAGCCCCATCCCCATAGTGACCTTTCTCTGGCCAACAGAGGTTGCAGCTAGCCTGGTTTTGCAGATGGCGGAAGGCACATTCCTGGATTCCTGGGCTGTGCTTTGGCTCTCAAGAATCCCACCCAACCTTGCCGCCTTCCCCCAACTAGCTGCCCCAGCCTGCACCCTGCCTGCACCTAGGACTTGAACCATTTGGCTTATAGCGGGTCCCACATGGCATTCTTCCAGCAGAGACTAGGACAAACCTTCTTTATCCTGAGCACATCCCAGAGATTGGGCTCAGAGAGGGCTTGGACAAGCCTGCCTCCTGCAGAAAGCTACAGAGTTTGAGGAGCAAGGGCACCAGGCAGGTTTAGTTCAAATGATAGCTCTATGTTTAAAAGCTCTGTGATGGCAGGTAAATTACTGACTCTTTCTGAGTCTTGGTTTTCTCATCTGTAAAATGGGAGCAATAGTACTGTCTGCTTCGCAGGGTCAGGAGGATGCTGTGAGACAATAACTCACAGAAAGTGCTTAGTACAGCACCTGGTGTGGGCAGGAATGCAGGAAATGATTATCGTCACCCTCACCACCGTTTCCTGCTCTGCCCTGGGCTGTCAAAAGGGCCCCACCACCTCAAGTCTGGGGGAGTCAGACCTCTTCTGCCTTTAGCCCTGAGGACAGGGAAAGCCTCTTGGTTGGGGAGGCCTGACTCCTGGGAACTGGGGTCCAGCATATGGACCTGTCCCCTGGAAGCCTGGGAGTTAGCCTCTCACATCTGGCTGCCATTTTCCAGGATTTGTGGATTCATTCAATAGATATTTACTCTGTTGTAGACCTTGTGCTTAGTGAGGGATCTCGAGATGAATCAAGCAGCAATCAGGGCTCCCCTCTGCGGGGGAGAGCAGGCCTGGAGACAGGCAGTGAGGACACTGTGCGGTAACAGCTTCACTGGCGACAGGGGGAGAGGAGAGCCGAGTGGCAGAGGGACAGGTGGCCTGGGCTGACCAACCCAGGTTTCACTCCTGAATCTGCCCCTTTGCTGCTGGCTGGTGATGGACAGACGCCTGAGCAAAAAACTCAGCACACCGCCTTTTAGATATTAATCAGGGCTTTGCACAGGCTAGTTGCTATTATTACGAGTCTATGATGACCGGTAACAGGTGGGAAAGCTTAGCTGTGGGGGCGCATTGGAGGTCTTCAGAGATAGTTTCCCAGGTGGCGGGTAAGAGAGGGTTGGGCAGGCTGAGCAGAGAGCGCAACCTGTGCAACAGCACAGGGGCTTGGAAGCGCTTGGCGTCTCTGAGAGCAGGGAGCAGAGGCCGCAGCTGGAGCGCCGTCGCCATAGGGCGTGACGGACACAGGGGCAGCAGGCGCGGCCAGGGAGTGGGGCAGAGGCCATCCTGCCTTGCCAAGGGGTCCCAAATGATTAAACGCTCGCTGACCCGAAGCAGGCATCCTGCGGCCTGTGGAGGGTTGTCCGGTTGCACACCTGGGAAAGTCTAGGATTAACTTTGGCATGGGAGTGGGGGCTGGCCCGGGCTCATCTGCCAGTATGTTAGCCATCCCTTCTTCTTCCTTCTACCAGGAAGGCACGGGAGATCTCCCTCCTTCCTGAGATGCTTTTCCTGTTTCTTCACCTGTTTCTCTCTTCCTGGGACTCAGTCACCCATTTGAAGGAAGGGGATGTACGTGGAGGAAGTGCCGTGATCTGGCTCCTTATTGATTATAATAATTGTACCAAGTGCTGGCACACTTCCTGGTGGCTGTTCACTGTCCAGGGTCTTTGCTTGCAATGCCATAGAGTCATCATGCTGACTTACTGAAGTGGATGCGCTTATCCCTGTTGCACAGAAGGGAACACTGAGGCAGCAAGGGTGAGGCGATTTGCTAAGGGGTCTGCAGCTCCTGAGTGGCAGGAACTCATGTGGGGGGGGAGGTCTCCAAAGCTTCCATGTGCTGCCCTGTACTGCTTCCCTCCTGCTCCTTCTAAATAGTGAAGTGTCTCACTGCTGCAGAGTCTGGCTTTTTTCTCTGTGGACTCTTGGATGCTGGGCAGTGGGCACCTTGGAGATGGGTCATGGCGAGTGGGCTCTGGGCACCTGCATGCTGCTCCATTCTCTCCCTGCCCTGATTTTTGGGGAGGCCCCGTGGGCAGGCATTTGGCGAAGGAGAGGAGGTGTTCTTGGATGTCTCGGAATTCAGGGTGACATTGTGGGGTCCCATGAACGTGCCTTGAGGCAGGCAGTTTGTAACTTGATTGAGATGATAGGTGGTGGTATTTATTTATTTATTTATTTATTTCTGAGAGACAATGTGAGGGGGGTGGTGGTCGGAGAGAGAGGGAGACACAGAATCCGAAGTAGGGTCCAGGCTCTGAGCTGTCAGCACAGAGCCCGATGCGGGGCTCGAACCCACGAACTGTGAGATCATGCCTGAGACGAAGTCAGATGCCCAACTGACTGAGCCACCCAGGCGCCCCAATGGTGGTGGTTAAATTCTACCATGACCCCTAGGAAGGAATGAGTCTTTTAGGATGGCTAGTCAGCGCATTACATGACCCTACCTGTTTTCAGAAGGCAAAGGCTCAAATTTCCTTTTTGATAGGAGGCAGAGTTTAGGGCCAGGGCTCCAACCCCGGTTTTGCCTTCCACTATGTTTGGGAGCTTAGGCAGTGTCTTCGCTTCCTTGAACCACAATTTCTTCTGGAAATACAGATTATATATATATATATATATATATATATATATACATATATATATATAATTCAGAGTTGTCACAAAGGCTTGTGATCATACAAAGAATATCTGGCTTCCATGTCGTACGTAATATCAGTATAATATCCACAACATTGACCTCCGTGTTACTTTTTGTAGTTGTGATTATATGGTTACATGTGGTCATTACTCTTTTAGTCTGTCTCATTCACTAGACCAGCCGTTCTTACCTGGGAGTATTTGGCCCCGGGAGTCCTTTGGGAATGTCTGGAGACATTTTTGGTTGTCACAGCCGGGGAGGTGCAGAGGGGGACAGAGTGCTACTGGCGTCTATTGGGGACAGGCCAGGGATGCTGCTGAATTTCTTACACTGCACAGGACAGCTTTTCATAAAGAGTTACCCAAATGTCAATAGTGCCGAGGCTGAGAAAAGTTGCACCGGGCTGTGAGCCTCATAAGGTCAGTGACTGTGTCTAATTCGTTCACCACTGTGTCCCCAGTTGCCCAGCATGGAACCCCGGTACACGGGAGGCAATAATATGCATTAAAGGGATGAATGAGGACTTGGAAGGCCTTGTGTCCCCTGGAGTCCGAGAGGTTTGGCTTGTAGGACGTTTTGAATGGGCAGGAGAGATTTAGATGAACCTGAATGATAAATGGGCAATCGGTGATGCAGGCCAAAGGAATTCAGACCAAGCTATTTCAAGCAGGTGTGGGGGGTGGGGGTGGGGGCAAATGATCTGCACCGTTGCTGCAGTCGCCAGTGCATTTTCGTCACGGGCATGTAGGACCACCTTTATCTGGACAAGCCGGCTGGGGCGGGGGCGCTAGATGCTGACAAGGAACGCCCTGTCAGCTGGGCCCTTGGGATTTGCCAAGCTGGGCCACAGCTGCTGTTGCCTTCCTGTTTTCCCCTTTCTGGTGGAATGAAGGAAACCCACTGAATGGCTATTTTTCCACTGACATTTACAGCAATGTGATAGGCTTTGGATTAATGAGGTCGAGCTCCAGTGTGAAATCTGCCTGATAACTTGACGCTGGGCCAACAGGAAAACATGGCTTGTTTTCTTTGGGACATTTGATATCTCTGGATGGCTTTGGCCAGGGAAGCAGGGGGTCACACCTATGTACAAAAGATG
Organism: Hyaena hyaena; assembly: GCF_003009895.1. Classification (NCBI taxonomy): domain Eukaryota; kingdom Metazoa; phylum Chordata; class Mammalia; order Carnivora; family Hyaenidae; genus Hyaena; species Hyaena hyaena. The sequence goes on from NW_024080657.1 coordinate 2,661,762, forward strand.
GGAACGTTTTTACACCCCCAAATTCTAGAGGCTGGAGTTGTCTTTTTCAATTCATTGGGAAGGCTTATTTGCAGGCCGACTCAGAAGTAAGTAACTCGTTTAAGCAGAGGTTCACTGAGCATGGATCTGGGCTGTGACAAGCTGTTTTTTCTGGGGCTCTCTGGGAGTCCAAAGGAAAAGGTTGGCTCCAGAGGCTGCTTGGACAGGGGAGAGGTGCACGTGGATTAGAACTCGTTCTGGGGGGCAGGGGGAAAGCGATCTTGGACAATGTGCCTTGAACTTGCTTATGAATCATGTGGGGGTTCCTGTAATGCACACCCTGATTTAGTGGGTCTGAGTCCTGAGTGTCTGCATTTCCAACAGGCTCCCAAGGGGGAGCCGTTCTGCTGGTTTGTGAGCTACTTTGAGTAGCAAGGGTCTGGGAAGCCGGGGTCTGCAGGGAGGGGTCCCTGGTGTAACCCAGGCAAACATAACATCACTCAGCTTGTTATCATGTTGGTCCCGCCGTCTGCTCCACCGCCTGGCTTGCAGGGGTGCATGTTCCTCGTTCCCCTTCTCCGTGGGTCCAGGCCTGGGACCAGACATGAGAATGAGGCTGCTTGCTCCCGGCAGCGGGAACAGGTGGGGATGTCTAGTGCTTCCAGAGATGTGGGTCCAGGGACACACTATTCCTGCGTCACCTGATCACCCAGAGCTTGTGGAACATATAGATCCTCAGGCCCTACTTGGCCCAACCCACCTGTAGCCGGACTGACCAGGCCCTGGGAAGCTGTGTTTTTAAAAAGTGGGCCAGGGGGCGCCTGGGTGGCTCAGTTGGTTAGGCGTCTGACTTTGGCTCAGGTCATGATCTCACGGTTCGTGGGTTTGAGCCCTGCGTCGGGCTCTGTGCTGACAGCTAGCATAGAGCCTGGAGCCTGTTTCGGATTCTGTGTCTCCCTCTCTCTCTGACCCTCCCCTGCTCATGCTGTCTCTGTCTCTCTCAGAAATAATAAAAAACATTAAAAAAAAAAAAAGTGGGCCAGGTGATTCTGACTGACAGCCAGCCTGGTGGAGGGGAAGCCGGAGGAAAGAGTGGCTGCGTGTGGAAGTGAATCGCTTAGCAGGCATGGTATGTAAGGGAGGGGAGTTGTGTCCCACCCGATGGGCCCAGGGAGGGGGCAGAAACCTAGCCTGTCCCACTGGCGAAGCTCTGCACCCTGCAGGGCTGCATCTGCCTGGAAGGGAGGACACCTTTTTCTCAATAGTAGGAATAATCATCAACATTTGGTACTTACCACAAGGCAAGCACTGTTTATTTAACCCTTTTTGTCTTCCTACCAAACAGTAGAGGGGGCATTATTGCGACCCCGATTTTACTGCTGAGGAAAACGAGGCACCAAGAGATTCAATAACTTGCATTAGGTCACATGGCCATTAAGTGTGGGTGTCAGGATTTGAATACAGGACCTCTGGCTTCAATGCTCTTGCGTTTCAGTCCTTATATTCTCTGGCTTTTCTCTGGGCAAAAATGCTGTTGTGCTTCAAGGGGCTATCCCGACTCTGAGGAAGTAGCTTTTTCTGTTTCTTTCCCAGACAGTGACTTTGGCTGCCCCTGGAGTCACACCTGGGTTTGATCTCCACCTCTAGCACTTACTGTAATCCTGAGCAAGTTACTTGCTTCACCCCACTGAGCCTCAATTCCCCATGTATCAAATGGGAGCAATAATAGAATGAGATGGTATGATTAACCATTTAGCTCCATATAGAGGATGTACTCGATAATATCAGCAATACTTATTGCATTAGTATGGCTGCCCTGGGAGCATCCCTTTGGAACAGAGGGGATAGGAGTGCAGGACCCTGTGTCATTTATGTCCCTGGGGCCCGAGTTCACCCAGATTAGTTATTTATGTCTATTACTTACTTAGGCATCCCTAGGCTTTGTTTCTTGGCACTGGTCAGAGGCTCCATGTCCATTCCAGCCTGGTGAGTTCTCAGAATTTCTTGGCTCCCAGACTGATTTGGAGTCTCAATCAGAACTGGCTTTATTTCCTGTCATCCAAGAGCAACTAAAGGCACGCATTCTCATACTTATTTCCTTCAGGGCTCTTGGCCCTTCTCGGTGACTGTCCCCGTCTCCAGGTTCCTTTCTGGAACTCTCTAGACCTCACCGGCCCCCCATGAGCTGGACAGAGAGCCACTGTTGCTTTTATAGACATCGTCTATTGCTTTATAAAGAAATAGGGAAGATTTTCTCTAAAATGTAATTAGTTTTCTTCTTTTACAGATAAAGCCAAGCTTTTGTTTTCTTGTTGCTGTATTTTATGCTTTTGAATTACAAAAAAAATACAAAATCATTATTAACATCCGAATAGGACAGAAATGTGGACAGCAGAACATGAAATGTCCCAACCATCATCTCCAGCCACTTCTTTTCCCCAGAAGAAACCCCTGGATGTCTCTTGAATCTTCCATAAATGTCTCATAGACATACATACAGACCCATATTCATTTATGTATCTATCCCTTTTTCTTAACACACCTCTGTAGCATTCTCCTGAACCTTCCTTTTCAGCTAATTTATCTTAGCACATGTCAACAGTAGAGCCATACGCCTGTGCCTCTAGGGCTCTGTGGTACTCCAGGAATAAGCATGTATCATAATGGATTTTCTAGTTCCTTCTGACAGTTAAGATTGTTTCCAATTTTTTTCCGGCTAGAGCTGTGATCCCATGGCATCCTTGCTGGTCCAGCATATCCCTTCGGGCGCTGGCATGATGTGATCCCTGTGGAAATTTCCCCATGCAGTGAACGATGACGGGCATCATCAAACTGTCCTCCCTGGAGGCCAGACCACTTTCTGTTCCCTAAACAGTTTGTACACATGCCTCTGCCCCATCCCCTTCCCGCAACTATGATTTTTGCTAGTCCGACAGGAATAAACTGAAAAGAATGTTCCAGGGGCCACATTAATTCTGATTTTATAACCTTTTAGACTCTGCCCACATAAGGATCATTAAATATTCAAGAACTACATTTTACCTGGTCGTAAGCTTGGAATTAGAGATCTCAAATTAAATGAAGCCAGTTTCTGCCCTCAGGTTGATCCTTGTCTCCTGCAGGAAGCAGACACGTGGAAAGATAGAATAAAAACTAAGCAGTGTGGTCCAAGCACACCAGAGGAATGCAGAAGCGAGGCTAACTTTTGTTCGATAAACTCTAACTTCATGAACATCACAGATGAGCTTGTAAAATACAGAATACACTCTGTCCTGCGGGGAAAATGGGTATTTGACATCCTCAAAAGAAAATGACTTGGTGAGAGGCAGAAAAAATCCTGCAGCTTACCCCTAGTGGGGGCAGCAGAAGAGGCAGGCAGTTAGGAAGGTGGGGAGATAGGTAATTTTCAGATAGTCTGTTTGGTGATTTCCGGGTTTACTAATGGAAACCCATGAGTCTGAAAGAGGCGGTGCAGAATCCCCAAGTTTGTAGCACTCATTACCAATCACCCACACCTGGGCAAATGTGCACATTAGTCCAGAAAGAGTGAGAGCAAAGGAGGAGAAAGCTGGATTCGGATACCCATGGCCCTGGCACTCACAGAGGCTGGCCATGGGTGGCAGGAGTGGGCGGTTCCCTCAGGAGTTAGGAGGAGGCAAGCTCCGGATGGTACCCACTGTGGGGTAGATGCCCAGCAAGGGTACTCAGTGAACGAGAGGACAACAGAGACGTCTCTGTCCTGTAAGAAGGGCCCCGACTCAAAAAGAACAGAACCATTTAGAAAGGGGTATGATCACCTAGTCTACCAACCTGTGGGGAGCCACGCTGTAGCTGTATATTTTCTTTGGGCCACTGTCCCGATGTCTCTTCATTCACTTGGGATGGTTTAAGTGAGACACAAGGTGGGGAGCAGTTGAATATCTGAAACCACGCTGTGAGATGAACACAAGCATCGTTTTACAACAAATCGCCTAAGCGGGGGCACACAGAGCCCGTGAAGCTAGGGGCAATCCTATCCCGCCCTTCCGTGGAATGCAAGGCAGGGGCCCCGAAGGGGTGTCCTGGGTCGGGTCTTCAGTGTCCCCCCCTCTTCCCCCATCAGCCAAATCTATTTGTCTGGTTTGATTCTCCAACACCGGTTCCAAGCCAGAATCACTCCTTGTGACGCACAGATGGAGTAATCTCTGAATTTCCCACTCTCGGTCTCCTGACTCGCTGTCCACTGTCTCCCATGGAATGCCTACCATGTGCTGGGGCGGCTGTGAGGCGGGACATAAAGGTGAATGATGCGTACCCCTTGCCTTTGGAGAGCATCTCGTCCAAGGGAAGAGGCAGATCTGAAACTAACAATTACTCCAGAGGGTTGAGCGCCGCAGGAGAGATGTGGTCACGTGCCTTGGAACTGGAGAGGAGGAGATGAAACCCATTTGGCACAGGGCAGATAAAGAACAACCCAGAGGGAAGAAAAGGAGCATTGAGACAATGCTGTGTCAATGAGACAAAGCGGGTGTTGAGCATGGTGCCTGGAAAGCACTTCGGGCATGATAGATGTGATCCCGGCACTTGTAAACGCTTTCAGAGAACGAGGAGTTTGCCAGGCGAAGGGAAAGAAGGGTGAAACCACCCCGTGGAGCAGAAGGAATGAAGGTGAGGAGGAGGCTGTGGCGTAGTGAAAACTGCGGGCTTTGTGGCAGAGAAGCCTGGGTCTGTGTTCAGATCCCAGTTCTGCCGCTTTTTAGCTGTGACTCTGGGCATGTCAAGATGAGCCTCCATTTCCTAATCTGTTTATTGGGGGTAATCGAATCTGTTTTTAAAGAATGGTTGTGGGGATCGCAGTGAAGCTGTGTGTGGTAGCGGGCACATAGCAGAGTCTCAGCCCGTGAGGACTACCATTGCCGAGGTGTGAAGCCATCAGTCTGGTTCTGTTTGGCTGGAAAATTGAGTGTTAGCAGGTTGGGGATGGGGAGCAAGGTTGCGATGGCCAGAGATAAAGCTAAAATGTCCAGGCCAGATACCGGGTGAGCTGTGAGGGTGAGGAGTAGACATGTGACTCTGGAGGCAATGAGGAGCCATTAAAGGCTTCCTTACAAGGGAGGTGCTACTGCATCAGATTTGGTTTCAGAATGACCACTCTGCCAGTGGTGTCTGTGGTAAGGAAACCGCTTTGGGAAACGCTGCATTCCTCGATCCTGTCTTGCCCACCCATCACTCACATTAGCCTAGTAAAAGTTCCAGTAAGTTCTGCAGCCAAGCACTTCCTGGAGAGACATTAAGAGCAGTGGTTCAGAGCAGGGGCTTCAGTGTCAAGGCCAATGTGGATGTGAATCCTAGCCCTGTTGCTTACTGGTTGTGTAAACTTGGCAGTCTCTTAACCCCACTGAGCTGCAGTCAATCTTTCCATAAAAGGAGGATTAACAGTACCCTCCTCCTAGGCTTGTTGTGATGATTAATTTTTTTTAAGTAGGCTCCATGCCCAGCATGGGGCTTGAACTCACTACCCTGATTTCAAGACCTGAGCTGAGACCAAGAGTCAGACGCTTAACTGACTGAGCCACCCAGACACCCCTTGTTGTACTGATTAAATGAGGTAGTGGAGATAAAGCAAGAAGTTGAGCTCTAGGAATTCACTAAATGCTCAATAAAAGTTGATCATCAGATTTTTAAAAATTACACATTTGACCGTGAAACCCATTCTCCATGTAATACCTATTAACCATCTCTGGAGCTGCTGGTATTCGACAGAAAACATCTTGCTTTAGACTTTTCTGGAGAAGCAGCAACACTTTTTGCTCCAAGAAGTAGTGAGGGTTGGCAAGTTCTATCACCGTGGTTCTTGGATGTATGTTAGACCCAACCAGGGAGCTTTTAAATACGTCAATGCCTGACTGCACCCGAGACCAATAAAACCATAATCTCTCGAGGGGGGACCCACACACATCAGTATTTTTTTTAGTTTTAATATTTATTAAGGTAAATCAAATATAGGAAAGTACGCCAACATTAAGTGAATGAATCTTTCACTAGATGAACATGTCCATGTAACCCATATCTTGCTCAAAAAACAGAATATTACCAAAATTCCTGCAGTCCCTTATATGTCCCTTTCCAGAAGCCCCTCTACCCCCAAACCACTATGCTGCTCAATTGCCTGTTGTGGAATTTCACATAAATGGAGTCATACAGCATGCTTGGCTTATTTTGCTTAACACTGTGAGAATCTTCCATACTGATGAGTGTAATTGTGAATTGCTCATTTCCCTAGCTGTACAATGTTTCCTAGTGTGATTATACCATAATTCTTCTCTAGACTACTGTTGGTGAGCATCTTGGGTAGTTTACACACCTTAGGACAATTACAAACAGTGCTATTAACGTTCTTATAAATGCCTTTTGGGAGACCTATATAGACCTTTCTGTTTGGGTCTATTTCTAAGAAAGACATTGCTAGATTAAAACTGCTGAGCAGTTTTGGGGCGCCTGGGTGGCTTAGTCGGTTAAGTGTCCGACTTTCGCTTAGGTCATGATCTCGCGGTTCGTGGGTTCGAGCCCCGCGTCGGGCTCTGTGCTGACTGCCGGCTCAGAGCCTGGAGCCTGTTTCAATCTGTGACTCCCTCTCTCTCTGACCCTCCCCTGCTCATGCTGTCTCTGTCTCTCTCTCCTAGAAATAAATAAAACATTAAAAAAAAAAATTAAAAAAAAAACAACAACTGCTGAGCAGTTTTTAAAAGTGGTTGTACTGGGGCGCCTGGGTGGCTTAGTCGGTTAAGCGTCCGACTTTCGCTCAGGTCATGATCTCGCGGTTCGTGGGTTCGAGCCCCGCGTCGGGCTCTGTGCTGACTGCCAGCTCAGAGCCTGGAGCCTGTTTCAGTCTGTGACTCCCTCTCTCTCTGACCCTCCCCTGCTCACGCTCTCTCTCTCTCCTAGAAATAAGTAAAAAAAAAAAAAAAAAAACATTAAAAAAAAAAAGTGGTTGTACCAATTAGAAATTTTTAAATGTTTTTTTATTTATTTCTGAGAGAGAGAGAGAGACAGCGTGAGCATAGGAGGGTCAGAAAGAGAGGGAGATACAGAATCTGAAGCAGCCTCCAGGCTCTGAGCTGGCTGTCAGCACAGAGCCCGACGCAGGGCTTGAACCCACGAACTGTGAGATCATGATCTGAGCCGAAGCCAGATGCTAAACTGACTGAGCCACCCAGGTGCCCCGGTTGTACCAATTTATATTCCCAGTGTATACGAATTCTTGCCAACAGTAGCTATTTTCTGTCTTAAAAATTTTGGGGGGGGGCGCGCAGTTTTTTTTACAGACCTGATGAGTGTAATCGGCCACTGGAGTGTGCTTTTGTTGTGGAAGGAGAATACAGAGGTCCAGCAAACCTGACAGGCTGCCCCTCATTCACGTTTGTTCTTCATGTCGGGTACATGGTGCCATCAGGAATGATCTGGAAGCTGGAAAGAGGCCATGGCGGGCCTTTAAGACCTGAAAGAGAAGGGGAGGAGCTGAGAAATGGCTAGTGGTCTAAACAGATGTCAGATGAAAGATCTGGTCTTTGGGACCAGGGTTTAAGATTCTGTGTGGTGTTTTTGCTCCTCAGAGCTTGCCCAATACATGGCACTGGGAAGGTACTCAAAAAAGTGTCCCTGGAGTCAATATGAGAGAACTTCGTGACTGTCCTCAGTGGAAAGCATAGTCAGGATGCTGAGGAAGGCATTGGTAGGGGTTTAGCTAATCTCATGAAGAGTTTGGGTTTTCTTCTTTGTAGTATCTCTGTTGTGGCTGCTATTTTCTATTGGCTCATTTATCTTCTTTTACACCCTTGAGCACAGTTACAATTAGCTGCTTTCAATCCTTATCTGTTGACACCCAACATCTGGGGCATCTGGGGGTAGATCTCTGTCGATTGCCTTTCTTTTGGGCCTCATTTTGCTGTTTGTTTTTAAGTTTTTTTCCCCTAGTAATTTTGGATGACATTCTGAACCATTGTGAGTGAGACTTGAAGAGACCGTTGATTTTATTATGTTCCCCAGAACGGTAATGATTTCCTTCATTTGTTTAATCAGGCAGTTAACTTGACCAAACTCAAACTGTCAACTCAGTTTCCCCTGTGTGGACGACAGCTGAAATCTTTGTTCAGTTCCTCTGGCCTGAGTTGAGCTGCTTGGAACCTTCCCCCATACATCCATCAATCAGGGAGACTTGGGTGGAATTTATACTCAGAATTTGGGGCTACTCTTCTGTGGCTACTTTCCGAGACCCGTCTCCTTGCTTTCCAGGTGTAATTACTCGAGTTCTGCCCTCTAATTGCTCAGACAGTAAGAGCAAATGTCTCCATCCATGTTGTAGCCACCATGAACGTGAACTGGGCTCTGTACTTGGGGAAAACCCTATAAAAACGCGGAAGTCATCGTTTCCTTCTTTCAGGTGTTGATTCCCCTCTATTTTCTGTATGATTGTAGTTGAACAAACCGAGTGCCTTCTGATAGATGTGTGTGTGTGTGTGTGTGTGTGTGTGTGGTTTATAATCATTATACGTGAAGGGCTAGGTCCAATAAGAGCTACCTGCCGTTACCTAAAGCAGAACCTTTCTGATCAATAGTTTGGTTCATTAACGGACCCTCAGAGCCCCCTTATTTTACTGCCCAGAACATAGTAGATGGTGATAAATATTTATTTATTAAATAAATGCATGAGGCTTTAAATTAAAAAAAAAAAAAAGGAAGTGAATCACGACACTGCCAGGAGAAAATCTGGAAACCGGCTCCACCCAGGTGATACCAGGTTTAAGACAGGGAGGATGTCAGTAATTTTCTGGGGGGAAATGTTAAGCGGAGGATTGCGATTAGGGCCCCGGATGTCCGAGGACAGACCGAGGTGGCTCACAAAGGGAACGTGAGTTTTCAACAAACTCAGCTGTGACTGTAACATCACTTTCAGGGGATTGAATCTGTGGCTTGCGGAGAGCCGACCGTGTTCAGTGGAAGTACAGTTGGTTGGGAGGGGAAGCAGAGGTCTGCCTGGGGTGCTGCTCACTCCAGAGGAGCCAAGGGGAGAGAAGCAGAAGGGAGGCTGGCTGGCGATTAAAGAGCGGAGGAAGGGAAGTAATGTAAAGGCAGCCCGATGCAGCCTGCTCCTGGCTGCCGGCTGACCTGGGAGGTCACACACCCAGTACGCAGGGACTTCAAAGGCCACCTAATGCATGGAAATGTCATTTAGCAAAATGCGGAGCATCTGGAAACTTCCTGGCTTACTCTACGGAGTTTCATCTTGCAGAGAGGAGGGGAGAGGAGAGGAGAGGAGAAGAGAGCACAGTTGCTGGTGGGAATCTGGCTCAGGAGCTGTTGAGGGAAGTGAAAATGAGAAAGTGCTCACTGAGAAAGGGAACACTGGGCCCACAGGGGTTTGGAAGTCAGGTTTTCTGAAACTTAGGGTGAGTTTACAGTTGATCCTTCAACAGCACAGGTTTGACGGCATGGATCTATATATCCGTGGATTTCTTTTTTCGATAAAGTACAGTTCCAGAAGTATGTTTTCTTTTATGAGTTTCTTATGAGTTTTTTTAACTTTTTTTTTTTTTGAGAGAGAGAGAGAGGGAGAGAGAGTGAGATACAGAGCAAGAGCAGGGGAGGGGCAGAGAAAGAGAGGGAGACACAGAAGCTGAAGTAGGCTCCAGGCTCCAAGCTGTCAGCACAGAGCCCAAGGCGGGGCTCGAACTCACAAACCGTGAAATCATGACCTGAGCTGGTCGGACACTTAACCGACTGAGCTACCCAGGTGCCCCTATGTTATGTTATGTTATGTTATGTTATGTTATCTTAGCAATAAGTCTTCTGGGCGACAGTAGGCTATTAATTTTTCTTTTCAAGTAGGGAAGATATTAAAAATACTTCACCATCATAGCACAGGCATAGACCAATCAGAGGAGAGGCTAGCCACCACCAACCGGAATATCAGCCCTCCTTCCAAGTTCCTTACCTCTGAGTCTCAGTCTTTTGCTCTTTGAAATGGGAACAAGAACTCCACCAGGAGGGTCGGTGCAGTGGTTCCGAGGGCTGTTACGCGGCGAGAGCCTGATGTGTGGAAGGTGCACCGTGGATAGGCGCTGCCCTTGTCACCTTGCATTGTTTACCTGGGGGTTAATTTCGTCTACACATCTTAGAACCTCTCTGATGCGATGCCTTGGTTTCATTAAGTCATCACATTTTACTTTATACTGACTTTAGCAAGTGTTTGTTCTAGTACAGACTCAGCTGTTTGGTTTCCTAGTCAAAGCCTTCTCCTGTCTCCCTGATCACGAACACCGTGGATTCTCTGAAATATTGCATTTCATGAGGAAGGTCTTTTAAAGTTTATTTATTTGTTTTTGAGAGGGGGAGGAGGAGAGAGAGACTGCAAGGGTGGGCCACAGAGAGAAGGAGGCATAGAATGCCAAGCAGGCCTCATACTGACAGCGCAGAGCCTGATGCGGGGCTCGAACTCTTGAACTGTGAGATCATGACCTGAACCAAAATCACAAGTCAGAGGCTAAACCAATTGAGCCACCAGGGGCCCCATGAGGGGGGTCTTTTAAAGCAGTTAAGGTTCTTGTAGAGTTTTCCTTAGTTCCTTCTCCTCCTCCTCCTCCCCCCCTCCTCCTCCTTTTATGGACTTTGGAATTAAGCGGACCTGGTTCACATCCCGACTCTACCACTTACTGGCTGCATGGCTCAAGGTGTCTGCTCTCTGCCTTGCCCTTCCCTCTTCTTTTTTTTTTTTTAATTTTTTTTAATGTTTTATTTATTTTTAGCAGAGAGAGAGAGACAGCGTGAGCAGGGGAGGGTCAGAGAGAGAGGGAGTCACAGACTGAAACAGGCTCCAGGCTCTGAGCTGGNCTTTTTCCTTTTGTCTTATAATTAATTTCTAGTTTTAAACCGTTCTGGTCAGACTAGATACTTGATATAGTTTCTGCCTTCTTAAAATGGAGACTTATTTTGTGGCCCAGCATGTGATCTGTGTTGGAGAAGTTTCTATGTACACTTTTAAAAGAGTGTGTATTCTGTTTTATAATGGAATTTCTTTGTATGTATAAATCTGTTACTTTTTTTTTTTTTATGTTTTATTTATTTTTAGCAGAGAGAGAGAGACAGCGTGAGCAGGGGAGGGTCAGAGAGAGAGGGAGTCACAGACTCTGAAACAGGCTACAGGCTCTGAGCTGGCAGTCAGCACAGAGCCGGACGTGGGGCCCGAACCCACGAACCGCAAGATCATGACCTAAGCGAAAGTCGGATGCTTAACCGACTAAGCCACCCAGGTGCCCCTGCCCTTCCCTCTTCTTTCTTCCTTCCTCCATTGTGGGACTTTCTTCTTCTTCTTCTTTTTTATTTAACTGTCCTCACTTCCTTGGAAAATTCTCTAAACCTCAGTGAACAAACAATATGAAAAACTCTTTAAAATTCCCATCTCTGCTACGTCCAATTGGCCTGGAACACCCCTGGCCCAAGGGGAGGAGAGAGCTTGCTGATTTCTCCAGTGGAGAGAGAGGTCTTGTTAGGAAGCAGACCACAGTCCCCTTCCTCCTTTATGTTGACCATGGTGTTGGACCCATGATGCTTGGAATGGACGAGAACGTGATCCCTAGCTGGTAGTAGTGACTTTGCCCCTCCCCCTTCAAGAATGGAGCCCATCCAGTTACCAGGAGAATGTGTATCTCCTACTCTCCAGGGACAGAGCTGAGAGAGGTAGCAGTCAGCTGCCCTCCTTTGCTTGAGCTGGCTCAGCACATGCTTCCTAGAATCTGGATCCCGTCGATTTAAGGGGATGGAGTCTTGGAGTATAGTTCTTCATTCTACCCCCTTGAAGTTATTAGGGAATAGAACGAATTAGAGAAATTCCTACTAGAACCTAAGAGATTCTTGATCCATGCCTACCATGGAGGCCACGATGATTTTGTGTTGTTGTTTGGATGATATACTGGGATTTGAGGGGTCCTTCCACTCAATCTGATAACTTTCTAGATATTTGTGTTTAAGGATTTTGAACAATGGGGTGAAGGCAAGTGTTGAAATCCAAGGTTAGGCAAGCATGCCCAGCGGTGCGTGCTCAGTAAGCATGCCTGCCACTCCCCACTGCTTTATCCGTGGCAGACATTACTAATTGATCACACCACTAATCCCTCCTGTTGTCACACACACGGCCCCACAAACGCTCCCTTCACAGGGCTCCAAGTAGCCATCACTAACCTAAGAGTTGGTACAACGGAGAAGAGCGTGGCCCCAGGGTTTTAATGCGGAAAGAGCAGGCAGAGGAGACAGAGGCCACTCTAGGCTTAGCCAGTGTGATTGGCCATCCTCTGTTTAATAAATGTGTAACCCAGGAGGGCATTTTGTGGACACAGGTGGCCTCCTTTGGAAAATTATCCTTCCAGCTGCAAAGGGAGCTTTTTCCCTCCCTGCAAAGAGAGGGGGCGGACCGGCACCCCCTCCAGCCTGGAGAAACAGTACGTGTAATTTGACTCCTGATTCCCTGTGCTTCACTCTTACATAAGCTTCTTTAGAAGGCTGGCACCCTGGTGCAGCACTGTCGCCGTGACTGACTAGTGTTCGTAGACATCATGTCAGCTTTGTGTGTGACACCTTGGCACCTTCCCTCTGGCCCCTGTAGCCTCCCCCACACTTGACATTCTTATCCAAAAGTACGTGGGCCTCTCGGTGGGTTCAGGGTCACGGGGAGAAACTCAGCATGAAAGACTGACGTGTTCATGGGTTTTCCTTCACCTGTTCGAGCTGTGGTTTCCTTTGAAGCTTTCTGGGAGCTGAGCTTGAGAAAGCTGGCTCGCTGTCACAGGCAGAATGAATCCAAAACATCGTCCATCAGTGTCAGCTTGGAATAGTCCTTAACAGACTGTCTAGCCCGGTGGTTACCAAGTTTGGGGCTGCAAATGTGCGTGATGGAGTATTTGCTCCTAACACGGATGATCTGTCTACCAGGCCAGGACTGGGGCTCGCTGGGCCCCTCCCACCTACCAGCCCACATGGGTGGTAAGACGTTCTCAGCAGCCTCGTGAGTAGCCTTGGAGTTCCCAGTGATGGAGACTCCAGCACTGGGCGATGGCTGGGCTCTGTCCAGTTGTCAATGTTAGACGGGTTTTTCCTCATGCCAGGCTGATCCTACTTCTTCATTTTGCTTGTCCATGATCCCAACTCTGCCATCTAGAGCCCTGGAAAATAACTCACAGCTTTTGTTAAGGCCTGGTCCTCTACCTGCCAATATGGCCCAACCAATTTAGTCCGAGGTCCACTGGGCTATTATTATCCCCAGTGCTGGGCATGACTCTTTTCCCAAGAAAGTTCAAATTGGACAAATTACTTGCTTGCTCCTTGTTCTTGCTGAATTTGGGTGCTTTTGAATCCTGCCACCCTCCCTTGCCCTGATTCCCCTCAAAGTCTTGCCAAATTGGGTCATGGTAAATGGGCTTCAAGAGACAGTGACAAGTCAGAGCCAAGCCCACGGCCATCACTCAGAGGTCTGAATGAAGGAGCACAGCCGGCAGAGGCAGATTTGAGGAGCAGGCCCTTGGGGACCCGAGTCCCACAACAGACTTAAAACCAGAATGTCTGTCTAGGATGACTGTGCTTGAGGTCTGGAAGTTACGTCCCAGCAGGGATAGGATAGTGGGCCCATCACAGCCCATGAGGATGGTGTTGAGGGTGGCAAGGCTAATTTCTAACTCGGATATTTGGAGCACCAAGGGTGCCAGAAGTCTCTTCGGTCATGAGTAAGGCGTTTTTTTATTCCGGGGCAGGGGAGGAGGGTGTGTGTGTGCGTGATGCTGTTATTCAAAGAAGTGTGTTGTGGGAGGGTGGGGGCGTACATCCTTGAGGAGAGAAAGTGGGTCCCAAGCGAAATCCAAGGAGGAGGGAAAGCCAGGGCTGTTTGTTTTGTTTCCTTCTTTCCCTCGTGCTCGCTGGCACAGGAAGCACGAGGCGAAAGCACACACGGCCTTCCTCTCGGATACTGCCAATATTGTGTGGAGAAGAATAGCTGAAGACCAAGAAAAAAAAATCTTAACATTTTAACGGTGTGAACTTTGAGACGCCGTCTGACTCATGTTTTCAAGACTCTTCAATTTGAATTCACCTTCCTCCGTGTTGTTTTTCTCAAGTGCTAGGCTCGAGTCCAAAGAGGTGTCAGCCAGTTTCTCCCCTGGGATTGAGGAGTTCCAAGGCCCGGTCCCCCTTCTCCTAGCTCGGGGTGGGTGCTGATAGAACCTGGCTTTGGCCTACCTGCTCTTCCTCAAGGCTGGCCTTCAGCTTGGGGCATGAGGAGCCCTAAGTTTAGGCCGCTTGTAAGGGGCAGGGGAGGTACCCGGCCATGTGCCCCAGCAAGAGGCCAGTCATCTTGCTTCGGACAACAGTGCCTTTCTGGAGGTCCCATTCCTGCATCCCTAAAAGCAGCACTGTGGTCTGTCCGAGTACTTTTGGCTACAGGTAATGACATTCCATTCAACTGGCTTGACCAGTAAAGGGGGTTCTCTTGGTTTGGAATCCAGAAGCCCCAAAATTAAAGGACGCTGTTTCCCTCTTCCTACTCCCAACTATTGGCTTCTTCCACAGGCTGGTTTCCAGGTGCAACTGCAGTTCATGCTTCCACTTCAGGGGCCGTAGGAGAAGAGAGCTACTGACTGGGGAGGTTTAGGTCATGTGCCTACCCCCAGCCAACCACCGTGGCGGGGCTGTGTTGCTGACAGGTTCTGGCCAATCAGGGCCCAGTGCAGAGTAATGGCCCAGCAGCACACCGTGTCTTCCGATGGCCCCAGCCCTTTCTTCCTTCTCTTGTTTCCCCAGAGGCCTCTCATTCCCCAGCAACACCCCTGTAATGACCGTCTTTTTATTTTTAAGGAGGAGGGGGTTCTATAGCGTGTCCTCCCAGCCCCTCCTCCGCCGTGCCTCCACACCCCAACCAACTTCCTCACCCTTTTGCCCTCCAGGCTCAGCTTTCTGGAGCACAGCCCCCCCCACCCCTGCTTCCCTAGAGGTGTGCGGACTCGGTTTCCCCCTTAGCAGACAGCAAGGGAGAGTGGAGGCACCAAGAGGAATCAAAGTTCTGATTTTGTCAAACAGGATCCGGAGGCCGCATCAAGGCTCACCCCAAATGCCTGTCCTGCCCCACTGAGGTCAAGTGGCTCGGCTTCAGACTTCCTGCTGCCCACAGTCAGGCTATTTTGTTTCATCTACCCAGACCTCCTACAGCTGCTTGCGGGAAAATTAAGTACCCTGCCCTCTTTCCCCCTGCTTCTGCTTTCTCTTCTCATGTCACGCACACTTCCTGGGCACTCTCCCCCCATCCTGGCCTCTGCAGCCCTCTTCACACCTGCCTCCCCAGCCTGGCCACGCCACGGACTTGTGGCCGCGTGTGCCCAGTTCTCTGCAGGGTGGTCTGTATGGATGGTCCCACAAACAATGGGCTCAGTATATCTCCGTGGAGCTGGTTTTCCTACAAATGAGGTCCTCCTCGGGGATCCCCTTTAAGTGCTAATGATGCCATTGCTCTCCCAGGTCCCCACAGTGTGGGCTGTGTCCCCGTCACCACCCAGGGCTTCCTCTGAAAGTGCGGACAGCTGTGCCTGGATCTCGGAGGGGGCCGGTCCACGGCCCATAGGGGCTGGGACTTCTGTGGGCTGCCCCAGCACCCAGGCAAGTGCCCTGTCTTGGGGGCCGCCCAGCTGCTGTGTTAGCAGCACGATGGCAGTTCTTTAATTAGACCAAGCAGGGTTTTCTCGGCCGGGGGTGGGAGGAGGTGTGTGGGTCTATTGGGGGAAACTAGGTCACCTGAAAACCAGCAGTCAAGAGGGAGGTGTCCCGGAGTCCCAGCTCTAGGGAATCCAGAGGGGCGAGGCAGGAGGGGCTGGCAGGGAGAGCAAAGTCAGAGGAAAATGTGCTCTGGCCCCTTTTACTGGCCCTTGGGAGGCATTGTCCTCCCCTTGCTCCAGGGGGCTGGGCAACTGCCCTTAATTCTGTTCTCCGGAGCTGCCCTAGCCAGGGAGGGCACTGCAGTGAAATGAGTGCCTTCCGTCTGCCTGGGGCTGATCCCATCCATCCAGCGGTTAGGGACTGTACCTGTCTTTTGCCCTGCTGTACCCCTAGCCGTCAGCACAGTCCCGGCACGGGAGAGATACCCAGGAAATATTTGTCAGGGGAAATCATGAGTTCACGTGAATGCTTTTCTTATAAAACTGTGATCATTGACGATCACTCGCCAGGTAGATTTCCCAAACGCCAATCACTGACAATTTTTGCCAACATTGAATACCATCCTCATTTCATATCTTTGGCTACCAGCTTGCTAGCTTTCCGCCGAAGTAGACTTATTAAAAAGGCAATTTTATTTTATGTCACTGCCATAAAGAAACAGTAACTGTGAAAACAAATCCACAGAAAACAAAGCAATGTTTTTTGCATTCTATCCTGGAGGCTAGGAGCGTGAGGCCCGCTTTTTCTTTGTTTCCCAGGGAGATTGACTGGGTTATAATGACGTTTAAGGTCTATAAGTACCAAACTGATGCTTTCTTCTGGAGAAAATCTGATAGATTAACAAAGAAGAAGAGAAGTTGCTTTTTCTGTAAGTCTGTCTTATGTTAAATCTTGTCCCATACTTTTGAAAATTTCCTTGGAGTGGATTCTCTTTCCATACTTCAGGAAGCACTTGGCTGAGATGATGACTGGGAGTCCTTTGAAAAGGATTGAGTGCTTTAATTAACAGGACAAGTGATTGGTATGCTTCTCATCTTTAGTCCTGGCAGGTTTTTGGTACCTCTCGCTTAGTAGGTGATCAGTAAACACTCAATATTGCAAAAAGGAGCCACTGTGTACAGAATGTTCAGGCCAAAAGCAACCTTGTGGCGATCTGACAAAAGGGCAAACTGTGTTCTCCAGTGAGTGATGGAGAATCTGGCGTCTCCTGAGACCACAAGCCCCCTGTTGAACTGTTTCTGGCTGGCTCTGGAGGACAGGGACAAAGCACTGCGCACCTCCCCCCCCCCCCCAACCTTGGGTCCTGTTCTGCCCTGGGGACATACTAGACTCTCTTTCCTTTCTTTCTGCCTAGTTGGAGACTGCTGTCTCATTCTGCCGAAGACGGGGCTTGCGAACTCAGATGACCACAGGAGCTGGCAAAGTGATGCCAATTAGTGAAGGAGGTCAGGTGGGGTGGCGGGGGCTGGGTAGCATCCCCACCTGAACGGGACAGTCCTCCTCTGCATCTGCAGATTGCTACCCTATGAGCCCCATGTGGCCGGGTGCTGAGATGGTCTCAGAAAACCTGAAGATCCCATTTTGGATATTAAAGCTTCAAGCTGTAAACCTTAGCAACGCATTACAATGTGGTAAACCATGGTGTGGTCCAACACCCACCCAACCAGCCAGCCAAACATGATGTGGACTGGGGGCTTCCTGGTGAAGTCTGGGCCCTCGCCACAAATTACTCCCCACTGCCCCTTCCGTTCTTTCTGGGCTGGGCAGCCCCATTCTCCTCAAGCCATGACTGTGGGCGGTGGTTCCTAGAATTCCATGGTGGATGGGATGCATCCCTCTGCATGCCTTTAAACATTGCCAAGCTCCCTCTCAGCCTGTATCTGTCCCATTCATCTGGTGAACTCCTCCTCCTCCTAATTTTTCCTTTAATTTTAATGTTTATTTATTTTTGAGAGGGACAGAGTGTGAGCAGGGGAGGGACAGAGAGAGAGGGAGACACAGAATTGGAAGCAGGCTCCAGGCTCTGAGCTGTCAGCACAGAGACAGGTGGGGCCTGAACTCACAAACCCTGAGATGGAGACCTGAGCCAAAGTCAGATGCTTAACTGACTGAGCCACCCAGGTGCCCCCTCCTTCTCCTCCTTATTTTTAATGGTTGTCCTTTGCTCTGGAGAGCCTTCCTCATAACCCCAGGCAAACTGGCTTTTCCATTTTCTAGCTAGGATGTGATGCTAGGTGAATTACTTAATCTCTCTGTCCCTCAATTTGCTTATCTGTGAAATGGGGATGATGATACTACCTACCTCATTAGATTGCCAGGGGGATTAAAAGAATTTGTAGATATACTGGTAGACAGACAGAAGACAGACAGACTGGGGTTTCCTAGCAGGTAGAGCTAGTCCGTGATCCATCTCTGAAACAGGGCACAGAGCCCGTATGCATTCAATGTTTGATCACTTGAGGAAATGGGGAGAAGTGAATATGTGGTCCTTCTTTCTGACCATCATGATGATATGATAGGCTTGTGAATACAGCTCTTCTGAAGTCCTCGCTTTTGAAAAAGGCAACCAAAAATATCTATCTAAATGGCTAAAATACAAAAACAATGACAACACTAAATGCTGGCAGAGAAACTGGATCGCTCATACATTGCTGGTGGGAAGGAAAATTGGTACCGTCACTCTGGAAAAACAGTTTGACAGTTTTTTAAAAATAAAACTAATTATGTCATTACCATATGGGCCAGCAGCTGTACTCTGGGGCATTTGCTCCAAAGAAGTGAAAACTTGTATTCACGCAAAGCTTGCACACGAATGTGATAGCCCCACACTGGAAACAGCCCGGACATTCTTTGGTGAGTGGTTAAGCACATCGTGGTACATCCGCACAATGGAATCTTACTCAGCGATAAAGAGGAATGAATTATGGTACACGCAGCAGCTTGGGAATCTCAAGGGAATGATGCTGAGTGAAAAAGTCAGTCCCAAAAGGTTACCTGCTGTCTGGCTCTATTTACAGAACATTTTCCAAGTGACAAAATTCTAGATATGGGGACCAGGTTAGTGATTGCCAAGGGCAAGGACGGGAGTGCTTTGAGAAGGTGGGGTTAGGGATCCTTGGGTCAAGGCATCATTCATACCTTGACCACGGTGGTGGACACAAACCTACACGTATGATGAAACTGTAAAACTAAACACACACAAACGAGTACCTGTAAAACCACGAATTTTTTTTAAAGCTTATTTATTTTGAGAGAGAGAGAGAGCACACGCAAGTGTGCGTGCACAAATGGGGGAGGGGCAGAGAGCGTAGAAGAGAGAGAATCCCAAGACTTGGACTTGAACTCATGAAACCGTGAGCTCATGACCTGAGCGGGAATCAAGAGTAGGACGCTTAACCCACTGAGCCACCCAGGCGCCCCAAACCAGGGAATTCTAAATAGATTGACAGATTGTATCAGTGTCAGGTTCCTGGTTGTGATATTGTACCATGATAGTTTTGCAGGATGCTATCACTGGGATAAACTAGGTAAACGTTGCATGTTATTTGCTACAACCACACGTGCACCTACAGTATCTCAAAAATTTTAGTAAATTACTTTAAAAAGCATTGCAAGGTGGGTGCCTGGGTGGCTCAGTCGTTAGGCATCTGACTTTGGGTTCAGGTCATGATCTCACAGTTGCTGAGTTCGAGTCCCACATCAGGTGAGCACCAGCCCCGCTTCAGGTGAGCATGAGCCCTGCTTGGGGTGGGCTTGCACCCCACTTCTGATGAGCTCCAGCCCTGATTCAGGTAAAAAGATTTGGGTAAAAACATGAGCCCAAGGTGAGCCCCCTTCTCTCTCTCGCCCCTCCCCCTCACTCGCACCCTCTCTCTCCTTAAAAAAATACAATACAATACAATACAATACAATACAATACAATACAATACAATACAGTACAATACAATACAATACAATACAATACAGCATTGCATGGTATTCAAACCAAAACAAAAAGTAACCAAAGGCGGCTGGCCTGCAGTTTTTTAGATGAGCCTTGCCTTCAGCTTCTGTTTACATTTGAATTGGGTTTACTCCACCCTGAAGGCTTTTGCCTTTTGAGCCTGGCCAAGCCAGCCCCTTCCCCATTTCCTTGTGTACCCTCCAGTCTGGGAGCTGGGAGGGACCCAGAGAAAAATCTGAATCCAACCTGACCTCCCAAGAAAGGGTCTGGGCTAGGGCTGAAGCGTCTTTATCCTCTGGAGGATGGGCAGCCGGGGAGTGGAACACAGAACCCAGAAGATCAGCAATTACTTCCTGAAGGCCAAGGCCATCCTGAACCCTTGGGACCAGCAGGCATTAACACATTAGGCAAATGCAGACCGGTGCCAGTCTTTGTTCATTATCCCGTAATTATCCACCAGCCTTGCTGTGGGTTCCTAGCTGGGCTGGCTGCATTTACGTCTCTCTGCTCTTCCTCCAAGCTGTTTCTCTTTGCTGTTAGGTGTAGAACTTTTCTGGTCAGCTCTTTCTATTCCTATCTACTCTGGGAGGTGGACACAACATTAGAGAGGTGGGAAAAGAGGCTTAAAGAGGTGCAGGTGACTGTGCCAAGACCCTTTCTTTCCCTGTGTGTGTGAGAGCCCATAGGGTCTGTGCTGAATGAGCGACAGGGACCAGTTGGAATCGGACTGAAATTTTGTCGACTTCATGTTGTCCAGCGATCTATGAGAGACAGATGGGTGATTTGTTTATTAAAATTTTTTTTGTTTATTTATTCTGAGAGAGCATGCAAGCGAGGGAGGGGCAGAGAGCAAGGGAGAGACAGAATCCCAAGCAGGCTCCTAGCTGTCAGCCTGGAGCCCAGTGTGGGGCTCAAACCCACAAACTGTGAGATCATGACCTGAGCTGAAACCAAGAGTCGGAGGCATAACTGGACTGAGCCATCCCGGCGCCCCGCAAAAAGTGTGATTAAAAAATATTTTTAAGGTCATCCAAAGAAGAAAACATGAAGATTTTCTAAGATTTTCTAGGCCCCTGTAGTTAGGCAATTACCAAACTTTTTGGTCTTCGGACGCTTTTATGCTCTTAAGATTAAGGATCTCCAAGAGATTTTGTTTTTGTGGATTATATCTGCCCGTACTTACCATAGCAAAAATTAATACCGAGAAACATAAAATATGGTATTAATTCCTTTAAAAATAACAATAACTCCCTTATATGTTACAACAGTATAATAACCTTCTATGTAATAACAACACAACCCCCCAAATTCGTAATTATGTGGCCTGATGGCGTAATCACGTAGCAAAGGCTACAGTAGTAATCATATCGCGTAGGTAAGCGTATCAAGTCATTGCTCTGTGCCTTAGACTTACACAAGGCTACAGGCCAATTATATCTCAACTTTAAACAGATGAATAAAAGAGAAAAAGCAAGCGTTTTGGGCCCGGGGAGAGTGAGCGACACCCTCTGATCCGCGTGCCTCTGTGTCTCTCTCCCCGCACAGGCCCCCAGCATGCGGCCCCAGCGCCGCCGGAGCCTGCGCGCTCCCCTCGCACCCGGCGCCCCGCGCTAGCGCCCCGCCGCCGCCGGGGGTGTGGGGAGGCGCCAAGGCCATGGCCAGCCACGTGGACCTGCTGACCGAGCTGCAGCTGCTGGAGAAGGTGCCCACGCTGGAGCGGCTGCGCGCCGCGCAGAAGCGCCGGGCGCAGCAGCTGAAGAAGTGGGCGCAGTACGAGCAGGACCTGCAGCACCGCAAGCGCAAGCACGAGCGGAAGCGCAGCGCGGGCGGCCGGCGGAAGAAGGTGTCCTTCGAGGCCAGCGTGGCCCTGCTGGAGGCGTCCCTGAGGAACGACGCCGAGGAAGGTAGGCCCTCCCGTCCTCGGCACCCCTACCCCCACCCCGGGCGCCTCCTCCTCCGGGCTGGCCTCCTGGGCTGCGCCGCGGAGGGGTGCGGTGCGGGCTGGGTCTGGCCCACTCCCAAGTTTGGGCAGCCCCGCACAGGCGAGCAGGGGCGCTTACCCTGCGGGGCTCTGAATTATCTTAGCCTTTTTTTTTTTTTTTAAACAAGAATGCTAGCCTTTGGCTAATGAATACCATACTAATTTCCCTTCCCTCCTGTGAATGTTTACCGACAGCCCCAAAAGCCCCGAGCCTTACTATTCCACTTGTGGCCAACCAATTGGATCTGGTCTTGCTCTTCCAGGAGCGTGATACTCAGAGGCTCTTGCGTTTCTTGAGCCCGGCTTGGGCGCCACACCACCGTACGGGGCGCTGCGTGTGCTGTTGAGTTTGGGCCGGCCTTGGCTGCGGACCTGGGTGGGTGCAGGGTGGGTGGCTAATAGCACAGGCCAGCAGTCAGACTGCCCTTGCTTCTGAAGCTGGCTTTGTCGTCGGTCATTCCCGGGGTGACTCTGGCCAGTAGGCGGATCACCTCGGCTCCCTGTACTTTAGTTCCCACCTCTGCAAAATGGGGATAAATACGAGTATCCACCTCAAGGGCTTGCGGTGAGCATGAAATTAGGTAATACCTCTGAGTTCTTGGGCACGAATGGTCCCTCATACTGTGTGAGTAGTTACTAGTATATTTCGTTTTATTAAGTTATGACTATAGTTTATTTCATTATATTTATATAATGAATATATGCTATATACATATTTGTGTATATATATATAAAACATTTGCCTAATATAACATTTATATATAGGTAATTGTGTGTATACACAGAGTGTTCGTAAAGTCTGGAAATGGACAGTATGTACAATGTTGTCTAGGACACTCACTATATAAAGCGAACATATAACTGGACATGAACACATATATTCACACACTCATGGAATCCGTTTCCAGATTTTATGGATACCCCGTACTTGTTACATTTACTTAATTATGTTATTATATGTCCCTGGATCCAGGTATCATGATACTCTAAAGGCAGGTGTAATAAACACCCATTTTACAGATAGGGAAACTGAGACCCAGAGAGGTTCAGAGCCTTGACCAAGGTGGTAGAGCTGGGACCAGAAACCACAGGATTCAAGTTGCTGTCGATGGTCTCATGGCCTCGGGGGTTTGTTTCCCGTTATAGGAATGTTTGGAGGACCCATGATTTTACCAAAGCTCTCTTCCCCGAACGGGCCCCGCGGGGTCCTTGTGCAGCTGAGGTGTGTGTATGTGTCCTGTGCTCCCCTCGGCGGACCCCAGTCCCCTCCTGTACAGGAGCCCTTTCTGGCTGTCCCCGGAGAGGCCTAGCCATGCTTCCTGGGTCCCTCTGGCCTCCTGCCTCTGCACCCCCTCCGGACGCGTGGTGCTAGAGCGGTTGTTGAAAGACGGATGACACTTTCTGCGCTAGAGGGTGTTGGGTGTTTTGCACATCGCTCCTCAGGTTCTAGCACCTTCTGAGAAGCACGATCCCACTTCTGCCCCGGCTACAGTGTTCTGGGAACTGAGCAGAAACATTCCCGGAACCACTCAGCTGGAAACAGCACAGCCGAGAGCCTGGGGTGAGCAGCCTCCGAGAGAGAGAGAGAGAGAGAGAGAGAGAGAGAGAGAGGCAGGCTTGAAATGTCGGGCTCAGGGGACCTGCCCTGCGAAGCTCCTTCCTCCACGAGATTTGCCAGGTGACGTGGCAGGACCCATCCTGCTCAGTGGGCGGCACATCAGTGATGTCTAATTTTTGTCGTGGGCGGCGGTTCATCAGCTCCTCTTTTGCCACTCATCTTTTCCCCCCTCTTTCCCTGACAAAGCCCCGGTCCCCTCCCTGAAGGGACTTTGTGAGCTGGCTGTCAGCTGCTCCAGCATGTCATCGCCTCCCCGGCCCCAGCGTGGGCCCCACACCCTGACAGACCCCCACGCGCGCTGGTGAGAAGGAGCCCTGGGCTCGGGGCCAGGGCCGCAGCCCCCCCTTGGCCTTGCGTGTGATCCTGAGTGGCTGTTTCACCTCTCTGGGTCGTTTCTGGATCTGGAAAAGGGAGTTTTGAACCTTGTCCTCAAGGGGGTGTGGCAAGAATCAGACAAGATGCTGAATGTGACAGCTCTCTGAGAAGTGGCGCTGAAGGCGGCACCAGTGTGGTGAGCCTTTTAATATGCCTTTCCTCTGTTTCTTTTAACACACTTTTTAAATAACCCAAATATCCATAAACACATTCTTCTTCTAAAACTCAACACAGAGGCATACAGAGCCGAGGGTCCCTCCCTCCACCCCTCCTTTCTTTTTGTTACTCTCATGTGCTTCCTTCCAGGAGTTTTTCTTACTTGCCTATTTGTAGACTTGGAGAAATAGAGAGACTGCCGGGGGAGGGGGGGGGTTGTTTTTGTTTTTAATGCTTCTTTATGTTTGAGAGAAAAGAGAGACAGAGTATGAGTGAGGGAGGGGCAGAGAGAGAGAGAGGGAGACACAGAATCCAAAGCAGCTCCAGGCTCTGAGCTGTCAGCACAGAGTCTGACGCGGGGCTTGAATGCATGAACCGTGAGATCGTGACCTGAGCTGAAGTCGGACGTGTTACCCCAGGAGCCCATTTCTGTTTTGTTTTTATGCAAATGATGACACACCGGATACATTACTTTGCAGTTTGTTTTTCACCCAACAACGTGTCTTAGAGGTGTTTTCGTGCCCGTGCCCTGGAATAATAGATCTGTATTATCCTTTTTAACTGCTGTGTAGTATTCTGTGGTATGGCTTCACCAGAATTTTTTTTTTTTTAATGTTTTATTTATTTCTGAGAGAGAGAGAGAGAGAGAGAGAGAGAGACAGTGTGAGCAGGGGAGGGTCAGAGAGAGAGGGAGACACAGAACCTGAAACAGGCTCCAGGCTCTAAGCTAGCCGTCAGCACAGAGCCCGATGCGGGGCTCGAACCCACAAACCGTGAGATCATGACCTGAGCCGAAGTCAGACGCTTAACCGACTGAGCCACCCAGGCGCCCCGGCTTCCTCAGAATTTTTGAGCTGGTTCTTTATCGATAGGCACGGAGGCTTCTTCAATAGTTTTGCTTTTGCGCAAGTGGACGTTTTGTGCACACAGCCGGATGTTTATCAGGGACAGATGTGGGACAGTAGAAGAGCTGGAGACAAGGATATGTGTATTCAATTTGAAAGAGCGAAGCGCTGGCCCCCGGGGCCCGCCAAGGGCGGGGGGAGGGCCAGGGAACTGTGTGCTGTGGCGGCTGTGGGGTGGCCGGGAGGTCCCCCGGGGTCCTCAGGCGGCTGGCTTTGGGCAGGGGTGTGAAGCTTCCATCAGTCAGCAGGCAGCCTGGCCCCGGGCTGCGCTCAGCTCCCTGGCAGCGTGACAGAGCGATGGTGCCTGCGTGCTGGTGGAGCTGGTGTTGGGGAGGCTGCAGGGGCGTTAGCTCGCAGCGCGATGGGAGTGGGGGTGGCAGCGCCCCCGCTCCCTTGAGCTCACAGCAGCGGCTGAGTCAACCTCCTCCACCTGCCAGGGCAATGTGAATCGACCCAGAGAAAGGCAGCGCTGGGGAGGGACTCCCTGTATTTCCTTCTCTGGCTCTGCGTTGCCTTCAGGCTAACGTCTGGGCGACCAGGGACCCTCCTTGGCCTGGGGCTTGCCTGAACCCACCCTCAGGTGCCCACTGCCCAGCATCAGCCCGTGCTCCAGCCGTCTCCAGCCCCGCTTCCTCCTCTACCCACTGTCTTCTCTTACCTACCTGCCTGTGTATATGCAGTTCCCTCTGTCTGGAACATTCTTTCCCCTGACTCCTGTAACCTTAGGGGCTAGGTCGTGAGTGGCATTCTTGGGGAGCTGTCTGTGAGCCTCCTCTGCAGCCCACCCCGTCACCAGTTAGAGCAGCAACTCAATACACAGCTGGTGTTTACTGGGAGGCTGTGCAGTGTCGTGGCGAGGGGCAAGCACTCCAGAGCGAGTTCTCCAGGATTCACATTCCAGCTCTGCCATGTCCTGGCTGTGCAGCCTCAGGAAGCTTCCTAAACTTCTGGGGCCTCAGTTTCCCCACTGTGAAAATGAAGATGATCTAATACACCTACCTCAGAAAGTTGTTCTGGGGTTAGGACGCCTGGGTGGCGGTTGAGCATCTAACTTCGGCTCAGGTCACGATCTCACGTTTTGTGAGTTTGAGCCCCGCGTCGGGCTCTGTGCTGACAGCTCAGAGCCTGGAGCCTGCTTCGCTTACTGTGTCTTCCTCTCTCTCTGCCCCTCCCCTGCTTGTGCTCTGTCTCTCAAAAATAAATAAAAATGTTAAAAAAAAAAAAAAAAGAAGAAAGTTGTTCTGGGGTTAAATCGGCTTTACTGAATCTGGAGTGGTATGTTAGGGCGTAGATAGGTGCTATAAATTGTTGCAGCTCTGCGTGATGTACGGTCTACACTTACATAATCCGTTGCTAGTATATACACTGATCATCATCATTACAATTATTTATTGAGTGCTTATTTTGAATCAGACATTATCTCAGTGCATCCTCACAACAGCCCCCTGAGGTAGAGAGTCAAATCCCATTTCTTAAAAACAGCCCTTTTGAGTTTTAATTTACATATCACGGAACTTGCCCATTTTAAAGTGTACAATTTAGTGACTTTCAGTACATTTACAGAGTTATGCACTCATCACCACGTCCCGATTTTTGAACATTCCCTCACCCCAAAAAGAAACTCTGCACCCATTTGTAGTCACTCCTGGTTCCCACCCTTTGTCCCCAGTCCTAGGCAATCACTAATCTGTTTTCTGCCTCTGTATCTTGCCTTTTCTGGAATGTTCCACGTACATGGACTCACCCAATATGTGATCTTTTGCGATTGGCTTGTTGTTTCATTTAGAGTCCTGTTTTCAGGGTGCTTTCAGGTCGTGACATGTATCAGGCATATATTTTTTTCTTTTATCGCCCCATAGTATTCCATCGTATGGATCCGCCGCATTTTGTTTAGCCGTTCACTGGCTGAGGAATATTTGGACAGCTTCCATCTTGAGTTCTGATGAATAATGCTGCTAAGAACATTTGTGTGCAAGTCTTTGTGCGGATCTGTTTTTATTTCTCTTGGGTGGTTACCTGGGAATGGAATTGCTGGGTCCTTTGGCAAACTTCCGTTTAACGGTTAGGAAACCGCTAACCTGTGTTCCAAAGTGGTCGCGCCATTTTGCATTTTCAAGTCTCATTTTCCAGATGAGGACATCGGAGCCCTGAGAGCTGGCTCTGGCACTTGCCAAAGATCGCCTAGGTTTTTAGGGTCAGACCTGGGACTCGAACCCAGATCTGGTGTCTCCAAAGCCCGTGTGGTCCTGGCATCTCCCGCTTTGGATTTTCCCAAGGCAATGAGAGAACCACTTCCCCGTCATTCTGGTCTGTCTCTCCTGGGGCCTTAAGGCCCTGCTGCTTCTGCGGACCTCTTGGGCCCTTTGGATTGGAGGGGTCCCTGGCCAAGCTCTTCACCCCTAGCTGTCACCTTTTTCGTGGCCACACGAGCGAGCCTCTCTCGAAACCACCGAACATTTGTTAAGTTGTTGGGGCTTCTGTTCTTCTCTCCGAATGTGCAGGATTTTCTTTATGGAAACTCTGTTAACATTCCCAAAAAAGTTTGAGTGATTCTTCTATAGCCTAATTTTAACTCTTTAACTGTTTTTCTCACGGTAAAGGTTTTCAAACTTTTTTTCTTAGGCAATGGAAACTTTTTGTGTGAAGTTATGCAGAAACTCAATATGTAAAATGAGTGGAAGAGCTAGTCTGGCTGAAGTTGTGGGGGGCGGGGGGGCAGGTGTCGTGGCTACTGGACCTTCACCCACCACCGCCCCCCAGACCTCTCCGCTGCACGCAGGGGCGCTGGCCGACACCTGGGCTCTGCAGGCTGTGCTTAAACGGTCGACTCAGCCAAAGGAAACGCACATCTGATTTTCACTTTTGATGACTTTGAAAGGGGAAGTTTCTTTTCTCTTAATTGTAAAAATCGTTCATCCTTGCTGTAGGAAAATGTTGAAGTACAGAAAAAAAAACCATTAAGAAAATAAAATCAAGATACCTAAAACCGCAACAGCTATCAATAATATTTTGGTATTTTTCTATTACTCAGGGCCCTGATAGGAAAGAAATGGTGCCCTCACATGGGGTAGTTTGAGAAAAGTTTAATAAAGGGGCAATTTCCAAAAGGCTTAGGGCAATAGTTCTCCAACTGTTTGGTTTCAGGGCCCCTTGATATTATTAAAAACTGAGAACTCTTAAGAGGTTTTGTTCACCTGGGTTTTGTATGGATATTTACCATTAGAAATGAAAGCTGAGTAATTAAAATAAACATGTACTCATTAAGACATAAACACCAGGGCGGGGGTGCCTGGGTGTCTCAGTCGGTTAAGCATCCGACTTCAGCTCAGGTCATGATCTCGCGGTTCGTGGATTCAAGCCCCTCACTGGGCTCTGTGCTGACAGCTCAGAGCCTGGAGCCTGCTTCAGATTCTGTGTCTCCCTCTCTCTCTGACCCTCCCCTGCTCATGTTGTCTCTCTCTCTCTCTCAAAAATAAATAAAATATAAAACAAAAACAAAAACAAAAACACCAGGGTGCCTGGGTGGCTCAGTTGGTTAAGTGTCCGACTTCGGCTCACATCATGATCTCACAGTTTGTGGGTTTGAGCCCCACGTCAGGCTCTGTGCTGACAGCTCAGAGCCTGGAGTCTGTTTCAGATTCTGTGTCTCCCTCTCTCTCTGACCCTCCCCTGCTCATTCTGTCTCTCTCTCTCTCTCTCAGAAATAAATAAAACGTTAAAAAAAAAAAAAAAAAGACATAAACACCAATCCGTTATCTGTTGTACTAGTCATCTATTGCTACGTAGTACATGAGCTCAAAATTTAGCAGCTCAAGACAGTAAACATTGTCTCACACAGTTTCCATGGATCAAGAATCTGGGGGCAACTTAGCTGGGTGGTTCTAGCTTAGGGTCTCTCATAAGGTTGCAGGCACCCCAAGGCTTAATGGAGCGCGAATATCTGCCTCCAAGATGGCGCTCTCAAGTGGTCCTTGGTAGGAAGCCTCAGATTCTCACCATATAACCCTCCTCACAGGGCTGCTTGGGTGTCTTCTGAACATGGCAGCTGGCTTTCTTCAGAGTGAGTGATCCAAGAGAGCAAGGGGGAAACCACAGGCCTCTTATGATCTAGACTTTTAAGTCACGTAGCATCACTTCCGCCATATTGTGTTCATTAGAAATGATTCACTAAATCGTTCAAAGGTAGGGGGATTAGGCTTCGCCTCTTGAAGGGAGGAGAATTTGTGGACATGTTCCAAAACTACCACACGTGTTAACATAAATATTTTTATGAAAAATACTGATATTTTTCAAAACAGCAAACATAAGGTAGCCTTGTTTTATACTTTTGCAAATCTTTGTAAGGTCTGGTTTAAAAGAAGGTAGATGGATTTTTTTTTTTTTTTTTAATCTGCTTCTGCTTCACTGTGCTGTGATATATTATTTTGGTTAAAGTAAATGAAGAAAATCTTACTTCACACAGATATGTCATTGGAAAAGAGAGGAAATATTTTAATTGCCTTTTCAGATAATTGTGGATATTCCTTAATACTCAACTAAACTCAACAGGTGGTAATTTCTTTCTTATTTTATTTTATTTTTTTAGTTTATTTTTATTAGAGAGAACGATAGAGAGCAAGCAGAGGAGGGACAGAGAGGGGGAGACAGAATCCCACACAGGCTCTGCATAGCCAGTACAAAGCCCAGTGTGGGGCTCAAACTCATGAATCATGAGGTCATGACCTGAGCTAGAAGTCAAGAGTCAGATGCTTAACCAACTGAGCCACCCAGGTGTCCCAATAGATGGTAGTTTCTTGAAGATTAATTTCAATGTGGAATCTGAAACCATATGAAGTTTTAGCTTTTCTTACTTTGTTGCACTAAAATTCACTGGTGGTTTTGTATTTTGAATGGCTCTTTTACCCATACCTATTTTTTTTAATGTAATGTATTTTTTAATGTTTTTTATTTATTTCTGAGAGAGAGAGAGAGACAGCATGAGCAGGGGAGGGTCAGAGAGAGAGGGAGACACAGAATCCAAAACAGACTCCAGGCTCTGAGCTGTCAGCACAGAGCCCGACGCGGGGCTCGAACCCATGAACTGTGAGATCATGACCTGAGCTGAAGTCGGACGCTTAACCAACTGAGCCACTCAGGCGCCCCCTTTAATGTAATGTATTATCTGTTAGAAATCTTAGTTCACTTTTTTTGAGGATGTTACAGCAAAAGTATGAGCAACAAAAGGAAAAAATAAACAGGTGGGGCTATATCAAACCCAAAACCTTACCCACAGCAAAATAAACAGTCAACAAATGAAGAAGCAAATTATAGAATGGGAGAAAATATTTGCAAGCTGTATATTAGGGGTTAATATCTAGCATATATAAGGAACTCATACAACTCAATAGCAAACAACCCAAATGATCCAATTAAAAATGGGCAGAGAACCTGTATAGACATTTTCCCAAAGAAGACATGCAGATGGCCAACAGCAACATGAAAAGATGCTCAACATCACTCATCATTAGGGAAATGAAGATCAAAGCCACAATGAGATATCACTTCATTTCAGACACGGAAGAACTATAATGACTTTGTGCCCTTGGTAATGGCAAAGTAGATGGAGCAAAGAACCAAACCAAGAGAAAACCCTGGGACACCTCAGATGCTACATGCTGAGCCAAGAAGAGAATGGAGGAGACCAATAGCCATCTGTCCGGTGGAAGGCAGCTAGAATGGTGTGGCATCTCAGCAGCCGAGGGAGGCAGGCGCTTTTAGAGGAAAGGTCTGTCAGCTGAGTCAGATGTTGCTTTCAGTTCGACGGTTTTATGTTGTCTTCATACAGTCTTTGCAAAGAGATTTTTAACGACAACCTCATACTCCCTTGTCTGAATGAACCAAAATTTACGTAACCATACCTGATGATTGGATTTTCGGGTTGTTTCCAATTTTTGCTACTATAAATTATGCCATAGTGATTATCATTGTATGAAAGTATCTAGTCACAGCTTTGATTACTTTGGGTAGATTTGAGGTTCATAGATTTGTGATACAAGCATCTGGTATAATTGCGTATTTGGGGGGCGTCTGGGTGGCTCAGTCAGTTAAGCGGCCGACTTCGGCTCAGGTCATGATCTACGGTTCGTGGGTTCAAGCCCCATGTTAGGCTTTGTGCTGACAGCTAGCTCAGAGCCTGGAGCCTGCTTCGGATTCTGTGGCTCCCTCTCTCTCTGACCCTTCCCTGTTCATGCTGTCTCTCTCTCTCTCTCTCTCTTAGAAATAAATAAAAAAACATAAAAAAAATTGCATATTTGGTCCATTTTCACCTCCCCCTAGCTTGTGTGCCAGGCTTGCCTCCCCTCTGCCTTGCTCTGCCTGATGACACAGAAAGTTGACAGACTCAGTATAAGGAAAATAGTCCTATTGTCTTGATTCATATATAACTGAGAAGTTTAAGGTTTTTAAAAAAATGTTTGTTTATTTTTGAGAGAGGGAGAGAGGGAGAGAGGGAGAGAACGAGTACGGAAGGGGGCAGAGAGAGAGGGAGATACAGAGATACAGAATCCGAAGCAGGCTCTGGTCTCTGAGCTGTCAACAAGAGCCTGATGTGGGGCTCAAACCCATGAACCGTGAGATGATGACCTGAGCCGAAGTCGGACACTTAACTGACTGAGCCACCCAGGTGCCCCAAGAAGTTTAAGGTTGAATACCTGTCTATAGGCTTACTGGGCATTCATTTCTTTATTGCTCTGAGTTGTCTATTTTTTTGTGTGTCCATTTTTTCTACTAGTTTGTTTCTTTTACTTACTGATTTCAATGACTGGGTAGTATTTGTGGGCAACAGAGAAGAGAAAGGGAGGAGAGACATCATGAAAATGGAGGGGAGGATGGCAACCCTGTGTTGTTATGTGTGGTGCACTTACTTTCTCAGTGTGTGTGTGTGTGTGTGTGTGTGTGTGTGGTGTGTGTGTGTTTGCTTTAACATTTTGTTTATAGATTGTTTTTATGTAGTGAAATCTAATGATACTTGCTTTTTTTCTTCATTGTTTTGTTCTTTTATCCCTTTAAAGCAGGGGTGACAAAACTATGGGTTGAATGCCACCATCTGTTTTTGTAAATAAAGTTTTATTGGAACACAGCCACACCCAGTCATTTACATATTGTCTATGGCCACTTTCACACAACAATGACAGGTGGTTGCAACAGAGACCAGAAGACCTATAAAGGTGAAAAGCTGCCCTTGACAGAAAACATTTGCTGACTCTGGCTGTAAAGTGTTTCCTCATCCAGTGGTGTATATTAACCTACATGCTCTTCTAACTTTTTGTGGCCTTATGTAAATAAATTAGACACGTAATTCTCTTGGAACTCATTTTAGTGTAAAGTAGTAAATGAAAATCTGTCTATCGCCATGTTGCTTCTGAGGCATTATCGATTGTCCAGCGTCCTTCCCTTCCCTGTGAGTATGTGCTGCCATGCTCGTACCCTGAGCCTCATCGGTGAAGAAGGATGACTTTCTGAGCTGTTTATTGTGTTCCAGCAATCGGATTCTGTGCCAGTTACACACTGTTTTGATCCTGGCTTTCTAGTGTGGCTTAATATACGAGAGAACAAGTCCTTCTTCAAACGGCTCTTCTTTTGCAAAATGTTCTTGTTTATTTTCAGCTGTGCACGTGACATTTAAGAACTTTTGGTCAAACTTTCCCTCTAGAGCTCAAAAATAGAATTGATTAATATCATAAATGGATGGAGAGTTTTGGTTTCACAAGATGCAGAGTTCTGGAGATGGATGGGGTGGT
Organism: Hyaena hyaena; assembly: GCF_003009895.1. NCBI lineage: Eukaryota > Metazoa > Chordata > Mammalia > Carnivora > Hyaenidae > Hyaena > Hyaena hyaena. The sequence goes on from NW_024080657.1 coordinate 2,694,220, forward strand.
TGTTGTACAACATTATGAATATATTTAATACCACCGAACCGGACACTTAAACAGGATTAAGATGGTAGATTTTATGTGAATTTTACCACAACAAAAAAGGGAAAACATTAAAAAACCAAAAACAACCCCCAAAATTTAGCCAGGGACTGGAGGGAGGGGAGGGGGGAAGGAAGTTATCATCTAATGGGTACAGAGCTTCCATTGGGAAGATGGAAAAAGCCGTAGGGATGGATGGTGGTGTTGGGTGCACAGTAATGTGAACGCGATTAATGCCACTGAACTGTACGCTAAAAAGTGGCTAATATGGTGAGTTGTATCTTCTGTATATTTTACCACAACTGAAAAAAATTCCTTTAGGCCAAACTGATTTCCTCCTCATGAGTTTTTTCTAAGCAGGAAAATGGCACCTTTGTCTGTTGGACAAGTATTCTTTTTTTTTTTTTTTAATATTTTTTAATGTTTATTTTTGAGAGAGAAAGACAGAGCATGACTGGGAGAGGGGCAAAGAGAGAGAGGGAGATGCAGAATCTGAAGCAGGCTCTAGACTCTGAGCTGCCAGTGCAGAGCCTGACGCAGGGCTTGAACTCACAAGACATTGAGTTGTGAGATTATGACCTGAGCTGAAGTCAGCTGCTTAACCGACTGAGCCACTCAGGTGCCCCACGAATATTCTTTTATGTCCTTTAGAAAAGCTACAGGGTTTTTTGTTACCGCATATGTCCTGTTTATTTCTTGAAAGGAAGGCTTTAAGTTTTTATATATTAATTTTGTGGAAAGCCATTCTACTGTCTCCTTTTTTTTTTCAGTAGGTTCCTTTAGGGCTTTCATGTAGAAAATAACATTTGCATATGATAAGGTTATCTGTTCATTCTGGTGTTTCATTGAGGCTGTGGTGCCCATAACCTCTGTTCCCACCTCTTTTCTCTAGGCTAACAATGTCCTGTTCTTTTTATGGACTTTTATAAGATGAGACTTTGAGATTTGTGACTGTGCTTTCCTTTGTCTATAGCTTTCCCAAAGCCTGATCTGGCGCACCGTCAGGTGAATGGAACTGTCAGTTTCCTCATTCTGGTTGAGTGTGTCTGTTAGCATGGCCCAAATTTCCATTGGCTTTTTGGTCAACTGTCAACTCATATGGTGTTTGTAAGAAACTAAACCCCCCAGTGGGCATCCCATTAGTGAAGTTACATCTTCCCCATCCTGTTCTTATGCAAGCGATTTTTTATTTTTTTATTTTTATGTATTTTGGGACAGAGAGCATGAGCAGGGGGAAAGGCATAGAGAGAGAGAGGAGAGAGAGAGAAAAAGTGAGAGAGGAGAGAGAGAGAGAGAGAGAGAGAGAGAGAGAGAGAGAATGAATGAATTCCAAGCAAGCTCCACATCTCAGCACAGAGCCCAACGAGGGGCTCAATCCCACGAACTACGAGAGCATGTCCTGAGCTGAAATCAAGAGCTGGACACTTAACCAACTGAGTCATCCAGGTGTCCCGGATGTGTTTGTTTGTTTTTTTTAAACTATCTGTTGAAGTATATTTTTCATACAGAAAAGTACAGAACAGGTTCCATTTTCATAAGTTGTGTGTGTCTATGTAACTAGTTCTCACTCTGAGAAACAGAACATCGCTGGCACCTAGAAGCCTCGTTGGACACACAGGTGATTTTCAACACTGAAGTTGAGACTCTGAATTTATCTTGTTGAATTTGGAGCCCATTATCCATCTGCTCAAATAATTTGGACTTTGAATGATATAGTAAGACTTCTGTGCTACCAGGGACAGGAAATCCAACTCAAACTAATTTAAGCACACATGGCGACAGGGGGCCACCAAAAAGTATCTCTGAGTAGATCACTGTCAGCAGGTCAAAGTGTGTATTTTGTCCTTACAGTAACCTCATTAGGAGTAATTTCCTTTCCAACAGTCTCCCCTGTTCAGCAGGTCCCAGAATTGAATCTCACTGGCTAAGATGTCTACCCCAGAGCCAATCACAGGGGCTAGAGCAGGGATGCCATGCTGTGATTGGTCTGATCTAAACCATGTGCCTGCCCCTGAAGTCAGCTCCTCCCAAAACAGGTGGCCTGACACTTGGAGCTATGTTGTACCTGCCGCAGGGAAAATTGTGATGCTGTTACCAGCAGGAGGGAAGATGGATGATGGGCAGGCCATCATTAAATACGTCCACCTTAGATGAAATATTCACCACCAGTGTCTATTCCATGCCGTTCACAAACACAATCAAATCAGCATTTGTCTTCTACCCCAGAATTGCTCAGTAGAACTTTTTCCCATGATGGAAATGCTCTGTCCATTAGGGTAGCTGCTAGTCACAAGTGGCTCTTAAGCACTTACAATGTGACTGGAGCCTAAGGAACTGAAGTTTTGATTTCATTTAATTTAAAATCATTTTAGTAGCCACCTGTAGCTAGACTGGAGGCTACTGTATCAGACAACACAATCCTGGACCCTAACTAAATCCCTGATAAAAATGTTGCGCAGGCTACCGCCAAAGACAGAGCCTGGGACGTGACCAGAGACCTCCTCCATGTTAATGTATCTGAGTCAACCATTACCCATTAGGGATAGTTGTTTAACTGAAATGAATTTATACTGTTTCTGTAGTTGGTATGTGGGAAACATAACAAGAGTCTGTACTATAAAAAGAGAGACTTCTTGTCCTATATAAACTTGGAAGAAGTTTTCTCTCTGAGGATTAAATGATAACAAAACATGTAATGGGCCAGGGTAGAATTTCATGCACAGACATTCATAGAACACAGTCTGGACACCTCCAGACTGGCAACAGCAGTTCAGTAGTGAACAGGACACTGGCTCAGGCCGTAATGGAGCTCAGAGTCTGGCAAAGTCGGTATTTGAAGAGTGGATTGTGTTAGAGTCTTGTCAAGAACAGATGCCTAGATAAAGGAGGCTAGGCGATCACTGATGGGCAAGGCCATCTAGATACTCTCCAGAGGAGAGGGTACTGTGACCAACAACTTTGGAAGATCACCACCCCCTTGGTAAGACATTGTGATTATGAAAAAAGAGACTTCAATCCATCTTGACACAATGGTGTTAAATGTGATGATCGCGTACTTCCTCGCAGCCCTCTGACTATAACTTGGCTTTGCAGCCAGGGCTGCCTACAGGCGCAGAATGAGTCGACCAGGCTTAAGTGAGTTTCTGGCATGCAAGACAATTCCTTTTCTCAAGTGAGACTGTATTGTGGTTTTGTTCAGCAGCCTCCTATGCTCAGATGGTAGGAGACTACTCTTGGGCAAGAGAACTGCTTGGGTAGGCTGGTACACTGGCAGTCACCAAGCTGATGCCAACCCTGGGGCACTGGGCCACCTGGCATGCTCCTGGAACCTTCTCAGACCCCAATCACTGCGACACCCAACAAGTATTTCCCCGGATATTGATAAGGAGCGATGTGAGAGGCTGTCAACTGCTCGCTGGAGTCTAGACACACCCTATCTTTAACATCGCTCAATCCAAACTGGCCCTGTTGAGGAGAGAGAGGAGATACTTGGGACACGGTGTATTCTTGCTTGGCTTCTCGCAACCACTGTTGCCTTTATAATGGAGTGAGAAAATGGTCAGTATTTCTGTCAGAGGGACTCAGAGGCTCTTTACATGAATAAGTCCTAAGCCTTTCTACAACAATCACCAGAGCCAAAGTCATTCTGTAGCCATGTGGAGGAAGGCTGGGGTTTTAACAAATAGAAGAAGGTTCCAGAATCAGCTCTAAGTAGTGAATTTTCTAGTACGTCTGTCCGAGCTTGTGCCAACAAGCAGAGCTGATCCCACCACCCAGTCCTCTGTCTGCCATGTTTGGTGGAGACAGTTGGGTCTGGAGGAGAGGTGAAATCTAAGTGAAGAGGTAGGAAAGTTGCTACCTCGGGGAGTGGGACATGGTCCCTTCATCATTTACACACGAAAAGCTGCATACAGCCCAATCTTGATGGAGTAGTCGGTGTTCCCCAGTCCTTTAAGAGAAACCCAAGGACACGGGCTTTTTGGCTTAAGGATCCCCAATTCCCCGGGGGTCACAGAGGTAGTAGTGGCAGCTCTCCAGGTGACTCATCAGCAAGAACTCTGCTGTATCGGCCGCCTGCTGTTACATAACCAACCACCCTGAAACACTTAGTAGCTTGAAACAACTTACTTCTCAACGACCCTTTGGATTGACTGGGCGCTTCTGCTGGTTTTACCTGGGCTCAGTATGAGGTTACAGCTGTTTGCTGGGTCAGCCAGTGTCTGGGGGCAGCAGGGATGGCAGGGATTCTCTCTCCATGCGGTCTTCCATGCTTACTTCCTCCAGCATGGTGGGCTGAGGGTTCCAGGAAGGGAAGCGCCAGTGCGCAAGCTTATGTCCGGCCTTTGCCTGCGTCATGTTTGCTGATGTCACATTGGCCAAAGTAAGTCACATGGCCAAGCTCAGAGTCAGTGTGTGGGAGGAGTCTGTCCATGTGCACAGGTCCTGAAAGGCATGATTCAGTGGGGCTGCTGTTGTTACAATCGACCACACACCCTAGCCTTTGCTTTGCTCTAGACCAGGATTCTAGCACCCCAGTGTGGTAGCCCTGGGCATGTTGTTTTGGTCAAATGCTGTGACTGGTTGTTGATACGCTGCAGCGTCAAGGATGTAGTGGGTGAACCAAAGACAGTGGAACCCCGGACCCTGGGTTGAGCGTGCCGACTGTGTGATTTGCAGTGATTCTAAAACCACGTGGCAGTCAGAATTCAGCACTGGGGAATGGTTCTCATGTTTATTTAATTTTATTGCTTATTAACTACATAGCTATGACAATGATTTATGTGATTTCATAATATTATGTTGAACCCTCAGTAATTGGGGTTAAAGTCTGGATCGATGTTGAAACAGAAGCAGGAACAGAAAAATAATCGTCAGCCAGATGGAGCGAGTTATTAGTTCACAAACGCAGAGTGCTCAAGAGATAGAATCTTTAAAAACGTGGATAGTGTAGGGGGAACTGAATCAAAGAGGGCTCTTGGTGGAATGGTAGGGAAGCTTTGCAGAGAGGTCATGAGCCTTGGGAGTTATCATGGAGTTAGACAAAACCAAGTTTTAGTCTCCATTATGTGGCCTTGGGTGAAGGCCTTAATCTCTTTGTGCTTGGATTTCTCATCTGTAGAGAGAATAGTGACCATGGGGATGGCAGTTGAGAAGGCTCACAGAGATACAGTCTAGACAGCAGATATAGCCAGGTAGCTATTGCTGTCATCTGCCGCCAGCCTTGGTTATGATGGGCCAGAGGCAAGGTTAACATCTCTTCTGTTTTCTTCCTGATCCTTCTTCCTCTCACCCCCACTGCTATAACTACCCCATTTCCTCTATCTCCACTTACCCAGTGCTAGCTTCCCATTAGCCATTCATATAAGAGTATTCTGATTGTAGTCATTTACATGTTAGTGTGAAAATCAAGCCATTTTACAGCAACTTCTGTCACAAGTCAGTGGGAAATGAAAGGTCTGGGCCACCCCACGTGATGTGACACTTAAAGGATGCTTGCCTCACAGGGTCCTTTCAGACTCCCTGCAGTGGAAGGACCCACCCCCTGGAAAGCTTCTGTCAGACGGTTGACTGAGACTGGAGAGCTCGAGGTGCCTGGGAGCTCCTGGTTTCCGTGTGTCACCTTGTAAGGCAGCCACAAATACCTGTGTTGTTTGGCTTGAGCCATTTGAATGTTCAGACCCTGTCTATAATTATAAAATCTCTTTGGAGAGACCCTAATTAGCTTCTATAAATGGCTTTCTCTAACCTTTTGGAGTTGATACGATCCCTTCCCTTGTCATTGAAAAAAAAGTACCCTAGATTATTTTGCAAAACTTCTCCCAAGATCCTTGGCACCTAATGTTTTATCAAAGAGACATGGTGGCCAACCTTCCTGTGGATGGGCAAGGTTTCTACACAGTCATTCCTTCCGGCTCATGACTTTCGTCTTCATTTGCTTCCCACGGATGCTGAAAATAACTTGTTTTCTGGCAAGTTTGGGATGAGATTCCTTATGATTTAATCAGATCCATAATGAAGCTCTCCCGGCTTTTAGGAGAGAGCATCTCAACCTGCAGGGAGGGTACGGACAGGGCTCTGGCGAGGGGGAGGAGCCTCCGGACTTACCATCACATCTGGGACCAGGAGAGCTGCTCCAGGACCAAGCCACCCAACCTGCCAGGGTCCCTCCCCCCGCCCCCAGGTCGCTGGGACTCCCGGCTCTGCCTGGCAGCATTCCATGCCCTGCACCACGTGGGCTTTGCCTTCCCACTCCCAGGAGCCCGGACCAAAGGCCTCAAAGATAATAAGCAGGAAACATTCTGTCTCTAAACATCAGCTGCTTGGTCCAGGAAGACATGATTTCCTGCAGAGATATGTATATATAGACCAGGACAGATTTGTCCTGACTAAAGCCAAGATTCCCTTGATTGTTCCAAACTGATGTTAACTCTAGATAATGCAAAGATGAGGGAGAAGCTGGGGAATGGCAGGGTAGCTGGGCGATGAGTGATCATCTGAGTGGGTGACGCAGAGTTGGATAGTGATGGAACAGCCAAGGCAACGGGAAAGTAGCTAGGGAGAGGGAGAAGCTGGGCAATGAGGGAGGAGCTGGGCAATGTGGGAGTAGCTGGAGAGAGAGGGAGTAGCTGGGCCGTCAAGGACTAGTTGGAATGGAAACGTAACTGGGAATGGAAACGTAACTGGTTAATGACGGTAAGACACAAGGTAGGAGTTCCTGCCGTGGGACCATAGAAGAGTCCCAGACCCAGATCAGGGGCCATTCTGCCCCACTCCAGGCACCTCCATTTTGCCACTTTCTTGGGTCTTACTGGGGAGAAACAAACTCTATCAGAGTGTGTGTCAGTTAGCTCAAATCCAGGCTGCCTCAAACTAGTGGGGTGAAGCTCTCCAGGATTCAGACTGGTGTTGTGACAGTGGTGTGTGGGTGCAGTGTGGCATGGCACATGTATTCCTTTTGGGGAGGGGGCTCTCTCTTCTCTCAGCCTCTCAAAGGGTGGATGAAACTGCCTGGTGGAGGTCTCAGAGGAGCCCACATCTGAACCCCCATGGCCTCACTGTCACCTTCATCATTGGCCATTGAAATGTCAGGCACTGTGGTATGTCTTCCTGTGCATTATCTCATTTTCCTTTTGACAACTCCATAAAATAAGTATGATTATAGCCCCATTTTGCAGGTGGATAAACTGAGGCTTGGCAAGGTCTAGTTGCTTGCCCAGGTAAGCAGCAGAGCAAGCACTGTCCGTGCTCTAAGCCTCACGCTGCAGTCATGGATTACATCCATATGGAGCATTATTCCCTTGTCAAAAACCCAGTTCTCCCCATTCAGTCTTCTTTTAAAATTTTTTTAATGTTTATTTATTTTTTAATTTTGAGAGGAAGAGACAGGGCGTGAGCGGGGGAGGGGCAGAGAAAGAGAGAGACACAGAATGTGAAGCAGGCTCCAGGCTCTGAGCTGTCAGCACAGAGCCCGAGGCGGGGCTCAGAACCTCGAACCACGAGATCATGACCTGAGCTAAATAAAGTAGGACACTTAACCGACTGAGCCACCCGGGCGCCCCTCTCCCCATTCGCTCCTTAAGAGGACTTAGCAAGGTCTGGTCCAGAAGTGAGGGCTCGGGAGGGAGCCCTCCTGAGTGAGGAGCCTGAGACACAAGCCACATGCCCGGGAGCCCCACCTGTGGGTGGGTGCAGCTGCCTGTTGGCTGTGTTCCAAAGCCATTTCCGATGAGGTCTGCTGGATAAAGTCACAATTTAGAACCTGTCTTCCCCAGGGTGTACCCACCACTGGCGATCAGACCTCATTTGCACTTAGACATTTATAGTCCATGGTGAATTTCCATCATCTGCGCAGGCTGAGCCATAGGACTAGAAAGCTCCTGGGCTCGGGGAGTTTGTCCTTCTCTCTTCTGGCCTTTGCTGCGTGTCCTGGGACAGATGGCATGTCAAGGGTCGTGCCCAGCTGACGTTTTCACCATTTTCTGACACCAGGTGCTTGCAAAACATACTATAGCAATTCCTCCAGGCTTCAGGGAATCGTTTTAATTCAAGAAAAAATTTACATTTGGGTCCCGCAGAGCCTGACTGTCCTTATTTCATGAAAGCAGTGCAATCTTGCTGTCATATGTGACGTGATGCCTTCTTTAATAAGCTGCTGGTTCCGAGATAAGCCATTCACTCCAGAGGCTCTTGGTTGGTGAAATTGTTTTTCACTAAGAGAAGCTTAAGGTTAAGCTCTAATTAATGGAGGGGGTTGGATTTTATACAGATAGATCGGTAAGTAGGTTTGAGGACATGTCAAATACACCATCTTTGTCTCTGCAGCTGAAAATATATTCATAAAGCCCACACAACGCTGTAGATTTCTTAAAACTCCATTTTTGGCAAGTATATTCTGGTCGTGGTGTGCTCTGGCTAATAAACAGCTTCTGAGTCACGGCACTCAGGGACTGAGGATTGCGCTGACCCAGGTGTCTCTCAGGGCATAGCTCTTGGGAGCCAAAACGCCCCGAGTCTCTCCTGGGTGGCCATGGCCTGGGGACGTCAGCCAGGCACTAGGACTGTCTTAGTCAGCTTGGGCTGTCATAGCAAAATGCCATGGACCAGGTGGCTTAAACAATGAAAATGTATTTTCTCATATTTCTGGAGGCTGAAAGTCCAAGATCAAGGTGGCAGTTTCTGGTGAGACTCATCTTCCTGGTTTAGAGATGGATGTCTTCTCACTGTGTCCTATATACATATATATATATATATATATATATATATATATATATATATATATATAGAGAGAGAGAGAGAGAGAGAGAGAGAGAGAGAGAGGGAGAGAGAGAAAGAGAGAGAGAGGACTCCGGTGCCTTTTTTAAAATTAATTTTTTAATTTTTTAAACTTATTTCTGAGAGAGAGAAAGAGGGAGACAGCATGAGCAGGGGAGGGTCAGAGAGAGAGGGAGACACAGAATCTGAAACAGGCTCCAGTCTCTGAGCTAGCTGTCAGCACAGAGCCCGATGTGGGGCTCGAACCCACGAATGGTGAGATCATAACCTGAACTGAAGTTGGACACCTAACTGACTGACCCACCCAGGCGCCCCTCCAGTGCTTTCTATAAGGCGACTAATCCCATCACAAAGGCAGCTTCATGCCTAATTCCCAAAGGCACCATCTCCAAATGCTATTGCATTGGGGGTTAGGGCTTCAACGTGTAAATTTGAGAAGAACACAGTCACTTTGTGCTGTGAGGCCAGAGGGCCAACTTCTTTGATGTTGTGGAGGGTTCCTTGCAATGGGAGAAGCTGGCAGGGAGTTTCCAAGGAGGACACAGAGGCAGCCTGAGGCTGAGAGGTTATTCCCAAGGGCTGGTTACGCTTCCCAAGGGAAGTGCACGGTTGATTGGCAGAGCTCTGGGGTCCCCAGATTAGAGTGTATCATTTTTGGAAGAGAATCCTGGTCTAAGAAAACTGTCAGGTGCGACAGGGGGCGGGAAAGAAAGGGAGGCAGAGGGAAAGATCAAACCTGATTTGCTGGGTAAATGAATGGACCTGCTAGTTGACACCCTGTTTGCACCATAAGATTTGAGCACAGGGCTATGATTCAGGGCTGCAAAACCATGCAGGGGGCAATGTACTTATTGATCAATTCCCTGAAGTTACCCAGCAAGGTGTACGGAAGAAGGGATGTGGAAGGGAGCTGTATTACCAGCGAGGGGTTCTGATTCTCCATTGTCACATAAAAAAACACTCCAAAACTTTGTGGTTTACCTTATTTATTTATTTTTATATTTATTTTATTTTTGAGAGAGAGAGAGAGAGAGAGAATGCAAGTGGGGGAGGGGCAGAAAGAGATGGAGACACAGAATGTGAAGCAGGCTCCATGCTCTGAGCTGTCAGCACAGAGCCCTATGCGGGGCTCAAACTCACGAACCCTGAGAGATGATGACCTGAGCTGAAGTCGGATGCTTAACTGACTGAGCCAGCCAGGTGCCCCCCACAACTTAGTGGTGTGAAACAACCACCATTTTATCATGATCTCCCACGGGTCAGGAATTCAGATGGAGCACAGCAGGGAAATGTCATCCTCCCTGAGACCTTAGCTAGGATGACTGACGTAGTGGGGGCTGGGGCATCGTGCAGCTGCTGAGGCATCTCTCTCTCTCTCTTTCCCCCCCGCCCCCTCTCTCTCCATGTGGTCCGAGGGCTTCTCCACGTGGCCTGTCCAGCGTGTTGGCCTTGGTATAGTCAGACTATAGCTCAGACTGTAGCTCAGGGCTCCCAGAGCATGTGATCTAAGACCCAGGAAGTCAGAGCTGCCTCTGTCTTGAGGCCTGGAACAGTTACAAAGCCCACCCGGATTTGCGGACAAGGGATGAAGACCTCACCTCCTGATGACAGGAGTTTGATGCGCACAGTCTGTGGCCATCTTTGCATCTGCAACAAGGTGCTAATGGCTGTGACATTTTGAAGTTTATGTGTTTCTCACGTAACCATCCAATGGGAATGTTCATGGGTTACCGAGGGCTGGAGTTGCCTAGGGAATGGGGAATGACTGCTGATGGGCCTAGGGTTTCTTCCTGGGGTGCTAGAATGTTCTAAAATGGATTGTGGCGATGGTTGTCCCACTCTGAAAGGCCCTTTTAGGTAACCCTCCTCCATGCCGTGACCTTGTACAGGGTCCTTCCGCCTGAGGCTCTGCCCTCAGGATCCACACCATCCAGGAGAAATAGAACGCAAGCTACATGTGTCATGGTAACTGTCAGAGTAGCCACGTTCAAAAAGGCGAAGATAAACAGGTGAAATTAATTTTAATAAATTATGAGATTTATTAATGTATTTTCTTCAACCCAGTATATCCAAAATAGTATCTCAACACGCAATCAATATAAAAACTTACTAATGAGATACCTTACATTCTGTTTTTTAAAAATGTTTTATTTATTTTTTAATGTTTTTATTTATTTCTGAGAGAGAGAGAGAGACAGCGTGAACAGGGGAGGGTCAGAGAGAGAGAGGGAGACACAGAATCCGAAGCAGGCTCCAGTCTCTGAGCTGTCAGCACAGAGCCCAACACGGGGCTTGAACTCACAAACCGCGAGATCATGACCTGAGCCGAAGTCAGAGGCTCAACTGACTGAGCCAGGCGCCCCATAAAATGTTTTAATGTTTTTATTGATTTTTGATAGAGGGGGCGAGATAGAGAGAGAGAGAGAGAGTGTGTGTACACACACAAGTCGGGGAGGGGCAGAAAGAGAGGGAGACACAGGATCCAAAGCAGGCTCCAGTCTCTGAGCTGTCAGCACAGAGCCCGACATGGGGCTCGAACTCACAAACCGTGAGATCGTGACCTGAGCCAAAGTCGGTCGCTTCACTGACTGAGCCACCAGGAGCCCCCATTCGGGGTTTTGTTTTTTAATAGAAGTCTTTGAAATCTGGTGTATGTTGACACCATTCATCAGTTCAGATTGGACACATTTCGAGTGTTCATGACCACATATGGCGTGTGGCACCGTATGGGGCGGTACAGCTGTAGGCCCGCAGGTCCCGTCCATTCAGGCCAGGAGTAGAGAGTGTGGGGATGACCAGGTCCGGTTCTGCAGGGTTCTACTGATGCCATTCCTGCCCACCTGCCGTTGACCAGGACCAGTGTGGTCCCGCCTTTACAGGGGAGATGGAGGCAGACCCTCTGGCCGTGTGCTCGGGAAGGGAAGGAAACAGAGTTTAGGGAACATGCAGCAGAGTCTGCGCTGGCAGTAAACAAGTTTTGGAGCACCTACTATGTGCAGGTGGGCCTGGTCAGTATGCTTTGCTTAGGGCTGGCATAGGTGGGAGGAAGCTTTGCTTTATATACTCTTTGCCCTTGGCTCGTTCATACAGCTTAACTTGGCATCCAGCTTGCTAGCACTTGCTATGTGCCAGGCACTACAAGTGCTTCAAAGAGATTCACCCATTGATTCCTCCTGACAGCCTTATGAGAGGTTCTGTTATTACCTCATCTCTGCGGTTGTGGAGACATCTGCACAGAGAGGTAAAGTAACTTGCCCGAAGTCACACAGCTAGTTAGTGGCAGACCAGGGAACTGAACTCAGGCATTCTGGCTTATGCTCAGTCTCAACACTAAGCTGCCCCCCATTGTAGCGATCAGGGGTCACACTGTATGTGTGACAGAGGGGGTCATGGGACTTCCTCAGCCTATAAGGACCTCCTGCACCTGTCATAGGAGATCTCCCGGGACCTGGTGGGCTGTGGCCCCAGAGCGGTGTCAGGGGCACCGCTGCTCTGTGGTTTCTCTGTGGGAAGATGGCACTGATGGCTCTGTGGGGGGACGGGGGAGAGGGTGGTAACACAGGGCGCCCTGTTATCCAGCGTGGTTCCTGGGTCAGTCTCCCGGCCTTCTGTCAGCCGCCGTTTTCACACTCCCTCTGCACTGACAGCCTTTTCCCATCTCCCCAGCTGTCCACGGGGAACCAGGCCCAGCCTCAGTTTGCAAGTCCCTCAGCAAAATGGAGGCTTGGCCGGACAGCAGCTACCACCCCCGGCGTCTCGGTTACCCTTCCCCGAAAGCTCCAGGTTCCTTTGGCCGGGTTCCTCTGACCTGACTCCTTTCATCTCCTACGGACACATCTGTGAGGCTCACCCTCACAGCATCCCCTTCGAGCCTTGGGAGTGTCCATAGGACACACATAGCCAGCTCTGGCAGCATGACAGTGTTGGGCACTGACCCAGGGAGCTCATAGGCCAGTGTGATTGAGTCACGTCTGAATCTAAGTCTCGGTGAGACCCCAGCAGCCTGGTGGGCCACCACGGATGTGCTGGGAGATTTTCCCATGAGTCAAGAAGTATATTAGCAAAGAGTGGAGAGCAGGGACTCGGCGGTCAGCCAGGCCTGGGGTCTGTTCTGGCCTTGGGCAAGTCACTCCATGTTTCTGAGCCTCAGTTTGACCATCTGTAAAATGGGGACACCGACAGGATGCTGCAAGGTTTAAATAAAGAAATGTATCACCTGCATGGGCATTCTTCCTGGCACGTAGCAAGCCCCTGATAAAATCTCTCATTACTGTTAGGATACCCACAGCATGCATCTGGGTCATGGCTGACGGCTTCTGTTGAAGGGCTTGTCAGAGCTCTGCTGTCTGGGCCTTCCAGCTGGTAATCTTTAACCCCCAAGATGCCCCTTTTGCCTTTGTTTGGACTTTGTTTGGGCTGATTCCTTCTGTTCTCATTGATGAACTCAGCGAGTTCTGTTAGGCCCTGCCCATGAGCTGGGCTTGCAGTCCCAGAGACCTTGACCCTGAACCAGCCGTGATGCCTGGCTGTGTCCTCACTCCATCCCCCCCTCCAACGCTCCTTACCCCCAGGTATGACTTCAAGTTCACTCTAGATCTCTGAGCCCAGCATTGTTGGGTAGCTGAGGAACCCGCCTCTCCAGAGAGGAGTGCAGTGCCCATTAGGGTTGGCAAGGCAGTTGGAGGTTAAGACCTTGGTCAGTGACTTGGACGTAGGCACCAGGGTGGGGGTGTGTGGGGCCTACATGCACCAGCAGAGGTGCAGGTAAGAAGTCAGTGCTTCTCAGGGACCCTGAGGGACTAGTGGTCTCTGACCCAGTTTGGGAGCTGCTGGCCCCTCTCAGAGTTGGAGCTGCAGAAATTGATTTGCAGACGGGCACACTCCACTTAATTAGCGTGGCCTCCTTCTGGCGGGGAGAACACCATTAAGTGGGCTGGGCTGGCCTGAAATCATGCCCGTGGCCCCAGCCCTAGTTGCATCGGCCTCTCTGTCCCTTGGGCTCTGTCCCCTTAGCCAGGCTGGATTCAGAATGGCCCGAGTTTCCAATTTGGAGTGTGAGACAAGTATGACTCTTGTCCAAGCCCGGGAAGCACCTGGCTCCAACATGGCAAGGTCAAGATGGCCCTGGGGTGTGCAGGGAGGAGAAGGAGGAGAAGGAGGGGCTTCCCCTCGGCACACTCTGCCTCCCTGTGCTTTTCTGCCCCAGCCCTGACTACTCCCTGCAAGGGGCCAGGACCCTTTTGTGCGTCACCTGTATGCCTGTAACATGGGCTTGACTTCACAGATGAGGAGACAGGCTCAGAGAAGTTGTCGCTTGCCCAAATTTGCACAGGCAGGAAGTAGCAGAGCAGGATTCCGTCCAGGTCTGCCACCATCCTGTGTCTGTACTCTGGCTTCCATGCGACCTTGGTCAGCCCCGTGCAGAGCCTGTCTCTAATTTGAGGACAGCATTCAGCACCTGTGTTTCAGAAGTGTGTGAGGTTCGATCCCTGCCTCTGGTTTTGGAGGGAGAGTCACCACACGGCTGTGGAACAGAGGGGCCCCCACACCCTAGGTGTGCGGTCTTCTGTCGGCTGAGCCTGTGTGTAGCTGGAAGAGGAGGCGCCTGTGAGTTCTACTGTGGGCTTGTTAGGTGAACTTCAGCGGTGAACTTGATCTCAGAGCCTCTTTGCCTTGTCTGTGAAATGGCAGTAACAGCATCATGTATCTCACGGTTGTCCTGAGGATGAAACAGGACGCCATGCAAACCGCTTGCCACCTAGTGAGTTTCCCAGCAGCTCTCCTATTGTGGTTAGCTCCTCGGAGCCCGGCACACGGGAGGCTGCTTGCTTTATGCTGTGGGTCTGGGGTGTGGGGCCTAGAAGGTCCTTTCCCACAGTGAGGGCACAGCTGGACAGGCCTCCCTGACCCGGACACTGCTCTCTGTGGCTATGTCAGAAATCGGGGTATGCCCATGGAGTTAAAGTGCCCGCAGTCTGGAAACTACTGTTTTTTTTTTAAATTTGAAATGCAGATGGAGCTAGAGTGTATTCATGCGAAGCAAAATAAGTCAGTCAAAGAAAGACAAATATCATATGATTTCACTCATATGTGAAATTTAAGAAACAAAACAGCTGAACATAGGGGATGGGAAGGAAAAATAAGATAAAAACAGAGAGGGAGGCAAACCAAAAGAGACTATTAAATACAGAGAGCAAACTGATCGAGGGGAGGTGGTGGGTCTGGGCTAGATGGGTGATGGATGTTAAGGAGGACACTTGTCAGCATGAGCACTGGGTGTTGTATATAAGAGATGAATCCCTGGATTCTGCTCCTGAAATCCGTGTTACACTGCATGTTAACTACCTTGAATTTAAATTAAAAAAATAAACAAAAATTTGAAGTGCAATTCACATAACATGAAATTAGCTATTTCAAAGCAGACAAGTCACTGGTATTTAGTATATTCATGGTGTTGTGGAAACATCACCCCTACCTTCTTCCAGAACTTTTTCATCTTCCCCAAAGGAAACCTTGTTCTCATTAGCGGTCACTCCCCAGCTCCCTCCCCTCAGCCCCTGGTAAGCAGGACCTGCTTTCTTAATCCGTGGGTTTACCTACTGCGGACATTCCATGTAAATGGAATCGTACAGTACATGACTTAGGTGTCTGACTTCACTGGCTTAGAATAATCTTTTCAAGGTGTATCCATGTCGTAGCATGTATCAACATTTCTTTCCTTTTTATGGTTGGATAATAGTCCTTTGAGTAGATAGGCCACATTTTGTCTATCTATTCATTGGTTGATGGAGAACTGCTATTTTTTTTATTTGAAATTGCTTTTTTTAAAAAAACTGCTGGTGTTTTTAAGTTTATTTATTTTGAGAGAAAGTAAGCAGGAGAGGGGCAGGGAGAGCCAGGGAGAGAATCCCAAGCAAACTCTGTGCTGTTAGCACAGAGCCCAATGCAAGGCTCGAACCCACGATCTGTGAGATCATGACCTGAGCCGAAATCAAGAGATGGACTGACTGAACCACTCAGGCTCCCCTAAAACTGCTGTTTTTCAAAGGGGGCTTGAGGAGAGGGCACGGCTGGGCCCAGAGGGATACACACACACACACACACACTCTGCAGCCCACCAGAAGGCCCACCCCCTACAGTGACGGGCAAAGGGCACTGCGGTCAGGGTTCCTCCGGCCACGTCAGCGCATTACTGCTCAAATATTCAAGCTGGTGCTGATGGGAGTGACGGAGGGCGGTGGCTCCGGGGGGTGGGGAAGGTTAAAGATCCACCAGGTGCCCAGCCTGGGAGTCAGGCAGCAGAACACACGGGCCAGCCCCGGGGCTTTGGAGTGGAACCGTACGGGCTCAGATCTCACCTCTGCTGCTTGTTGGGTAGTCTTGGGTAATTCACATCGCTCAACCTCTCTGTGCTTCAGTTTCTCTTTTGGCCAAATCAAAATATGATCACCTTCTCAAAACGGATGTACCAAGGACTAGATGAAGCCTTGCTTTATTCAGCACAGTGTCCAGCCTAGAGGAAGTTTGCAAGGCACGTTAGCCATCAGCTGTCCTTACTCTTTGACTGTGTGAGTTGGCGTGTAGCTGTACAGTTGCAGGCTTGTGGCAGGTGCTGAGCCCCTGACGGGGTCTGGTCCCTGCCCGGCATCCTCATAACATGGTTCCATCTGTTTGTTGTCCTGTCGTGTTGTTACCATGCATCCCTGTGACACCACCCCGCCCCTCCCAAGGCAGGGGCTGAGTCTGGTTTGGCTCAGCCCAGTGTATCTGCCTGGGAAAGCTGTATGAAGGCTGCACACCCACACCGCTTCTGCCTTCCTTGTCAGGAGTTCAAGTTCCTGCCCCCTTGAGCAAACCTCATGCCTTTTTATTTTGAGATAATTTTAGATTCCTTTCAGAGAAAAAAAATGATAGAGATATCCCTTTTACCCTTTGCTCAGTTTACTCCAGTGATAACATCTTACAAAACTATAATGTCCTATCAGCATCTTACAGAACTATAGTGTAGTATCTCAACCAGGAAATTGACATTGATACAATCCATCAACCCTACTCTTTTTTTTTTTTTCTTTTTGGCCAATTTTCCTGTGTGTGTGTGTGTGTGTGTGTGTGTGTGGTGTGTATTTAGCTCTGCAGTGTTTCAAATGTAGATAGAGATTTGTGTGACCAATGCCACAGTCAAGATACAGAATTTTTTTTTTTTTTTAATTTTTAATGTTTTATTTATTTCTAGGAGAGAGAGAGAGAGAGAGTGAGCAGGGGAGGGTCAGAGAGAGAGGGAGTCACAGACTGAAACAGGCTTCAGGCTCTGAGCCGGCAGTCAGCACAGAGCCCGACGCGGGGCTCGAACCCACAAACCACGAGATCATGACCCAAGCGAAAGCCGGACGCTTAACCGACTAAGCCACCCAGGCGCCCCAATACAGAATTTTTTTTTAATGTTTTTTATTTATTTCTGAGAGAGAGAGACAGCATGGGCAGGGGAGGGTCAGAGAGAGAGGGAGACACAGACTGAAATAGGCTCCAGGCTCTGAGCTGGCAGTCAGCACAGAGCCCGACGCGGGGCTCAAACCCACGAACTGCGAGATCTTGACTTGAGGACTTGAGCCGAAGTCGGATGCTTAACCGACTGAGCCACCCAGGTGCCCCAAGATACAGAATTTTTTTAAATGTTTATTTTTGAAAGAGAGAGAGAGAGACAGAGCATGAGCAGAGAAGGGACAGAGACAGAGGGTGACACAGAATCTGAAGCAGCTCCAGGCTCTGAGCTGTCAGCCCAGAGCCCAATGTAGGACTTGAACTCACAGACCATGAGATCATGACCTGAGCCAAAGTCGGATGCTCAACTGACTAAATCACCCAGGTGCCCCAAGATACTGAATTTAACAATATTCATAACATATTGAAATAATAGTAATTTGGATATAGTGGGTTAAATAAAATATATTATTAAAATTAAAATAATTTTAAGATTAAAATATAGTATTAAGATTAAAGTATACTATTATTAAGAGGCACCCGGGTATCTCAGTTGGTTAAAGCATCTAACTCTCCATTTCAGCTCATGTCATGATCTCGAGGTTTGTGAGATCGAGTCCTGCACTGGGCTCTACACTGACAGTGGAGCCTTCTTGGGGTTTTCTCTCTATCTCTCTTCCCGCTCCCCTCAAAATAAAGAAATAAACATTTAAAAAGATGTTAAAGTATATATTATTAAAACCTATTTAATTTTTAAGATGTTAAAGTATATATTATTAAAACCTATTTAATTTTTAATGTTGCTACCAGAAAATTTAAAAATATATACAGATGTGGCTCACATGATATGTCTGTTGAACAGTGCCAGTCTTGAACATTACCAACCCTCCAGAAAGTTCTCTTGTGCACCTTCCCAGCCTGTCCTCTACCCGCTCCCTGGCAAGTACTGTTCTGATGGTTCTTTTTTTTTAACCACTACAGGTTAGATGTTTGTTTGTCTGTTTGGGGTGAAATTCACATAACATAAAATGAACCCATTTTTAAGTACACAAGTCAGTGGCATTTAGTACATTTACAGTGTTTTGCAACCACCACTTCCGTCAGGTTCCAAAACATTTTCACACCCTTAAAAGGAAATTCTGTACCCATGAAGCAGTCACTTCCCATTCTCCCCTCCTTCCAGCCCCTGGCAAGCACCAACCTGTTTTCTGTCTCTGTGACCTTGTCTATGTTGGCCTCTAAATGGAGTCCTGTGACATGTAACCTTCTGAGTGTGGCTTCTCTCACTTAGCATAACATTTTCAAGGTTCATCCCGATTGTAGAATGAATTAGTACTTCATTCCCTTTTAAGACTAAAGATGTGTACACACTTGGATTATTTCATTCTTGGGCTATTTTGTGACTATTGTGAATAATGCTGCTATGAACATGAGGGTGCACTTGTTTGAGTTCCTGTTTCCAATGATTTGGGAGCATGCACTTAGGAGCGGAATTGCTGGCTCATCTGGGAATTGTGTTTTAGTGTTTAGGGAACTGTCAGATTGTTTTCCAAAACAGCCGCACTGTATCACATTCCCACCAGCAGTACAGGAGCGTTCCAATTTCTCCACATCCTTGCCAACACTTGTTTGTTTAGTTTGCTTTTTTGATTATAGCCACCCTAGTGGGTGTGAAGTGTACGGTTAGTTATGCTTGTTCTAGAACACATTCAAAAGGAGTAACAGCATGGGGTGCCTGGGTGGCTCAGTTGGTTGAGTGTCTGTCTTTGGCTCAAGTCATAATCTCACAGTTCATGGGTTTGAGCCCTGTGTCAGGCTCTGTGCTGACAGCTCAGAGCCTAGAGCCTGCTTCAGATTCTGTGTCTCCTTCTTTCCCTGCCCCTACCCCACTCATGCTCTGTATCTCTCAAAAATAAACATTTAAAAAATTAAAAAAAAAAAAAAAGAATAAGAGCATTGACTCTTGTGTGTGGGGCTTCTTCCAGCCTGCACATGAAGATATTTGGTGTATGGTTGAATGCCAGAAGCACTGTGTCATGGCCCATGGAAGACTTTAAAGGGGAAGAGATGACTCTTTAAGGCTTAGGTGGCACTCACTCCCTCTCCCCTGAAACTGCCTGATGGACTTTGGTCGGGACAAGAGCATGGTGGGTACTTAGGGAGGCCAGTTGGGGAAGTTCTTTCCAAGGACTTGAGGAGACCTGAAGGATGAGAAGGAGCCAGCTGTGTAGAAAGTTAGAGGAGGTTAGGCTAGAGGCGAGTGTTCTAGCAGAAACAGTCACATAAGCAAGGGCCCTGAGGCAGGGAAAGGGGGTTCAGCGCTAAGTTGGGAAAGGTGGAGAATCAGTGGGAGCATAAGGGATGTTACTGCTGGTGACGGGCCGTGGTGTGGGGGCCAAAACCTTGCGTCAGCTCTGAGTGGGTCCCAGGGGCCTTCCTGCTGCCTTCCCAGCCCCAAGGGGCAGCTCGTCTGAGATACTGTGGCTCATCCCAGTGTCTTGCAGCCTCTCAAACTGGAGGGCTAGGTGGCGGGGAAAGGGAGGGACGCTGTCAGGGGCACCGAGTCCGAGATTCCAGCACGCAGGCCTGTAACCCCGACAGAGACCCTTGTGCAGTCCCCAAGACTTGTAAGCTTGAGTCATGCTAACCCACCAGCACCCTCATTGTTTCAATTTCATGGGGGACAAGGTAGGAGAGCAGTGTAGGGCTCAGCCCGGTGCTCTACTCTCCCTGGTGAGCTTGGCACTAGAGAGCCCTGGCCAGCCTTCTGGAGCCTCGAGAAGAATTTGTCCTGCACACAGAGTCCTGACCCCAGGACCTGAGTGTACCTGAGCCCCGTTTACAAGAGGAAGCTTGTACCAGCTCTGAGTTACATAAGGACATCTTTGGAATTTGGCTTCCTTTGAAATGAAATGGGAAGACTACACTCAAACAAGCAGGTATGGGAATTCAATAGGAGGGAAACTCCCTTAGGGTCGTCCCTGGGTCAGTGTGCTTCTGAGTGTTGGTTTATTCATTCAGCACATGGTGCTGGCACCTACTTGTGTCCGGCCTCATGGTGGGAGTGCAAGAGCAGATGGCCAATAAATGCTTGGGGGGAAAAGGAGGGGAGGGGCAAAGAGGGAGACAGCCAGCAAGGGAGGGACGGAGGGAAGGAGGAAGGAAGGAAGGAGGGAAGGGAAGGATAGATGGACAGAAATACCATCGTGGTGCTCACATCTGTGCCCATAGTCATGGGAGTAAGTACATTCTAGCTCAGTGCTGGTCAATAGAAGCATAATGTGAGCCACATACTTAATTTTAAATTTTGTAGTAGCCACATTCAAGTGGAAAAGAAATAGGTGAAATTAGCTTGTATAATGTATTTTCTTTAACTCAATATATCCTTTCAACATGTAATCAGTACAAAAAGTTACTGAGACATTTTCCATATCTTTTTTTGGTATAAATCTCCCATGTCCAGTGCCTTTTACACTTACAGTGGATCTCAGTCTGGGTTATTTACATATTAAGTGCCCCCCAGCCCCAAGGGGCTCACGGCACCTTAGGGGCCATGGTGCAGGGTGACAGGTGCCCCGGATGAGATGCCCACTGTCCACTGTAGACACCTGAATCAAGGTCAAGGAAGACTCAACTGAGGTGGTACATTGAGTCTTGTATTCATTCACTCATTTAATCTTCATCTTGTGATTATTGAATGTTCCTACAGTGATGTGAAGGCTGCACAGGGATTTGGCTGGTGGGCAGAAGGGAAGAATATTCCAGACTGAGGGGAGCCCAGATTGCTGGAAGAGGGCGGAGCTGGTGTCTGTCTTGTTCACTGCTGGAGCCCACACCTGGCACAGAGTTGGTGCCTGGTGAATATTTGTGGAGGGGAGGCGGGGGTGGAGGAGTCAGGTGTTTCTAGAGCCCAGGAGACACAGGAAAGAATGAGGACAGAGGAGTCTGGAGCATCCGAATCACCAGGCAGGCTTGTCAAACTGCAGATCGCCGGACCCTCCCCTGAGGTTCCTGATTCAGTTGAGGGAGAGCCACAGGGTTTATGTTTCTAGCAAATTCCCCGGTCCTGCTGTTGCTGCTGATACACACTGTGAGGACCTTGGGGCTTTCCCATGGACAGTGTGAAGGCAATGGGGAGCCATGAGAGGTTTTTGAACAGGAGAGAAGCTCCTTCAGGTCTGCGATTTAGGAAACTGTGGGGTGGCCGCTGGGGGCAGGGCATGGCAGTGTCCTCCCCACTTGTCTCTAGCCAGGTACTTAGCTCAGGAAGGTGCCTCAGGACCCATTCCATTCTCAACAGTAGGGACGCCTGGGTTTTGTCCCTCCAACAAGAAAGAGACCCAGGCGATGCCTGACTTGTTTTCAGCACTGAGGGCGGTGGGGAACAGAAGCCCTCAGTCGGCTGCAGGGCTCAGTGCAGACTTTCCCTGGTCAACAGAGATCTGACTGTCTGGGGGGCGGGCTCATCTTGGGGCACTGAAGGCCTGGGCTGGTAGCTGGCTGGTCCTGGCTCAGGGTTTCTTGGGAAGTTGTAGTTGATATGTCACCAGGGCTCCTGTCATCTGAGAGTGTGAGTGGGGGTGGAGGTTCTCACTCCACTGTGGCTCTCTGACTGTGGCTCTGACCGTGGCTCTCTGACCGTGGCTCTCTGACCGTGGCTCTCCAACCGTGGCTCTCACCGGGCTCACTGTTTCTCTCCCACCCTGGCTCTGTCACACAGCTGGCAGCAGGAAATCTCAGTTCCTCACGACGTGGTCTTTCCACAGGGCTGCCTATGCGCCATCCCGCCATGGCAGCTGCTTCCCTGAGAGTGAGTGATCGGAGGAGGAAGACCGAGCCCATCGTATCTTTTCTGACCCAGCCTTGGAAGCCACATTCCTTCCCATGGTGCCACACGCCAGTCAGCTCTGGTCAGTGTGAAGCCTGGGAGGAGGGGAGGTGTGGGCAGTGTTTGGAGATGGGCTGCCACACCCAGACTGCCCTTTGCCTCTGTCTTGCCATCACCCCACAAGACTGCTGGAGGTGCTTACTGTCTGGAGCTACCATTGGGTGGCTTCGAGCGTGAACACTGGGATCCACATTCCTGGGGGCAGCTGGTGTGTGGGGAGGGCCACCTAGGTCATGTTGTCATTGCTGTTATTACTATCATCATCACTGATATACTTCTTCTCTCAGATAACCTGATGAGGTTATAACTCCTCTTTTACAGATGGGGGAAACTGAGACCCAGATAGAGGAGATGACATGCTTGGGATCAGGTCACTGGCTAAAGGTGTCTGAATTCTTAGCCACCACACCTATGTTTGCCTGCCAGGTGCCACACTTAGGTGGCTTGCCTGGCCCCTGACGGTGCATTCTGGTGTCCTCTCTCCAGGGTGGGAATGACTGTAGCAAAGGTCAGACTAGCCCTTTCATGCCCCTGGCTCAGAGCCTGGTGCCAGACGTGCTGACAGAACAGGAAACAGGAAGGTTCTGGGCTGCAGATCTCCTGGCTCTGGAGACCTGGGGTCCAGTTTAGCTCCAAGACCTGTGTCGAAATGGGACAGGGGCCTTGGGCAGTGGGCCTGGGTGGCAGGCAGCTACCTTGTTAGAAGACAGCTCTGTTCTGTGGTGGCAAGGCTGCTGCGTCTGTACCAGAAGTGACAAAACCAAACAGCAGCACACGAAACCCCCCAGCCATCAAACAGGAAGCCGGGCCCAGATAAAAATACCCTTCTTCCTGCAACTGCAGCCTCCACCACACCGGTTTTGGAAGGTCATGCTCTTGACAGGAAACTGCTCTGCGTGGCTGAGTTGGGGCTCCAGGGAGGGGAGAGGTGAGGAGCAACAGCAGGCTCTTGGGGCTTCGTGCCCCCGCGTTTCTCAGTGGTGAAGACATTGAGCCCCATCTGCCCATGCCCGCCTCCTGGCCAGGATGCGACGGTCTGTCTTGGCTGTGTGTTGATTTCCTCCTCTCCTACCTGGGACCATGAGGCTTTTGTTGTGGGAGGGAAATGATTGTGGTTTTCAACATGCTTTGTTAGCTAAAAAACACTGCACCAGGGACCAGCCTGCAAACTTTTTCTGCAAAGGGCCAGGTAAGAAACACTGTTGGCCGTGTGGGCCATCCAGTCTGTGTTCTGACAGGAGGCAAGCAAAAGCAGTACATAAACCAACGAGCTTGGGTACCAATTAAACTTCACTTATGGACGCTGACTTTTTGGCTTTTCTAGAATTTTCATGTGTCATGAAATATGATTTTTCTTTGACTTTCTTCCTCCAACTGCCTATATATATATATGTATATACATAAACCATATATATAAATATATATAAACCATTCTTAAGTTGCAAGCAGTTCAGAATTAGAAGGCGTTAGCCATTGGACCATAGTTTGCCAATCCCTGCACAATACAAACAAAGAGGCTATTATTATTATTGTTTCTATTTCACATCCTCCCCAACCAAGGAACTTCAGCTTTAGCATTTGCTTCAACGGGTCAGCCATCATGAGACCTCATTTCTGCCCTAGAAATTTTGCAGAGATGTAGTTCTTAACCACTGGGCTCTCATTGTGTGTGGAATGTATCATTTTGTTTTTTCGTGAAATTAGAAAATTCTGGTTCCTGGGGCACTGGGACAGCTCAGTTGGTTGAGTCTGACCTCGGCTCAGGTCATGATCTCACACTTCATGGGTTCGAGCCACGTGGGTTCAGGCTGGGTGCTGACAGCTCAGAGCCTGGAACCTGCATTGGATTCTGTGTCCCCCTCTGCTCCTCTCCCGTTTATGCTGTGTCTCTCTCTGTCTCAAAAATAAACATTAAAAAAATTTTTTTAAAGAAAATTCTGGTTATGAAAGCAGTGCACACATAGTTTTAAATGCTTGGAAAATTCTGACCACTATAAACTAAAAATCACTGATAAGCACAGTTCATATCTAAATTGTTTTTCTAATGAGCAGCATGTGCCTGTGTGCAATGCATTTTTCCTTTCTAATTGAGATTGCATTGAATGTACGGTTTTGATCGCTTGTTTTCCATTCTACACTATGTATCAAGCAATTTCCTACATCATTAAAAATTCCTCAGAGGTACAGGCTGCAGAATATTCCATCCTATGAATGTTCCATAATTTACCTACTCAGTCTCCAATTGTTTAGATGTTTGGGTTGCTTCTGGTAATTCTCAGTTATAAACAATGTATATAAACAGTGCTGCTGTGAACGTCTTTGTCATAAATCGTTTCCCCCCACCCCTCCTCTTATCTTTAGCATGTGTATATGCTGGAGATTCCTCAGAAAAACTATATTTTTGATTTATATGTGGACAGTTTTTGTTTTACTGGATTTTGCTTTGTGGATTATGTGATCCACGGGGTTTCTTGACTGATAATTACTTCGTTCTCCCCACCCCACCACTGACCCCAAACAACCACAGATCTGCTTTCTGTTTATGATTTCACTTTGACATGTCTTTTTTATTTTATTTTTTTTTTATTTATTTTTTTTTTAAATTTTTTAATGTTTTATTTATTTCTAGGAGAGAGAGAGACAGCGCGAGCAGGGGAGGGTCAGAGAGAGAGGGAGACACAGACTCTGAAACAGGCTCCAGGCTCTGAGCTGGCTGTCAGCACAGAGCCTCACGCGGGGCTCGAACCCATGAACCGCGAGATCATGACCCAAGCGAAAGTCGGACGATTAACCGACTAAGCCACCCAGGCGCCCCTGACATGTCTTTTTTAAAAATCAACCTAAGGGGGTGCATGGGTGGCTCAGTTGGTTAAGCGACCAACTTGTGGTTTTATGGACCAACTCAGGTCCATGATCTTACAGCTCATGAGTTCAAGCCCTGCATCAGTCACTGACACTGCAGAGCCTGCTTGGGATTGTCTCTCTCCCTGTCTCTCTGCTCCTCCCCTCCCCTGCTCGCTCTCTCTCAAGAAAAATAAATACACTAAAATTAAAAAAAAATATTCTGCATCATAGTAATGTTGTCACCCCCACTTTCTTTGTGTTTGCATTTGACTGCTTTATTTTGGGGCATTCCTTTATTTTTATGCTCTCTGTTATTTTGTTGAGACATATCTCTTGTAAGCAACTCAGAGTTGAATGGTTTTTGGTTTTTCTTTAGACAACCAAATCTTCACTGCTTTGTAGGGGAGGCTAGATGATTTCATTCATTGTAGTAGACACTTGGTTTCTGGTCATCTTGCCTTAGGCCTTGTGACACTTACGTTTCTATGTTCTTTCATTCTGTGACTTTAATGAATACTATGTTTTCTTTTATCTTTCTGATTGGTATAGAAGACAAAATCCTGATGTCACTTTCTCCAGTGGCTACTTTAAAAATTTTCAAAACTCTTGTTTAATTTCCTCAGCCAGACAGGTGGAAGCCCAGAGTGGGATTTGCTGCTGTCCTGTGTGACACATCACTGAGGGAGAGAAGCAAGACACAGCGTCTTTAGGAGAAAATTGAGAGCCAGCCAGACAGACGGGGGAGGGGGATAGTATGTGGTTATGGGACAGTAGAGTGGAACCAGGGAAAACAGACAGAAGTTTCTGGGTGGACAGGTGGGAGCTAGAGGAATTTCCCCCTTTGTAGGCAACTTGTTTCCTCTTACTAAATATTGATAGGGATGGTTTTATTCTTACTGCTCTCTGGGTGAGGACCTCCTGTCACCAGTTATGCCTGACACACCAGTTGTGCCTGCCTGACATCAACCACACTAGTATTGATTCTCAACTCTTATTAGCTAAGTGAGCTTGAGCGAATCATGGAAGTTCCCTGTTGAATGGGTTGATAGTAGCACCTCAGTTATAGGATTGTTGTCCTGCTTAACTGAGATGAGACGTGTAGCATCTGGGCATAGTGCTTCACGCTTGGAAAATATTCAGTAAACGTTAGATATTGTTATGATGGCTGTGACGCTGTTTTAGTTGTTATGTGTATGCAGCTCCTGACTGGAGAGTGGGGAATAGTTTTATCTGTTATTTGCCTGGGGGTATGAAATAATTAGACAGTTTTTTAAAAAAAAAAATTGGGGAAAGGTAAGTAGACAGGGAAGAGAGGTGAGAGAGCGACAGAGTTGGAGAAGCAACCAGAGGAACTCCTGAAGAGGAGTGCAGGGTGACTGGGGAGAGAGGGCAGTTGGGTAAAAAGGGCAGGTACCTTGGAGAGTTCCCAGGAGGCCAAGACTGCAGGGCAGACGGGAGATTTGGTTCCTGGATCTCCAGAGAAGCTGCAGAGAGAGATATTGGGAAAATTCTGGAAGCAGAATTAGTGAAGAACAGGACCTGGCACAGTTGGAGTCCAGTATGTTCATGAATGGAATGAGGGAAGTTCCAGGGTCATACTTCTGGACCGGCAGTACCCTCACCTTGAGTCTGAAGTGTAAATAGGCACAGGGGCGCCTGGGTGGCTCAGCCAGTTATGCATCCAACTCTTAATTTCAGCTCAGGTCATGATCTTGCGGCTTTTTGAGTTCGAGCCCTGCACTGGGCTCTGTGCTTTAAGCTGCAGAGCCGGCTTGGGATTCTCTATCCAATCTTTCTCTCTGCTCCATCCCATGCTTGCTCGCTTTCTCTCAGAATAAATAAAAAGTAAATCCACATTTAAAAAAAGTAAACAGGCACAGCCTCTGAAGCTTTGGTGGAGAAGCCTTACAGACTCACGTCTTCTCTTATTAGATGAGTTAAATGTGGTTCTTCCTCCCTTTGAGGAAATCTAGTACAAATATCCACTGCTACATTAGGAAGTTATTCCTCTCCCACCCCCACATTTCAGAAAGAAATGTGCATTTTTCATGAGCATTGGCTGCAGCTTCTTTTGTATCACGGTTTCTCTAGTTTCTTTCTGTTTGTTTATTTATTTATTTAGACTTGAGTTTTTGAGGACAGTTGTAAGTTGTAGGCTCACAGCAAAAATGAGAGTAGGTACGGAGATTTTCCATACACCCCCTGGCACCACACATGCGAAGTCTACTCCATCAGCAAGAGCCCCTACCAGTGTGCTACTTTGGTTACCATCGATGAACCTACATCGATGTATCATAATCTACAAAAACCTCAGTTTACATTAGGGTTCACTTGTGGTGGTGTACATTCTGTGGATTTGGACAAATGTATAATGATGTGTATCCATCATTATTGTATCATACAGAGTGTTTTCAGGGTCCTAAAAATCCCCTGTTCCTTGCCTGTTATCCACTCCCCTGTCCCCAAATCCTGACAACACTGATTTTTTTTTTTTTTTTTTTTTTTACTGTTCCATAATCTTGTCTTTTCTGGAACATCATATAGTTGGAATCATACAATATGCAGCCTTTTCACACTGGCTTCTTTCACTTAAGGTTCTTCCATGTCTTTTCATGACCTGATAGCTCATTTCTTTTTAGCACCAGATAAATATTCCATTGTCTGAATGTACCATGCTTTGTCCATTTGCCTGCTGAAGGACATCTTGGTTACTTCCAAGTGTTTATGATTATGAATAAAGCATTATTATGAATAAACATTTGTGTGCAGGCTTCTATGGATATAGGTCTCAACCTCTTTGAGTAGATACGAGGGAGGATGACTCCTGGATTATGTGGTAAGAGTATGTTTAGTTTTGCAAGAAGCCATCAAAAGTTGCTGTACCATTTTGTATTCCCACCACCAATGGGTGAACGTTGACTATATTTATGTGGGTCTATTTCTGGGCCCTCTATTCTGTTCCATTGATCTGTCTGTCTCTTCTTTCACCAATACCACACTCTCTTTATTACTGTAGCTTTATAGTAAGTCTTGAGGTCAGATGGTGTCAGTCCACCAACTTTGTTCTTCTTCTATATAGTGTTGGGCCTTTTGCCTTTTCCTATAAACCTCAGAATCATTGTGTCAGTGTTAATAAAATCAATGTCTGAGATTTTGATTGGGATTGCACTGAATCTATAGATCAAGTTGGAAAGAACTAACATTTTGACAATATCAAATCTTCCTATCCATGAACATAGAATGTTTCTGTTTATTTTTCTTTGATTTCATTCATTAGAGTTTTGTAGTTTTGCTCATATAGATCATATACATATTTTTCTTAGATTTTCATGGTATCTTTTTAAATGTTTTTTTTTTTTTTTATTTATTTATAGGAGAGAGAGAGAGACAGCGTGAGCAGGGGAGGGTCAGAGAGAGAGGGAGTCACAGACTGAAACAGGCTCCAGGCTCTGAGCTGGCAGTCAGCACAGAGCCCGACGCGGGGCTCGAACCCACGAACCGCGAGATCATGACCTAAGCGAAAGCCGGACGCTTAACCGACTAAGCCACCCAGGCGCCCCCATGGTATCTTTAGTCTTATTTTCTTAGAAGAAATTTTTTTTTGTTCATTCTCTCAACAAATATTTGTTGAGCTCTCACTCTAGGTGCTGGATATTCCAGAGAAGAAGACAGACAAGATTTGCCTACATAGAGTTGGCCTTCTAAAGGGTCTACAGTCCCTTTTCCTGAACACATCTAATACTAGATAGAAGTTACACATGTGCAGAGGCTTGTGGGTAGCTGATGTGAGTCCCTGTCAACAACTTTTGTCCAGCATGACTACATATCTTAGGCATGGGCATGTCTTAGACCTCCTGGTCTAGTAAAGGCACAGACAAATCCATACACAAATACATCATTGTGTTAAGCATTTTGGAGAAGGAACAGAAAGCGCCTGAGAAGGGTCCCTCCCCCAGCCTCGGTGTCAGCCTTATGAAGAAAGCGACATTCAAGCTGAGACATCTAACCTGACACCTGGTTAAGAATTAACTGTGAAGTGAAGGCTGAGAAAGGCAGAGGGATAGTGCGTGAGTAGGCCGTGAGAGTCAGGGGAGAGGGTGGTGCGTGGTGGTCCTGGAAGGGTCCGGGTGGTGAGGAGGGAAGATGTCGGGAAAGGTGGGCAGAAGCCCAATCATGCAGGGCCCTGAAGGAGTTGAGTGGCCAGCGGCCTCCTTCTTCCTTTGCCTTATTTTAAGTAAGAATCGAACACCCATTGTACCAGGTACTGTCCTAGACACCTGGGTACAGTAATGGATGAGACAGATACTGTCCTGACCTCATGGAACCCCCGGGCTGGCAGGGGAATGAGCTCTCAGCCGGTCACTCAAAGCCACCTTAGAGCCCCTTCCTCTTTTTTTTTTTAATGTTTATTTATTTTTGAGACAGAGAGAGACAGAGCATCAGCAGGGGAGGGACAGAGAGAGAAGGAGACACAGAATCTGAAGCAGGCTCCAGGTTCCGAGCTGTCAGCATAGAGCCCAACGTGGGGCTCGAACCCACAAACCATGAGATCATAACCTGAGTTGAAGTCAGGCACTTAACTGACTGAGCCACCCAGGCACCTCCCTATTTTTTTAAATTGAAATATCACTCACATACCAGAAAATTTACCTGTTCAGTGTGCAAGGGGTGCCTGGGCGGCTCATCAGCGAAGTGTCTGATTCTTGATTTTGGCTCAGGTCATGATCTTGTGGTTCGTGAGATCGAGCCCCATGTCAGGCTCTGTGGTGATAACTTGGGTCTTGGGTTTCTCTCTCTCTCCCCCTGTCTCTTCTCCTCCCCTGCTCACGCTATCCCCCTTCAAAACAAACAAACAAACAAACAAACAAACAAACATCAAAGTGTGCAATTTGTGGTCGTTGACATATTCATAAGGTTGTACAACCATTACCACTGTCTAATTCCAGAAAATTTTTATCACCAAATGAAACCCTGTACCATTAGCTGTCACACCCCAGGGCCCCTTCCCCTCAGCCCCTGGCAGCCACTGATCCACTTTCTATGGTTTGCCTATTCTGAAAATTTCATACAAATGGCCTCATAGAATACATGGCCTTTTGCACTTGGCTTCCTTCACTTAGTGTGATGTTCTCAAGGTTCATCCACGTTAGGGCATGTGTCAGCATTTTGTTCTTTTTTATAGCTGTGTAATATTCCACTGTGAATTAACCCCATTGGACTTATTTACTCATCCATTGCTGGACAGCTGGGTGTCCTCACTTTAGGGCCATTATAAATACGGCTCCTAATAAACCTTTGTGTATGAGTTTTTGTGTGGGAGTTTGTGTTTATTCCTCTTGGGTCTGTACCTAGGATCAGAATCCCTGGGTCACTTGGTGACTCTGTATTTACTTTTTGAGCCACCACCAGACTTTCCCTTCGTGGCCGCTCCAGTTCACATTCCCACCAGTGACGTACAAGGGTTCTGGAATCCCTTCCTCCTTGCCAGCCCAGTTATTGTCTGCCCTTTTTTCTCCCCAGATGGGCCCTGGAGAAAGGCTTTCTGGGGAAGAGCAAGGCCTGGCTCGGGGCTTGCACTTGGGGCTGTGACTTTGAGGGAAGCCCGAGTCTGGCTTGCCCGCCCTCCACCGCGGCTGAGTCATCGCCCTGCTTCCCAGGGTGAACGGGCCAGCAGCAGGATGGGCCGCACCAGCCCCTCCAGAAGCCCCCATTAGACTTCACCGGATCTCTATCCCCAGCCTCAGGGCAGCCAGGCCTCCCTGGGAGCAGCTATATCTGGTTGTTTCTGCTCCAGGGAGGGGCAGTGGTGGGTGGAGAGGTTGCAGTCCCTTGGTGGAGGGATTCTGGAGGTGCGGTGCATCGGGGGCCCGGGACAACTGTTCTGAGAGCTCTGGCCCCCCTGGCGTTGTCTGAGCAGCAGACTGGGCGCCCTGGCACCCTGACAGCGCCCTGGGGAGGGGGAGCTGGTGTGACCAGGCTGCATGTGCTGGACCCCAGGAAACGGTAGGAGGGGAGCAGCCCAGTATGTGGGCTTCACAGCTGGCTGCGGGCCTACTGCGTGCCTGGCACTGGGTGGGGAGGATGCGCCTAGAAAGGAGGCGCGGCAGGGAGATGGACAGAGGATGCACTGGAGCTCGGGCTTGTGTGTCTGCCCCAGAGCTGTCACTCACCTGTCACCGGACCTCAGGCTAAGTGTTGCCCTCGGTGCCCCCACATCCTTGTCTGTAAACTGTACTAATAAGGTCACTGTGATGACTATGAGGAATCACTGTCTTTATTAACAAGTACTGAACACTGGACAATCAGCGATGGTCCCGACCCTTCTAGCTTTTTGTCCTTTCTGTAACTGTCTCCTGCATTCACCCCATGCCTCCTTCTGCCGCCTGCATTCCTTCCTGGGCCCTTGTTTGGCCACAATTCTAGCCAAGCAGTGAAGTGTTCAGTTTTGAAGACAGCCAGCTGCGGTTAGAAATCCTAGCTCTGACATTCCCAGACACGTGCCCTCAGGCAAGTTGTCTCACTTGCTCAAGACTGAGCCTCAGTTTCCCCATCTGTGCATTGAGGGCAATAATAGCGGGCAGGTGATAACAGCAAGTCATTAATCCTCATACTGGGTCAGGAGACTAATGGATTGATAGACAAAGTGCTTAATACAGTGCCCGAAACAGTTAGTGCTGCGAAGCACAAGGAGCACCCGAGGGGTCGGAGGGAGTGAGGGCTGGGATCCTGGGCAGGGGGAACGACAGCCTGGGGGTGGGCTCAAGGACTCCTCCACTCAGCCACCAGGCCTGCCTGTATTGCCGTGGGGGCCCAAGGAGGGATATCTGCTGCTTCATTTCTGTGCACATTCCATACTGTGGCTTTTCAGTCCCTGTGGTGTGTCTGTGTGGCTACACGCATGTCCCCAAGGTCCCACGGTCCCAGGAGCAAGCAGCTCTGTGGGGTCCCCCCCAAGAAGTCTCCCTCCCTCCCTTCCTTCCTTTGTTCATTCACACAATAGATTTGCTTTTTAAAATTCTTATTCTTAAATAAAAATTGAATATATGCAAGGTGTACAACAGGATGTTGGTATATAGAGAGAAATGATTAATATAGTCAAGCTAATTCCCATACCCATCTTCTTATATAGTTACCTGTTTTTTTTTTTTTTTTTGAGATATTGGTCAAAGGACACAAAATTGTAGTTATAAAGGCATCTAATTCACAGCATGGCGACAACAGTTAATACTTTATTGGGGCACCTGGTGGCTCTGTTGGTTGAGTGTCCGATTCTTTATTTTGGCTCAGGTCATGATCTCATAGTTCATGAGACTGAGCCCCTTGTTGGGCTCTGGGCTGACAGTGTGGAGCCTGCTTGGGATTCTCTCTGTGTCCCTTTCTCTCTGCCTCTCCCCTGCTCTCTCTCTCTCTTTTTTAAAATTTTATTCAGTATACAGAGACCGAGCACGAGCAGGGGAGGGTCAGAGAGAGAGGGAGACACAGAATCTGAAGCAGGCTCCAGGCTCTGAGCTGTCAGCACAGCGCCCGACCTGGGGCTCAAACTCACGAACCGTAAGATCATGACCTGAGCCGAAGTCGACCGCTTAACCGACTGAGCCACCCAGGCGCCCCACCTCTCTCCCTCTCTTAAATAAGTAAATATTTTAAAAAGAATAATAACACTGTATTGAGACCCAGAAATTTACGGAGAGAGTAGATTTCTGGTGCTTTTCCTACAATAATTTCTGGAGCTCCTGCCAGGAGCCAGGTTCCCTCATGGAGCCCAAAAAAATGAAACAAAGAATTATGTAATTAATGTAGACTAACATTAGACTAACATGTTAGTCTACTAACATAATGTAGACTAATCAGCCTGTATTTACAGATTGGGATAGGCGCTCCTGTATAGCTGAAATGCAGAAATGCAAGGTACCATGGGAGAGGGTACCTCAGGCAACTTGACCGAGACTGGGGTGATCAGGGAAGGCCTCTCAGAGGAGGTGACCATTTCAGCTGGAATCTGAAGTTTGAAGAAGAGTTTGCTGGCCCAAGAGGGAGGAGAAGGAGGGCTCCAGGCACAGGAAACTGCGTGTGTAAAAGCCCGGAGGAGCTCTGTTTTTGTTTTGTTTCATTTTGATTTGGGAAATGAAAGAAGCCAGCTTGACCGAATCAGTCACTGAGGGGTTTCTGGGAGGGGCAGAGCCTGCATCTTGCGGTGGTGGTGGTGCCTCGGGCAGTGGAAGGATGTGGCCTGTTCCTGGGTGCTCGGTGGGGAAGGAGGTGAGATGGGAGGGGAGGAGGGCCGGTGAGTGTGTACCCCACACACATGACTGTGTGAGTCACATGGCCAGGCGGCGGCCCCTCAGCCCCAGAGCGCCCCCCTGCCCCCCTCCTCCGCCAGTATGGATTGCCCAAGGTCTGTCTCCAGTGGGCAGACACCTCTGTCCTTCCATCCTGGGCCGGGAGCAGGCACCACACCTGTGGTGGCATGCCGCTGACCCGCTAGAGGTCTGGCAGTCTGCTCTGTGTGTTGGGGGGGGGGGGTGTCACAAACTTATCAGCAGCAATTTCTCCCTGCAGAGGCAGCCGCCACCAGCTTCCTGCCGAGACGGGTCGGTTCAGCCCCGCTCGCTGCAGCTGGAGATGGAGGGGAGCAGATGGCCCTGCTTGGCCCAGATTCCAGCCAGATTGCCAGGGAGGTGTGGGCGGAGCGACAGGGCTGGTGCCAGGAGCAGGGATACAGGAGAGGAGGGCGGGAGCCACCTCCTTGCCGTCTCAGTGGGACCTTGCTTGCATGGGGGGCGGTGGGGACCACCTCACTGTGGTCCTCGAAGCAGCAGATGCATGGAGCTGCCTCGAGAGAGATGCTTCTGTCTTTTACAGCCGGGTTGGGAGCTTTTGAGAAATGCAAGATGTTGACAGTTACATCCCCAGCGCCCAGCACCTGGCAGGATCAGGCAGGACTTAGTGGTTGTTTTTTATTTGTATTTTAAAAATAAATGGTGGGACACTGAGATACCACCTCACGCCTATCAGAGTGGCTAAAATGAACAAATCAGGAGACTGTAGATGCTGGCGAGGATGTGGAGAAATGGGCACCCTCCTACACTGCTGGTGGGAATGCAAACTGGTGCAGCCGCTCTGGAAAACAGTGTGGAGGTTCCTCAAAAAATTAACAACAGAACTCGCCTATGACCCAGCAATAGCACTGCTAGGAATTTACCCAAGGGATACAGGAGTGCTGATGCATAGGGGCACATGTACCCCAATGTTCATAGCAGCACTCTCAACAACAGCCAAAACATGGAAAGAGCCTAAGTGTCCATCAACGGATGAATGGATCAAGAAGATGTGGTTCATCTATACAATGGACTACTACATGGCAATGAGAAAGAATGAAATCTGGCCATGTGTAGCAACGTAGATAGAACTCGAGGGTGTTATGCTAAGTGAAATAAGTCAGGCAGAGAGGGACAGATACCATATGTTTGCACGTATAGGAGGATTAGGAGAAACTTAGCAGAGGACCATGGGGGAGGGGAAGGGGAAAAATAGTTGGGGAGAAGGAGGGAGGCAAACCATAAGAGACTCTTAAATACTGAGAACAAACTGAGGGCTGATGGGGGTGAGGGAGAGGGGAAGGGGGTAGATGGGCATGGAGGAGGGCACTTGTTGGGATGAGCACTGGGGGTCATATGGAAACCAACTTGACAATAAAGTATAAAAAAAATAAATAGTGGTAGTAACTTTCAGGTATTTTCTTACTTAATCCTCACAGCAAAGGGGCCATTTTACAGTTGAGGACACAGGGCACAGAGGGGAGGGATAATTTGCTTTTAAAACCCCAGCCAAACAAATGTGCAAGAACAGGTGGCCCACTTTGACGAACTGATGGTCAAGCTTGGGGGCGGGGAGCCGACCTAAGTGTTGGCAACCAAGTGTGGACACCCCTGGCTAAAGAGGACAGCATGTCCCTCCCGTGTTTGTGTTCCCCGAGCCACAGTCAACCCTTTAGACACCCTCAAGCCAGCTTCCTCCACTGTGCAAGGTGCTTGGAGAACCTGGGGAGGTAGGGAGAAGGGATGGATGAATAGGTTGGTTAATAAATAGATGGGTGAATAGGTGTACAGCTTAGCAAGCTGTATACTGCACAACTCCAGAGGAAGCCATGCACATAGACTGTGATGAGAGGAATGTACCCCTGGAGTTGTGCGAGGTGGCAGCCCTGTAGGCGGGACCCCACCATGCAGGACCTCGAAGACCAGCGTGTACAATCCTATTCTGTAGAAGGCCAGATAGTAAGTGTTTTAGACTGTGTGAGCCATACGGTCTCTGTTCCCCTACTTGACTGGGCTGTTATAGGGTGGAAGCAGTCATAGGTGATACGTAAATAAATGAAATGTTTATTGTTCCAATAAGCAGCCTAATCTACAGAAACAGCGTACCTGCCAGATTTGGCCCGTGTGCCATAGTTTGCCCACCCCAGTGAAGGCCACAAAAGGATTTTGAACATCATTCTTTTTTTTTTCTCTTTTATTTTTTATTTATTTTTTCAGTTTTTTACAAATAGTTTATTGTCAAGTTGGTTTCCATATAACACCCAGTGCTCATCCCCACAAGTGCCCTCCTCCATGCCCATCTCCCCCCTCCCCTCCCCCCCACCCCCATCAGCCCTCAGTTTGTTGAACGTCATCCTAAGAGCAATGGGGAGCCACGAGAGGGTTTAAACAGGAAGTGAGAGGTGCGAAGTCACATTTAACATGATTCTGAAGGACCAGACTGTGCCCCCGGAACTGCAGTGTTTCCTCTGTCCCGTGTGTAGGTCCCTGAGGCCGGAGAAGAGGCCTGGCCGGGGACCCAGGGGCCTCCGGTGCTGGCAGAAGCAGAGCCCACTGCTGTCACTCACCTGTCCCCCTCCTCCCCACGCCATCTGTCTGCACAAGGCCTCAGGGGCCGAGTGGAGCAGCCCCACAGTCAACAGTCAGGGCTTCAGAGTCAGGGGGTCTCATTTCCTCTGCTTGGTTTCCTGTGACTAGGACCCTTTGTCTCCTCTTCTCCATGAGGGGAATAGTTACAGACAAGAACCCATGAAAGAGGGTGGTTCTAGACAGACCTGGAGGCACAGGAAGGGCTCAGGAAGAAGACACTGTAGATTAAGAATCCTTTTCCTTGCTGAGCCGGAGGCAAAGAGGCCCGGCTGTGTCCCGGGTGCCCGTAGTGGGCTCTTTGCGCCAGTGATCGTGCCCGGAGCTAGGCTCCTGGCTGGAGCAGAGCATGCTTCCAAGGGCACCTTGGCTTGTGCATGCGAAGGGCTCTGTAGCGATGGGGCAGTTCTTCGTACCTCTTGGGCTCAAAATGACTGCCAGCCATGGGAGTCATTCCTCATCTTGGGTTCCCGCGCAGCACAGAGAGCTCCCCAATAATTACTGCACACAGATGGTGCTTTTGGCTGCTGGTGTTTAATTCCTGGCTCCAGGAATGTCTTCTGGACAGGAAACCTAGTCTTCCCCCCACCCCCCACTGCCCATGGGATTTGAACCCTTGCCTCATATGAGCAGAACCTTCCCAGAATCCATCCTGTCCAGGGACACAATGGCCGCTCCTACTCTCCCCAAGGCCACCTGCCAGCCTCACGGCATCTCTACTGGCCCAGGGACCAGCAGGCTGGGCCTCGGTGATCAGTGGCCTTGCCGTCAGTCTTCTTGGGCCCAGCTACCAGGTCATCCTGGGAGGGACCTGTGGGCAGCACTGCATATGACAGATGCACACCATGGAGTCACGACTGCAGCGCCATCTGGTTTGCTCAGAGCTGGACAGGCTGTGTCCTGGGGCTGAGCTAGGGGGCTGCTGATTAGGTCAGGGTCCAGCAAGAGTGGCTGAGAGCTTACCGTGTGCCAGGCCTTAGGGAAAGAGCAGTAAGTGCCAGGTCACCTAGGCAGACAGACCCAACGCCCCTAATGGCCCAGACAGTTATGTAATTGTGGTTGTGAAAGGCTATAAACTAGATGCAGAGGAGCTGTGGGTGTACGTAGCAGGGGGAGCGCCCTCATCTGGGGAGCTTGAGCTGCACCTGAAGGTTGAGGAGTGAGGCAGGTGTGTGTGTGTGTGTGTGTGTGTGTGTGCGCGCACGCGCGCGCTCGTGTGTGTTAGGGGTGGATGTATGAATGAAGCTGGATGGACGGATGGTGGATGTGTGGATGAATGCAGGGACGCATGGATGGACGATTGAGTCTTCCAGGCAGTAGGAACAGGCTATGCGAAAGCTCAGAGACCAGAGGATGCAAGGTGACTCTGACTGAGGAAGACCATTGTGGAAAGTGTTTGGAATTTAAGAAGTGAGACTGGAGAGGTAGGAGCACCATGTACCTCTGAGCAAGTTGCGCACTGCTCCAGGGGGTGCCGGTCTTACAGGTGGCAGTGTGAATGGACCCCTGGAGTGTGCAAGACAGAGGCCTGCAGGAGGGCTCCCATCATGCGGACATTGTATGTCTGAGGAAGGACTTTCTTCCCAGAGCACTGGGGAGCCACGGAAGGCTTTTAACAGTTGGCGATGGAGCTCATTTCCATTCATAGTGCCCCAAAGCGGCGCTGTCCAATGGAACATTCTGTGACGATGGAAATGTTCTCTTTCTGCACTTGCTAATATGGTAGCCACGTGTGGCTTTTGAGCACTTCAAATGTGGCCAGCGTGACCAAGGACGTGAATTGTGAATCCTTATGAATGTAAGTTTAAAAAGCTGTAATAGCCAGATGTGGCTGGTGGTTCCATGGTGGACAGGGAGCTCCAGAGAATGAGACCATATCCCCCCTAGACCCCTGCCCGTCCTAACCCCCGTCTGCTGGAGACACCACCGCTTGCCAGAAGGCTGGGTGGGAGCCTCTGACTCCCTTCCTGTGGACTCAGTTCGCATTGGGCCACGGAGGCCACAGGCCCCACTGCACCTGTGACCTCGTCTTTTCCCCCGCCCCCACCACCTGGGGGTGCTGACCCCATACTCGTCCTGCAGAAGCGGCCGCCTTCTCCCTGCCCTTCCCAGGTCACCCCTGGTTTCCCCACAGCAGCCTCCTCACCTGCCTGGTGGGGAGCTGTTCCCGCTTGTCTCCTGCGCCGGCTGTAAAGGGTGAAGAGGACGTTAGCATCGAGACTTGGGGACAGGTGGGTCTTACCTGGGCCCCTCGCACACCTGCTCACTCCCGTGCCCTCTGTTGCAGTGCGCTACTTCCTGAAGAATAAGGTCAGCCCTGATCTGTGCAACGAGGATGGACTCACAGCCCTGCACCAGGTAAGGCGGGCCCGCGGGGGTCCCGGCATCCCTGCGCCCCCACCTGAACGGTTCCACCGCCTCCCGCCTTCGTCCTGCCCAGAGCCCTCAGGGAGGAGGGAGGAAGGGGAGCCGCCGCAGCTGAAAGGCACCTGTCTACTCCGGAGATGCGCGTGTCTGTTACAAGCACGCCCCTGCAGCCCCCGTGCACGCGCACGTGCGGCGCACACATGGCCTCCCGCACAGGGAGCCCTTGTCCGCGGCATCCCCTCCGCCCAGCAGAGGGCTCGACACACAAGGCAAGTTTGTTCGGAGCGTGAAGTTTGCAAGGCACGTTTGCTCCCGCCCACCCAGGCATCCATCCACCCTGGTGGGAAGGGTGAGTGACAGGAGGCCACGTGACCCGCCTGGGGTCACACAGCCGTGGTCTGTGGCCCTGAGCCGGGTGCCACGGTAGCACACTCCCTTTCCAGGGCAGCGCGGTGGGCCAGCCCCCCACCGCTGGCCGGAGAGGGGCTGTTCTGGCTGTCATCGCCCAGCCGGCCGCTGCGAGAGCCTCCTGGCGGGTCCCCGGCCTTCAGTTGCCCTGCCGTGTTTCATCCTTCACGCAGTGCCCTCGGGTGCTCGGGCCACCCTGGCGTCCTCCCACCATGCGCCTCGCGGCCTGGCCCCTGACCATGCCTCCCGCCTCTCCAGGCTCCAGCCATGTGGCTTTCCTGTCCCTTGCACACACGTCGCACGGCATGTGGGGATGCGCCCTGGTTAGCCCCAGTCTGCAGCAAGCGCCTGAGAGCTGCCCTGTTACACACTGTCCCTTCCTTCTGGGCCCCTGCTCCGGTAGCCATTTTAGCCATTTGATGGCGGCCTCCCTCTATCCAGACAGCCTCGTGAGGGCAGAGCCCATGCCTCTTGCCCGTTGGTATGTCCTACCATCTTTCCCCATGCTGGCATACAGTAGGTGCTCGATATGTGCATGCTGACTTGAACGCACGGAAGCCTCCCGGTGCCCTGGCCCAAGTTTCTGAGCAGATGGACTTGAATGCAGCCCAGGCTGCCTGAACCCCGAGCTTGGGAGAGCCTCTCCATGTCCTCATGAGGGCAGGAAGGGATGGCCAGAGACTGGCTCCTGCCCCACCATGAGCCCCAGGAGCAAGCCCCACCCCCAGCCATCAGCCCAGTGGCT
Source organism: Hyaena hyaena (assembly GCF_003009895.1). NCBI lineage: Eukaryota > Metazoa > Chordata > Mammalia > Carnivora > Hyaenidae > Hyaena > Hyaena hyaena. The sequence goes on from NW_024080657.1 coordinate 2,733,662, forward strand.
TCCTATCTGTCCTTTTGGCTCCTCTTCCTGTCCACAGGGCTTCATGCATCCACTGATTCTAGCTGTGTGACCTTGGGCGAGTTACTTAAGCTCTCTGTGCCTCACTCTCCTCATCTGTAAAATAATAAGTACCCACCTCACCGGGTTGTTGTGAGGATTAAACGAATACACATAACAGCCCTTCAAGCATCTCCTGACACTGCATAAATATTAGACAGCATTGTCATTATTGAAATTTGTCACCTTGTTCATTTCTGTGCAGAGCCACTTACGTGAAGTATAGGTTGATCCTCTCAACAGCCCTTTGAAATATTATTATCCCCATTATGTAGCTCAAGAAACTGAGGCTCAGGGCCAGCTCTGTCTGGTAGAATTTTCTAGGCTGATGGGATGTCCCATGCAGGCTCATGGGGCTGTGGGGCACTCAGAATATTCTTCTGAGCATTGAAAGAGGCGATTCGTGGCCAAAAGTTAGCAAGGTGGCCCTAGGAGCACCTCAGAAAGCGCTAGCCGGGGTTATTTGATAATGTGACAGGCTGTTACCTCTACTGCCGGGCTGTCATTACTGTTGTCACTGCTGCTCCATCCAACAAATGCTGGAAGCGCCTTTGCATGCCTGGCAAAGGAGTGTGGCTTTTCTCCCCTTGGCAACAGGGAACCTCTGGGGCTTGTAAACTGGGACTGATGGATTGACGAGGAGCTCTATGAGCTGAGGGTGTGGGAAAGGGAGCGACGGGGAGGCAGGGAGAGATGACGAAGCCGCACCAGGGCTGTGGGGCTGGGGGCAGCCACTTAGATGCATCCACACCCCATGAGAGTCTGGATGTGGGAAGCGAGGGGGCGGGAGGAGTCATCCAACTGTAGGTGCCATTTCCCACCTTGGGGAATGTAGGGGAGGAGGCCTGCCCGCCCCGCCACCTTCCCCCCCAACGTGCACCCCAAACCCCACCCTTGCTCTGGCTGAGCCTTCCAGGTGCAGGCTGGTCCAGTCCCTGGGCATCCCTCTCGTAAGGCTGCAATTCTGGGTGCACAGCCCCCTTCCCTTTCAACCTGAGCTCCTCCGCTACCCCATCCTCTGCAGCCCTAAGGGTGGGTTCTCTGGTCCTGCTGCCCCCTGACAACAGAGGCTGACCTGCTCCTCCTGCGGACAGGGACTCCCCAGACTCACCTCCCAGGGACAGGGGCCCCTTGCAGGTCCCCACCGCCTCCCTCTGGTGCCTTTGGCACCCTCTGCTGGCCATGCTGTGCCATTGCATGGTTCTCAACCACCCGAGGCACACCCCTCCTGGCGTCACACCAGTGCCCCACCTGTCCGGAGCGATGGCCTCAGACCCGGCCAACTCTAGACCGGCTGGAAGGAGAACCGGGATCTCTGGCATTTGTGCAAATGGTTGCCCCTTTCCCACATGTCCTCCTGGCACTGAACCCTGGCTCTGCTGGGGATGGGGTGGGGGGCCATGGTACCACCCTATCCCCATCCCCATCCCCCCTAGGGCTATGGGCTCCCCAAAGTGCCCCTGATCCTTCTGCTGGCATCCAGTCACTTCTCCCCATGGCCAGAGATAGTCCTACAGGCCTGGCCACCATCATCTCTTAATTGGATGATTTCAACATAGCTTCTCACTGTCCTTCTCTTCCTCAAAAAGTGCTCACACGCAGCCTATTCTTCACATGCACCCAGAGGAAGGATTAAAAAAAAGACAAATGTGCTTATGTTGGTCCTCTGAGTATAACTCTGCGATGTCTCCCATTGCCCGGGCACCAAGCCCTTACCTGGATGGGCAGTACTGAGCATAGACGCCTGCTTTGTCCCCTGCTGGCTTTTCCATCCTGGTCTATAAAGTGACTCCCTGTCTTCTTCCTCCTCTGTCCTCACCTCTGTCTGCTCATGGCCCTGGCTTGAGGCCCCCCCCCCCCCCCCCCCCCCCCCCCCCCCCCCCCCCCCCCCCCCCCCCCCCCCCCCCCGCCCTGTCCCCTTGGAATCGTTCACCCTCTGTCCCTAGAGTTTGGGGGCTCTGGTGGCTGTCAGGCCTCTGTCTCCCTGGGGGGCTACAGGTTCCCGAGCCTTCCCTCTCCCCAGGGCTGACCTAAATGTGCAGGAGCATACACATGGCTGTGTCCTTTCAGGGACTCTGTCCGGGTCCCCAGAGCCCTGATGTGGAGGAGAGTTCATTGGGGGGAGGCTTGGTTACTTGGGGCTTAAAAAAGAATAAGATTTTGAAACCTGCTTCAGAATTTTCTTTGGTTTCCACCACTCACAAAGTATTTTCTTGCTGCCCCTTGTATTTTTTATATTTCACTTATATTTTTCTCTTGAGTGTTATTAACTTCCTTGTGGGGAAACAGGCTCAGAGAGGCTATGTGGCTTGCCCAAGGTCACACAGCATGTGAGAAATGCAGCTTGATCCAAACTCAGACAGTTTGGCTGCACTGTCCTTTCCGTGGTGCCTCGAGGGGAACCTGGTGTGTCCTCCCCCGACCCCAAAGGCCTGGACCCTGTTGAAGTTGACCCTGTATCCCCCCTCACCCCCCACAGTGCTGCATCGACAACTTTGAGGAAATTGTCAAGCTGCTCCTTTCCCATGGTGCCAACGTGAATGCCAAGGACAACGAGCTGTGGACACCCCTGCATGCCGCGGCCACCTGCGGCCACATCAACCTGGTGAAAATCCTCGTTCAGTAGTACGTGACCCCCTCTTCCCCAGGGACAGCTTCCCCTCTGCCTTTGGTGGTTTTCTGTTTGTCTTGTTTCTGCCTTCCATCCGCATCCCCTCCCTCCTTTTCCTCCGGCGGCACCACTTTCTCTGCCTCTCGTGGTGCCTCGTGTCTTTCTCCCCACACCCTCCCCTCACCTCTGTGTCTGTTTCTCTCTCTCTTCCTCTGGCCCCCGGTTTCCTTCCTCCCTCCATCTCTGTGTTCCTTTCCCACTCTTGTCTCTCCCCATTCTGTCTCTCCCTGCTGCTTCCCCAAAATACTACACACAACATAAGCTTCACCGTCCTTGCCTTGCAGGAATAACCCTGATCAGTCTTGGTGTGTAATCCTTTCATTCTGCTGCTGAGTGGGGTTTGCTAGTATTTTATTGAGGGTTTTTGCATCCGTGTTCATAATGGATATGGGTCTGTAGTTTTCATTTCCTGTAGGGTCTTGGTCTGGCTTTGTATCAGGGCAGCATTCTCTTTTTTTAAAATCTCGTTTTCTCGGTCTCTGTGGGTCCATGAATTTATTTATATCCTTCACCTCTTCTCTCTTTGGGTCTCGTTGCCAGTTTTGTTTGTTTTTTGCTATTTAAAAAAAAAAAAAGCATACTTCCTTGGCCCTGCCCCTCAAATGTTATTTATGTGCTTTTCTTTGGGATAGAACCTACCTTGAGGGGTACCACGTGGCAGTGTTTTTCCTAGGAATTCGGCCATGCCTATGCTCTTCTGATGGTCCTTTCCTGCCCTGGGATGCTTTCCAGTCCGCTCAGGTTCTGTAAACACACAGAAAAGACAACATTCAGTTTCAGGTGTATTCGGTTGAATTCATCTGACAGTTGGCGGGCGCGTGAGCTGGGCACTGGGCACTCGGGTGCAGGGGTCCTAAGGAACCAGGCAGGAAAAGTGGCACTTGCAGTGGTGGGGCAGGGGCAGAGTGGGTCCCGGGAGGCCGCGGCAAGCAGGGAGTTGGGAAGAGTGGCCAAGGGCAGGTGACCTTTTGCAGGAGCCTCGGCAAAGCAGCAGGAGCCCATCAGGTGGCCGTGGGGGCGACGGAGGTGACAGTGCTGGTGCCCTGGCTCAGAGAGGTGGATTAGCTTGCCCAAGGGCACACAGGAGCTCAGAGAGGTCTGAACACTGTCCTTGGCCTGTGCCGCACCTCTGATGAGAACCTGGCTGTGCTCGGTCGGCCAGGGGCATCGAGAGGCCACAGCCTGATCAGCGATGGTGCCCAGAGGGAAGGGGAGTGCCAGCCAAGGATGGTGGGTCCCCAGCTCTGATGTGTACCAGAGTCATGTGGGGCGTGGGTTCAGAATACATAATCCGAAGCCCCGCCCCTGGAGACTGTGTTTTAGGAGGTCTGAGCGGAGCCCAGGAAGCTGCAGTGTATTTCCGCGATTCCCGGGTGCCTCTGCAGGGCATCCCTCTCAGGACCCGCGTGGGAACCCCTGGGCCAAAAACCAGGTTCTTCCAGAGCCCCAAGGCCCTGTCCTGCCCCTGTCTTGTCAGCCTTTGGGGCCGGGACTTAGAGAAGGTTGGGGAGAGCCGGCGGACAAGGACTGAAATAGAGCCGGGGTTTCAACCTTGACCCTCCCACATCCTTGCTGGGTAACCTTGGACAAGTGACTGCACTTACCTGAGTCTTCGTTTCCCCTTGAGTGAGATGGGTCAACAATAACAACCCAGAAGGACTAGCACGGAGATTCACGAAGACGGTGTGTGTGCACGGCCTGGAGCAAGCCCGGCTCTAAGCAGATGCATGCTAAGTGGTGCCATTAGTGTTATTTGTGTTATTGGCGCCAAGGAGGACCTTGACATTTGTCCTCAAGTGCCTGCCTGCTGGCCCAACAGAGCAGGAAGCTGGAGGGGGTCTGCTAGGGACAGCTTCCCTGAGAGTTCCCATCCGAGGACCCCGGGGATCCTGAGGCTGCTGTCCTGGCTGGGGTGCCCCAGCGAGGTGCTGGCGTAGTGGGTGCTGGGGCGCACAGTGGGGTTGCGGGTGAGAGGCTGGGGGAGGGGGGAGGAGAGGCAGCCAGACCAACCCTAGCCACCCCCTCCCTCGGCCCTTACACTCTCTCTTTCTCTGCAGTGGGGCCGACTTACTCGCTGTCAACTCAGATGGGAACATGCCCTATGACCTCTGTGAGGATGAGCCCACCCTGGATGTCATCGAGACATGCATGGCGTACCAGGGTAAGGGCGGGGCCGCACACTGTGTCGCGGGCACCGGCGACCACGCCAGCCGGCTGCACACCCGCCTCATGCTCAGCGCGCGGGAAGCGGGACGGGTCCTCGGCGTTACTCTGATCCGGGTGCTTAGCAAGACGAGGACACAAAAGGCCCCTGGAAAACGTGCGGTGCAGGGGGAGGCAATGTCCTCACCCACGTGCGCGGGCGGCCTCAGCTGGCCTCGTCTCCTCTTCGTCAGCTGTGACACTTCAGTCAACATTCACAATAAAGATGCGTTCCCATTTGGAAAAATAATCGAGAGTCAAGAACATTGGCGGGTGCCCGCTCGGCGCCAGGCACCACGCTGGCTGCCAGGGGCCTGGGATAAACAAGATGTGGGCTGTTCTCAGCTCACAAATGAGCTTCAGAGAGGAAACAAATGTAGCAATCAGAGACCTGCCCACCCCCGCCACCACCAATGCGTGTTTCCGAAGGCGTCCTGGGAAAGAAGTCTCAAATCCAGACCCTCCACTGCAGTCCGGGGTCCTCCTGGGACCCTGCCGTTGAGTCTCTTTCCCGGTTGGTGCGGTAGCCACCGATGTGGTCGCTGGCCCCGGGCTCTCCCTATTCATCTCCTGCAGGGGAGCTTCCTTTCTGTACCAATTTGGTAAATCTGGGGGCTCCTCTTCAGGTTAGTGTCTTTAAATGTGGTTTTCAAAATCCCAGCATTATAAAGGAATCCAGTTATGTTAAAACATGGCTACCAAAAACCATTTTTTAATGTCTTTATTTGATTTTGAGAGACAGAGGCAGAGAGTGAGCAGGGGAGGGGGAGACAGAGAGGGAGCCACAGAATCTGAAGCAGGGTCCAGGTTCCGAGCTGTCAGCACAGAGCCTGAAGCCGGGGCTCGAGCCCACAGACTGAGAGATCATGACCTGAGCCGAAGTCGGACACTCAACCGACTGAGCCACCCAGGCGCCTCTAACCAAAATATTTTTAAACATGTTATGTAGAAACTTCATTAATTCGTGAAACAGTAAAAAAAAAAAAAATACCTGCAGTTTTTATTGGTGACTGAGTCATAGGCACCTGCTAATTCTCCTGTGGATTTTCCCCATGTCCCCCATAGAAGGTAATGCTGTGTTTCATTTCAAGGTTGGTGAGAAGAAACGTAATTTTTTTCCTCCTTTCAAGTTTATGGACCTCCCCCCCAGTTCTGCCCAAGAGTGTTTGATCTAATGGACATTCTATAGAACATGTCACTGTAGCCTTTTTAAACACCGTTAAGTAATTGTCAGTAACACTTAGACTTTTAGTCAGAGGTTCAGGCTATAGAATGTCTGGGTCCTTCCCCCTCAGTTTGCTCCACTTGCCATTTAAAAGCATATATTCGTTAAGCATTCATGCCCGTTACAGATTCCTTAAGCATTGAGCCCTGTGCTGCAAGCACGGCCATGGAAGAGATGAGGGAAACCAACAGAGAGCCACCAACAGGTGGCCTGGGCAGGGGGGCGTCAGCAAGGGAGGTGATCCCGGCCAGACCCACAGGAAAAGACAGAGCCAGGCGACCAAGCGGTTGCAGGCAGACAGGTGGATGGAAGGGAGCTCCCGTGTGGAGGAACAGAATATGTAGCAGTAACCACTCCGATGTTAGTGCCTGCTGGGCTCCAGGCAGGAATGGCCCTCAGTCTTTGGGCCAGTGCTCAGTGTGTGTGTTCACTGGGCCTGGAACACGATGACCTGTGGGCATGTCTGTCTACTCCCTTGCCTGGCAGACCCCGGAGAGCAGTAGCTATGCCTCGCCCATCGGCCCGGCCACCCCACCCTCCCTTGGGGCCTAGGCCCGGCTGCTGACTCAGTGCCCCCTTCCCTATACAGGCATCACCCAAGAGAAAATCAACGAGATGCGGGCAGCCCCTGAGCAGCAGATGATTGCGGACATCCACTGCATGATCGCAGCGGGCCAGGACCTTGACTGGATTGATGCCCAGGGGGCCACACTGGTGAGCAGATGGGCCAGGTTTGGGCAGGGGGCAGGGAGGGGGGAGTCAGTGCCAGAACCAAGACCAGCTGTGGCTGAAGTGGACCAGCCACTGTGGAGGTTAAGCTTATACAGTTGGGGCCTGTCCGTGGCCTTGAACCTCCTCCAGACCTGCTCTGGGGCCAGAGATGGCCCTCGAATATGTAGTCAGCAGAGCAGGGCGCAGCCCCTTCAAGAATCTGACCACTTCAGCTGGGGCTGGAAGTCAGGGGCCCTCCTGACCACCTGCTGCTCTGTGTCCACTTTCCTCCTTTACCTCAAGCTCCACGTGTCCATCCTGAGCTCATTATGTCCCCTTCCTCCAGGAGTATCTCCCACTCAGAGACTGTCCGTTATTCATCCACTTGCCCTGCCATCCTGCTTTGCACCGTCCGTTCCCCTGCCCGAGGGTCTCCTCTCCTGCCCCTCTGGCTTGCCTCATCAGCCCTCCCTAATCTCTCTGCTAACAGCCTCTCTTCCGGGTTCTTTGACCTTTGAGTCCACAGCCCCCACTCATCCATCTGTCCATTGGTTCATTCATCCATCCATCATTCATCCATCCAGTCAACACACGCCCCTGTGCCACATGCTTTACTAGAGTTTGCAGAACTAGAACGATGAACCTTCTCTCTCAGATCTGCCTGATGGGCTCCATTCATCCTTTCAGCTTGTGTCAGTGGTTGGAAACCTTGACCTCTCTTCATAGGCTTTCATAGGACAATGCACCCGAGTACTGGGGAGGGCCTGCTTCTGAGGCTCTAAACTGAAAACAAGAGCATAGCCTTGGAAACCCATCCCCTCTTCTCCCCTGCCACTTGCTGATGGCTGAACTCTGGCCTAGGCTTGGGGTCCGTGCTGGTCATGAGTACTCAGGGCTCTCAGAATCCTGAGCTCACCAGCTGGGGCTCACCAGCTAGACCCCTCACTGCCCCTCAGGCCTGACCTGGTGGCCCAGGTGTGGTTACTGGGCTTCTCCTACCTGGTTCCTGAGCCCCACCCTCTGCCTCATGACTTTTCCTGCTAACTGGGTCCCTGCTCAGCCCAGCACTAAAAGATAGAGTCAGGCAGTGAGACCAAACACTGCAGTATGAAATCAAAGCCAAGCTGCCCCAGGGCATGGCCCACCCTGGCTGGAGCTCCTTTGGGTGTGTGACTGGGCCCTTCTCCTCTTGGGCTGAGGCTGGCCTCAGGGTGGCCCAGACCACATGGGCCGGGCCCCTACTAGGGCTCGGGTCTTCCCAGTAAAGTGGGGATACTACTAGCACCTTCCTCACCAGGTTGGGAGATTCTGCATATAGGTGCTTAGCACAGAGTCTAAACTCGCCATAGATGTTAGTGATTAACATTATTTTTTAAAGTTTATTTATTTGTGTGTGTGTGTGTCTGTGTGTGTGTGTCTGTGTCTGAGAGAGAGAGAAAGAGAGAGAGAGAGAGAGAGAGAGAGAGAAAATGAGAGCACTCAGGGAAGGGGCAGAGAGAGGGAGAGAGAATCCGAAGTAGGTCTGTGGTGTCAGCACAGAGCCTGATGCGGGGCTCAAACCCACGAACTGTGAGATCTTGAGCTGAAACCAAGAGTCCGATGCCTAACTAACTAACAGGTGCCCCAGTGCTATTGCTATTACTAGCTATATCACTAACCCTTTTTGTCCCCAGCCGAGTACAAGGCCCCACAATTTATAATGTCTGGCTGGCCTGCTTGGTGTCATTCTCCACAACTGGTGAACATCACACATTTATAAATCAGATGATTCTAATTTTCATGTATGCCTGTACCAGATCGCACCCTGGGTTTCTTCTGCAAATTAAAAAATGAAGCAAAACCTCTATTTGCCAAACCTCAAAGCAACCGTACCCTGAGGTGAGGCAGCATCTGGCCATCAGGGCTGTGTTCTGAAGGGCCACTTCCTGGGACCATGCCTTTTCTGTCCCACCGACTGGAGCTCGGTGGCCCCAGACCTGAATCCCCCCTCCCCCCCGCCCCCCCCACCAAGCTCTCTGGTTTCCTCCTAGCAGTCTTCTTCTGGCGTCCTTAGCATCTTACCTCTATCTCCCACCTTGGCTGGGCAGTTGGTTTCTCTTCCCCTCATCTCCTTACTCCTTCTCCTCCCATGATGCACCTTACCATCACTCATGGCCCTCCAAGAACATCACTTACTGAGTGTTTGTCATGTGCTAAGCACTATATATATTTTCTGGAGATCAAGCAGATGGGATATTTGAGGTCTGCAAGGTGGTGTCCATCCCCAGAGGCCTTGAATGGTGCTGGGTATACAAGTGTGGTCTCAGCATGAGGCTTTCCCTTGTTGGATGTATTGGTTACCTATTGCTGTGTAACAAACGACCCAACACTTAGCATCTTAGAACAACAATAAGTATTTGTTATCTCACATGGTTTCTGTGGGTAGGGAATTGGGAAAAGCTTCGCTGGGTAGCTCTGGTTAGGGCCTCTGATGACATTGCAGGCATCTGAGGACTTGACTGGGGCTGGAAGATCCACTTCCAAGATGGCACACTCACATGGCTCACAAGTTAGTGCTGTTAGCAGGAGGATTTGGTTTTTCACCTCTGTACAACCTCTCCTCAGGGCTGCTTAAGGGTCTGCACTCATGATGGCTGATTTCTCCTAGAGTGATTGAGCCAAGAGAGCATAAGGTAGAACCAGCAATGCCTCGTATGACCTCACCTCACAACTCACACACCATGACTTCACAATGTGTTATTAGAAGCGAGTCACTTGTTCTGGCCCACATTCAAGGGGAGAGGAATTAAACTTCATCTCTTCAGGGAGGTGTGTCAACGAGTTTGTAAGCATTTTAAAACCACCATGTTGGGCCTCTGAAACCCCTTTCTCAGAGCTCTGCAAATGGTAGGGACTCAGTAAGTACTTTTGCCTTAACCACAGGGGCTCTCAACCCCACCACGGGATGAAAGGTGGTCTCAATAATACTTTGTAATGGGCCTGGATTTCCAATTCATTCTATTCCATTCACCATCCCCCAGGAATGAGCTGGGATTTGGGAAGAAGTGGGACTGGTGCCCATAGGGAATGCTCACTTTCCTCCTCTCCTTCAGCTGCACATAGCTGGAGCCAACGGGTACCTGCGGGCGGCCGAGCTCCTACTGGACCATGGAGTGCGTGTGGACGTGAAGGACTGGGATGGCTGGGAGCCCCTGCACGCAGCTGCCTTCTGGGGACAGGTAGCTCTCTGCCATTGGGCTGGGAGTGGGGGTACACAGGACCAGCACACTGTCCTTTGGGTTGGCAGCTGGTTCACAAGACCCACCTAAGGTATTGACTACGGCTAGTTTGTGGGATAGGAAAGGACCTTGAGGGTTTACAAAAACCTTTGACAAGTTGTGTCCTAAGAAGGTGACCATCAAGTTTGCCAAATTAGAAAATTCCTTACATTTCTGATGTGAGTAATTACTCCCTTTGACTCCCAGATACAAAACTCTGATTATAACTTTTGCCATCCCTCCTTAGATACCTGGCAGCTCTCGATTTATAGCTGACTCCTTCTCTCCCTTGGCATGGCCCAGACATGCTGGGGGAGGTGTCAAGCCCATTGTGTGGCCAGGATTCCTGGCTCCAGGGTGCAGAGCCTTTCCTGGGAACCCACTCTGCCCCATCATTCTTTATGTCATATCCTGAGAAACATTGGTCACTCCTGTACCTTCTAGGCTTTTTGAGCCCAAGGGGAACATGGGCTTCTTCCTGTGTTTCAGATGCAGATGGCAGAGCTATTGGTGTCCCATGGGGCCAGTCTCAGCGCGAGGACATCCATGGATGAGATGCCAATAGGTAAGTTCAGCATAAAAGCTAGTACACACATAGGTACTCATTAATTCTTTGATGGATAGTGGGATAATTGGATAAATATACAGTTGGCTAGATGATGGATTGGTGTGTGGATGGATAAGATGAATGAATAAATTAATGAAGGGTGGATTAATGTGCTGATGGACAGCAGGATGGATGGATAGATACATGTATGGATAAGTGGTTGAATGTATGGATGGAAGGTTGGATGGATGGATGGATGGATGGATGAACGGACGGCTGGATGGATGAACGGATGGCTGGATGGATGAACGGACGGCTGGATGGATGAACGGACGGCTGGATGGTTGGATAGATGGATGAATAAGTGGATGGGTGGGTAGAGATGAATCTCTTGATGGATGGATGGGTCAGTGAACAAGAAGATAGATGAATGAAATGATTAGGTGGATTGAATGGGTAGGTATATGTGATTTGATAGACATATAATTTTGGGCTTGGGCTACGTAGAGTACTTGCTTGTTTCTCTTCATACTTCTTGTATCACTGGAGAGTTGATGAGTCCTGTTGGAAACTACAAGGGGGATGGATCTTCCCATAGCTGGGAACATTAGGAGTTGTGACTGTACAGATCCTGGGGTTCCTGTTCTTAGCCTCTAAGGATTGGGGTGTAGCCCAGAAAGTAAGGCTGGCATTATTTTCTTTCCTCCCGGGATGCCCCAAAAGATGCTGGGAGTTCTCAGTGTGTCGGGGTGGCAGCTACTGTGGCCTGAAGGGCCCTTGGGGGCCACCAGCCCCTGCGCTGCTCCCCACAGCAGCCTTCTCTGCCCCTTCAGACCTGTGTGAGGAGGAGGAGTTCAAAGTCCTGCTGCTGGAGCTAAAACACAAGCATGATGTGATCATGAAGTCACAGCTGAGACACAAATCTTCCTTGAGCCGGAGGACATCCAGCGCGGGGAGCCGTGGGTGAGTCAGGGCCGGCCAGCCGGGGCCCCCTCGGGATGCCCCTGCTTGTGGCACCTGGGCATGGCCTTCTAGCACCTCCTCTCGCCCCTCAGGAAGGTGGTGCGGCGAGCCAGCCTGTCGGACAGGACCAACCTGTACCGGAAGGAGTATGAGGGAGAGGCCATACTGTGGCAGCAGCGGAGTGCGGCCGAGGAGCAGCGGACCTCTGCCTACAACGGGGACATCAGGGAGACCAGGACAGACCAAGAGAATAAGGACCCGGTGAGTGGCTTCATGCCCTGCCTCGGTGTCAGCCACTGACTTGGGAGGTGGCCAGGACCCCAGCCTGGTCTTGCCTCTTCATCTCGGAGCCTTCAGAGGGAGGGCAGCTGGGCAGTGCCCTTCAACCAGCCGGATCCCATCTGATGCTGGTGGCTCCTGTGGTTAGTGAGGCGATGCCGGGGGGCGGGGGGGGGTGCTGTGTGTGTGAGGGTCAGAGCCGGGAGCTCTGGCACACAGTAGGCTCTCATAACAGACAGGAAGTAATTGTCACGTGCTTGCTTATGCTCCAGCTGACCTAGTTCTGGGCTTCCCAGAAGAGAGGTTCGGTACAGCAACAACCCTAAGTAACTAAAGGCACTAAAGCTTTTTAGCGGAGAAAAATAACAAGATGTTGACCATGGTGTTTGCAGAACACATCCGGTTGGAAGATATTTTTTTGAAAAACTAAGTAGGGTACTAGTAGGACCTCTAAGAAGCCTGCTCCAGGAATAACCAGTGGTCTGGGCATTAAACTTTCTTTCTTTCTTTTTTATTTATGTTTGTTTGTTTATTTACTGAAAGAGTGTGGGGGGGGTGGAGGGAGGAGCAGAGAGAGAGGGAAACAGGATCCGAAGTGGGCTCTGTGTTGACAGCAGAGATCCCAACGCGGGTTTCGAACTCAGGAGCCGTGAGATCATGACCTGAGCTGAAGCTGGACACCTAGCCAACTGAGCCACCCTGGCACCCGATGGGCATTAAAGGGATGATGCTCTGTTGGTTTCCTGGGACCGCTGTATGTGTCACATTACCAGAAACTCGGTGGTTCAGAACAGTAGACATTTATCGTCTCACGGTTCTGGAGGCCAGAAGTCTACAATCAAAGTGACCACAGGGTTGCTTTCTCTGGGGGATTCTGAAAGGGGGTCTTTCCGTACATCTCTCCCAGCTTCCGGGGGCTCAGGCATTCCATGACTCTAGTCTCTGCTGCCGTCTCCATGTCTTCTTGTGTGTGTGTGTCTCTGTTTTCTCTTTGTAGAAAGACAGCAGTTGCTGGATTAGGGCCCGCCCTGATTCAGTATGACTTCATCTTATTTTAATGTATTACCTCTGCAAAGACCCCACCTCCAGCTAAGGTCACACTCAGAGCTGTGGGCTGGCCATGACTTTTGGGAGGACAATACTTGCCTCAGTACTGATGTGCCCAGGTCTCACGCATGGCTGCTGTCTCGCTGCGTGGGGCCAGCAAGTTTGGGGCCAGAGCAGAATTGCTGGGGACAAAAAAGGGAGAGGCTGACCGTCCCAGCAGCAGTCCACCTTTTTAGTTCTTTTACCAACCACGAGCAGCGGGAAACATTTCTAGAGAGCATGCCTTTGGCGGAATGCGAAACGATTAGCTGCCCAGGGTACCCGCCTGTCTCAGCGGGTCCCTGCTTCCCAGCCGGACCAGAGAGGTCACATGCAGGCTTGTCTCACCAGCAGGTGACGGTGCCCACTGAAGGGAATCCCGTTGAGGCCGTGGCTGGGGACAGAGAAGGCACCTCGGAGGCTTTGTTCTGCCTAGTCCATAAGCTTGGGGGTTGGGGAGAAAAGAGCTGTAGACTGAAATCAAATCACATTTCAGATGTCTTTCAGCTATGCAGTATTTCTTTTTCCTTTCGTGAGCTGGATTTATGTACGGTAAAGTGCACAAATCTTAAATGGGTTTTTCAGTGGACTTTTACAAATGTGTACCCTCAGGTGAATGCATAGAGCATTTCGATCACCCCAGAAAGCTCCCATGTCCTCTGCTCCTGTGGTCCTCCCTCCCCAAAGAGAGACGCTACCTAACTTTGAGCGGTGAAAGTTAGTTTTGTGTCCGCATCTGCCTACAAACAGATCCAATTAGCAGATAGTCTTTGGCATCTGACTTCATTCTCGACTATGAGATTCATCCGTGTACAGGCGCGTAGTGGCAGTTCATTCTTTTTCATTGCTCCGGAAAGTTCTGTTGTTTAACTAGGCTACAACGCACATGTCTGTTCTCCTGCGGGTGGACGTTTGGGTTGTTTCAAGTTCGGGGCTATTTTGATTAAGCTGCTCAAAACATTCTTATCCATGTCTGTTGGTGGGTACAAGCACAATTTTCTGTAGGCTCTATACCCAGGAATGCAGAATGAGTCATGGGGAGGTTACGAAACATACCGCCAAGCACTTTTCCAGAGTGCTAGTACCTATCTACTCCCTGAGCGGTGCTCAAGAAATGTGGGTGCTTTTTGCTGGTTCTTGATGTACTCATTCCTTTCCATCCGAGCCATCCTGGTGGGGTTGCTGTGGTAGCTCGCATTTTATTTTATATTTTCATTTCATTTCATTTTATTTCATTTCAAGTGTTTATTTTGAAAGATACAGAGAGAGTGGGAGAGAGGGAGAGAGAGAGAGAATCCCAAACAGGCTTCACTCTGCCAGTGCAGAGCCTGATGTGGGGCTTGAACTCAAGAACCGTGAGATCATGACCTGGGCTGAAATCAAGGGTTGGATGCTTAACCGACTGAGCCCCCCAGGCGCCCCTCGCATTTTAAATGTGTATTTCCCTGACGGCGGATGGTGGTGAACACGTTTCCATGTGCTTATTGGCCATCTGGTTATCTCCTTCTGGGCCAAGTCTGTTCTTCTGCCCCTTTTTGTTGGGCTGCTTATCTTTTCCTTACTGATTGGTGGGTGAGAGACTGAGACTCTCAAAGACTTGTGGAAGTAGCTCTTCCTCCTTCACATGTGTCCCTGCGTTTGCTCAGATCTCACAGGCCCAGGACTCTGCCGCAAGTGCTCAGCTGGTGCGGCGTCCTATAAATCCTTAGCCCTGCAGGGAATAGGATGGGAGGGGGTGGCCCGCGTCTGTTGATAATTTCTACGGCTTCCTGGCTTCCTGGTCAGGCAGTTGCAGTTTATTGGGGGCGGGGGGTTAGTTGAAGGCAAAACAATGGGCTGCTTTGTCTCTGGGGCTGGGGTTTCAGGCCTGGGGAGAGACAGCAGCTTGAAGTTTTGTATCTGTTTTCTTGACTTCCAGAATGGTCCTGGAAAGAGATTGTTCAGAAGCAGACTGTCTTCCTGCCAGTTGCCCAGCCGTCTAGTCCCAAGGGCAATTGTTGGGGCCCAGGGCCCCAGATCCCTGTCCCAGCCCCGGGGCAACCCAGGGAGATGGCAGGGTGCAGCTATAAAGCCCACAGCTCCTTCCTTTTACTTACCCCCCACCCCCCTTGAAGGCATTAGATACTGACAAGGCTGTGATGGTGTCTGCGGTAGACGTTCTCCAGGTGTGGCCCCGGGACCAGCAGCAGCAGCATCACCTGGGATTTTGTTAGAAACGCAGCTTCTCAGGGGCGCCTGGGGGGCTCCGTCGGTTAAGCATCTGACTTCGGCTTAGGTCGTGATCTTGCAGTCTGTGAATTCGAGCCCCGTGTCAGGTTCTGTGCTGACAGCTCAGAGCCTAAAGCCTGCTTCACATTTTGTGTCTCCCTCTCTCCCTGCTCCTCCCCAGCTCTCTATCTCTCTCAAAAATAAAAAAAAAACAAACCAAACATTAAAAAACTAAAACAAATAAAGAAATAAAAATGAATTTAGAAATGCAGATTCTCTGGCCTCGCCCCAGAGGTACTGAATCACAGACCCTGGGCTCTGGGTTTAACTAGCAATCTGTGTTTTAACTAGCCCTCCAGAGGATTATGATGCACACAGGAGTTTGAGGACCGTGTATCTGGGGGAGTATTTGCTCAGCTTGACCCGCAAGTCAGGTTTCTGCCAAGACTCAATCTGGTTAGCCCCCAGGCTGGCTTTGCCACACACTTTTGGTGGAGCTGAGTGACGGTTAACAAGCCCATCTCCAAACCAGTAGCTCACAAACTTACCTGTAAAAGAAAATCACCTGGGGTGGTGTTTTTGGTTTTGTTTTTAAAAAATTCTGATGCCTAGGTTGCAACCCAGACAAATGAAATCTGAGTCTTTGTGCTTGGTGGCCAGGCATTGTACTGATATATTTAAAAAGAAATGAATAGACTTGATGTTTTGGAGAAGTTGTAGTTTATAGAAAACACATGTAGAAGGTACACACAGTTTTCACACCCCCCCATCATGTCCCCGTTTCCATTGGGATTAACATCTTACATTAGTGGAGTTAGGTACGTTATCATTGATGAGCCAATATGGATATATGATTATTGACTAAAGTCTATAGTTTACATAAGGGTTTACTCTGGACGGGGTGCATTCTATGGATTTTGACAAATGTGCAGTGTCATATCTTTCATACAGAATACTCTCACTGCCCTAAAAATCCCTGGTGCACCTGTTCATCCCTCCCCCAGCCCCTGGCGACCACTGATCTTTTGACCATCTCCGTGGTTTGCCTTTTCCAGAATGTCCTAAAACTGGAATCACATTATGTAGCCTGCAGGTGATTCCATTGTGCACCTGTAACTGAGAACTCGTGTTTTAGATCCCTGCTACTCAAAGCGTCAGTCGGGAATTTCTTAGAAAAACACCAAAATTCAAGTCCAACACAGACCTGGTGATTCAGAGCGTGCATTTTAACAAGAGCACCAGGTGACCCATATGCACATGGAGTTAGAGAAGCACGTATTTAGACAATGAAGAACGGTCTTTTTCCAGGACTATTCTGGGAGTAAAGACAATAGACACAAAAATTCAAGCTGCAAAAAACAAAACAAAAAAACAAAAAAAAAAGCCCCAAATGTGGCTTCAATCTGCCTGTGTTGTTCAGAAGGAGCCATTAAAAACAAAAAGAATATACACACATACACAGAAGCTTCCTGTGGAAAGGGGCCCCTCACCGTACCATGTTTTAGCCCAATTGTATATTTCTTAGAGATCTTTCCAAGAAATGGAGATTCTTGGAATCAAGACAGCGCATGAAGATTGCCTTCATTCTTTTTGCCTGATGGTGACTTCCAGGCTTTTCTCCCCTAAGGGAACATATATCTGTGAAATGAAGTCCTAGAAATGGGCTTGCTGGTGCAGTCTGCACAGCATTCATAAAACCAATTTTTGTTTGATGGGGGGGGTTATTGTCCCCCAAAGAGATTATGGCAGTTTATATATCTGCCTGTTTTCCCACAGTCTTGCCAATGCGGAGGCATAACACAATTTTAAAATATTTGTCAGTGCGATAGGTAAAAATATTTTATTGCTTTAATTTTTATGTCATTAGTTATTAGTGAGACTGAATATCTTCTCTTGTGTTTATATGCTGTGTATATTATTATTATTGCTGTGAGCCACACATTAGTGTCTGTTGTTGTTTTCTGTTGGGTAGTGGGCTTTTATTTTTTATTTAATTTTTAAAGTTTTAATAAAAGTTTTTATTTATTTTGAGAGAGAGATAGAGGGCAAGTGGGGGAGGGGCAGAGAGAGAGAGAGAGAGAGAGAGAATCCCAAGCAGTCTCTGCCCTGACCAGCAGATGCAGGGCTTGAACTCACAAACTATGAGATCGTGACCTGAGCCGGAATCAAGAATTGGACTCTTAACCAACTAAGCCACCCAGGTGCCCCTGGGCAGTTGGGCTTTTTAAAATGGACTTTTAAGAGTTCTTATATATTTGGGAAATTCATCCCATTTCTCTCATACATGTTGCAAATATCTTTTATGTGCCTTTTGACTTTTATTTATGGTGAATTTTGCCATGCCTTACATTTTTGTTGTCACCAAATACAGCCACCTTTTAGTGTCCAGTGTTTAAGCAGAAGCTCCTTTTAAAGCTCTTGTTACCCTGGGATTTCTGGGTTGGAATTTCTGCTGTTTGGAGTGGATATTTGCTGGGAATACAGACAAAAGATTACGAGTGGCCAAAAACTCAACTAGAAACAGCTTACACAAAATAAGAATTTATTGGGTCATGTCACTGCGAAGTCTGAGGTCGACTGGACGCTGGGGCTCAAGATGCACCCCTTCAGTCTCCCTTTATGTTAGTGGCACCATCGAGCAGACCCTTTGACACTCCATCCCCCCAGCCCCCAGCTTCCATCCCCATCGCCTCCCTCGAGTTCTGCATACATGGAACTTCACTTTCCCAGGTGTGCCAGGAACCACCTCCTGCAGTGAATCTGCCACCTGGCCATGCCAGGGGTCGTGTTCCAGTCCCTGCAGCAAGGATGGGGATTGGCCAGCTCTGCCAAAATGCATAGATCGGCGAGTCCGAAGCAGAAGGGGGGGGGGGGTCCCGTGAGCCCGGTTGGGAAAATGGAGGGAGCACAGGTCCAGACGCCAAGGCCCTCGGGAGAGGTGCAAGTGGGTAGTGTGTTCGGACCCTCTGACCAGCTGGTAATGTTGTCCTTCTCCCCCTCAGAACCCCCGGCTGGAGAAGCCCGTGCTGCTCTCCGAATTTTCTACCAAGATCCCACGAAGTGAAATGGATGGGCCTGTGGAGAATGGACTCCGGGCTCCAGTCAGCACCTACCAGTATGCACTGTCCAACGGGGATGTCTGGAAAGTGCATGAGGTACCTGACTACAACATAGCCTATGGCAGCCCCGGCGTGGCCAATGCCCCCTCGCCCTGGGGTGGCTACAAGGAACAGAGTCCCCAGACCCTTCTGGAGCTGAAGCGGCAGCGGGCTGCAGCCAAGCTGCTCAGTCATCCCTTCCTGAGCACCCACCTGGGCAGCAGCATGGCCAGGACGGGTGAGAGCAGCAGTGAAGGCAAGGCCCCCTTGATCGGAGGCAGAACTTCACCCTACAGCAGCAACGGAACCTCGGTATATTACACGGTGACCAGCGGAGATCCCCCGCTCTTGAAGTTCAAGGCCCCCATGGAGGAGATGGAGGAGAAGGTCCATGGCTGCTGCCGCATCTCCTAGTCTCTGTGTGACAGAGGAGAGGGATGCTTCAGGGATGGATCTCTGGAATCCAGGCCCACCCCGCAGCCCTTGGCTGGGGAGACATCAGAGGGCAGCCGGCGGGGAGGTGGGCTCGGCTTTCCAGAGGAATGCCGAGCCCACCTCTCACCCAGAGGCCCATAGCGTCGCCACTTCCCACGGCTTTGCTTCCTGCTGCATTGTCTGCCATCAGAAACAAGGCCCATCGTGGCTTCCTAACTCACCCTGCTGTCAGATTTTGGGGGGGGGGCGCTGGGATTCGATTCCAGTTCTCTTGTCGGTTTAGGCTTCTCTGGAAGTCTACTAGGACTTGCATATCACATATCGGCGTGCACATGCACATACACACACACACACACGCTCAACCATGTGTAGGAATGACACAGCTTGGCTCATGGGAAGCAGGTGGGGCTGAGAATTTGTGAGCTCTTCCCAAGAGGATTGAGGCTAAGACTCCGTTTCATCCCCACTGCCAGTGTGGTGGTAGCAGGGGAGGGAGGGGCCTGTGAAGCTGAGACCCACAGTCCTGCCCAGGGTCACACAGGGGTCTGGGCCACCGTCCACATCTGGCAGGAGAGGAGGTCCACTCGTTGTTCAGAGGAAGCTCGGGACCCACATAGGGTCAACGAGATGGGCAATGGCCTCCTTCCCACGGCCTTGCCCGAGCCAGAGGCCAGCTGTGTGACTACCCAGAGGCTGAGTAGGAAACCAGGCTATTCCATTCCTGGAATAATCCAAATCATATTTTACTTTTGGATGGAAGTTAGCAAAAATTGGAGGTGAGGGGGAATAAAGGTAGTGTTTCCAAAAGCGCATTTGATAAAATAATTCTTTTAGGCCATAAAACTGCCGGTGGGAGATAACAGAATTTGCTTTCTTGCGTTCTTTTGTGGATAGCATCATGATCACTAGGTTTTACTGACAGGTGTTGGGGAAATGAAGCTAAGTGAGGAGCTGTGGTTGGAAGGGTTTTCCAGGGTGAGGAGTGGGTTTGTGTTGTTAATTTCTGTAGGCATCTCTGGTGACCTGACAGAGCCCAGCGCCCTGGCCAATTCTTGTGAATATCCAGGTGGTTTCCATCCAGCCTATGTCAGCCAGACTTCCTCGGACTGAGCTATCAGAGTGAGCAGTGAGAGACTGCTGGGAGCCCCCACCTCTCCCGGGGGAAATGCTCAGGACCCCCAGCCCAGCTTTTGCCTTCTCTGAAACAAGTCAGCCAGTTGACCCTTGTGAGATCCTGCCTGGTCCGGGGGCTCCCGGCCTGCTCTCGCGGGAGTGGTGACATCCCAGGGCTGTGGATCCAAGGTGCCCATGGCCAACACCCTGCATTGCAGTCAGAAGAGAGGTGATGGGGCTAGAGTTGGGCCTCACTGCAGCCCAGCAGTCTCATAGCCCTGACCTTCCTGGTGCTGGGGAAGGAAAACCAAGCTGCCCGTCATCTCTCGACTGCATTTTCTCAAGAGCCCCTTCAAAGTTGCTGCCCGTGAGTTGGGTACTGTCCACAGGCTCAGCCCAAACCTACTGGTGTACTTAATAAGCTGCAGGGTCGTTCCCTGCTCTGTGCGCCTTTTATTCGTCCTAAAACTACCTCCTTGGAGCTCTGAAGGGCCACCCCCCCCAGGTCCAGATTCTGGGACTTGGGGGACAAATCTGGGTTCCCTTTAATCTTCTTTCTGAGCCTATGAGAAATTCTCCCTGAGGGGCACCTGGGCCGGGGAGCTGGGGTTGGAGGAGTCCCCTTGTGCCACAATTCCAGTAATGGGATCTGCCGCTTATCAGCCCCAGTCCCCAGTGTGGCCTCCATGGCCCCATAACCCAGAGAGGGAGCTGGACCCCAGGGGCCTGGCTGATGCTTTCCCAGGAGCAAGGCATCTGGACCAGAGAGTAGAGGGCTCAGCAGAGCCACTGTGCACCTGGTGGCTGGCTCCTGGGAGCAGCAAGGGTCACAGCCGTGGGCCAGCCCCACCCCAGGGCAGATCCAGCATAGGGTGGAGGGGCAGCTCAGGAGACCACAGGCAGGGACGCGTGGTGCCTCCCACGCCCCTGGCCTCTGGGGCAGGCTCTCCATTGTGTCGGCCCATGGCTGGAGCGGGGCAGGAATGATCAGAACACACACACCTTTGGCTTTAAAATAGTGTTCAGATTCGACTGACCCTGAACTTCTCTTGAGCCAACTTAAGTTGCAAACAGAAGAGTGCCAAGGGAAGCCATACGCTCCCAGGAGAGGGCTGTGCAGGTTTTCGGATCTGTAGGCTTAGGGCTCAGAGACTGAAGGCATTTGTTGCCCACTCTGAGCCCTTCTGGCCACTCCCTCTTTCCCCTCACTTCCTGCCTCCTGGGCCATTCATCTCCCAGCCGGAAAGAAGGCCGGAAATCCCAGCTGATTCCCGACAGGAGCCAACTGCAGACTCACGGGCATTTTAGCTCATGTTTCCAGTCAGGGTAAGCCTTTCCTTGTTAGGGCTTCGAGTACTTTAGAACTCAACCTATGGGTCTCCTTGGTGTCGAGGGACATGGTGGGGTCAGGGTCGTTCATTTATTCACTCATGTCATTCGCGGAGTAGCTGAGACATACCAGGCACTAGGTTAGGCTCTGGGGATAAAGGAAGAGCAAAACAGGGTGAGGAGACTGCGCTTTACAGTTTTGATCCCTTGCAGACCAGCATCCGATACCTTGAGGTTATCAGGAGCCCCACCGAATTCACCTGCGACAGAGTGACCCCATCCTGGTCTAGCTTCACCTTGGTTTCTAGCTCTGGCATTTCTAGAGTAAGGAAACCCGCAGCGAAACTGCCGTCCCAGCCATCCCTGGATAACTTTGCCACTAAATGCAGATGCTGGATCTTGAGTTCCGTGGAGACAGCATTGAAAATCTGTCTGGAACTTTCAGGGATAGCTGCCTTCAGGCCAGCATCTTTGGGGCATTGTATAAGAGCAGTTTGTAGAAGAACAAAGAGTCTGGAATTTGCTATCTCAGGTTCTGAAACTCATTGCCTCTTGCTCAGTTTTGCTCCTTTGTTATGGAGTCCTCCTGCCCCACCAATGGATCATGGGAGGTGAGGAACTTCTCTAACTCTGAAGCCTTTCCTCATGCACCTGCCTCTCCCTCTGGCAGGTGTGGTTCGAGGATCTAGGAGAAAGCTAGCAAGATATACCAGATGCTCAGCTCACTCTGAGACCTGGGTCTGGCCTGGCTGATTAAAGGAGGCTGCTTCAAACCACTGAACATTGTGGCTCCCACCAGATAGTTCCTGGCCAGGAGCTCAGGGAAGTTGAATACACCCTAGGCTCAGGTCTGCTGGAGAGTTCAGGACATAATTCTCCATCCAATATGCAGCTGTGATCAAACTGCTCCACACTGTTTGGCCAGTGTCAGTGGGCTGAGGAAAGCTAACAAGGGGGCATACCCTGGCCCAGACCACCACAGTTTCCTGACTTTGTCATAACAAGACCATTTTGGCAATTGGTGTCAGATACCTTTCAGTCTTGAGCGCTCTCTCCCACTTGCCTTCCCAGAGTAGGTTACCGGGGCACTTTCCAGAAGGGCAGTTCTTACGAGATGCTCAGAGGGACTGTATTTAACTCTTGCTATTGTGGCCTGGGGACAGCCTCCCGCATCCCAGTGCATGTAAGAGCAAAGGGTCATGTGGTCAGTGGTTGATGCTGCAGAAGTGAACCCCCTTTGCCAGAAGTCGTAAACCTCTCCTTGACAGGAGTCTCTTGTTGGCCAGTTGGCCAGAGGGCCTGCTTCCCATGGGCATTGCAAGTGCCACAGCGTGGGGCCTGGCTCTGTGCACCGAGGAAAAGTCCGCAGACTCCCGGCCCTCCGCAATAATTCACCAGACCAGAAGCCACTGATGTACAGAGAATACTTAAGAAAAATGTATTTTATGTGAAAAAAAAGTTAAAACTCTGTATACTGTATCAGCAGCTTTGTGTAAAAATGGCAATCAAGAGAGTCTAATATATTTAAAACTTTTTTAAAAAAAATCCTCGCGGATCTTTGATATTGTATTGAAGTAACTTCCAGGTAGCTCCTTGCCACGTGGCAGTGGTGGGCCTCGATCCAAGACCGTGGCTCGACCACACCCCCAAGGGGCATGCCCCTGGGGTTGCTTCCAGCTGCCAAGGCCTGTGACAGAATTCACTGTTGAGAGTTTTTAATTAAGATTATTAAATTCCTTTTAATAACACCTGCTAGTGTGGCTGTGGTCATTGCTGTGAGCTTCACTTGCATTATGCTGGGTCCAGTTCACACAGAGATGATCCCCGGAATAGAGGGCAGGGGAGGGCTCCTGGTTTCTGTCCCCACCACAGAAGGCTCTCCTGGGAGGCCCCTAAAGCAGAGGGAGCTCCGAGGGCTCAGACACGGAGCGGATGTCTTTCTAGATTGGGGGATGGTGAAATCCAGTACATTCAAGAAAAGAAGGGTGGTTGGGAATGACCTTCACTTTGTCAAATGTTCCCTTTAGAATAACATGGAACTCTGTAATAACTCATAAGTATATGAGTCCCCCCCCCCCCCCACTTTCAAGGGTTTATCCGGTAACATGTATAACTAACAGGGCTGCCCTTCTATTTTTGGAGTGCACCGACCTGCCTTACTGTCTTCCACCCCGCTACCCCAGTCCTTCTACTGGTAAAATACTCTATACTACTTCACATTACTACAACACTAGGCAGATAAGACCCTTACTGTCACTTTTTATTCTCACTTTTTATTTCCAGCAATAGGGGCATTGACAAGCTATGTGGCCACACAGCCCCAGACTGTGGTCCTCGTCTTTGTCATATACAGAAGTTTGTTGGTGTCTTGAAGAGGCTGGAGAACCGTGCTCTCTTGGACCCTTCTGGATCGCATTTATCAAGAAGCACTTTACAGTTGTATATTTCCTTTCTCGTTTACACAAAGAGAATGTGGCCTGAAAGTTGACTATTGGATTTAGTGCCATGGAGCTCCTCCTGACCTTGACAAGAGATTTTGGTTGAGCAGTGGAGGCACAGCCTCTTCAGACCCGTTCAAGAAAGAATGGGAGGAAAACTGGAGACAGCAAGTGTAGACAGCTGGTTTCAGGTTTTATACTATAAAAATAAGCAGAGAAATGGAGGAGAAACTCTGGAGGAAGGTCAGGGGAAGGTTGATTTAAGATGAAACATATCCCAGTATCAGTACGCCCATAGGAATGAAGCAGTAAAGAAGGGGATGGATGATCTGAGAAGGAACTTTGCTGTAGGGATACAGGGTACTAGTAGAGGGGCTGGAAGCTAATGTCCCAGTGGAAGGATTGGTGTTAGGCTCAGGGACAATTCACTGGTAGTAACAGAAGGCCCAATACGTGGGCAGAGATGCGGACGGATAGGTAGATGTGGTGGGAGCATGTGGAAGTTCTCTCTGGTTGCTTCTATTTTCTCAGTGAAATACGAAGCCGACTCTAAGAATAAGAACGAAAGGAAAAGGTAGAATGAGTGAGGGAAATGTAGGCTAGCAGGCAATCTTAGGGATCCGCTTGAGATCGTGAGTTTAAGGCACAGACAGCTTGGTTGCATTGTCTTTTCCCAGGACCGTAGAGCTGCGGGTGGAAAGTAGGTGGAGAGGGGGTTTAACCACGGTTGAGGTTTTGCCAGGACAATAACCTGATTGGCCGAGCAAAGCTACCTGAACGTGTAATCAAAGCCAGTATTTTTGAAGGAATTTACCGATGAGTTAAATGCAGGGGATTACGGAGACAGGACTGGTCGGTCAGTCACGCCCAAGCTCTGAGTGAGAGCCCAGGAGCAGCGCGGCCAGCAGGGGGCGCGCTAGGACGGCGGGGGCCGGGCTCTCAGGCTTCCGTTCAGGCTCCGCTACCCGCGCCGCGGCCCAGCCATTCGGGCTCGTTACTCCCTTCTCTAACTGACCCTTAAAACGTCGGCTACCCGCAGGCCCGGAGCAGGAACAACCCATCAGAACAGCCGTGGAGCCGCTCCGTTTAAAACCCACGGGAGCGACCCCAGAGCTTGGACTCGGCCGCCGCCGCCAGCCAATGAGGAGGGCTGGGCGGGGCCGGGCCTTGGAGCAGCCAATCGCACGTCAAGGGGCGGGGCCGCGGTGGCGTGCGTTGCGTCGGGACTCTGCCGTTAGAGGAGGCAGCCAATGAGAGGGCCGGGACGCAGGCCGGTTAGATTCAAAGGTGTCTATAAAGCCGCCGGCACGCCCGCGCTCGCCCGAGCCTGCTGCGGCCGCGTTCCGTGCGAGCTCCGCTATGGCTTTGCGCCTCGAATGTCCGGACGAGCTGCCCGCCGCCTGCCTGTCGCCGTGCGGGCCGCCCAACCCGGCCGAGCTGTACAGCGAGGCGCGGCGCCTGGCGCTCGAGGAGCTGGTGGCGGGCGGCCCCTGCGCCTTCGAGGCTTTCCTGCGACGCGAGGGCCTGAGCCGCTTCCTGAACCCCGACGAGGTGCGCGCCATCCTGCGGGCGGCCGAGCGGCCCGGCCAGGAGGGCGCGGCGGCGGGGGCCGAGGAGTCCTTCGGCTCGTCGCACGACTGCTCGTCCGGCACCTACTTCCCCGAGCAGTCGGACCTGGAGCCGCCGCTGCTGGAGCTCGGATGGCCCGCCTTCTACCAGGGCGCCTACCGCGGCGCCACGCGCGTCGAGGCGCACTTCCAGCCCCGCGGCGCGGGCGCCGGCGGCCCCTACGGCTGCAAGGACGCGCTGCGCCAGCAGCTCCGCTCCGCGCGGGAGGTGAGCGGCCCGGGGCGGACGGGAGGCCCTCGCAGGAAGGGAGAGCGGGCCCGGTGGTCCCGGGGTCCCGACTCGCCCCTTCCGCGTGCTTTCCCTCGGATCACTGATCCCCCGGCCACTGGGGGGGAAGCCTCAGTCCTCAAGGATGACCATTGTGGCCGAGGTCCAACTCCTGACATTCACATCCCCTGGGGGAGGGGACCAGAAATACTTCTAGGTCCACATTTCAGTTAAAACCAAACCAGACTGCTAATTTTCCTGGCTGCCAGCCAACACTGGATCCTGTCTCCTAAGGAGGGCCTTACCTGGGGGGAAATTCCAGGAAGATTGTACTCAGCGACAACTTTGGGGCTTAGGAGTCTGTTCGTTGCTAGTCACCGGCCGTGCGTCTTATGTTGTAGAAAGCTAGTACATTCCAGTGACAAAGAGAATCCTGCCCCTTACTGTCCTGCCATAGACTAGAGAAATTGCTTGCTCTTTTTTTTTTAAATGTTTTTAAATGTTTTTATTTATTTCAGAGAGAGAGAAAGAGACAGCATGAGCAGGTGAGGGTCAGAGAGACAGGGAGACACAGAATCTGAAGCAGGCTCCAGGCTCTGAGCTGTCAGCACAGAGCCCGACGCGGGGCCGGAACCCACAAACCGTGAGATCGTGACCTGAGCCGAAGTCGGACACTCAACCGACTGAGCCACCCAGGCGCCCCTGCTCTCTCTTTTTTAAAAGCTTATTTATGTGTGTGTGTGTGTGTGAGAGAGAGAGAGAGAGAGAGAGCTGGTGAGCGAGAGAGAGAGAGTGCAAGCAGGGGAGGGGCAGAGAGAGGGGGAGACACAGAACCCGAAGCAGACTCCAGGCTCTGAGTTGTCAGCACAGAACCCGATGGGGCTGGAACCCTTGAACCTCGAGATCATGACCTGAGCGATGGTTGGACACCCAGCTGCCTGAGGCACCCAGGCGCCCCAAGAAATTGCTTTTTCTGTGAATGAGGGGGGCTGCTTCAGTTAGCCTCCTAACATGCAGGTACCCCTGCTTTGGGTGTCTCCCTTCACAGTGGGTTTTGGTGCTTTTGTCTTGACTCTCAGGGTGGGTGGGGTGGGAAGTCTTGACTGCAGCAGGGCGCCGGGTACCTAGGGGTCCAAGAATGTAGGACGCGGGTGGGTGGGGCAGGGAGGGTGCGGTGATAGACACCTTAGTCTAGAGCCATAGTTAGCTGGCACCTTGCTGACTGGCAGTGCCCATCTTCCTCGCTGCCACCTGTGCCAGGAGCATGGCAGGTAGAGCCCCAGGCCATGGGTAGACTCAGTAGGGCTGGTACCCGAGTGTGTCTGTGGCTTATGATATCTGCGTCATTCTGGCTGAAACAGTCCAGGAACGAGCCCGGCCGGACTCTCACCAGTGTTCTTTTTTTTTTTTTTTTTTTTTTAATATTTTTATTTATTTCTAGGAGAGAGAGAGAGAGAGAGAGAGAGACAGCGTGAGCAGGGGAGGGTCAAAGAGAGAGGGAGATACAGACTCTGAAACAGGCTCCAGGCTCAGAGCTGGCAGTCAGCACAGAGCCCGACGCGGGGCTCGAACCCACGAACCGCGAGATCATGACCTAAGCGAAAGTCGGACGCTTAACCGACTAAGCCACCCAGGCGCCCCTATCACCAGTGTTCTTGATGCTGGCTGTTCTTTTCCCGATGACGGGGTTGCAGTGGGTAGAGGGTAGGCTAGGCTAGTGCTTTGCTTTTGGGGGAGGAGGTGCAGGCTCCAGCTAGGCTGGTGTCAGCCCTGCGGTGTCCTGGGTTTGCTGAAGGTCCTTCCGATGTAGCAGACACTCACGTAAAAAGGTGGAAAAAAACATGATGGCGGATGTCTTTCCAAACTTACCTCCAGGAGGAAACTTGGGCACTTGGAACTTGAGAAGAGTAACAAACAGGTCCTCCATGAAAGAGGGGGAGGAATTGCCTTCACCTCTTGCCCAGCTCCGCTTCTTAGTGTAGCGAAGGGATGCCGGAGCTAAGGCCAGAGGGAAAGCTGCCTGTCACCTCGCGTGCTGACTGTGGAAGGGGCTCGGGGCTGGCACTGGCCGCCCTTTCGTCCTGGGGGCATTCTGTAATGCTGGCATTCCAGAGTAGAATGTCCTGCCCTGTTCTGCACCCTAGTCCGGCTACACACTTACATCTTTGAGATGCTGTGTTAGGGACCAGGGCGATTTTAATGGCAAAAGGTGGTACATTACCTTTGGATCTGGTGAATATTTTCAGTGTCTGCCAGATGCCAAATTGCTTGCTCGTTTGGCACCTACCGTGTATCGGATGCCGTGCCAGGGGCTGGGGCCACAGGTGAAGGGCATGATGCTGCCTGACACTTGAGAGCTCACGGTCTGCTGGTGGAATGGGTGGGGAGGTTCCTACGGGTAGAGACAGCGGGGGAAGAAAGAAAGCAGGCCTCACGAGAGGTGGTGACCTTGGAGCTGGGTTCCGGGAGGATGCGCGGGACTTGCCTGGCAAGAGGGTAGAGATGGGCCCCGAAGTGTGAAAGGACCTGGCACGATTGGAGGCGGCCACGCCTCCTCACGATTGAAGGACTATGCAAAGGTTAGTGGTAGAAGGGGAGGCTGGAGCCGTGCTTTGCCTACTAAAGAGCACCGGGGAGCCATTGAAGGTTTTCAGGGAGGAGCATGATCAAATTGGTGTTCCTGAGCAGTCATTCTGGTGGGAGCACAAGGGAGGATGGGTTAGAGAGGGCTGAGGCTGCCGTGGGGGCTGCCGGCAGGGAGGACGCCGTAGGGATCTAGTGACCAGAAGAGGGTGTGTGCTGCGGCAGTGCTGGGGGTGGGTCAGGGGACGTTTTAATGACAGGACTTGGCCATTCATTGGCCTGGGAGGGCGTTGAGGGAGGGGAGAGGAGAATAAGCAAGGCCAAGGAGAACAACGGAGTGGCAGAGTTGCGGAGGATAGAGGCTTTTTAGCTTGGGGGGGGGGTGGGGCAGTGAGGCTCCCAAATTAGGAGGGAGAACAAGGCTGAGAGTGGGGTCCCAGAGGGGAGTTGGATTTGAGACATGCTAACTTTGAGGCCTCAGAGACCATCCCCTTTACTTTGATGCTCTGCTAAGGAGGCAGTCCCGAGGTAGGCGCGGTTATCCCCACTCCGCAGCTGCGGGAGCCGAGGCACAGAGAAGTTAAGTTGTCCCGAGGTCACATAGCAGACAGCGGCGGGGCCCCACCCACAGTCCCAGCGCTCTGCCTGGTGCGAGCAGGGCTAAGGTGCAGCCTGCGTCCTCAGGTGGACGGGGCGAGGGTGGACGGGGCCTCGCCGGGGCCAGAGCAGTAGGGAGCTAGCCGGCCAGCTCCCCAGAGCTGCCGCTTGGGGTAGAGTTGCGCCTTGTGTACACAGGAGCAGCTGCGTCACTGTGGCCGTGTCCTTTGAACTTAAATAGCTGTGATAGCAATGACGCTGACAATGCGGGGCCTGGACTGTTTCAGGATGAGATGAGAAGCTCTATTGCATCTGTGGCCTGGTGATTTGGTTGAGCGCTTTCAGTGGGGCAATTTCTGTGCCAAACCCTCTACCTGCATTCTCCCACTGAACCCCCTCCCTCCCCCCCCCCCCACTGTCAGGAGGAGGTCACAGTTAAGAAGAGACCAGGCCCAGAGAGGGTAGGTAACTTGCCCACGATCACACAGCCCACCTGCCTAGCTCCCAAGCCCCTGCTCGCAATCCCTGCTCCACGTGGGTTCCCTGGCATAAGCGAGGACTGGCCGCATGGCAGTTTTCAACAGGCTGATGGTTTATAACGGGTTCTGAACATTGGGACTTTTTATCTCCCCATTGCATATCCTATAAACAGGAAAACGACTAGGATAGTACGAATGCTTCCTGCCCATTTCGGGAAGAAAACCGGAGTGGCCAAGATGCAGGCACAGGGAACCAGGCTCACCTGGGAAGAGGAGGTGTCTAATCCTAGCTTTGCAGCCCGGGCAGAGGGTTTTCAGACAGATTTCATCCTCACCGAGGACTCCTGCTACATGCAGTTGGCGGGGCAGAAGGCGATGAAATAGTCTGAGCCATTCCACCTGCCTTTCCATTCAGGCGAGTACTTGTCCCAGAGTGGGTGTGTCCGGGGCTGTGAGTCTGCCTGGCCCTCCATTGGCTCAGTTCCTGTGCGTCTTTCAAAGCGTGGGCATCCTGCCACGGGAGTGAGGGACAGTGTTTAAAGCACACATGAGTGTGTGTGCGGCATGGCTTCCGATGTGGGCTGACTGCTGACCTGGTCGAGCTCTACCAAAGCTGGGGGAAATACTGGCTGCTCTGGACTTGAGGGCCACGGGGTTGGCTTCGGAGGGGATTTTGGAATAATTTTGAACCGAGCAGGATTTTTACCCGACACACCCCCTCTGGGTCTCTCCTTGCACTACTGACTTTGTCATGAGTCGTGTTGTTCTTTGCCTCTGCTGCGGTGTGAGTCAGTGTGTGGCTGGGCTCCGGGCCCCCTGGAGTCAGGTGGGCGGGGGGTCCTTCCCTGGACGTGCTGCAAGCCCTCATTGGTAACGAGTTTCTGTGCTGTGCCCTTGGGGTGTCCCTGGTTTTTGAAAGGGAAGTTCATGGGCAAAGCCCCTTCTGGAGGCTCCACACCCCCAGAGGCATCCTTCTCACCAGCTGCCTGTGCTCTGGAGAGACACTTGTGCTCTGACGCACCCTGGGCCATCTGTTTGATAACCTGAGCGTCAGGAGAAGTGGCGCTGTGCTGACCGACAGTCCTGCCTCGAGGAGTCGCCGCTGAGAAATCTGCCCGAGGCCCCTAGGGTGCATGTGGACGTATCAGAACTGAGGCACTCCTGATCTTGCTTAATGCTTCTCTGAGTTACAGTCGAATCTGTGCAGTGTGATCAGTTCCTGCTCCAGATGCCCCAAGTCAGCCCAGAGCGGGCTTTCTCAGCCTCCTTCTGCCGTTGGTGTCTTGGACCAGCTCGTGCTTTGTCTTGTAGGCCTGTCCTGTGCCTTGGATGCCTCCCAGCATCACTGGGCTCTGCCCACCTGATGCCAGAAGTGCCATCCAACCTCTGCCAATAGCCATGCTGTTCAAAAAAGTCTTGGGGGAGGGCGGGGGTAGGGAGCTGTTGCTTAAAGGTTACAGAGTTTTTGTTTGGGGTGATGAAAACAGTGGTGATGATCACACAACACTGTGAATGTAATTCATGCCACTGAAAATACACTTGAAAATGATGAAGACGGCAGATTTATATTTTACCACAATGTAAAGAAATTGCCAAGTGTCCACTGGGGAAGAAAATTGTCCCTGGTGGAGAAGCAGTGGCCTATCCGATGCACTTTAGGCTGTGCCTCACTAGACAGGGTGGCTGCTTTTTATCTCTTCCTTTTGGTTTTAGGTGTCAAGTGAAGGATTCTGGAATTGTTAACCATTTTCACTTCTTTCTTTTTCTTTCTTTGTTTTTTTTTTTAAGTTTATTAATTTTGAGAGAGAGAGAGAGCATGAGCAGGGGAGGAGGAGGCAGAGGAAGAGAGACAGACAGAGAAGGAGAATCCCAGGCAGGCTCTGTACTGTTAGTGTGCAGCCCAATGTGGGGCTCGAACTCACGAGCTGTGAGATCATGACTTGAGCTGAAATCAAGAGTCAGAAGCTTAACCCATTAGGCCACCCAGGTGCCCTTATTTTTTTTTAATATTTTTTCAGGCAAGCTTCACGCCCAGTGTGGGGCTTGAACTCATGACCCTGAGATGAAGACCTGAGTTGAGATCAAGAGTCAGATGCTTAACTGACTGAGCCACTCAGGTGCCCCCCTCTTTTTTTTTTTTTTTAATTATGGTAAAATGCACACAAGGGATTTACCATTTTAACCATTAAGTGGCACTGAGTACATTCATACCCTGCATCTGTCTCTATCTGTCTCCAGAATGGATTCAGGTTTCTGACGGAAGGTCTGTCCCCGTGGCAGAGCTGCTCCCACTCCCTCCTCCTCCTCTCAGCCCTGTAGCCACCCTTCTCTGTCTGCCTGTTCATTCCTTCACTGTTTTCAGCTGGTGTCCATCAGGCAGCAGGAAAACTGCAGGATCAGCCGATTCCTTTAAGATACAGGGTCCATTCGCTTGCCCAAAACGTACTGGGTATGCGGGCTTTCTAAAGGCCCCGGTGCAGATGATGTAGCCTCTGGAGGGGAATTTGACAATATCCAGCATCACTTCACTTGTGTGCACCCATCGACCTAGCAACTGCATGTCTGTGTGTCTGTCGCAAAGCTACTTCTGGCAGAAACATGAATAGACGCATGTAGCAGGCTGTTTGCGGCACTCTTTACAAAAGTGAGAGACTGGAGGAGCTGAGATGTCCTTCAGCAGAACCGACGCGTCCACAGACTGGAGTCCCCTGCAGCTCTGAGAAAGCGGTGAC
Organism: Hyaena hyaena; assembly: GCF_003009895.1. Classification (NCBI taxonomy): domain Eukaryota; kingdom Metazoa; phylum Chordata; class Mammalia; order Carnivora; family Hyaenidae; genus Hyaena; species Hyaena hyaena. The sequence goes on from NW_024080657.1 coordinate 2,765,508, forward strand.
CAAGTGTCTAGAGCCGCACCGACCAGTGAAGTCACCGTTAGCCACCTGTGGCCATTTCAGTTTATTTGAATTCACATGAAATATGAAAAACTCCGTTCCTCTGCCTCACTAGCTGTATTTCAGGTGTTCAGTGTCCACTGGGGGCTTGTGGCCAGTGCGTGGCTGGCGCAGACAAAGCACGCTTCCTTCTCGCAAGGCCGTGTTGGTTGGCACTGTCCTGCAACAGCGGCATCACACGCTGCCTTGCAATCTGCAGGGGGACGTGAGCACCCCCCGCCCCCGCCCCCGCCCCGCACACAGTGCACTTTCCTGTGTATAGCAAACAAGGACATACATACATGGGCTTACTTACCTCTATTCAAGGAAATGGAAGATGAAACAAAAACGGATTGAAATGATTGTAATGCAGGAGGAGGAAGGGAAAGAACTAAAAGGGAAGAGAGGAGGATGGAAGCTAGGAGTCTCTGAAAAGCACCTGGTTTTGTAGATTGGACTTTGGAGCCAGGTACATGTTTCACATAATGGCACTGAGAATGACAGCCCCCTTAATCCCCCAACCCCCTTTGGATGCATTTCTCTTGGTTTCTAAAAGCCCAGCGGGCGTGCATACTTCATGCTGGAACATGACAGCCTCCACGCGGCTGCCACTGTGCCCCGGGAGCGGTTGGCGCGCCTCCCCGCCTCCCGGGAGAGCGGCTGTGCCACGCTGCGGATCGAGGCCACACCAGCACCTTGGTCTGGCACTTAAATGGTTAATTATACAACAACAGCCCATGAAACTGAGAGAAAACTGCATGCTCAGGCAAAATTGGGGTCTGCCATGGACATTTGCTTTTTTTGTTTGTTCTAAATCCTGAAAATAATGCCAAGGCAATTTAAAAATTTTTAAAGACATTTCAAGGAGATAGTTTCCATTCTATTAACACCTGTAATGAATGGGGAGAAAATAGGTCTATTGTTTTGGAGCAAGGTCGTCTCCAGAAGAGTAGGTGGGAGAGCACCGGGGAACTGGAGGAAGTGGGTTTGAGAGGCATGTGGTCCCCATGAAGAATCCAGGCGACGGGCTGTTGTCGGCCCCCAGGCAGGTTGACGCATCTTTGAATGTGCGCAGACCTCTGGCAGAACTCCAAGCATGTTGCACACGTGTCCTTGCTTTGTGGCTGTGGGTGGGAAGGGAGGGAAACCGAGGTGCCCTAGGAAGAGGAGATTGACATGAACTTCCTGCTTCATGCAGAGGAAGAGCTGGACCTAGACCTGGAGTGAGTGGGTGAGTGGCCTCTCGAGGTCGCTCACGTGCGTGCCCAGGGCCCTGTCCCGTCCTGTCCACGGACGGCCTGTGAGTCAGACTTCACAGCCCTGCAGGGGCCTCGTGGAGGACGCTGAGCTCAGGTAGAATGACCTGCCCTGGGTCAGTGGCGCATTTGGGGCTGAGACACGGGCTGCCATAGGAGGGCTTCCTGTGTGCCAGGGGGCTGCCAGGTGCCCTCTCTGGGCTGTACCCGCTGCAGCCACTGCAGGGTAGGCAGTCATACGTGCAGGCGCTGGAGGGCAGTGGAACTTCGGTGCCACGCTAGCGGGTTCGGGGTGCTCCAAAGTGGAGTAGCCGACGTCCACGTCCACCTCTATGGCCTGTGTGCGTGTCTGTGCTCCCAGAGTTTCCTGATTTAGTCCATTCTGGATTAGTCGGCAGTACCGCCTGCAGAGAAAAGGTGCCGATGTGCTAGGACGATGTGCTAGGACGATGTGCTAGGACGTTCCAAACTTCCTTAACGTTCTTTCTGTGAGCTGTTTTGTGTTACTAGTAATCATCTCTGATGGGCTCCATCCCATGTCCTTTGTGAATTACTCTACTGGTCCCTTCAGGATGTATCCCAGGCTCTGTCCCTTGAACACTGAACCTTCTTCGCCTTGTTTGGAATGATATTTAATCTAACCCTCTTCTAATCCATGGCTCTGGAGTCGCCCAGGCCTGGGGCGAGACTCCAGCTCCTGCATTTGCTTAAGTGTGTCACTACTGACCAGGAGCCTAACCCCTCCAAGCTTTCTTTCCCTCACCAGTAAATCAGAGATACCAATGATGGGTTTTGAAACCTCTAGATCTCTCTTTAGAGCTTTTGGGCAAGAAAGCAAATGGAAAAGCTTCCAGGTCACGTGACAATGAACATAAGTAGAGTCTGTGCTTGTCCCCAACACTGAGGGTAGCACAGTGGTTGCTACTCCGTAACTGTGTGTGTCACTGGGTCCCTTGGTTTAAATCATCAAGGAATAGTTGGAGTGACTGGGAGGGGAGGGTGTGTCATCACCTGTGGGACGGTGCGGGGCTGGACGCAGTCTCGGCTGCTTGAAATGTGGCTGTAGGTGTGTGGAACTATGGGGTATCGGGCAGCAGACCAGCCATCCAGGCTCCCGGTGGCTGGATGTTTCCTGCTTAGGTATTCTGTGATGACTGATTTGCACGGAGCTGCACATTAGGGTTGACCCGGAATAGAGTCTCAAAAGCCCCCTCTTGCCCTAAGAGACTGGGCAGCCTCCTTGCAGCACAGGCTGGCATGGGCAGTGCCCACAGTGGCCGTGTGGGGGCTCGATGGGCACGGGATGCCCGCTTTCCAGATCTGCCTCTCCTTTGTCCATCCCCCATGATGCCTCGGAGAGTGAGAGCAGGGACCCGTTCCAAGTCGAGTGTCCTTGCAAGAGCCCCAGCACCTGGGAAACGGGTCCCTCCTTGGAAAGCAGGCACTCGGCTGGCCAGTGAATGAGTCCAGGTCATTGCTGAGCTCCGCGAGGAAACTGTCCTTTCAGAGATTTGAGAAGCCCCGGGGCTTGCTGAAGTCTGCGGGGCTTGGTTGCCTGGGGCTGGGGTGGGGTGGGTATAGGGGAGTGGGTGAGGTCTTGAAGGAAGGAAGGCCTTGGAGCGCTCCTTGCTTCCCCATGCAGGGCTCTTCCTCCTTCGCAAACCTTTCAAGAGTCCGGCTCTAGTAAGAGAGGAGGGATGTTGGGGAAGGTTCGGGAGAGAAGCACTTCCACTCACCCTCTTAACACCTAGTGTTCAAACCCGGTTATTTTCAACATACACAGGAAAGGCTGGGGCTTTAAAACCAAACAATGAAACCAATAGCAAATTAGGTGCTTACTCACCCCCTGACAAAGGTGGTGTTTGTATTTTGTTAAGCGGTGAATCAAAGCCCGGTTTGGCTGCTCCTGGGTCCCTACGTCCGGCAGCCCTCCAGCCCTCTCTAAGCCCGCCAGCCAGGCAGCGTCCTCCGTCCCTTCCGTGGGTAGCCGGGCTGCACGTCCATGCGCCTCCTGTGTCCCTCATTGGCCTGGCGGTCCTGAGGTCAGGGATTGACCCTGGATTGGTCTTCCTCCAGCTTTTCGCTCGTGAGCTCTGCACTCATTCCTACACGAGTGTGTTCACAGCCTCAAGGTGGCTTTACTGCCGCCTCCAGATCTGTTCCGCCTCAAGTTGTTGGTGGTTTTTTCTGCTCGTGTGGACGTGAGCGTGCCTCTCCCTCCCCCTCACCCCCAGCCCTTGTAGCCCATCGCCTGGCTCCCGCCTGGGCCCCTTTCCTTCCCTCCCCTGCGGCCCTCCTCACTCCCCACTTAGCCTTTCGAGGAAGCCTCTACCACTGGTTTTTCTTCCTTCAGTCAATGGTCCTCAACATTGCTGGGTTGGGGAGGTGGGACCAGATCTCCAACCTAAGCCCCTCCTCTGGCAGCCACTTCTGCCCTCTTGGGTGCCCCACGTCCAACTCCTTATCCTCACTCTTCCGTAAAACTCCTCCCCTGTCTCCTGTGCATCGCTGACTCCGAGGAGGCCGGCACTCAGGCCCTGCAAGGCCTGGCTCACCCGTCATCTCTCAGTCGTGTCCTGCCGCTCCCCATCACGCACGCTCTCCGTTCCGGCCACCCTGGCCCCATCACTCCCTGCCTCTTCTGCCATGTGGCTTCCTGCTCCAATACCTTCCCCTCACTTTCGCCCTGTCCAGACTGCGTCCTTATTTGTGATTCAGCTCAAAGGCCCTCTCCTCCAGGAATCCTTCTCTGCTCTTCTCTGGTATACATTCGAGTGCCCAGAGCCCTTCAGCCACGGCTTCCCCCGATGTAATCACCTCGTCTGGTGTGTAGCATTTTGCCTCCCTGCTTTCCCGGCATCCATGTCCTCCTGTTGTGGACAAGTCCAGTGTCTGTCACATTCTCTAGAGCCTTCTTTCTGCCTGGTCCAGACCTCAGCCCACGTGGACTCTGATGAGGTGCTGGACGCACACTAGAACACCCGTCCCATGGGCGAGCTGAGCCCTTCCTGTCTTTGTCTCATGTAGTCCTGACAACGGCCCTCTACATAGATGCTCTTATTGTCCATCTCTTCCAGAGAAGGAAACAGGCTCAGCAACTTGTCCTGGGTCACACAGTTGTGGGCTACAGCTCAGGCATCTGTGCCCAGACTTTTCTGCCTTTTGCCCACTGTGTTCTATGACCCAGGGGTGGATACAACCCCCAGGAAGATGCCTAAAACCACGTGGGAGGCTATGAATTTCTCAAGGTGCCACCAGTTCAGAAAAATCACGTGTCCAAGGCGTTTTAGGCAAGCCCTTCCCCAGGAACAGCTCGACAGCTGGGGCTTCATCAACACTGGGGAGGGGGAGGTAAGTAGCCAGAGAGAAATGCGTCTTCGCAGACTCCTCATAGCAGTGACTTCCCCAGGAGCTGGCCTTTCAAGGTCCCTTGTCCTGGTAGGCGAGACAGGTGCTGGAGAAAGACCACGGGATCTCCGGTTTGTCTCTGTTTGCCTCTTGAGCACCCATATCCTTGAGGGGTCATGACCGTCAGGTACTGTCTCGAGTCCTCTGGGATCACAGATGAAGCTCCCCCATTCCAGGGCCCCCGTCCATATAAAGGAAGTGAGACTGATGAATAAATTACCATAATGTTCAGAAAAAGAGTTCATGTGGCCCTAAGAGGCACAAGCTTTCACTGTTGAAGTGAAGAGGAGGGAGACCCCCTTCCAGCCCAGGCTGCTGCAGACTGTGGCTCCGGGAGCCGTGGCCTTAGCTTGCGGCCCCAGCTCTGGCTTGGTGTGTGGGGACTTCCCTGAGCCCTCACGTTCTGACAGCCCACGGCCTTACAGGGATTGTGTGGAGGGCCCCGCTCTTGCAAAGGGCATGATGAGAGGCTTGGTGGCTGGAGCAGCCCGTCTAGCAAGGAAAGCCGGGAGCCAGCAGGTGCCTCCCTGTGATGAACTGTCTGGGCGGCTCATCCTCTGGATGGGGAAGGGAATCCGTGAACAGATACTTGATGGATCGTTGTACCTTGTGCTTCATGTAACATAGTCATTTAGTTCTGACCACATCCTTATTTTGCAGACTCAGGACCAGACCTTGGGAATTACTGTAATTTGCTTAGGGCCACATGGCTGAGGCACCTCTGAACTGTAGTCTGACGCTGAGTGTGGAAGATTGAGCAACAGGCATGAATGGAGCCATGCCACCAGGGAGAGGAAAGGACTGATCCACGGAGGCATGGGGGACAGTGGTTAGGAGGTGATTGGGAGGGTCAGCTGGGCCAAATCCAGATGTGTAGGGGCCGGCAGCCTGAGCATCTTTGGGGAAGGAGGTGTCTGTGGTTGGGGGCAAACTGACAGTGCAGAAGGAGAAGGGAGGAAGGAAGGATGCTGTAGGGCAGGAATCCTTTCCTGGCTTGGAGGTGGGCTCCAGAGTCCAGACAGTGCATTGCGAGTCGGTGTTCGCGTGAGCTGACAGCTTGCTCTTCCCTCTGCTGCCTCCCGCCGTAGGTGATTGCGGTGGTGATGGATGTTTTCACGGACATCGACATCTTCAGGGACCTGCAGGAAATATGTCGGAAACAGAGAGTCGCTGTCTACATCCTTCTGGACCAGGCTCTGCTCTCGCAGTTTTTGGATATGTGCATGGATCTGAAAGTACATCCTGAAAAGGAGAAGGTTTGTGTTACGTGTTTCCAGTCCCCACAGTCAGCAGTAAGACTGAGTGTCCGTGACCTACATGATCTATATGGTGGTGTGGGGAAGGAGGGGCCTGGGGGGAATCCCCATTACATGAGAGGCAACGCAGGGCGTGAGCAAAGCCATTTGCCTGAAATCTCCCAGAAAAGAAACCACAGAGCCAGGCTTCAAACCTCAGCCTCCCTTCATATCCTGCTGCCTCCCAGCCAGCAGCTCGGCTGCTGGCTGCAGAAGGCTGCATGGGAGGTGCTGCTTTTGACAGTAGCACGGCCCGGCCACCACTGAGGGAGCCCCTGCTCTGTCCTTGGCACTGTCCTAGGCTCCTGACACGTGTTAGGCAACTCGGGTAAGTATCTGTTTCGGCTCAGACATGGTGGCACAGAGAGCCCGGTGCCTGCGCTCAAAAGGAGAAGGGCAGGGTTGTGACTCCCTGGCGGTGGGCCTGCCTCCAGCCTGCTGTTCCTGATCACTGTCACATGTCGCCTCTCCCCTCTCCTTGCTACAAAATTAGGCTTTCCTGTCCTTTGCTCTGATCATGACAGTAATTTGAACTTTATTTAAATATACGGTTATATAACTCAGCCAGCTTGTTCTCTGTAGCAGAAAGAGGCAAGGAACATTGTCATATGTGTTATTCCTCTCTTTAAATTAAGCAGCTTAATGTGAGCTGAGAGCTTTGGAACTCAGTTCATCCACTTGGTTCATGACCCATGTGAGCACCTTCTCTGAGCCACTTAACTGTCCTAGGTAACAGAGATAAAGCAGTCAGCAGAATGATCAAAGAATTTGTGCTTCGGTACCGTAGGTTGCTTACAGAGGGGACATCAGCTCCCTACCCTGTTATCAAGTAACCTGGTTTACAAAATTTGGCTATTACACCTCCCCCACAGAGTTCTTGGTGGTCATTTTCCCTAATGGGGGAAACTGAGGAATAGGTAGTTACTACCTTGTCACAGCAGCTACAAAGCAAATTCCTGATGAGATAGAATTGGAGCTTGGAGCCAGGATGAGACTAGCCCATGTGGCCCAGCAGTCAGTTAAAGAACGAGGTCAGGGGGACCCAAGGAGAATGCATGTCAGGCACGGAAAAGCACGTTGTCATCTAAGCACACAGTCAGCCTGTGACTGCTCTTACATAGAGCCAGGGGAAGTGATGGAAGATGGGCTGTTTAACGCTGATGCTCTCTCTCTGTAACCAAGGCTGGGTGCGAGCTGCAGGAAAATCACAGAGCAGCTCTGGCCACAACTCTGATCCTGAGATTGGCTTGGATACAATCCAGTTATCCAATCCAGTATGATTTACTGACTCACTTGCACAATGTTGATTGTTGCCTAAAGGAGGAGTCGAAAGGAAGCCTGTTTTGGTAGTGTCTTTTTTTTTTTTTTTTAAGATTTTAGTTTTTTTAAGTCCTCTCTACACCCAACGTGGTGGGGCTCGAACTCACAACCCTGAGATGAAGAGTCGCATGCTTTACTGATGGAGCCAGCTAGGTGCCCCAGTTTTTTGTAGTGCCTTGACTTCTTCCTAGAACAGCGCCATTCCATCTTCCCTGGAGGCTTCCCTCACCGGGGCGTGTCTGCTGGTGAGTCTGAACCCTCCCCCTGTGGGGGCTGACGGCTGCCATGCCCTCGCTCTGTGGCTGGTTCTGAACGCTGGGTGTCCGATCTATAGGAGCTCGGTCACGTGTTTGTGCACAGGCACTCAGGAGTGCTTTGACCACAGTCACAAAGGCCCGCACGACATTTGGGTTAGCACCAAGGGAAAAGATGCAGAAAACCACGCCTAAATGCGCCCACAGTGACATTTTTGAACGCTTGCTATTATATGTGGATCCTTTGAAGCCTGGGTCAGGAATCGGTTTTTCCTCCAGGACCCTCCTGCCCCGCCTGCTCCGCGTGCACCTGTGTGGAAGGTCCTAGTGTTTTTGTTTGTGTTTAATTTTATTTTGAAATCATGTGATTTTCAAAGGAGTTACAAATATAAGGAAATCCTGAAAACCCTCTGCCCAAGTTATCTAAATGTTCACATCTTATAAACCTCTGTGCAAATTTTAAAATTGAGAAGTAACTTTGATGTGATAACTATTCTCTAATCTACAGGCCTCCTGAGCCTCACTGATCATTCCACGAATGCCCCCTTTTCTTGTCCAGGATCCAACCCAGGAGGCTACCTTGCATTGAGTTGTCAAGTCTCCTTAGGGTCCTCTCATCTGGAGCTGTTCCTCTGTCTGTCTTTGGCTTTTAGGGTTTGGGGCTTTGGAAGGACACTGGCCAGTTTTCTGAAGGATTTGCGTTTGTCTGATGCTGCCTTCTGGCTGAATTCAGATTGCATTTGGGTAAGACCACGGAAGTGATGTTATGTCTTGCCATAGTGTTTTTGTTTTGTCTTTTTATTTTAAAAGAACAATAGATTCGGGGCGCCTGGGTGGCTCGGTCGGTTAAGCATCTGACCTCAGCTCAGATCATGATCTCGCGGTTTGTGAGTTCGAACCCTGCGTCAGGCTCTGTGCTGACAGCTCAGAGCCTGGAGCCTGCTTCAGATTCTGTGTCTCCCTCTCTCTCTGCCTTCCCTGCTCACACTCTGTCCCTCTCTCTCAAGAAATAAACATTAAAAAAAATTTTAAAAAAAAGGAAAAATTAAATTCACAGAAGTTGCAAAGGTCGTACATAGAGGTCTCCATGCCTCCTTCACCCGGTTCCCCCAGTGGTTACATCCTGAGTAACTTCCGGTGCAGAATCAAAGCCTGGAATCTGGGGTTGGTACAACACATGCCTACAGCTCTGTGCTGCTTTAGCACATGTGCACCCATGTGTAACCATGCCTGACATCAAGGTCCAGAACTGTCCCAGCACCGTCAGGATGCAGGACCATTCTGTGGCCACAGCCATCTCCTTCTTGGTACCATCTGCTCCCCTCTCTGTGCCCTCCTCCTCATTTTTAACCCCTGGCAACCAGTAATTGTTGCCCATCTCTATCATTTTGTCATCTAGACAAGGTTCTGTAAATGGCCTCATCTAGAACGTGACCTTAAGAGATTGGCATTTTTCATTCTGCATAACGCCCTTGAGATCCATCCAAATTGTCATATCAATCGTTGGTTCTTTTCTGTGGCTGAGCGGTGTCATGTGGTGTGGTTGTACCGTTGCTTGTGGAACCGGTCACGTGCCGAAGGACTTCCGGATAGTTTCCAGGTTCTTACTGTTGTGAATAAAGTTGCTGTGTGTATCTGCGCACAGGTTTTTGTGTGGACGTAGGTTTTCACTTCTCTGGACGATGTCATACCTTGTAGTTTTTTAAATCACGTATTACCTTTCTCTCTCCTAGTCCCTGAAGGTAAGGAACATAGCTGATATCTCTGTTGTCTCAAGGCTCAGCACAGCGTAGGGGCTTTCTTTGCTTATGGAATGAGAGAATGGAACAAAAATCTGAAACTTTTCATTTGAATTGTATAAGGTTTCTAAAGGCATATAGCTGACACCGTACTGATTTGCTCCAAAGAATGCTGATCGTCTTAGTGTTTTACATACCATTGTATGTACATTTCCGCGTCTCATTTTACAAGGACAGTTATGCATACATAATGCACTGTGGGGTCCCAGTGTGTTCCCAGCATATCTTTTTGATAAATTCGCATTTGTAGGACATGTGACATTGTTGTTGAAGCCACATGTGTTAGGAGTGTGTCAGGCTCAGAAGTCCCGTGTTAGAGAAGGCTTGTCCTGTTCTCCATACTCACTGTGGTGTGGGGGTAAGTGAGGGTGGGCTGAGTGTATTTTCTTTGCTGATTTTATCCCCCATATTTTGTTTCAAAGTCATTTCTTGGATTCTGTTGTGTCATCAAAGAATGAGCGAGTCTTCTTTTAGCGCACATGTACCCCTGAACCACGAGTCTCAAAAGTCCGTTTAAGAACAGGGCACACGAGAAGATGGAGCCAGTGAAGTGGCGTTCCTGGAGTCCTGGGAGCCGCTGGCTAGTGTGCGTGTGTACTATTACCAAAGGGGACGGGGGGCCGCCCCTTTGCTAGCTAGTGTGTCTGTTTGGGAACTGTATAGACCAAGCCCTCTGTCATTTGCTCATTGGCTTGTTTCTTTCTCTCCCCCCTAACCCCCCATGACCCACCGACAGCTGATGACCGTTCGGACTATTACCGGAAATACTTACTACGCGAGGTCAGGAACTAAGATAGTTGGGCAGGTTCACGAGAAGTTCACCCTGATTGATGGCATTCGAGTGGCCACAGGCTCCTATAGGTAAGTCTCTAGCCTGCCCGAGCTCGTTACTCCAAACTTTGCAGTGGGTGCCTGCTGTATAAAGTTGTAAAAGCTGCTTTCTCCCTCAGCGTGAGCCTCTGTGGCAAAGCATTCTGAGAGCTGTGCATCTGTGTGCCTGAGTACATCAGCCTGAGTGGCCTCTTGCAGGAGGGGTGGTCAGGGTGTGGGTCACCTCTCCGGCTCTGGGGGCCACAACACTAAGGTGTGGATGGTGAAACTTGCCTGGGGCCTTGGCCAGGCCTGCAGTGGCCACACTGGGGCTTACCAGTGACAGGGGCAGTCTTAAATCCTGTTCCTTGGTCCCCTCGACCCTTGTCCCTGTTCACTTGCCGGTAAGGGCTGTCAGAGGTTTCAGCATCAGTGTGGAGGGCAGAGCCGAAGTTGTCACCTTACGCTTAAATCCTTTACCTTCTGTCAAGCCTTGTAATTTAGTGCTTTAGTCTAGAAAGTACTGGTCCAGGTTTCTTGTAACTTAGTGCTTTAGTCTGGAAAGTACTGGTCCAGGTTTCTGGCCCCACCTTTGAAGTCTTACCTTGGCAGTGGCACCTTACAGTAGGGTGTCATTGAGCAGAGCATGGAGATAATTGGGTCACTGGTTGTCACGAGCGTCCAGAAGTTAAGATACACCATGTTTACTTCCGTGGCTCCGATGACGGTGTGTCTGAAGCGTGTCTGACGGTGTGCATGAGGAATGCCCAAGTTTGAAAAAGAAAAACTCTGTTTTGGAGAAACGTGCATTCCTGAGTGATGATCACATGTCAGCCCTGGCATATTTGCGGAAGGGCTGCGGAGGCTGAGGCGGTCAGAGCCAGGAAACCTTTGATGCCTTTCTTCTCTGACAGTACCATCATTGCCCAGAACAAAATTCACACTTCCTGGAGACTTCCTTTCATCAGACGTTTATAAAGAGCAGGAGGAAACTAGATTTTCACCCGAAGCAGGCTTTATTTACATATACAAACTTAGTCCCAAATGGTTTTGGGCCATTCTGAGTAAAATATAAAAATTATCCTCTACAAATGAGGATGATGATGAAGATGATAGCTTTTTTTTTTTTAATTCAAAGTCTATTTATTTATTTTGAGTGAGCTAGAGAGAGAGACAATGAGTGTGGGGATGGGCAGAGAGAGAGGGATACAGAGAGAACCCAAGCAGGCTCTGCACTGTCAGCGTGGAGCTTAATGTGGGGCTCAAACTCACGAACCATGAGATCATGACTTGAGATGAAACCAAGAACTGGTTAACCGACTGAGCCACCCGGTGCACTGAGGGTTATAGCTTCTATCTGTTGACAGTATTTTATACTCGTGGTATAGGTTAGGTGTCTTGTTTACATGATCTCATTGAAGGTTTTTAAAATATTTCTTCTTGGGGCGCCTGGGTGGCTTAGTCGGTTAAGCGTCCGACTTTCGCTTAGGTCATGATCTCGCGGTTCGTGGGTTCGGGCCCCGCGTCGGGCTCTGTGCTGACTGCCAGCTCAGAGCCTGGAGCCTGTTTCAGTCTGTGACTCCCTCTCTCTCTGACCCTGCCCTGCTTACGCTGTCTCTCTCTCTCTCTCTCTCCTAGAAATAAATAAAAACATTAAAAAAAAATAAAAAAATAAAAAAAAAAATATTTCTTCTGGGGCTTTGAAGGCAGTTCTCAAGCTAGAGACAGCTGACACTATGTATCATGGTCTCTTATTTAAAACATCCTATTCTCTCTTTTAAAAATTTTTTTAGGGACGCCTGGGTGGCTCAGTCGGTTGAGCGTCCGACTTCAACTTAGGTCACGATCTCAAGGTTTGTGGGTTCGAGCCCCATGTCAGGCTCCATGCTGACAGCTCAGAGCCTAGAGCCTGTCTTCGGATTCTGTGTCTCCCTCATTCTCTGACCCTCCCCTGCTCACGCTGTCTCTCTCTCTCAAAAATAAATAAAACATTAAAAAAATTAAAAAAAAATTTTTAATGCTTATTACTTACTTTTGAGAGAGGGAGAGACAGAGCACGAGCTGGGAAGGGGCAGAGAGAGAGAGGAACACATGGAATCTGAAGTAGGCTCCAGGCTCTGAGCTGTCAGCACAGAGCCTGATACAGGGCTCGAACCCACAAACGGTGAGCTCATGACCTCAGCTGAAGTCAGACGGTTAACCGACTGAGCCACCCAACCGCCCCATAAAACATCCTATTCCTGATACAAACTTCTTTATCAGTGGGGTGATTGGGAGTGTATAAAGCTAGCTCAGACTACTTTATGCAAAATGGAATTTATGGAGTCCTGGAATTTGGAAGTGTAGAAAAGTACAGTTGGTTTTCAGCCCCTCTTGACCTGGAGTGCTTACATTTATCAGAATACTGTCCCCTGCTTCTGCCTTTTTTCTAGCTGGTCTTCATTGCAGGCTCTCCCTTTGAAGGCAAAGATCCAGGCTTACTTACATAGCCGTTATTATCTGTCTTCCAAAGAGAGAGACTTCCTTTCTCCCTGCACTGGCACCAGTCCTTAAAGAATTACTTGGTCCTAGCTAGATCACGTGCCCACCCTGGGTAGGTCCCTAACCCAAGTGGGTGGGATACTCTGGCCAGCCTGTGTCATATGTCCACCCCATTGTGATTGGAGAAAGTGCCTAAGAAGAAGGCTAGGGTGCATGCGTTCTATTACTAGAGGAAGAAGGGATGCCTGACAGGCACATGGCTACTAGTCTGCTCTGAATGCGCATGGAGCAGCAGCAGCATCATTAGAATGACAAGACTGTCTCCCACTGAAATGGCAGCACTGGCCCCTGGGTGGCTCGGTCCGCTAAGTGTCTGACTTTGGCTCAGGTCATGACCTCACTGTTTGTGAGTTTGAGCCTCGCATCGGGCTCGTTGCTGTCAGTGCAAAGTCTGCTTCAAATCCTCTGTGTCCTTCTCTCTCTGCCCCTCCCCCATTTATTCCCTCCCTCCCTCTCTCTCTCTCAAAAAATAAATAAATAAATAAATAAACAAACAAACAAACATTAAAAAAAAAAAAGAGCCTGGATGGCTCATTTGGTTGAGCATTCAATTTCAGCTCAGGTCATGATCTCACGGTTCATGAATTCCAGTCCCATATTGGGCTCCCTGCTTCGGATTCTGTCTCTCCCTCTCTCTCTGCCCCTCCCCTGCTTGTACTTTCTCTCAAAATAAAGAAATAAAAGTCTTAAACAAGAAAGAAAGAAGATGGCGCTACCCGAGCAGGGAGCACTGCACTAGCAGTTCTTACGGACCGGGGTCTAGTCTGCGGTCTACGGCCAGCTTCCCGCTGGGACGTCACTAGCTAGTTTCCTCACTTTGCACATCGGGGTGCTTGCCTCAATCTTTTTAAAGCCCTTTCTAGTTTTTAGACACTCTGAGGCTGAGGATGTATGGGTCTTAGTGTGTTGGTTAAACAGCTGGCCTTTTGCTTTCTGGTACCGCATACACGTGTGACACACCAGGGTTATATGGTGTTGAATTTACACTGAGTGGTGGGTACGCTGTCACCAGAGGCGTGACTTCTGGAGTAGGATATCTGGGTTTATTGTTCGTCGTGACAGTGAGTGAACTAACAGCGCCCATCCTTACCGGCTTGTTTGTTCATTTTTAATCCTTAAGTTTCACGTGGACAGATGGCAAATTAAATAGCAGCAACTTGGTCATTCTGTCCGGCCAAGTGGTTGAGCACTTTGACCTGGAGTTCCGAATCCTGTATGCGCAGTCGAAGCCCATCAGCTCCAAGCTGCTGTGTGACTTCCCGAGCAGCAGCAAGTTTGACCATCTGGTCGACAGTAGACCCCTGTCGAGGGAGCTCACGCTGGGCGGCCTGCTGCGCCTGCGGCTGGCCCGGCTCTCCAGCACCCCCAAGAAGGGTGAGCTGGGGTGTGAGGCGCCCGCCGAGGGCAGGCCAGAGGCCAGGTGCCAGGACTCTGAGGCCCACACCGTCGGCGACGAGGACGACGTGCACGGCTGCCGGGGCAGGCCACAGGGCGGGAGGACAGCCGACGCTGCCACCCAGACGGAGCCAGGAGAGGAGGTGCCCACAGTGAGCGTCCGCGACGCGGGGACGCAAGCCACCGCCGCCACGGTGTGCGCCGCGACCCAGACCGCAGTCACCACCAGGGTCGCGAGCTCCCAAGCTGTGGTTCCGTCCACGTCAGCCACCACCCAGACTGAGGCCGATGAGAATGTTCTCTTTCCTCAGGGCACCCGGTCTAAGGAAGGGTCACCGGTGTCCAGGATGTCTGTGTCGAGGTCTTCCAGTTTGAGGTCTTCCTCCTCTCTGTCTTCCCAGGGCTCTGTGGCGAGCTCCCTGGGCTCCCAGGCGTCCAGCAGAGCTGCTGACTGTGTCCCCGCTGGACACGCCAAGTACGGGGGCACCCCCCACTTGGACCTGTGCTTGCGAGACTCCTTCAGGAACTTGAATCAAGAGCGCCAGTTTCACCTTGCTGGTCTCAGGTCCCGGCTCAACCACATGCTGGCTGTGCTCTCCAGGAGAACTTTCCTAACTGAGAACCACCTCGGTTTTCATCCCGGAAACGTCAGCAGAGCACCTGTGAACCTGCTGGCTGTGAGGGACACCGCGCTGTATCCCTCCTACCAGTGACTGCCTGTCGTTCAGCACCTCCCACCGAGGTGCTGCTCTGTCCTCCGAGCACCTCCTTTACAGCTTGCTCACCTGGCCTTCAGTCCCCCCATTCTTCTCGGAATCCTATAAACCGCACATTATTTTATGTGTTTTTACCCTATTTTTGTCATGTATAAACCAGGTGTTGGTTTTATGGCTGAAACACTATAGGTTCAGTTTCTTTGCACGACTTTAATGTTGATGTCTCCTCAAGAGAGTGTTTAGGGTTCTCAGGTGCATCCAGATAAGCGATGAAACATGTTCTGTTTTTCTAGATTTGTGTGCCCTTCTGTTTTAGAGATTTGAACACTAGTTCTTATCAAAGTCCTGTTTCGAAAAAACGTTCTTATTGTCTGTCTCTTCAGGATATCTGTGTTCTTAGGATTAAATAAATGTAATCAACTTTTGTTTGGTGATTGCTTGAGTATTATTTCTCCCCTCTGACACTTTTCTCTTTATTCATTTATTTAAAAAAATTTTTTTAATGTTTTTTTTTAATTTATTTCTAGGAGAGAGAGAGAGAGACAGCGTGAGCAGGGGAGGGTCAGAGAGAGAGGGAGTCACAGACTCTGAAACAGGCCCCAGGCTCTGAGCTGGGAGTCAGCACAGAGCCCGACGCGGGGCTTGAACCCACGAACCGCAAGCTCATGACCTAAGCGAAAGTCGGACGCTTAACCGATTAAGCCACCCAGGCGCCCCGACACTTTTTAACCCTAGGAATGTGTCACAAGTTAATGCACATAATAGCTATTTCTGCAGGTTTTGTTTTTTTTTTTAATTTTTATAGTGTTGGGGCGGGGAAGAAGTGGATGATTTGGATGATCCAAATCGTTAAGAGAAAATACCCAGTTAAAAGTTAGAAGACATGGGGCGCCTGGGTGGCTCAATCGGTTAAGCCTCTGACTTTGGCTCAGGTCATGATCTCGCGGTTTGTGAGTTCGAGCCCGGCATCAGGCTCTGTGCTGACAGCTCAGAGCCTGGAGCCTCCTTCAGATTCTGTGTCCCCTTCTCTCTGCCCTTCCTATGTTCATGCTCTGTCTGTCTCTCAATAATAAATAAAAATGTTTTAAAAAAATTAAAAAAAAGAAGACATAAAGTAAGCGTCAGGGTCATGGCTTCCTTAAGGATAGTAATGTTGGTGTTACTATCCGTATAGTTTGAATGAGGGAACTTGCCAGGATTGCAGGTCTCTTCATGTGCTCTGCTTGTCTTTTCTTCAAAGAAAAAGCTTGAGTTCTTTGGACAAGGACCTCGATTCTTTGCTTCTCTGCCCAAAGTGGCCTTAGTGTGCATTCCTGGATTTGTCCCTGATACTAACTCGAGTGGCCCCATGGGCCTAGTTTCATCAGATGGGTGTACTGACACTGATTTAGCAATCTGATATCCTGGAGGAGGGGCGGAAGAGGACACCAACAATTATCCCAGATACCTAGTCCAGTGGCAGGCGATGCAACTGGTTCCTACACCCTGCTAATCAGGGTTGGTATGGCTGTGGAATCCTGTTTTTGCCCAGTCTCCTTTGTGTGGACAGACCAGAGGAAGATTATTCAGTGGTGGCTTCCTCCTCCTGATTTGGTCAAAGCAAAAGAGATCCGTAATGAGGAGGGCGTTCCTGCCGCATAGGCACGTGCTGAGGCACCCGGTCCCGGACGCGCCTATAGGTTTTCATGCGTGCACCAGGCCTCCCTGCGGTCATCGGGTTATTTGCTGGATTCGTGCCTTAATCTGGGCTGTGAAGCCAGCCAGACAGCTGATTCTCGTCTGATTGTAAACAACTCCGGCCTAAGCCTCACACAAACAGGGTTGGATGAAACCATTTGCAGGTTTAGATAATTTCCTACGTGCCGTCTTTGACCCTCACAACACCGTAGTGGCTGGACAGCTGTGATTCCCAGTAAACGGGCAAAGAAACTGAAGCTCCAACAAAGTGGCATATTCTAGGTCACGAGGCTGATACAGGCGGCACTGAACGCAGGGTTTCAGATTCTGAGTCCGGTCCTTTGTTGTACGACAGTCTGTCTGCAGGGAGCGTAGAGGCATCTGTAGGGTGTCCCTTGGGAAATGCAGTTAGTACACTGATGAGTTAAGAGTTAAAATTTAACCTCATTAACAAACGTAGGTACATTTGAAATTTCAACTCAGTCCATTCTAAGGAACTATTGATAGGCATTTGTAAAAAAGGTTATGCGTTCAGTTTGGGAATTGATGGATCAAATGAATTTAAATGGGATTCTTTACTGGAGGATGACTCGAGTTTTGAGTGAGGTGATGATCCCAGTGATTTTCTCAGAGGAGGGCAGGTATGAGGCCTATGACAAACTTGTCTGACCACCGAGTCCTCTTTCTGTGGAGTCAGACCCCAAGCCATCATTCTCTGAAAGTGTTGCCAAGGATTAGAAATTAGAACAAGAGGCATATGGGATCCCAAGAAAATGGAAAGATCATTCCAGGGCAGGGTTTGTCAGGGTGACGTCTGAGGACCACCTGCATCAGAGTGAGCTGGGTCCTTGTTTCCAATGTCCATTATTGGCTCTGCTCCCAATGGAGGGGACAGCGAGTAGGGCAGACTTTTTGGTTCAAAATATTTGTTGCCTCTTCTGTGAGAGAATTATTATTTCCTCAGCTGTCTAATGTCAGACTTAGCCATTGCAAATTTGGCTGTGAATATTTCAGAATATATGTCTAAAAGATCAAAACAAAAACAATAAACAACTCCCTTTTAAAAACAACCACAATACCAAGATCATACCTGAACGACTTTAAACATTTCCCAGTGTCATCAAATAGTGTTGGAATTCAGTTGTCTTATTTTCTCCCTGCTGATTTGTTTGAATTAGAGCTCCATTACAATTTCAGGGTCAACCTAATCAGATTACAGGGTCGACATTCTTTTGAGAAGCAGTCAACCGGAGAGCTGGCCACCCCGCCCCGGTAGGCAGTTGGGTTGGTGAGTATTTACCTTTTACTAAGGGAACTTGGCTTACTCGGAAGAAAATCTAAGGTACAGATCATGTAAAGGAAAAGTTACATGAAGAAGCCCAAGGGTGGATTGGAATGAGGTTACATGTGCATGCCATAATGACCAGCACGCTCCCTTTGGTAGAGCACCTGTTTACCTTGAAGCTTCTCAAGAGTTGAGGCAGAAAGAAACCTGGTCAGATCTACCATTCACAGTGTCCATAAGATTAAATTCAGGTCCAGGAAGAATTCTTGATACTAAGATCATATAAGAATTTTTCACAAGGACCCTCCTATAAAGGTGATACTCGGGGAGGCACCTGGCTGGTTCTGTCAGAAGAATGTGTGACTCGTGATCTTGGGGTCATGAGCTCGAGCCCCACGTTGGATATAGAGATTACTTAAATAAGTAAACTTAAAAAAGTGATACTGTGAAGTATTTGGATAATAACACCCTGATGATAAACCCAATGACAGATACTTTGAGGTGTGCCCAGACACTGAACACACGAGGGCAGTTGCCTGAAGCCATAGTGAGTTGATTGTATTCAGACATACTCTATGAGAATATGCCCCAGTTTGCTTGACAGAGTTCCAGTTTATGTCTGTAGATTTCCCTTGTCTCAGAAGTGTCCCCATTTCGTTTTTAAAACAAAGCATACTGTCATCCTATCTTGAAAGCACCTCCCAGATCTAAGGAGGCCCTTCCCAATGCATCCAACTGCAGTGATGTGCATTGTCCCCCAGGCCGACGGGACAGACTCCCCTGATAGCTGAGTCTCTTTCCTAGTGGATCTCCACACCTCTTGGAGCTGAGTAACACTATTGCTTATGCTAATACGTGTGTGAACTTGCTCACTTGTGTGCAAGCCAACAAACCAGACAGGTTTACCTAAGTTACAAATTGCAGAGGGCTGCACTGGGACCTAGGGGGAAATCCCAGTATCCTGCACTTCTGTAAAGGCCTACCTCTTTTCAGGCTGGGGCATAGCTCTTTCTGATCAGACTTCAGGGAGGAGACCCTGGACAGTTCAGACTTTTTCTTAGGAAGCCAAGAGTTTTAACACATGAATGCATGGGTGGTATAATGGACATCTGTTATTTTTGCTTCCTTCATTCCACCGCTGATAATTTCATTCTGAGATCTCCCTCTGAGGAACCATTCTGTTTCCAGCTCTCAGTCCATGTGGTTCTGGTGAAGCTGACCACAGCTGAATTGGGGTGAGCTGGTGACCTAGGTTTAAGCCAGTCAGTACATCATATTCTATGGGCCTGGTGATTGGTTCAGGGATGGATACATGGTCAGTCAGATACTTTTGCCAGGAATTATTTATTTATTTATTTATTTATTTATTTATTTTTTATTTGAGAGAGAGACAGAGACAGAGAGAGCACAAGTGCAAATGGGGGAGAGAGGCAGAGGGAGGGAGAAAGAGAATCTTAAGCAGGCTCCATGTTCAGCATGGAGCCCAACTTAGGGATTGATCCTATGGCGCTGGAGTGATGACTTGAGCTGAAATCAACAGTCGGATCCCTAACCAGCTGAGCCACCCAGGCGCCCTGGCATGGAGAAAGGTCTTTAATATATCCATGACACGTGATTTTGAGGAATATTATCTTTCTGGAAAAGCAATTATTCAGAAGTTACAAAATATACTCCTATGTAACAAAATGATCAACTTTCATGGAATTGTTGGCAATGAACTAAATTCTGGCTGCCATCTCAAGAAACAGGTTTTAATTTTAGGGTAGTTATTTTAAGGCCAATCTTTCTGAAAATAGTTAATTAGGAAGAATGAGATAGTCTATTAAAACCACTCCTAGTCTGTGACAATAAAACTACACCAGCATCTAGGTTATTACTTAGGTGTTTCCTCTAATAGAAGAAGTCTGTGAAAGCAAACAACCAATTAGGGACAGTCGGGCCTTGAGAACTTTTGGAGGCCGATGAACTAATTCTCATCTAGGGGAGCTAAGTTCTAATGGTTTTAAATGGCCCATGTGGGTGAAAAACCACTGGCTTGGGAATTAGAAAGATTAGTTAGAATTCTAGTTTCAGTTCTGATGCTAAAATTAGCTCATTGAGTCTGACCAAGTCCTTTTCATCTCCAGGAGTCAGTTTTTCTTCAAGAAAACAAAGAATTTAGGCTAGATGTCTCCTCCAGCTTTAAGATTATGATCCAGTTATTTGGGAATGGCCAATCTACGGTCTCTTTGTTAATAGAAAGACTTCTTCATAGAAGTCAGAGTGGTTTCTAAAATACAGAAAAAATAGTGGCATTTATTTCATTTTCCCTTGTATTCATGTATGAACCCCGTCTTCTGTACTTTGGCCCTTAGTGAAAAGAAAACAAGGATCTATGTCAGGAAGAATTAAAGCTAAGTATAAAGCATGGTGTTCACACATATATTATTCAACAGGTACTTTGTTATTGGGCTAGGAGTATGAATGTGACATGACCTTTGTTTTTAAAAAGCTCTCCATGTTAATAGTAGAGACAGATTATAGTTTTAAGTGTTACCACCAAAGTAAATATACTAGTTCTGAGTCTACAGTGGAGGAATGCTTAAGCCCGTGAATTTAGAATATTCTTAGAGCTGGCCCATATGTTTTCATTTTATAAAAGTTTACTTATTTATTTTGAGAGAGAGACATGGGAGGGCCAGGGAGAGAGAGGGAGAAAGAATACCAAGCAGGTTCCACGCTGTCAGCACAGTGCCTGATGCAGGGCTCGAACTCAGGAACCATGAGATCATGACCCAAACTGAAACCAAGAGTCCGATATGCAACCGACTGAGCCATCCAGCTGCCCATATATTTTAAAAATGAATAAAGATTTCTTGGCAGAGAGATTATCATGTATTATTTTTATTATTATGGAAATAAACCAAAGGGGATATTTGGAAAATGAATATATGTATGTAAATTCTGATATATTTTCCCCCCTGGTGGATTTGTTCTATTTGAGTTAATGAGAGCTAACATTGAATGCTTAGGTCTTACACTGTTAGGTATGTTACATGTCATGTCACTTAACAGAACCTTTGAATACCTCATTTTACATGATTAGATTAGAAGACAGCCAGGCTGGAGCAAATGGCAAAATTAGGATTCCAAATCATGTCTACTTATCTCCAAAGCTCTTGATCTTTCCATGACTATGCCATTTCTTATAAAGAATGCGGAATTTTCTTCACAGCTCTAAAAATGCATAGATTCTGAAGCCCCTCCCTTCCTAGTAGTTGCCAACTCATAAAATATCTCCTCTCTTCTTTGGAATAGTGGAATCTTTTTCAAGCTTGTTGATTGAAAGACTCATCTGTGGACCTTCCAAAAATGCAGGTTCCCAGGCCATACCCCTGGAGATTCTGACTCAGGATTGGATCAGGGCCTACAATCTGTGTTTTTAACAAGCACTGGAATCCTGTGAGCAGTCAAATTGGAGGAAGTACTGGGTTAGTGCCCTTGCCTAACTTATCTAAGTTTTATTTCTAAGACTTACTCCAACCCATTTCCCCCACTGTTTTTCAGCATTACTCTTAAGGCCCCGGAAGATTTCCATACCATTTCCAGTAGTGCTTTATTCACTAATAAGAATAAATACTACTGTTTATCGAGCATTTTTTTCATTTACTATTCACTCTCGCCCCCCACCCCTTGGACAGAAACTCCAATAAGGGGCTGACACTGCAGTACCCGGGCGTACAGTGGGCTCCCAATAATTACTTATTAGGCCAGCAAACTCACGAGGTAGTTACTATTAACCTTCACTTGAAAATACGGAGGAAACGGAAAGAGAACCAGCAGAGCTGGGACAGCTTGTAACATAACCACAATTCGGGATGGATGGTCTCCCCACCGCGGGCCGCCGGTAGCCGCAAGACTCTCGCGCCAGCGGTTTTCTCCAACGCTCGTCCTTCCGGAGGTGTTCGGCGGCCATCCAGCCCACGCCAAGCTCCTGGGAAGGTCACCTAGAACCTTCACAGACAACACTAAACAGCTCGGAGGACGGAATCCACTTTCCCAATATGGCGGGGCCGGTCACGTGGGCCAGGGGGCGGGCCGAGGCTCTCTGGGAGACCCGCTGCAGGTCACGTGGCTCGGGGGCGCAGCCGTAACTCCGCCAGAACCTCCCAAGCCGAGGCTCCTCGTGGGCCACGCCCCCCGGCTCCTCCGGGGGCTCACGCGCCACGGAGGGGTGGAGTCTCCCTCGTGACCTTTCACCCCAGCATGGCTGCGCCCGTGGGACCGGTGAAGTTCTGGCGACCCGGTAAGGCCCTTGGAGGAACGCTGAGCAGATGCGGCGGCCTGACTTTGGTCTTGGCCCCGCAGCCGGCGCCCTGGGGCCTGCGGACCTGCTCGCAGGCCTGACCTCGGCGGGCTGGCCACCGCCGCCTCGGAGCTGGTGGGTTCTGTGGCTCTGGCGCTCACCGTGGTCCCGACAGACTCGGGGGTCCGCCCCCAGACTGGGCGTAAAGTTTACGTGTGACCTTGTTCGAGTCTCAGCTTCCCGGGCCTCGTTTTCCTCACCCCTGATGCCTGTCTTGCCCGACGCCAGGGAAGCGCCGAAGCGCCCACGCTTGTCCTGTTACCGCCCTGGGGCTACGCTGGGGCCGCACGGGCGGTGCTGCTGCTCAGAGCTTAGGAGCTCAGGCTTTGGAGTCGGGCTGCCGGGGTTAGACTTCTCGGCTCTGCCGTATGGTAGCAGAGTTCCTTTGGGCAAGTCACTTAATTTCTTCTGAGACGCCTTATTCTCCTCACTTGTGAAGTGGGTAGAGTAGTAACTATCCCGTGGGATTGGGTAACGAGTACAGCGCTTTGTCTGACGTAGAGGAAGTCCTCATAAAAAGGGAAAGAAGCCTTATTTTGTTTTAGGGTAATTCTTGCCCATCCAGAGTCTACCAGAAAGTGACCATCCTCTTTCGTATTGGCTATCACCCACTTTCTCTCTTGCAGAGAAACACGAATCTTAGTCACAAAATGCTTTGCCTGATTTGTTTTAATTTCCTCATTAACTAGGATTTTATAGAACGTGTACGTGGCCAGATCCTACTAGATACATTACTTCCGTCCCTTCCACCAGTTTCTTGTAAAAACCGAAAGTTTCTTAACAATTACCAGCTTGTTTTTTTTCCAGCACTTGCACCTCTGCAGGTCTGGATGTGCAAAGTAGATTGCAGCAAAAACGAAATGAGAGGGAGTTAGATGGAATTCTAACCATCATATAAGTGATGTAGGAGAGAAGCCAAAGCAAAGAATGTGTTAATTCTTTAAAACAAATCTGTAGTTTGTGACTTAACAACAGCTTTATTCAGAATTTCAAATCGTCAGCCAGTTATTCATTAGGAATTTTATTTACAGCCAGAAAGATTAGATAATGAGATATCCTGTATTTTATTTATTCAAGCCTTTATTAACAGGTCAAAGTGTTAAGGATGATAAAGGCCTGAATGAATTGTTGAAAATCAGAACAGGATACTATTTTGGCTAAAGAGCATGTGGTTACTCTAAGAGTTCTTTCTGTTCCATTGTTTAGCTCATTGTTGAGGGTATGCTTACTGAACACCTAACCCTGTGATCGGGAGACAGTTGACCAGGCTACTCTCAAGATTTATTCTTTTTCTCTCAGTTAGAATACGAAGTTGGATATCCTTTAATTTTTTTTATTATTTATTTTTTGAGAGAGAGAGAGAGAACGAGCAGGGGAGGGGCAGAGAGGAAAGAAGAGTGAGAATCCCAAATAGGCTCAGTGCTGTTCGCACAGAGCCCGCTGCAGGGCTTGAACTCACTAACCTTGAGATCGTGACTTGAGCTGAAATCAGGAGTCGGACGCTCATCTGGCTGAGCCACCCAGGCACCCCTGGACCTCCTTTAGAAGAGATATTAAAATGAGGCAGAAAAAGGTGATGGTAAGGAAGATAGTCTCTACAAGTCAGTCTGTAGAGCTATCCTTGACTGCCATTTACTAACCTGGTGATTTGGCAAAGTCACTTAGGTGCCCTGAGTCTCAGTGATCTCATCTGTAAATTGGGCATAACACCTACCCAAAGGATTGTTTTTGAGGATTAAATGGAATACATGTAAAGCTCTTAGTACTAGATACACATTAAGTATTATAATTACATAAAAGTATAGAAGAGAAAGATTGTGTGGATAGGAAATACATCATAAAGATAGTGATATTTTTTGAGGTGAACATTGAAGCACAAATAAGGTTTCTTTCATGGAGAGGCAGGAGCTCTGGGCAAAGGGTGCAGCATGAACAAGGCAAAATAGGATGTGTGCCTCAAGAATGTCCTGAAAACCAAGATAATTGAGTAGCGAGATGATGTTAAGCGATAGGATAGGATATATTTTGGGTCGAGGCAGGAGATGCCGGTATTCTATTTCTAGTTCGTTATTGAAAAAAAAATGCTGGTCATGACCCATTACAAGCTTTCTATAATCCACTAATTGGGCACCCCTCAAACTAAAAAACTGGATTAGAGGGAATGCCAGATGGGAGGATGGGGGTGTTGTTGTCAGCCTTGTTTTGTAGATGGAGAAATGAAGGCATTTGTGGTTTTCAGGATTACAAACTTTACTCCTGTAAGCAGAGAGATCCCTCCCAAGGGAAAGGCAGCCATAGGCAGACAGAATGGGAGGTGGAATATACAAGAAAGAAGCAGTTCTGATTTGGTCCAATGAAGTCTTTTTTTTTTTTTTTTTTTTTAAGTTTATTTATTTTGAGAGAGACAGAGAGAGCTCGAGCCAGGGAGGGGCAGAGTGAGAGGAAGAGAGGGAGAATCCCACGCAGGCTCCACGAGGTCACTGTGCAGAACCCAACGCGGGGCTCAGACTCACAAAACTGTGAGATCATGACCTGAGATGAGATTGAGAGCCGGGCGCTTAACTGACTGAGCCACCTAGGCACCCCTGAATGACGTCCTTTGTAAGGAGGAGACATGCTCCTTGTTGATGGGCGGTAGCTCTTGTAAAACATAATATGTTTGTTTGTTCTGAGGTGGGCTTGGATGTAGGTTAGAGACGCGAGGGAGTGGGGTAGTGTAGATTCCTGTGTGGATTGCACCCTGCTGTGGGAGGAAGGAAGAGACTTTGCAGGAACGATGCTAACATATTCTAGACATGCTCTAAAGGTTGAAAACTGTTTTGAAAAGGAGAGAATTTGGGACAAAAACAGCTGGTGAGGATAAGGTATTTTTTGCAATATTTTTCCTGGGTAATGTTTACAAGAAGTTATTAAGATGTAGCGACAGTAAGGGACGAAAGGAGAGGAAACCTGCCTTTTTGAGCACAGGCTTTGTTCCAGGGCCTGTTCTATCTTTTATCTTGTTGAAAGGAAGGTCAGCATTTTGGCAAAAACAGTACAGCAGTGCCCCACTTACTCGAGTTTTGGCAATCTTGGCCCTCTGGAATATAACCGTGTTCCTAGAAATAAATGGAAAAGGGATTAAAGATCTGTGGCAATGTTTCTAAACTTAGCTCCAGGGGGTTTATGGACCACGAGCATTTTGTATCCTGATAAGTTACATTCTGGCGTATTTTTCAAAAGAGGGAGTCTATAGCCTTTATTAGATTGTCGAAGGGATGTGGGACCTCCAAAAAAATGTAAAAATAAATCAGTGGGCTAAATGTGCTTGTCACAGAGCCCCTGTATTTCCACATAGCATTATTGACTCCATGAGTTCAGAAGGCCTGGGAAATGATAGTTTTGGGTAATCATCTCCGCTGCGCCCCCCAACAGAAGGCTGCATGGCACACGTTTGAACTTCCAGGGAGGGTTTTTATGATTCACAAAGACATTGCACCCCAGTGCTGAACAGCTCTAGCTTTTTTTTTTTTTTTAAATTTTTTTTTAATGTTTTATTTATTTCTAGGAGAGAGAGAGACAGTGTGAGCAGGGGAG
This sequence comes from Hyaena hyaena, assembly GCF_003009895.1. Classification (NCBI taxonomy): domain Eukaryota; kingdom Metazoa; phylum Chordata; class Mammalia; order Carnivora; family Hyaenidae; genus Hyaena; species Hyaena hyaena. The sequence continues at coordinate 2,791,221 of NW_024080657.1, forward strand.
GGTCAGAGAGAGAGGGAGTCACAGACTGAAACAGGCTCCAGGCTCTGAGCTGGCAGTCAGCACAGAGCCCGACGCGGGGCTCGAACCCACGAACCGCGAGATCATGACCTAAGCGAAAGTCGGACGCTTAACCGACTAAGCCACCCAGGCGCCCCTGAACAGCTCTAGCTTTTGAAAATAGCTCCCTATGTCACATTATGTGTCACTTAACACTTTCAGTTTCTGTCTGAGGGCTACACAAACAAATCAGCATGAAAAGTTACGGAAGCTGATCATAAAGATTGGACCCATGTTCCTCTTAAGGCATTTACCAGGCTAAAATCCATGGTACCTTATACAGTGTTTCATGATGGGGTGTGGCTTCCCTACTCTTCAGCATGCTGAGCACCAGGTTGTCATTGTTCTTACCACACAGCCATCCTGGAAAGCTGTTGTTTTATCTGCTGAGCATGGTGGCTTCTTGGAACAGTGCTTTGCATCCAGCCACCCCAGTTCCGTGATTCAAAATGGGGGCTGCCATCTAGCGCATCCTGCTCCACTGGCCATGGTTAATTGGATCAGGCTGGGCTTTGGACCTAACCTGGGAGAAGAGACTTCCCCACCCTCCAGACCACACATACCTGGGACTCTCGGACCCCTTACCTAGTCTTTTATTTTCTCCTTAGCAGTTAAACCACTTTATGCACTAAGTTACGTTCTCTTGGGGGGCAGAATAAAAGAAAAAAGCTGTAGAGGGTAGGGCCTGCATCTGTAGTATTCGCTGCAGTGTCTCTTGCCCTTCTGTCCTTGTCGGGTGAGTGAATGGGTGATCAGTGGGGATAGTGAGCCGGGCTCTCGCACTGTCAGCAGCCTTGATTCCAGCTGCTGCAAGACGCCGAACTTAGGCTCAGGCTTAGGAAAGGAGCTGATTGAGAGGCTCTGAGATGTGAGAAAGCAAGCCAGCACAGCCTTGGAGTGCTCAGTTCCTGGGGTCCCCCGGGCCTTGCTGCTGCCATCCTGCGGTAGTGCCGCGCCTCCTTCGCCTCTGCCAGTTCCCACTGGGTTTCTGTCACTTTTAGTAATTAGAAGTAAAATGTGGAGACCAGACCTGAAATCATTGTCCTCTGTAGCATACAGTTACATGTGGCCAGTTTGGAGCCCAGTGGGACTCTCATCTCTGTTTTTGACGCTTTTAGGGAAGCTTTTTGTGTATTCCTAGATGCTTTCCTTAAGTTAAAGTTGATTCTCTGTTAGTAGTTTGAGGTAAAGTGCGTTCCTGGTGTTGTTTATTTTCGTCTTTGAATTTGTAACATCTGCACATTTTTCTGTTTGTTGGTTGCATCAGAGAGTCTGAAAACAGCATTTCTGTTGCAGGTACAGAGGGACCCGGTGTCAGCATCTCTGAAGAGAGACAGAGTCTAGCCGAAAATTCTGCAACAACCATTGTTTACAATCCTTACGCTGCCCTTTCTATAGAGCAGCAGAGGCAGAAGCTGCCGGTGTTCAAGGTAAGCTGAAGAAGCGTGTGCCGGCTTGGTCTGAAGCAGTGTGCGGTGGCTCTGTCCTTGGTACTGAAGCGAATGCTGCCCTCTTACTCTCCATGATTCACTCACTGAACACAGTGAGCTCAGGGCTCCCCTCATCTGAGAGGATTAACTTATTAAAAGATGTGTGTGTTACTTAATGTATCAATCTTGAAAGTCCTTGAGATTTTTTTAGTTAGATCTTATGTTTTAAAAAACTTTGCTTTCAGTTGTGGACAAACTAAAATATGAAGAATAGAGAAAATAGCACAATGAACTTCTGTGCCTCCAGCTGCAACAAATTACCAATGTATGGCCAATTTTAGCTTTATTAAAAATATTTTTTAATATTTATTTTTGAGAGAGATAGAGAGAATGAGCAAACTGGGGAGAGGCAGAGAGAGAGGGAGACGCAGAATCCAAAGGAGACTCCAGGCTCCGAGCTATCAGCACAGAGCCCAATGTGGGGCTTGAACTCACCAACTGTGAGATCCTGGCCTGAGCCAGTCGGATGCTCAACCAGCTGAGCCACCCAGGTGCCCCTTAGCTTTATTTTTAAAGGCCAATTTTAAACAAGACTAATTGGGAATGTGAGGTTGTTTCAGTGGAAGAGATCAACTCCAGCTGACATGGTGACGGGATTTCGGTGGTTACCGTGGGCTGTGTGCACATTCAGAACCTGATTTTACTGGTCTCATGAAGTGGACATATTCATCTCACAAGAGACCAAAGCATAAACTAGAATTCAGAATATGTTTTTTTATAGTCGTAGTTTTTCAGTACAGACAGACCAGCCTATGGACACACTTTTCTCCCTGTGGCCAAGACCACATGAGAAACCAAATTATAATCAGGAAGTGAGTGCAGGGCCAAAGGCCATTTAGATAGAGCTGAAGACTATTTCTTCATATAGCCCCCCGTGAAGGGTGATGAGCTCTCCCTGCCTCACAAGGTGCCTCCGGAATGACCTGAGAAGGTGTGGCCACCAGCACCCATGGCCATCTCTCTTTCTCTTGGATGGTGGTGGGGGAGAGCTGCCAAGTTCATCTGCTAAGCGAGTCCTTTGTCTAGACTGTGCTAATAATTCCTCTTCTATTAATATGTGCTTTCTCCAAGTGGATTTGAAGAAGAATCCTTCTTAATTTAGCCAAGGCACCTTGGTTAGAGTTTTACGTGGCACCACACATTTCACTCACTCATGTACTGACATTTCTGGATTTTGCCCTCAGGCGATTAGCCTCATCCCTTTATCCAGTGTGTGTGAAAGTAAACAGGTTTGCCCCTCAGGAGGTAAGATGATAGGTTCACTGTTGCTGCCTCGCCCAAAGGGACACAGTTTGAGCTGCAGTGAGGTAGCCTTTGTGCCGCGTGGTCTTGCCTCACCCTGTGAGCTTCTGTTTTGTTGTCTATGACATGGGACTGATGGCGCCTACCTCGGAGGACTGACAGGAGGCCCCAATGAGATAATCCACATAGAGCCCTTAGCAGGGTCCCTGACATACAGTAACTGTGCAAGGACACTGTCACCGTTCACCAAGTATTTAGTTTTGGCCTTTTCTTGCCTGTCCATCCTCTAACTGAACTTAAAAGAAATGATACATGAAACAACGTGAAAAATTAATCAGGATTTAACATATGTTGACGGAAATTAAAATGGTAAGAAGAGGGATATAAGTTACTGATAAAAAGCAAAACAGAATTTAAGCACGTTTCAGACCTCATGAGATGTTAAACATAAATCTAGACAAAAAGGGTAAAAGTTACTCATTCCCCCAACCCCTCCGCCATTAAAACTGAAAGTAGATTTAAAAACAGAAATGGAAACTAAAGGGGCAATACATTGAAAGTCACTCCCTTTCCCCCCGATGACATTATAAGGCTGCCTGCTCCTCCGATCAGGGCCCTGGCGGCCTCTATGAGAGGTTTCCTCTTACTCCCTCAACAGCCACCTCTTGAAGCCCAGTCCCCTCCTCCTCACCAGCCCTCCTGGATCTCCCCGCTTGGGCCTCTGGGCGGTAGCATTATTCTCTGTCTCCAAATTGGAAATCTTGGCATTTCTCTCTCCGGTGTCACACACTGGACATCTCTGTTCACAGTCCTTTGTATTTAGGATGTGACATATGAATTAATTGCCTTCAGTGTTTTCGTGCCCAGTCTCGTGTGGTGCCGCCCGGCTTTCTCACAGCACTGACAGCCCGTCCAACCCCCTGGGAAAGTCCGGACTCTAGCTCTGCACTCACGGCCTTTCACAGGGAAGCCCAGGCCCCAGCTCTCCTAGCTCATTTCCAAACCATTCCTGGAGCTTTTTCTGGGCTTTTTTGATGCCCCTGGAATAGTGTTGGTACTATTTGCTTGTTTCCATCTTCTTTCTTTTGCTTATGTTATTTCCCTTTCCTGGAATGCCTTGTCTGTTTCTGTCTGTATTCAGATTGTCTTTCAAGTTTTCCTTGACCATTGATCCATTTATCCATTCACCCACCAACCGGATGGATTTTCCATTTACAAAATACCTGCAAAGATCCCAAACCTCTCACCTTCCTCCACCCAGAACAGAAGACAGCATGGAGTCTGGCATATGAACTAGTCTGTATGGGCCACCTGCAGCCAGAGTCTCCTTTGGGGGCTCGAGACCTGCACATTCCTGGGCTCTTCCCTAATCCTGCTGAATCAGAAACCCTGAGGGTAGGCCTAGGAATCTTCATTTTTTTGGGTTTTGTTTATTTTGAGAGAGAGAGAGGGCAGGGGAGGGGCAGAGAGAGAGAGAGGCAGAGAGAGAATCTCCGGCAAGCTCTATGCTGATAGCGTGGAGCCAGACACGAGCTTGAACTCATGAACCATGAGATCGTGGCCTGGGCTGAAATCAAGAGTTGGACGCTTAACTGACTGAGCCACCCAGGTGCCTTAGGAATCTTCAGTTTTTCACAAATATCCTAAGAGGTTTTTCACACTGAGATGTGAAACTATTATACTTAGACCCTGTATAATGCCAAAGTCAAAAACCCCAAACTGCCAGCACCTCCTTGGGTCAATTAGGCAGCATCTCTGCTCTCCCAGTCCTTGCCACATTATTGGTGCAGAATCAGACAGACTGAGCAATGGTCAGGGTAGGGGAACGTGGCAGGGTTTACTTCATTCCAAGCCAGCTATTTATAGAATACCTTCATGACTCTCGAATGTCAGGTGCATCTGTAAACAAATGTGGGTACAGAAGTACATTCTGCAGCTAAGTAGACAGGATGTGGAAATGATCTCCTGAGTGTTCCAGGGCCAAACCAGTATCTCTTCTCACACTGAATGGGGAAAGGAAGGCTCATCTGAAATCTAGATGTAACCTACGGGTGCTATACTGTGAACTCAGATATAGAGGTAGAGCTGAAAGCGTATTCTTTTTTCTTTTTTTGCAGTTAATAAATCGAATTTGTAATTAGATAATACATAATTGTACAAAATGTAAAGTTCTCCTTCACATCCTTGCCCCTCCCCGGCCACCCTCTCCTGCTCCTGAAGAGAGTACAATGACCAGTTCCTTGTTTTATTTTTCCCAAAGATAGCTTGTACATAAGCATATATGTATTTACTCTTTCTTTAAAAGCACAAATGGTAGTGTATTATTTAGTGTAATTCTGTGTCTAGCTTTGCTCCCTTAACATATCTTGTTGACCAGTCCTTATCAGTGCAAATAGACATTTGTCCTTTTTAACAACCAGGTATATTCCATTATTGGAGCATTTCATAACTGACTTAACCCTATTGATGAACATTTAGAGTGTTTGAATTTTTGGCTGACATAAACAGCCCTTCAGTGAGTATGCTGTATGTAAACTTCTTTGTTCACATGTATTAGTATGTCCACAGTTAAACTCCTTGGAAGTGAAAATGTTGAATTGCAGGTTACGTCCGTTACATATTTTGATGTGTTTTTGCTCTCAATTGCACTTGGTTCAGCTTATACAGACACCAACAGTGTCTGCAAGTTGGAAATATATTTTGATAGTTCTTTTCAAAATTTACTTGCCTTTGGCCAACAGCTCATTTCATAATGTTTAGAAATCTTTGTTTTGTTCTTTTGGGGAAACGTATGGCTTTTTTACAGTGTATGGTTGTATTTTTCAGCTAAGGAATCATATATTATACTTAGTAGAAAACTACCAGACAGTGGTGATTGTTGGCGAGACGGGATGTGGGAAGAGCACACAGCTCCCACAAGTGAGTATGTACTTAAATGCGTCTTTGCACTTACCTTTGACTGGAAGGGTTTTGTAACTTGAGGACTGTCTTTACTATAATTTGCATTTTTAAGATCTCCCGTCAGAGAGAAAATATTCAATCTGACTAGATATTTTTTATTCAACCTTTGGCTCTTGTGATTTCTTTGATTAGTGTCGAAGTAACGCTTGTCTTTGATTTGTTGTTAATTCCAAAATAATGACTGAATAACCAGACTCTGAAAGGAACAGAAGGAGCTCCTTCAAAGAGGTGGAATGCCTGGTTTTTGCCTTCAGATAGTTACCGGTGAAGAGGAAAATAAAATGAATACTGCTGTAGTTGTAAATAAAAATGGACTACTGAAGAAGTACGTGGTACTGTGGGAGGAACCCCCCATTACAGGGCAAACCCCTATCTAATGTGGACACAGGTGGACAGAAGGATCGAGAAAGGCCTTGTAAGAGAAATGACAGTTGAGGTAGACACTGGACAACCAGTGGCAGCTGCTGGGAATATGGCGATCAGGGCTCCTGGGCTGTGAGAAGTGTTTGGGACGCAGCAGGAGTGCAGATAGGGTGAGATCAAAGTTTGTCTTATGAGGGTGAAGAGTGATGGGTACGTAGTCGGGGATGGGGGTCATTGCCGGCCTGTCTTTCCTGTTTTAATGTAGATTTTTATTGAAGTATAAAATGCATGTTGAGAAGTTTTAATGTCATAATCGCACAGCTTGATAAACTTTCACAGGTGAATATACCTGTGTTACCAGCACCCAGATCAAGAAACAGAACACTGTCACCAGACCTCCAGAAGCCCCTTGTGTCCCCTTCTGGTCTCCTGGCCTCTCCGCCTGCTCCCACAACACAAGGGTTTCTCTTACTCTGGCTTCTAAGACCGTAGATTTGTTCTGCCTATTTTTGAACTTGTATAAAGAGGTAATATAGCTTCTTTTGCCCAACCCAATAATGGGTTTCGGATGTGGTCCAGACAGGTATTTCTTAAAAGGTCCCCAGGTGATCTGTGCAGCTAGGGAAAGGTAGGCGGAAGGGAATGCACAGCAGTAGAGGAAGGACAGCAGAGCAAATGGTGACCTGGATGGAAAACATGTACACATGGTAACAAGACCCTGGCAAATTACTTGCTTTTTACAGAGAGCCACAGGAGAAGGGCCATGTGAAGTTACCAAGAGATTGCCAGAGAGTAGTGATAATCATAACCATCATTGTCATAAAACAAGTAATGAGTAAGAAATAAGCACTACATAAGTGGTCACTTTGCATGTATTGCTCTGTTTAACGCCCAGTGCCCCTGCAAGGCAAGTACTGTTATTACCTTCATTGTACAGACGAAGACGTTAGAGAGCAGTGATGTGTTGGGGGAAACATAGAGCAGGGGTGGAAGCTGGGCCATGCGAGCTGAGATGGCCTCAGGTTGTTTGGAATTCATCTGTATGGTTATTTAGTCACCTCAACATAACTATGTCCTGTTAACAAAGAACCTGAAAATCTCAGTTGCCTAAGAACCCAAAGGTGTATTTCTTCTTTGCACTGTGTGGTCTTGGGCTGATGACCCAAGTTGGCTGCTCCACATGGATGGTCCCTGGGACCTAGGCTGCTGGCCCAGTTCTTGTCTGGGCCTCGGGAGCCCTATGGTAAATGGCAGAATTACGAGATGGCACAAGTTTTAAGACTCGTGATTGGAAGTGGCCCTCCTCACGTTTCCTTGGAAAAGCGAGTTTCATGGCCAGGCCTGATAGTGGTAGGGTGGCGGCATATATATTCCTCCTATCAGGTGGGCGGCAGTTAGTCGGATCCGTAGTACCATAGTACTGTATGGCACAATGATCTGGTCATTTCCCCCTGTGAGGCCTAGCTGCCAGGGAACAGAGACAGCCTGCGGAGCAGCGAGCCCAGGGAAAGAGTGGCCTGGAGGCCAGAGAGCGGGGTCTGAGGATCTAGCCTGGGCAGTGTGGCATCAAACAAACCTAATTCGTGTTAAATGTTAAGGTTTATTTTAACTTTTAATTTATTTTCATATTTTTAATTTTGGAGCAATATTTAATAGGCTCACATGGTTTAAAATTCAAAGGTGTGGAAGACCATCAAAATAAAGGATTTCTCTTCTGCTCTGTCTTCTGATGTGCCTTTCCTTGATATAGATACAACGGATGTTAATTTCTCAGACGTTTTCTTGCATTTACAGAGAAGTGTGGCATGTGTACTTCTTTTTAAAGCACGAATGGTAGCATTTGTACATGCTTTAATGTACCTGGTCTTTTTTTCCACTTAATGTATCATTTTTCAGATGCGTAGATCTACATTATTTATTTTACCAATTCCCAGTTGATAGGCATTTAGGTTGTTTCAAGTTTTATATTTTCACAGTGAGACAGTCAATTTGCATCTATATCATGTTGCACACATTTGGGTATTCTTACAGAATAAATATAGTAGTTATGGAGGTGCTGGATCCAAGGGCACATACATTTGAATTTAATTACTTTTAAGGAAGTGTATTTTCTTATAGGCATTGTGATTTTTGAATGCATTCACAGGGTACAAAATTGAAAAAGCACAAAAGAATAAAATGGTAAAGCGTGAGTCTCCTAAGCTTTGCTGGTGAAATTGGCTAGGTCATTGTGATAGATGATTATAGGTCCGAATATCTGCTACCCCTTGTGTGGACTGAACATCTCCCTTTCCTGACCACGGAGTTCCTCTTCTCCGAGGCCGTCGCAGCTTCTTATTATGGCCTGGGAAAATCGGACAGGCTGAGGAGCTGAAGGTCACGGCAAGAATATGGAGCAGGCTTTTCTTAACAAACCATCTTGTTACATTTATATAATATCGTTCCTTGGAAAAGTACTGCATGCCGAAGCACCAAACGCCAGTTTTGAAATTTCACAAACTATATGTGGAACCTAGATGATATTTTTTCCCCAGAGCTCTGTCAAAACAATGGATTATGCAAACAAGCTTCTTTACTACAACTTTTATTAGGGCTGTTTTAGATGGAGTGCTTCCTAATCCCACTCCTTAACAAGAGGACCAGATTTGGTGACCCTTAAAAAGAGCGGAGATGCAATTCAGCGTGACATACACTACCTTTTGAGAGCAACACTATACCTGCTTTTGCAGCAGCTTTGAATTTCCATCTGTCAGCAGTCACAAGCATGCAGAAGTCTGAATCACAGGTGTATTGAGGAGAATGGCTTGGTGGAGAGGTTCATTATTAGGGAAATTATTTTTCTTTCGGTTACCACTGTTCCGAAGAGATTGACTACAAGTATGTGTGTGTTATCTTGGATAGGAGGAGGATTGTGTCCTGGTTTTGTGGCAGGGCTGTGGTTTGCGGAGCTTAAATTCCAGTGCTTAGATTTTCACTCTGTCCTTGGACAAGTTATGTGATCTCTTTGCGTGCTTATCTCTAAATGGTTTATGATCCTATTAACCTTCCTTATAGGATTTGTTTCGAGGATTAGTTGGGCTCCTGCATGCAAGGTGCTCAGCACAGCTCTGGCACGTAACAATGTGGTCCTTGAATCTTGGTTATTATTTCATTTTTTTCCTTAAGTTTTATTTTTCTTTATTTTAGAGAGACAGAGCATGTGGGGGAGAGAGGCGGGGGGGGGAGAGAGAGAGAGAGAGAGAGAGAGAGAGAGAGAGAGAGAAAACCTCAAGCAGGCTCCATACTCAGTGAGAAGCCCGCCACAAGGCTTGATCCCATGACTGTGGGCTAATGCCCTGAGCCAAAATCAAGAGTCAGATGTTCAATGGACAGAGCCACCCAGGTGCCCTTTAGGTATTCTTTCTTGTAGCTCTGGATTTGCATTTGTGTTGTTTGGTGTGGTTGGTAGTGTCTTGTGTATGTGTTTAATATTTAATACAAGAGAGAAACTTTACAGTTTTTATAGCAAAAAACCTACATTATCTAAAACATGTTGTTCCTTACAGTCATTTTTTTAACTGTCATTTCTAGCTAATTTTACACTAACGGAAAAGTTGTACAGGTAACGCAGAATTCCCTTAAACCTCTCATCCCACCTCCCTTAGTACAGTAGTCAAAAGCAGGACATCGCCGTTGGTACAGTGCAGAAGCTGGGCTAACCGACCTTACGCTGTCTCTTCAGTTTTCTCACTAATGTCCTTTTCCAGTTCCAAGATCCAGGACCCCATGTTGCTATTTGTTGTTATTTCTCCCTAGTCTTCTCTCAGCTAGGACAGTTTCCTAGCCTAGAGTCTATCTTTCTCATCTTTTGTGACCTACTCATTTTTGAAGAGTACTGATCATTTATTTTATAGAATCCCTATCGGTTTGGATTTGCATGATGTTTTCTCATGATTAGAATGGGCTGATGCATTTTGAGAGAGAATACCACAGAAATGCTGTGTCCTCTGTGCGTCATATCACGGGGTTTGAGATACTAACGTCTGATCACTGGTGAGGTTCATTTTGGTTAAGGTGCCAGGGTTTGCCTATAAAGTTACTGTCTTTCCCTTGGTAGTTGGTAAATATCTTGGGGGGGCGATATTTCCAGACTGCAGATATTCTGCTTCCCTTCAGGATTTTCCTCCTAATGTTAGCATCCCTCAGTGGATTTTTTTTTTTTTTTAAGTTTATTTATTTTGGGAGAGAGAGCACAAGCAGGAGAGGGGCAGAGAGAGAGACAGAGAGAGAGAGAGAGAATCTCATGCGAGCTCCACACTGTCAGTGCAAGGAGCCTGAAATGGGGCTCAAACTTATGAACCTCAAGATCATGACCTGAGCTGAGTGAAGTCAGATGTGTAACTGACTGGGCCACCCAGGTGCCCCTCAGTGGATCTGGTCTGCAGCAGTTACTCGGGTGTTTGCTTTACACTCTTCTTTTTCATTTTTCCCCCTTCATTCAATGGAATCAAATAATTCAATTATTTATGTACATCATAATAATTCTGGATTCATGGATCTATATTTTGTTCTGTGGGTTAAAATCCAATACTGTCCTTTTTAGTTTGTAACTTTGATCATTAGGAGCTCCTTTACTTAGACCCTGTGTTCTTGCTAAAAGCCTCCATCCTTTTTTCTGAATCTTTCTTTCTAGTACCACCAGGTGGTCCAGGCTTATCTTGGGTTTCCCCTGCACCAGCCCTAGAATCAGACACTTCTGCAAGGAACCCTGGTTCCTTTATTGGAGAATGGTGTTTAGAAATCAAGATTTGGATGCTAGCGTGCCCACTGCCACATTGCTGTATGTCTCATTGGGCAGATTATATGTGACTACTAATCCCCACATAGAAGAACATCTGTATGTGTATATCAGTCTGTATATGTATTAAAAACCTTGAACTTCTGCTGATACTTCTGATTCCAACCCCACACCACAGGGCTCATTTTAGCCTTTCCTTATTTGTAACTTTTCTCTAGTAGGGAGAAGCTCAGACCTCATTGTTTACAATATGTTAACTTACGTGTTAGATTCTAGTATAAACATAAAGCCGTTTTAGAATTGCTAACCCACATGCCCGTTTGGTTATTTACTAACATCTACCAGCCGAATCGCAGCTCTCTCTGTCTTTGGCTGTACAGCGTCCAGTCCACACGTCGTTCTCCAGCTACTTAGGTCACGTCTTCCACCGGCTTTGTTGTGATCGCGTTATTCATTTGTACCACAGGAAGGGCCACGTGTTAGTGTTTGGATTGCCTTCCAGTTTCCCTTTGCCGACATCTTGGTTGGGCTTGTTTATTTGGGTACTTGAAGAGCGTGTGAAACATGCCTGGCTCTAAGAGGCAGAGCTCCACAGAAACACCTACTCAGAACGTTGTCACCCCCTCCCCGTCCCCTGATGCCCTGTTTCCATTTCTCCCTCTTTTCTGCCAGTCCTCTGCAGACCGGCATTCTCTTTAGTTTCTTCCCTTGTTTCTTTTGAACCAGTGAGTGGGTGCAGTTTTATGTGGGAGCATTTTTTTTCTTTTTTTCCTAATATACTCATTGTGAAACAGATTAGACATTATAAAACCATATAACTCCGATAAGCACTGTTACCCACTTTAGGTTTTACAAACGTAAATGATTAAATAAGTATATAACAAGTGCATACGTATAGCAAATAAATATATATGAATAAATCCGATAAGTACACGTAATCAGATTTTTTGTGTACTAATACAATGGCACATATACACATACGAAATCCGGTTATTTTTATTTAATCTGACTAAAATGTTTTGTATGGTTGATATTTCCATTGAGCTGGCTCTGCGTGTGCTTTAAAATTCTTCGTTCTGTGGATTTAGCAGTGTTCTGTGTGGCCCAGGAGAGCTGTTTATTCCTTCAGGCGGCTGTGGCACCTGGAAATTTTGTAAGGCCTGGGAGTCAGAATGTTCACCATGTGCCTTGGTTCTTCTGAGTATTAGCTCTGGTGTGAGTGCAAGCAGACTACCTAACATTTCTGGGCCTCAGATCCCTCATTTGCAAAATAACTTCCAAAGTGTCTGCTGGGATAAGAACCATCTGTTACTAACTTTCTCAGCGATTTTAACACAAAACAGGGTTACTTGGGGGATGTGGTTTCGGGGAAAGCGGGGTCAGAGGCATACTTACGTGTGCTTCCCTTGCAGTACCTCGCGGAAGCTGGCTGGACAGCCGAAGGCAGAGTCGTAGGAGTGACCCAGCCTCGGAGAGTGGCAGCCGTCACAGTGAGTTTCTTTTCTGTGTTCCAGATACTCCATCTGCATCTTCTGTGTTCAGTGGCTTGTTGTTTTTCTGGTTTCCTGAAAGCTCCACCTGAATATGGTGTGGCTTCTTTAGGTATTTTAATTCTTCATTTGAAAAAGAATTATGGCCGGCTTATTTTTGTAAAGTTGATACCTGTATGAGCTTTATGAATTTTTAAGTAGTAATAAAGTACAGAGGAAATCACAACAAACAAAAAACAGTTAAAGAGAGAAAATCTCGTCGCCCAGTGAAAACCTTGTGAACATCATTCCAAGCTGTTTTTATGCTCACACACAGATGAATTGGTTGGAAAGACTAGAAGTAATTCTACAAACATGGGGTCCCAGCCATATGTTTGCTTTTGTTGGATTTAACAAAAGGGGAAACTGAAGTGAAAGCAGGGGTCGTTACCGAACTTTGGAGAGAGGTTTGTTCCCCACAGCAGAATGTATGAAAGCTTAAAAACTAAGGAAAAAGATTACAAAGAGCGTGATGATGTTACTTGTTTTTGAAACTGTGTTCAGTAGTTTGCTGTTATCAAAGAACAAATGCACACTTACTTCTTCTATACTTTCTCCCTCCGTTTGTTTTTTTTTGTTTTTTTTTTTAATGTTTTATTTATTTCTAGGAGAGAGAGAGAGAGACAGCGTGAGCAGGGGAGGGTCAGAGAGAGAGGGAGTCACAGACTGAAACAGGCTCCAGGCTCTGAGCTGGCAGTCAGCACAGAGCCCGACGCGGGGCTCGAACCCACGAACCGCGAGATCATGACCCGAGCGAAAGTCGGACGCTTAACCAACTACGCCACCCGGGCGCCCCTCTCCCTCCGTTTGTTATCGATGCAGTGCTAGGGTTTTTAATTTCAAGGTTATAAATATATGTTCATTTCTGTAATCATCACTCCCGCAGCTGATGAACTTTAATTCTGGTTTAAATAGAGCCAGTGTTCATCGCCGTTCTCTTCCATGGTCTTGCTCACCTTGAACGGCTCACTTTGCCTTATGTCTTCACTGGCCAGATTTTACATGCTGAGAATGTTTGTGGTCTTTGTTATGAAGTTTGTGGTTCACCCTCCCTAGGAACTGTGCAGACGCTGCATTCGCATTCTGCCCTCCGTCTGGAGGGTCACTGTGTAGATGTCTGAGTTCCAGTGGGTTCTCCCGCTGCCCTCCTGGCTCGCTTTTCCTGCCCATGTGTGCGTGAGCTTGTGTCTGTGCCAGCACGCATCTCGATGCTGATTGTTCTGTCTCCTTTTTTTCTTAAATATGGAAGAACTTTCTGTCTTCAGGTGCAAAGCTCTGGCTTCTGTTAGATTTTGGCAAACTTTTCTGTTCCATTTATTTTTTCCTTTTACCTTAGGGCATCAGTTAAATGTGTATTCAGTCTCCTTTGTCTGCTTTTAGTGTCTGTCACCTTCTCCGGAATCATCTGCTCTTTTTTCAGTTTCTTTTGTAAGGTTTCTCCAAGCCTGTGCACAGTGTTTGTGATTGTTTCTAGTCAAACATATTCTGTTTTGGTTCCTTTATATCTCTACTTGGGTCTCTTAATCACTTCTTTGAAGGTGTTTTGCTTTTTGTTTTGTTTTGTTTGTTTTTGTTTTGCTTTAAAAGAGAAGTCAGGGGTGCCTGGGTGGCTCAGTTATTTAAGTATCTGACTCTTGATTTCAGCTCAGGTGATGATCTCACCGTTCGCGAGTTTGAGCCCTGCATCGGGGCTCTGTGCTGATAGCGCAGAGCTGGCGTGGGAGTCTCTCTCCCCCTCTCTTTCTGCCCCTTCCCCGCATGTGTACTCTTTCTCTCTTTCTCCCTCAAAATAAATAAATTAGCATTAAAAAAGAATGTCTAAGATGGGAGGAGATATTACAATACATTACAAATCTTAAAGGTGACAATATTACAAATATTTTTTTTAATCCGGAAAAATAATGTAGTGTTTTTATTAACTGCCTGACACGTTTCTGTAGATCTTTTTTGCCCGTCGTCGTTGGCTGCCTTGCCATGGATGCTGTCTTCACATGACAGTGATTTTCTATTCTTTTTTTATGGAGGGAGTAGAGCAACATTCCCGTGTTTCCCTGGCATAGTCCATTCAAATTTGCTTTTTATTATTGCCACTGTGGAAAAGTCTTCTAGCATTGTATACATTTGGGGGATTGTTCTCAAATTTGAGAAAAGCCTCTCAGATGTCTGTCCTCTTGAAGCTGTGAGATTTAGGGACCTCTGAAGACTGACTTCTGACCTGTCCGTTTAAGATCTTAATTCTGCTTGTTTCTTTGGAAAATCCTTTTTTTTTTTTTTTTTTTCTTTTTCGCTGTGACCTGGAATTGAACCATGGAAAATACTTTTAACATTTCTTCTTCAGTTGCTTTTTGTTTGTGTTCCTGCCTTTCTTTCCTCCCAGATCGGCTTTACTGCAGCCGTCTGGCGTTAGTCAGTTAGGATGATAATTCCTCCTCCTCACAGTGGGCCACTGATGGCCACCGATGGCCGCAGGCCTGTGAGGTGGTGCTGGTCTGGGTAATGTGTGGCCTCCCACCAGACCTCTCAGTCCTCCTTTGCTGGGGCAAAATGGGGCCGAGGAGGTCGAGGCGCACACCTCAGCGATTGTGGGGGTCTGTCGGGGCTCATGACAGAAGTCTTTGGGCTCTCTGATTTAGGACTTGATACTTTGGGCTTTCGGATTTAGGACTTGATATGTGCTGTCTGCCTGCCTCTCCTTCAGTCCTCTCTCCCTTGTGATTGTTCGCTATCAGAATGTGTTTCCGTGGAGTCATTTCCTAGGTCTTCTGGACCTGAACACGTTGCTGTTTCTTGTCTTCCTAAATTAAGGGTTGTCCGTCATGACCGTTGGGACGGCGACGCCACGTTAACAAAGCTGGTGGTTGGCCAAGGTCTACCCGGGAGCCTCTCCTGTAGAGTCAGGCCTCACGGCATCTGGGAGCTGTGCTTCTGGTTTATTGTCTGGACTTAGGGCTCTTTCGGTCTTTCATCGAAGATACAGGTTTTGGTTGATAGTACGTTTTGTTTCTTTTATTGTTTTAAATTAGCCCTTCAGAGGCAATGCCTTTATTTTGTCATCTTTACCTGGACAAGAAACTAATCTGTTGCCTTGAGTTACTTTTGCTCTGTACAGAGTTTTAATTATTGTGCCATCCTTTTTTTCCCCAGAGTCCATTTTCTAATTGTCTTCAAGGCAGAAAATATTGATCAGCATTTTTCTGAGCCTTGTGTGTATAAGTAAAAATAGAGATAGCAGTTGGGAAATACACCGAAGTGGTTAGACTTATTAACCTTTTATGTCACTGAAAGATGACTCTTACTTAGACATTAGAGCATTTTTTCCTGTTTGTGGTTCGGAATCTCAGCTCTTAATCACTCTGCATTTCACTCCAAATTTGTAGCTGTGGATAAGTTCCATGAAGCCCCATGCCTTCGCTTCCAAGCGCAAAGAGTTTATAAATTAACTGTGTAGTATTAATAGAGCTATCACGTTTGAAATGCTACATCTCAAGAAGTAATTTGTGTGCAGAACTAAAATCTGAAAACATCTCAGAGCCCGAGAACAGAGTGCATAAGCCTTTGTTTGATCTCCGTGAGAGGCAGTTACTAGTGAGGATGTTTTAGGGTCTGGCTTCATGTTCAAGACCAGGCCTTGCCTTGACCTGTGATTCAGGACAAGCTCTAGCTGTCTTATTTCAGTTTCTTTCTTTGTTAAAACAAGGGTAACTTGCCCACCTGATGGGCTGTGTGCGTATTTAGTGAGATGCAGTTTTTGAAAACTTGGAGCACAGCATGTCCTGGTGGTAAGTGCTCAGTGATTGGTTTTTATCTCCTTTTCCCTGGATTTCTTTGCCTCTGTCAGAAGCATAGTATTTACCCAGTCCAATTGATGAAGTCTTTGGGAGTAAAAGTTAATAGAGGTAAAAATCTGTCAAAAAGCCTTTGAAATGTCCAGTGGTGTGATCATACATGAAAGAATAAAAGAGTTTGAAAATAAAATATCTTTGATAGCAAATGTATACGTATCATGAAATAATAAGAATGCATATGTTTAGCTTTTGCCTTATAGACCCATAATATGATTTTATTTTTATGGAGAGTGTTGGCTCATTTCTGCTCATTCATTCTTATAAGCCTATTTTCCCAGTAGCTCCTCGTATCTCTACGTGCACATTTTCTATTTGTACCGTTTTCTGAGATTTATGGTGTAATGATCGGTAGAGTTGAAATTGAAACAATAACACAATTTTCCCGGTACAATACTTATTGTCAGGAAATAGAGCCTGCAGATGTAGAGCAATATAGGGTGGGCTTCAGATCTCACAAGGTGTTTTGAAAGGCTGCTTAATGATTGAGCCCATTTTGACCCCCCAGATCTGCAATCTCAGGTCATTAGGCACACCCGTTGCCAATCCTCATCTGCTCTTTGGTTTCTTAAACACTGATGGCCAGATAATGCCTGGTGTGCTTTGCCCGGACGGCTGAGTGCAGAGGGCCCTGGCAGGAAACTCTGCCTCCAAATCCCTCCTGCACCAGCCCATGTTCCAGACCCAGGCCTCCGAGACTCCGTGGAGACCGTGCCTCACCTGCGGAAGGGGGCGGCCTCCTGCCTGCCTCACATTGGGGGGCGGTGTGTCGGGTCCCCAGGAAGCCTCGCTAATACTGTTTTCCATGGTTCTTTTCAGTTAGGTCGTTTATATAGTGAACATTAAATGCTCCATTTTCTTTTTATTGCTCTTGATATTTATTCATTATTTCAAATATCTTCCATTGATAAGTTAACAACCTTTGCCTTCAAAGGGTAGCGGAAGATCTTGCCATTGGGTTTTGTCTTTTCTTTCCTATACTCACCTCTTGTTTGTCGTATAAGATACATATATTATATATTTTGTCTTCTACTCTTTATTATGTTAACATGGATCCTTCATTAACCTTCTCATCTGCTTATCCACCCTCCCCTCTTAATGCTTTTTGGTAGCTGGGGCATTGTTGCAAATTGTTTTAGGTTATCTGCCTCTGGACACGTCATTGATTTGCCTCCAAATAGAAAATGAAGTTTGGCCCAGTGTTGACTGGGATCATTCCTATTCTGCCTTCATGGTCTGGTGGAAGGTATTATTTCGAGGCATGAAGACGTGAAAATTTGTCCCCAGTCGTTGTGCTAAAGAAAGCATTACCAGGGTGTAATCTTGTCACTTCTTCAGCTTTTTGCTTCAGTCTCCAGGAAGTGCTGAGCTGAATTGGTGGCTCAACTGAAATCACTTT
The DNA here is from genome assembly GCF_003009895.1 of Hyaena hyaena. Classification (NCBI taxonomy): domain Eukaryota; kingdom Metazoa; phylum Chordata; class Mammalia; order Carnivora; family Hyaenidae; genus Hyaena; species Hyaena hyaena. Next base: position 2,808,881 of record NW_024080657.1, read on the forward strand.
GACATATCTGTGTTTTAAACTTTTCTCATTGGCTTTGATCTTTTGAATTTTATCAGCCATTTCTTTGGTCTGTGACATCTTTGTGGGATTCCGTCGTGTGGCTTATTGTTGCACAGTAATTAATGATAAGCTGCCTCAAGTCGGGAGTAGAATAAATCACATGCTTGCTCTCTAACCACCTGCCCTCCTCTTCTCATTCTCCATGGCGTTCACATACTACTTAAGAAATAAGTGACCTTTAGATTTTTCTCAGTATGTGCTCCGTGCAGTAATCTCTGCGTCTCTGTTTTCAGTGTGATCTTTCTTCCCATAGGTTGCAGGGAGAGTAGCCGAGGAAAGGGGGGCGCTGCTAGGCCACGAGGTGGGCTACTGCATCCGCTTCGATGACTGCACGGACCCGCTGGCCACGAGAATTAAGGTGAAGCACTTGCACTGCTTTTCGTGTATGAACCACGAAGAAGAAGCGTATTTGGGGGGAATTAAGAACACACAGCATCACTGCTGGCGGGGACCCTGATGCCCGGGCAGAAAGTGTGTGCAGTTGCCCTGCCGTTGGGAGGCGCCGAGCTCTCCCACAGAGTCCTTGAATCATAGCCCAGAAGGGACCCTAGGAGGAAGGTTAAGCCCTTGGTTCTACAGATGAAGAGGTTGAGGGCCTGGGAGGTTGAACGGCTTGCCTGAGGTCTGTGCCCGTTGATGATGGAACCAGGGCTCAAGGCTGTCCTTTCTTACGTGTGTTTTGTTGTTTTTTTCCACCAATTCACACAGCTGTCAAAATATAGAAACGTGCCTGTAAAAGACTTAACAACAGGGATGAGGCAGTATCAGTCGGTAAAGCATGGAATTCACAAATCGTGTTTTCACTAGGTAGAACTTGTCCGTATTTACATGATGACGACTTTTGCTCGTGGGTTCTTTGACCTCATTGCTGTTGTTGAAATAATTAGTATCCGTAGTGATCAGTGTCCAGTCACCAGAGTGTCTGCTTTGCCCAGCAGGCCGGAATCATTCTAATCAGGTAGTACTGCAAACCAATAAAAATGCTCTGACAGGATGGGAACTGGTTGCGAGAATCTCCGTTACCTCTCAGTTTGCAGCAGAAGGAAGTTGAAAATAACCAGATGAACCGAGCGAGGTGGTGATTTATAAAAATAGGTATCTTACTTTCTAAAGTTTTGTATTTTGTTATCTTTGAGATTTTGCTAGGTAAAGGGAACCTTCTTCTATACCATCAAATAAATTTAAAGTAGGTAATTTAACAGATTGTTAAGTTAAAGCAAATGGGTGTTTTTGAGTCTTTCACGAGCCGTCCGTTTTGCTCGGCTCTTCCCTGGTGCCTGTCATTGGTGGCAGGCCCTCCTCGCTGCTGTGCGTACGTGTGGCCGCTGGTACCAGGCCCAGGATGGAATGGATCCTATTCTTAAAAATGAAGCAAAAAGTAAAAACGCTAAGCTATAGCATGCGAGGGAGATGATTGGCCTGGTTAAAATACTGAGTTATTTTGGATGATGTTAATAACGTGTCATTGTTACCACAGGTTTCTGAAGCATTTTATAAACATTCATTAGTTCTAAATAATAATGGCTGATATTCTTAAACACTGTGTGCTAGGTCCTGTGCTGAACACTTTACCTACCATCTCTCTTAATTATGCCACAATACCTCTCTGAGGTACATACTTTCTTATCTCCATTTTACAAATGAGGAATCAGGCTCAGAGAGGGGAGGTAACTTGCCCAAGTTTCACACAGCTCGTAAGAGGCGGAAAGAGGATCCGGGCTTCCAGCCCACTGACACCACGGCCTTTCTTCTTAAGCATACCCTACCCAGCCTCCCTAAGATAATAGCAGGTGAGGCTCCGGTGAGCGACTTCAGGGCTGGAAGTCTGAGGGCTTTGGGACGTCTTTGGAACAATGGCCTCAGACTCATGGCGTTCCTTTGCACAGACAGGGTTTGTCTTCACTGCCATTCATCCACAGGACCAGGAGTACAGGCCCAGAGGAAGCGGGGCTGAGCCCATGTTCAGATAGTAAATGCAGGGGGGGATTCTGCTGGAAGATTGGCAGGCCCTAGCTGCAGGCCCCATGATTGAAGTCTTGCTGGTGAGCAGTTCCATGGTTTGATAACAAAAACGTCGGGGCATTTCCTCAGCCCTCTGTGGGAATTATCTTGTACACACACCGGCAAACAGGTTGTATGCATTTGGTTACACTTGAACTTTGAAACAAAGTCATGAACGTATGGTGTAAATGAATTATTTCTAAACCTTTATGTTTTTGTTTTTTAGTTTCTGACCGATGGAATGTTGGTCAGGGAAATGATGGCTGACCCATTGTTAACCAAATACAGGTAAATGTGTTTTTCCTATGATAACTGCCCTGAAGTGTGACAGGCACACCAGTAGATTGAGAAGCAGTTGTGTTACTAGCTGGGATTTGCAGCTGCCTTCAGTTGGCCCGAAGATTTTCCTTAGAATTACTGAGGAATTTGACGCTTTTGGCCTTTGACACTTTCTCAGAATTACTGACAGTAAAAGATGGGCACATTAAAATCCCTGTCATTTGAATAATCTGCTGACTTGTCATACTTATCTTGGCCTCTGTTATATCCCCGGCTTGATGGTGGCTGCGGATGATGGCACAGAAATGGGCACTGTTTGTTGGATGTAATATGCAGAGTCTGGATAATTACTTATACTTTGTGTGTCTTTGTCCATTACTCATTACTGTATCAACATTGTCCTACACGGGCTGTGTGGTATGCTGGGGAAGGATGTCGCATCTGATACCCGTATACATATGTGACCCGCCTGTGATCACGTGTCGCTGTGCTGTTATCTGCAGCCTAACATTCTTTGGGTTGTGTGGGGCCTCGTCCTGTCTCTTCTGTGCTTTGTGGGGTTATGTGTTATGTTGTAATTTAAGATCAGGTGTTAGGTCCTATTAGAATCCAATGTGGCTTATAAAGCTCTTTAAAGATAGCGGTAAATATGTACTATTCTTCAAGATATGTCAGCATCACCATTTTTATTAGTTGAGTACTTCTCTCCTTGTCAAAGACGAGTTTCTTAGCTCTCCTTTTGATGCAAGGGGATTGCATGGGGACTAGATACCCAGGAGTCCCTTTAATGATCCGGATGGGATTATGCGAGTGGTCTGTCTGATGCTCACCAAGGTCTTCCCTTTGTCCTTAGTGCCATCATGCTGGATGAAGCCCACGAGAGGACCTTATACACAGACATCGCCATCGGCTTGCTGAAAAAGGTGTGGTTTCACCGTGAACTTTTGTTTCTGTGTTTCTGTTTTGTTTTATTGCTTGGTTAGGAAAGTCATTGTAGCAGTTTGGGAAATCCAATAAGATATGAAGGAAAAACATTAAAATGATCCATAATTCTACTCATTCAGAGAAAATCACTGGTAGAATGTTAGTACAGTTTTTCCTCTTCTTGTGTGTACCTGTGTGTGTACCCGAAGCTGTTTCAGTGCAATAGGGACTGGGTTGTATGTCCTGACTTGTCTTGCACGTCTCTCTTAATAGTACATCAAGATCATTTTTCTGTGTCATTACATATTCCCTGAAGATGTGAGTTTTAATAATGGCTATATAATCACATGTCTCTACCATAAAGTATTTGACTTTTCCATGCTGGTAGGCATTTGTATGGCTTCCAGACTTGAAATATTTTAAACGATACTTCAGTGAGCACCTTTGTAATGAAATCTGTTGCATTTCTGTTTCTTTTCTTTTTTTAACTTTTTATCGTAGAAGGTTTCAAGTATCCTGCAGAGTAAAGAGAAAGGTTTAATGACCCCCCTGTGCCCATCATCCGGATTCACCAATTACAACTCATGGCCAGTCTTGTTTCAGTTTTACCTCTCCTCCCTTCTGTGTACTTCCTGATGGTTTTCTTTGGACGTAGTCCTAATTGCAGGAGTCTAGAAAGAGGTGGTAGAGCTGGGTAATTAAAAGCCTGGACTCTGGGTCAGACTGCCTGGGTTCAAATTCTGACTCTGCTGGGTTTACTCATCTCTAAAATAGGGATAGTAGAAGTCTACATCTGTGTCAGTATACTTTCCTATATGACAGTCACTAGCCACCTGTGGCTAGTTAGATTTAAATTAGATAAAATCGAATTAAAATTTTAAGTGCAGTTCCTTTGGCACATTGGCTAATTTCAAGAGTTCTATAAGCACACATGGCCAGTGGCTACTGCATTGGGCAGCACCTCTCTGTCACTGGAGAGAGCTATCTTGGACGGAGCTGCTCTATATCATAATTTATTGTGAGGCTTAAATAAGATTGTGTACACTTCATAGGATGGTACCTGACACAGGGTCACAGATAGACTGTGAGCTCCCACCTCTGTGCAGATTAGGACAAGATACTCACGGTAGGGGTCGGTCCAGAGCTAGGGGAGGGTGGTCTGGACTTCAAATGCCCCTAGCTTCCTCAGCTCGCACCTTTGTGCAGTGCATAGACCACAGGGCTGTACGCAGGGACCCTGGAATAGCACATAACTTAGTTTCTGTTAGTTGCCATTGTTACTGTTAGTTTTGTTATTTTATTCTTTGGCCAAAGATTTATACTTCTGATACTTACGACGGATTATCCCATCTGCTTGAATCCTCTTGGGAACAGTATAGTAAGAGGCTTATGTCACTGAATCCTTTGCCAACCCTGAGTATTAGCCTTAAATAAATCTTTGCCAGTGTGATGGATGAAAAAAAATGTCATCGTTATAATATATTTTTGCTACAGTTTATATGATCGTTTCTTCTGTGCACGTTGACCCTTTCTTTCTTTGCATAACTTAAGATCTTTTGTCCGTATTTCTGTCTTGGTGTTAATGTTTATAGTGTATTTGCTTTTAATGTACTTTTTTATGCTTTAACTGTGTATACCAGAGTCTGGCTATCCAGACACCCAAGTATCAGGAAAAAAATGGTTTTACTTTTGATAAATTCAAATTCAGTTCTTAAAGCTCCTTTTATTCTTTCTATAAACATTATTTTTAGCTTTTTACTATGGAAAATTTTACTGCTTACACAATTAGCATAGTGTAATGAACCATGTTTTTACCTGTCACTCTAATACCAACTTGTAACTATGAGCTCCTCCTGCCCTGGCCCCCCGAAAGTACACACACTGAAATTATTCCTTTAAAAACATTTTTTAAAAATGTTTCTTTATTTTTGAGAGAGAGAGAGAGAGAGAGAGAGACAGAACATGAGCAGGGGAGGGCCAGAGAGAGATAGGGAGACACAGAATCCGAAGCAGACTCCAGGCTCTGAGTTGTCAGCACAGATCCCGACGTGGGGCTATAACCTACGAACCATGAGATCATGACCTGAGCTGAAGTTGGACGCTTAACCGACTGAGCCACCCAGGTGCCCCATCAACATTTTCTTTATTTTTTTATTTTTTTTATTTTTATTTTTTTAACTTTTATTTTATTTCTAGGAGAGAGAGAGAGAGAGACAGCATGAGCAGGGGAGGGTCAGAGAGAGAGGGAGATACAGACTCTGAAATAGGCTCCAGGCTCTGAGCTGGCAGTCAGCACAGAGCCCGACGCGGGGCTCGAACCCACGAACCGCAAGATCATGACCTAAGCGAAAGTCAGATACTTAACCAACTAAGCCACCCAGGCGCCCCCAACATTTTCTTTCTTAAGTTTATTTAATTTTGAGACAGAGTGAGTAGGGGAGGTGCCCCACACTGAATTATTCTGAAGTAAATTTCAGGGACCAGACTATTTTATCTGTACATATTGCACTGTATCATTGTTTCCTAACACCTTCTTTTTTAGATTCAGAGAAAGCGAGGGGATCTTCGATTGATTGTGGCTTCAGCCACTCTGGATGCCGAGGTACGAGCATTTCCCCCTCGCCCCGCTGTCCCCTATAACCCCTGGGGTTGTTTGGACATGTCCTTGGGAAGTTACCTTAGCGAGAGCTTATCTCTGGCAGAATGGCCTACCTTCCCTGTGGGGCCATCTGATGTCCTAGATTCCATATGATCAGAGGATACTCCTTTTTAGCTTGTGGGTGGAAATTAGCCTGTAATTAAGTGAGTTCCTAATTACCTACTTGTCTTGTTTCTCAGCATACTGTGTTTCTCCCCACACAGGCAGTTTCTTTTTATTACATTTTTCAGTATGAGGTTATATTTCTTGGATTTATTTATGACCATAGCATTTATGTTTAGATTTTTTTGTGTGCCGTTGAAGTTTTTGCTGCGTATATAATCATTTCCATGTTATAACTTTTATGGCTCTGTTTACATTATTTTTTCTCTCTTACCGAGTGATATTTTAGTTCGAACAGCAGTTCAACTCAACAAATAATTTTGATCACTTGCTGTATATAAATATGTAAATAACTATAAATATATAAATATATATATGTGTATACGTGCTAAGCACAGTGCTGGCTACCGGTGATTGGTACCCTCTCTGAAGTTCTTGGGAAGCTGACACATAAATAGATGTTTACCGATCAGTATGTCAGGGCGCTGAGACAGCTTAAAGAGGGGGCTGCGTAAGTCTAGCCGGCTGGAGGACATCCAGAAGCTCTCACAGAAGTCAGACATCCCATTTGGGTTCCAAAGATTCACAGACGTCTGCTAGATGGGCAGGGGTGGGGAAGGGCATTCTAAGCTTGCACAGATCCACGGGGCCATGACTCCATGTGTCCAAGGGGCTGTGAGGCAAGTGGAGGTGGGAGTCTTACCCTGCCTGTGGGACCTGTGGGGACGATCTGCCTCCAGCCCCCTCTCTTGTCATCTCTCTGGCTTCATTTCTACCCACAGCATCTCTTACGCACCTCACACCCTGGCCCCATCTTGCTGTTCCTCAGAAAACCCAGGTGTGCTTCTGCTCTGGTGGGGACCCTCTGTCTAGACCGCGCTCCCACGTGTTCTCATGGCTCCCTCGTTTCATCCCAGGCTTGACCGGGTCTCCTCCCTGAGAGGCCTTTTCTGACTCCTCTGACTGAAACTGTGCCTTGTTGCTCTCCAGTGTCGCACTCTGCTTATTCTGTTCGGTATTTATTATTACCTAGCATTGCATGCAAGTGCTCATTTACTGTGTGTCTCCCATCAGTAAGATCAAAGCTCCATGAAGGTCGGGACTTGGAATGTCTTACTCGTGATTTTATCCCTTTCACCGGAAACAGTGTCTGGCACAAAGTAGAAGCTTTGTTTAAGGTTTAAGGAACTTTGATAGAATGGGAAGAATCGGAGATTAAAATGGAGAGGTTGGTAGGGGTCAGATGATGGAAGGCCTTACAGGCCACGCAGAGGAGGAAGTATCCACCCTCCACCTGGTCGGGAGCCCTAGGATGGTGCGAGGTGTGGCAGGGACTTGATCATATTTAAGTTCTAGAAAGATCACTCTGAGTGCCCTGCAGAAGAGGCAAGAGTAGATGTGGAGATAACACCAGTCAACAGGCCGGTTCTTTCCAGCTGAGATATATAAGGGGCCTGGCTCCTGGCTCCTGGTCTCCCTGAGGCTTCAGGGATGCAGAACAGCTTGGAGAGAGAAAAATCTCCGTGTGTCCAAGAGGGGTGTCTGCGTGTGTAGCTTGGCTGGTCTCTCAGACATTCTCAAGCCTGTCTCTTGCCTTTGGTCCACTCATGATAACTTTTGGGTCGAAGCACCTTGTTGCCCTCTTGAATTACTTCTCACCCCATGAGCTGTGGCACCTACCGACATGGCAATTTGAGGGCTGTGCCCGACCTCCCCTCCCGTCATTGCTTCTGTGCCCCCGGTGCACACAGCATCTTCCTCAGTATTACCTCTTCTTTTCATCACCCCCTCTCTTTTAAAAATCATTTCTAGCAGTTTTTATTGTGTTTGAAAATTACAGTGTCCAAGTGTTCTCTTAGAATTGTTGATATTTATTGCTTCTAACATCCTTTCATTGTCTTTGGGTGTGGCCTGGAGACTTAACAAACCGCCCTTTTCCATTCTGCCTGCAGTAGTTGATATAGATGGACTTTCTGGAAGTAGTTTCTTTAAGCAGGAGAGTGGAATGTAGGAAGCTTGGCGTGGCCTCGGGGTGCCGTGATGCAGGGCACGCTGGGCCCTCACGCCCTCACCCGTCCTTGCCCAGATTCTCCCCTGTGAGGCGGAGGAGGCCTGCGTGTGTGTGTGTGAGTGGGGGTCCCGCGGGCAGGGGTCAGTCCTGTGTGACAGAGGACGTCGGAGTGTGCGTGTGGGGCATGGGGTGGGAGGCCCTGTGTGAGAGGAAGAGGGTGAGGAACCCAGTGCGCTGAATTGAGGGCGGGGGGAGAGCGAGCGTGGAGGGTGGAGGTGGCAGGAGGTGGTGGGAGGTGGCCAGGCAGCATTTGCCCTGGAGCCCTGGGCCTCCCCGACCCTCTCCCTGGCTCCTAGCCGCTGGGTGTGTGGGCGACGGACTAGTTCCAGGGCCCCCCTGCCTGGAGGGGTGGGTGCCATCTGCTGTGGTCTCTCTCAGGGCTCGGGGAGACCTAGCCTGGTGGCGGAGACACCAGCGACCGTGGCCTGGTGGGCAGAGGCGGGAGGAGTATGATTGGGCTGATCAGATCGTTGCCTTGGTTGGGTCAGCTGCTTTGTTCATGGCAGCCTGATTGTGGGAGCAGTTCTGGAACGTGACCCAGCATAATTACGGAGTATTAATTGACCATTGTATCGCAGGCTATTGTTTTTCTTTTATTTGCTTCCATCCACTTGGCAGGAAACACGGTTGCTGACAACGCCTAGGTTTTTGTTATCCGTCCAGCTTCCTGGAGAAGACTGATTTCTCTTTCCAGATTCCTGGAGAAGGCACTGAGGGTCAGGCACCCACTCGGGACCGCTCTGCATGGACTGAGGGCTGGGGGCGTGTTGTGTAGACACGGCCGCTGGGAGCCCAGCTCTGTGGGTCAGGTCTGGGAGCTGTCAGGGAGGGAAGCTGGTGAGCTGGGAAGACGGCCCGCAGATGTTCTCGTCATTCATGCTCCGTTTCAGGGACCGTTCTCTTGCTGCTTCTCATTTTATGTTCCTGGCCGTGTGTGTGTGTGTGTGTGTGTGTGTGTGTGTGTGTGTGTGTGTCGGCGTGAGCCCGCCTCTTTGAGACCCGCCTCACACTCTCCTTTCCCTGGTGCGCTGAACTCCGCACCTCACTCTTGCTGCTCCTTCATTCGGCCTCACACTGTATTTATTTGCTCTGTAGCCTGTAACTTTATGTAATACGTATTGTATATTTCCAGATGAAGATAAAAGGTAAATATCTTAAGACTCAAGGTCTTGTGCCTTCTCAGTAAGGCTGAATTTTATTTCCTGAAAGAGGAGCTCCCTGTCCGTTCTCTTCGGCACCACATACTCAGGGACGTGGTGTCGCCATCCTCTGTGTTCCGCTTGCCTTTTCAGTAACATTTAGCTCTGTTCACCAAGGCCCCCCCCCCCCATTTTTTTAATGTTTATTTATTTATTTTGAGTGAGAGCGTGAGCAGGGGAGGGGTAGAGAGAGCAGAAGAGAGAGAATCCCAAACAGGCACCGCACTGTTGGCACAGGAGCCATCTGCTCAGAGCCAGATATGGGGCCTGAACTTCCAAACTGAGATGTCGACCTGAGCCGAAATCAGGAGTCAGCTGCTTAGCCCACTGAGCCGCCCAGGCGCCCCCACCAAGCCTTTTTAAAAATCTTCCTCCTCCGTCTGCAGCTCTGGGATCCCTGCCTCCTCGCCACTTTCCAGCCTCCCCAAGGCTGCCCATCAGCCTCCTTTCTGGCTGCTCTTCCTCCTCAAGGAGCCTGCCTCCCTGGCCTCTGATTCCACCCACGCTTGGTGCTTATGGCTGTCTTAACTGTGTTCCTGTGCTCCCGCCTGAGCATTCGCTGCTGGCCAGTCAGCAGCCACCCAAACTCCTGGCCTCCGGGCTCCCCGCGGCCCAGTGACTGTCGGCTTCTCTGCGGCACTGTTGCGTTGTAGACCTTCAGGCTCGAGACTTCCATTGCTTTCGAAGTGTTCTCCCTGACTAAGCAGTGGTCCCATCCGCTCACTCACTGGCTGCCAGGCCCCGTCAGTCACACCTCTGGCCCTGGCCCTGCCGTTTATGCCTTGTTCTCTCCTCTGAGCTGTTCCAGTACCTCCCTGAATTAGCGGGCTTGCCTCCAGCCTCTTACTGGCCCTGCCTGCCTCCAGGATGGCCACCAGAGCCAGGCATCCAGGACACAGGTCTGATGACGTCATGCCCATCCTCCCTACCCTCACCTTGCCCATCAAGTGACGTGCCTGTGACATGACATTTGGCCCCTCAGAGTGATAACACGATCGCTTACTGAGTACACACTTCAGGCCGGACCTGTGCCGACTGCAGTCACGGACACTTTATGTGGCCCGTGTGGCAGCCTTGCAGGGGAGATAGCGGTTTGTCGTCTTTGTAGACAAGAAGACTAACCCTGAACAGGGCTGGCCTGCCCTAGACCTCTGGGCCTATGCTCTGCCCTCCTCCTGGGAAGGGGTGTCTGTTCGCCTTCCCAGCCAGTGATCCTCCTCCTCGTCCATTCAGGCTCAGCCAAGGGGTAGTGTTGCCTCGGTGAAGCCCTCCCTGAAAGCCGCTCAGCATTGGCCTTACTCTCCCAGTAACTGGCAGCTCTGTTCTGGTCACGTAGTCACTCTGCCTCTGGTTGTGTTCCGAGCGGCTCTGTGTGTGCCCGTCTTTCTAGTGCGGAGGAGCCGGCCCTTCCCCCTTGCTCGGGCATCGCTTGCCGCGCGCCTGTGCTCCGTGCACGTCACCGGACACGGCAGGGCTGAAGTCACTTGGAGGGAAATGAACGGTGCCCTGTGTCTTCATAGCACAGCCGGCCGGCTCTTCTGCTGGCACGGGGCACTTGTATGTGCGCTTACCCTTCTCAGACACAACGTTGTGGTCAGCGTATCGCCTCCTGTGATTCTGTAGTTCAGTGCGGTGGACTCTGGTAGAAGTACTCCGCGTCCGTCCACTCGGCCTTCGCGGCTGTCCTCCTTGTGCCCCAGGCCCCCGGGGCGCCAGGAGCGGGCGGTGGCGTGGCTGCAAAGGTACGCGGGGAAGTCAAGGAGGCAGGAGCTGCGATCCTGTAGGCCGACCTCCCAGGATACTAGGAAGTGAGGCCCAGCCAGGCCCCGGGGGGACTAGAATGTCACTGGTGGGGATCAGGTGACATGCTCCACCCAGCAGGGTGTCTGTGTTCCTCCGCCCTGGGCACAGCCACTGCCCGCCTGGCACTCGCTCCCCTGCCAGCCCCTCCCGGCACCTGGGGCCATGTTCTCCGCAAGGGGGTCTTTGCTGGCGTCTCTCCACCGCACCTTTGACCAGAGCTGTCGGGCCAGGCCTCCCTGTAGGCCTCCAGTCTGGGGGTCAGGTGCCCCCGAACCTTTACCGGGGAAACTGCAGGAGCTACTTCTTTCCGCTGCGTGCCGTGGGAGTGCTCACATGGGTGGCCGATGACTTACCCCTTACAAGGTGTTGTCAGCTCCCACAGGGGGCGGGAGGACGGAGGAGATAACTGTCCCTGTTTAAAGTGCAGGAGGGCTATCGAGAGTGTGTATCTGTGACTGGTGTTCGTGGGCTGTACCTCATGTTCATGGAAGTATAAGTTTCCTCTGTAAACTGATAACCTGTGCGATCACATATGTGCTTTTCAGTTTAGAATGACACATGGATCTGATTTAATCTGTGTTTAATTTGCATCGCACCTTTTGACCCAATTTTCTGTGAAATAGAACAGAGGATAACAATAAGATAAGTACTGTCACAGCTACATGTTGACCAGATCCATTAATGAGTACTTTTGAAATCGTCATAATTTTTTATTAAACCTTAGTAGAGCCTGTCCTTGGAATGTGATTCCACAAAATGGCAATAATAAAAATACAATTTTTAGTAGTTATTTTGTGACCTACAGCCTGTGTAATATATATCCAGTCTCTTCTACCCACCCCCTGCTCTGCCAGTTTTACATTATTTTCTTTCTTTCTGTGAGTTGCTATGAACCATTTGTTTTTGAGAGAAATTAAGTTGTGTTTTTTTTTTTTTTAATAGAAATTTCGGGATTTCTTTAATCAAAATGAGACCAGTGACCCAACAAGGGATACGTGCGTGATCCTCACAGTAGAAGGGCGAACGTTTCCAGTGGACATCTTTTATCTACAAAGGTTTGATGATACTTGGGTTCTCAGTGACGGTGGCTCACAGACCTGGCCTGTGTTGTGGAATAAGGAGCAATTAACACCTTTTCGCGGCCCCAAGGGCAGTGTGCCAGGCGGGGAGAGGGGTGTGCTTCGTGTCCCCTGACAGCCCCAAGGGCAGTGTGCCAGGCGGGGAGAGGGGTGTGCTTCGTGTCCCCTGACAGCCCCAAGGGCAGTGTGCCAGGCGGGGAGAGGGGAGTGCTTCGTGTCCCCTGACAGCCCCAAGGGCAGTGTGCCAGGCGGGGAGAGGGGTGTGCTTCGTGTCCCCTGACAGCCCCAAGGGCAGTGTGCCAGGCGGGGAGAGGGGAGTGCTTCGTGTCCCCTGACAGCCCCAAGGGCAGTGTGCCAGGCGGGGAGAGGGGCATGCTTCGTGTCTCCTGTCACCGACAGGACAGGATGTTCTGGAGCCCTGCTCAGTATCACTGCTAAATGCATTTGAATCTCTCGACGCTGATTTGCAGATTTCTGTGAGTCTGTGCTCACTGTCTCAGTGGGAAAGAGCCAAGTGGTGACAAGATTCCAGGGAGGAGGCTTCTTAGTCCTCAGAGCCGGGGTGGACAACCTGCCTGTCTGGGAGCAGCAGTAATGATTTGAATCCTTTGGCTCTCAGCTCTCTACATCTTAGCGAGAAGGCCTGGGTGACATGGAAGGGAGGAGCCCCCTTAGAAAAGAAGGGTCCATCCTAACTCCTATGCCCAGTCACCACATAGACGAAGCTCAGGGGCCTGGTATAGTGGTTGCTAAGTCCAGAGGTGTGATTCCGACTCCTGAGTTGTTCTCGCCGGACAGTGCATCCATTAGCTTTGAACACCCCACCCAGACTCGCTGCCATTGGTCAGGAGGGAACATGGAAGGAGTGTGGCTTTTAGTACTGGAACCATAGCCCTCAGTTTTCGCTGACCAGCCTTCTTTGCATGCTAAAGATGGCACATTTATGTGCGTGGGTTTTTATTTCTTTGCAGGTAAAGCTAAGAATCATGGTATACATGTAATCATGGGTTACTTATTTTGAGAGAGCGAGAGCATGCATGTGCTTGAGCAGGGGAAGCGCAGAGAGAAAGAGAGAGAGAGAATCTCAAGCAGGCACCACATTGTCAGTGCACAGCCTGACATGGGACTCGATCTTAGGAACCGTGAGATCATGACCTGAGCTGAAGTCGAGAGTTGGATGCTTAACCAACAAGCCACCCAGGTGTCCCTATGGATTACATTTGAATGCTGCCTTTAAAAAAAGGCAAAAATGGAGTGACGAGTGACTATTTTATTTATTCACATACTGTTTACCTGCCAGGCAGGCCCAAACTCACTTTCATGAGGCATTGCTGCCAGATTGTTAGGGTAATTAATCTATAATTAATGAGCATGTTCTAATGATGAATTTATTACCTACGTCTTTTCAGTCCTGTTCCAGATTATATCAAATCAACTGTAGAAACTGTGATGAAAATTCACCAGACGGAGGGAGATGGAGACATACTAGCCTTTCTTACTGGCCAGGTAATTCCACTGGAATTTTCTCTGATAAACAGACATGTTAAGGCAACACCAGAATTAACACAGGGGCCTGTTCCTCTACTTAGCTGTTTATTTCATATTTTATTGTATCTTGTGATTACTTAATTACATAAAAAAATTGTTTGGATTGATGTCATTCTTCTACTGACTGTATTATCAGGGCCTCATTAGCTCCCACCTGTTCTGTCTGCAGAGGGTTCAGCGTACTTTAAATGTATTTAGTTGATTCCAAAGTAAACGATGCAGTCAGCGGGCTGTTTTGTTTATGAGGAGGAAATACTGTGTTAGGTACACGTCGTGCGTGGTGTTGCTGCTGCATGCTCCCCCACCCCCACCCCGCTGGCGATACCGCTCCTCCTGGGGTGGGGCCCGGGGTGGGGGAGGCGAACGGGCACAGCCCTGGAAATCACCCGAACAAGCCCTGGTGCTCACTGAGGGGGGGGCGCACTGTTCAGAACCACCCTCCACCGTAGCCTTCTCCACCGTCGAACACTGTCCACAGTGCAGCCGTCTTTCCTGCAGAAAGCTGTTGTGATTTTATAGGTTACGGCTTGTCCGCATGTAGGCCACGCTTCGTTTGTCACAGCACATGAAAGCCGAGTGAACCAGTCATTGTTTTCATATATCGGGGGCTCTCAGAGTCCCTGCCGGTGGTACAGATGTCAGTAATGAATCCGGCGGTTGCAAATTTTCACCCCATAGGCACCACCGTTGAGTAGCGTTTGGTTAACAACCACCCCAGGGCAGTGTGTGCTCGCACTGGAAATCAGGAATCCCGCCACAGTAAAATTCCAATCCTGACTTTCATTTTCTTTCAAATCTGGTAAAATGACATGCTTCAGACTGACCTCCTGGTTTGATGTTTGTAGGAAGAGGTGGAAACGGTCGTGTCTATGCTCATCGAGCAGGCTCGGGCGCTCAGTCGAACAGGGATGAGGAGACACCTGCGGGTCCTCCCCATGTACGCGGGACTGCCTTCCTTCGAGCAAATGAAGGTGTTTGAGAGGGTGTCACGCAGCGTCAGAAAGGTGAGACTAATCCACTGACCAGGGCCCTTTGCAGCCATCTGTGATGTGGGTGCCCCTTTGCTGTGCACTGGGAAGGTTCTTGGTTTGTTTATTTTTCAGTTGAAGTGGAACTTGGTAAACAGGACGGTTCCTTTAAGACTTTTAGGTCCAGGTTTCTGTGCAGTAGATCTAGAGGCACACGGTAAATAGCGTGTTGCCAAAATCTCTAAACGTGTCCCTGCAGAAGGATCACTCTGGTAGCAGTTATCAGAACAAATGACTTCTCTTTGCCTCTTTTCTGTCTGCTTCATATTGTTCCCCATGGTACAGACTAGATTCCCTTACGTGACTGTCGCAGTGGATTGTGGTCAGTCAGGAACGGGAGATGGGTTACTACAAATGGTTTCTAAACCACTCATTTTAGGCATCAGCCTATAGAGCCAAGTTCAGATCAATTAATTCAAAGTGTGGTTTTAAAAATACTTAGCCTTGAGATTGGGGTGGGGAAGGGTGTTTTGAGAAGTGTTAATTGGAAGGAAAGAGCAGGCAGCCAGTATGTGTCCTGCTCATGGTCCTCTGAGCCGTGCTCCTCCTTGCGGTGGACGAGGAAGGCCCAGAACTGGCCTGAAGCTGGGCGTGCTGTAGATCTTCCTCAGCAAAGGGTGGAGAATACGGTAGGTGAGGGAGGGTCGGAGGATCCACTCCCAGTTCTGACCACTGGAAGAAGTCGGTCAGCGTCCTGGCCACTGCGATGGAGCAGCGCGAGTCTGCCCGGTCGCCCGTGAACTGTGGCCAGCCAGTCCGGAGGCTGTGCCTGCGCTCCTCCGGGCCTGGGTGAGGTTCTCAGCCTCAAGGCCCGGTCTTCTCCACTGAGGCATAAATAATAGCAACTTCGGATAGGTGCTTGTCTAGCTAAACTATTAAATGTGTGTTTTTATGAAATGATAGATGTGAAAGTGCTTTTAAAAGGGTCTGAGTGCTATTACTCCTGTTCCTTGCTGCTTCAGTGCCCGGTGCACTGGGAATAAAATGCTATGCCAGCTGGTGGCCCAGAGACTGCACGTGCTCTGGTCCTGGTGTCCTCCAGCCTCATCTTGAGCTTCCCTTTTTCCTTTGAACTGTTTCTTCTGCCTGGGTCTCTGTAGGGGGTCTACGCCTGGGACTGCTGCTTGTTCCTCAGGCCTCAGCTCAAAATCTTCTAGAGAGACTTTCCTTGGCTGTCCACAGTAGCACACCACATTATTATTATGATGATGTAACATATAATGAACACTTCGCTCAGCGATGTCATCTTATTACTCTGTTGCATTTTCTTCATAGTACTTGTCACTCTGAGGTGGTCTGCTTGTTCACGCTCACTCCTGGGATGCAGACTCTGGGAGGACAGGGGCCCTGACCTTGTGCGTCGCACATCCCCAACGCTTGAGCAGCACCTGCAGAGTACAGACCGATTCTCAGGAATGGTTCAAATGTGAGCAAATAAATAAGGATGTACGAGGTGGCGATGTCCTTCAGTTGTGCCAAAGGCAAAAACTTAACATTTGTTGAGTATTTATTATGGGCCAAGCACCAGGCTATAAGTACTTTATGTATATAGTTCACCTTTGATCCCCTCCACCACCCAGGAGGGGTGCATATTACATAGGTGAGGGACTGTGCAGGAAGTCGAGTAACTTGTCCAAAGTCACACCTTCAGCAGATTTCAAACCCAGGGCACGCTGACCCTAAAGCTCCTGTCCTTTCCAGTCTATTACACTGACTCTTACAGATTCTACACTGTTGGAAATATTGTCACTAAATGGTCTAGGCTTTTGAGTAGTTTCTTAAAAGTAAAAAGATCTAAACAACTCCTTTTTACTCTTCTTCCTGTGGGGACTCAGGTGATAGTAGCCACCAATGTGGCTGAAACCTCCATTACCATCAGTGGGATTGTCTATGTGATCGACTGTGGCTTCGTGAAACTCCGAGCCTACAATCCCAGGACGGCCATTGAGTGCTTGGTGGTGGTCCCCGTGTCCCAGGCATCAGCCAACCAGCGCGCAGGACGTGGTGGCCGCAGCCGTTCGGGAAAGTGTTACCGCCTTTATACAGGTTAGTGTGGCTTTCTTTGAGGGTTTGGACTCTCTCATGGTGAAGCCTCAGCACTGGAGAAGGTCACACATTTCCCCTAATGGGCAGAACTTCACGGAAAATCCAGACCCCCTTTGCAGGCCCCCTGCCCTTGGCCCCCGCTGCTTTCTTGACTCTAAACTTAGCACTTTTTTGCCCCTGCTTCCATTGGCCAGAGCTGGCCCATGCATGAGTCAACAGTTATTTGCCGTCCCCATTCCACCCTCCTGTCTGGGTGTAGACCTGACTGTGGCCATGTGACCTTGTAGCCTGGGCCACATGTCCTGTCTTTCTTACCTTTCCCTCAGCTTCATATGCTGCTTTCTTGTTCTGAGACCCCTGAGCCCTGTGAGGCCTCACGCTGGGTTCCATCTTGACCTCTGGCTCAGAGTGTCTTTGCAGAGCAAAAATAGGGGGCTCTGTCCTGAGACACTGACGGAGAACCAGTAAGTGCTCCGCTCCTGCTCTGTGCCAGTCACCATGTGAGACTCTGAGGGAACAAGATAAAATTCCGATGAAGACTGTCCTAGCCCATAAGGAACCTTCTCTCCAGCCTGAAGACGGCCTTGCCTTCAACGGCATCTCTAGAGCTCCTTTCTCTCTCTCTCTTTCTCTGCTCCTTTTTTGTGGGTGATGGCACCAGGGTGTCTCACAGGTGTCTAGACCTGACTTTCACACTGGTCTTAATTCCTTCCGCTGTCCAGTATCCATCTGCCCTCACTTCCCAGATCAGGGCTTTTGTCATTTGTTTCTTCTTTCCTTCCGAGAACCATCACCCTTATTCAGTCCTTGACGTTAGGCTTTTTTTGTAGCACATGTTTACAGAGGACCTGCTGTGTGCAGCCATCATGCCAGGGTTTGGAGACCCAGGGCCAGGAGAGATGTTGGTCTGTGGGTGTGTGGCGGGCAGACAGGGGGTAGAGTCGCCCCAGAAACAGATTGGCATGTTACGGTGTGACGGGGCTGCTGTAGCAGAATGAGTCTTGGAAACAGAGAGCAGAGAGTTATCCCGTTGGGGAGGGCTCCACAATCGACTATTCGTGCCTGATCTTACTGGCTGCCCAGTGGTCATCCAGGTGGAGGGATAAGCACCAGGCAGAGGGAACAAAATGTACAGGTACTTGGTGTGGAGGAGGTGGGTAAGGAGCATTCATGGGACATGGGGAGGCAGAGACTGAGGCCACAGTGGTAAGGCTCTTCCACCACTGAAGGCACTAAAGAGGAAAGAAAGATTGGAGAGGAGAGAACTGAGCCTGAAAGCACCTGCACATTTAGGAGATGAGACAGTTTCAAGATGCTTGAAAATAAATATATTGAGGTGGCATTCACATAACATAAAATTAACCATTTAAATCCACCAGGTGAGTGGGACTTATTACATTTGTAGTGTGCACCAGCGGCTCTGTGTAGTGTCAGAATATGTCCGTCCCTCCTTACCCACTAGGCAGATTCTTCATTCCTCCCTGCCCCCTGGCAACCACCAGTCTGTTCTGTCTCAGTGCATCTTTCTGTTTGGGATAGTTCATATAAATGGGATCATACAGTATTGACCTTCTGTGTCTGGCTTCTTTCAATTTAGCATAATGAGTGCTAGATGTTTTCCAGGCTCATCTCTGTGGTATTAGTACTTCATTCTTTTTTTTTTTTTTTTTTTTATGTTTGTTTATTTTTGAGAGAGAGACAGACAGAGACAGAGCATAAGTGGGAGAGGGGCAGAGAGGGAGACCAAGAATCTGAAACAGGCTCCAGGCTCTGAGCTATCAGCACAGAGCCTGACACGGGGCTCAAACTTACGAACTATGAGATCATGATCTGACTGAAATTGGACACTTAACCGACTGAGCCCCCCAGGCGCCACAGTACTTCATTCTTTTTGATGGCTGAATAATATTCCACGGGATGGCTATACCACAGTTTGTTTATCCATTCATCAGATGATTATTTCTACCTTTTGGCTTTTGTGAATAGTTGCGGCTATGAAAATGTGTGTTTTGAGTACCTGGTTTTAATTCTTTGGAGCATAAGCCTGTGAGTGGAATTTTGGGGTCATAGGATAATTCTGTGTTCAACTTTCTGAGGAGCTGAAGTTAATTTTAAAGAAGAAATGGCCAGCATTGTCTCATGCTCCAAAGAAATAAGATCGTAGACTGCAGACTAAAGATAGGCAGGTAGATTCGGTTGAAAACTCCCTGACTTCCTTAGCGGGAACAGTGTCAGTGGAGTGGGGTTGGGTAGGGCTCGCCTGACAGAAATGGGGTGCCTTAGCACCCAGCCTCTAGGCCGTCTTGGCTAAGCAGCTTCCAGATGCGCCTTCACGGAATGTGGCCCTGAGCAGATGTGCTCACGCC
The DNA here is from genome assembly GCF_003009895.1 of Hyaena hyaena. Classification (NCBI taxonomy): domain Eukaryota; kingdom Metazoa; phylum Chordata; class Mammalia; order Carnivora; family Hyaenidae; genus Hyaena; species Hyaena hyaena. Next base: position 2,828,046 of record NW_024080657.1, read on the forward strand.
CTTCACTGTTCCCAGCGCCCTCCAGGACTCATCCTCACCTTCTGCCACCGCCCACGGACCTTGCTCTGCCCTGCGTCCGCGCTGAACTGTGCTCTTCCCAAACATACCTTCTGTCTCTGCACACCCACTTCTCATACCTTTGGTACGTTTCCTCGGGTTGTTTCCTCTGCCCAGCCGGTCCCTCTTATCCTTCAAATCCTTTCTCAGATGGCAGCTTCCTCATGAAGTGACCTCAGGTGCTTCTGCTGATGACTGTGCTTCCTCCTTCCCTGAGCCTCCATTTTCCCTCAGGAGCCTCAGGAGGCCCGTTGGCTGGGACCCAGCCTTGGAGCTTGGCTGTTTCCGGTCTTGGTCCCAGCCCTTTCATATCCCTGAAGCTCCTCAAAGCTGTTCCCGCAGCTCCTGGCCCTGGGCCTTGTATACTCGGGTCCTCAGCAGAGTTTAATGGAGTGTCCTTGAACTCTTCAGAAGTGCTGTTTGCTGTGAGTGGTATCTCAGCAGGGCTGTCTCGTACTGATGACTTTGCTCTCCCCTGGTCAGCAGTGTGCTTGGAAAACAGGGCTGTCCCCAAAGCTATCCCCCAAATACTCTTGAAAGGGAGGGAGGATCCCTTTGGAACTTCCTGCTGTTGCCTGTTATTCTGAACCTTCCAGTTAGGCCCATACATTTGGCGATTTGTACCCATCAGTTCACAGAATATCGGTTGTCTGTTTCCTCAGAACATTTTTGAAGTTCTTTGGGGATAGTGCTATTTCTTCTTTTGTTGTTGTTTTCTTTCCTTAGTTAAGTAAAGCCTTACAATGTGCACGGAGGTCAGGGGAGCCTTGTGTTAGAGGGTGTGCACACTTAGAACATTGACTGATGTGAGAGGGATTTTGCGGGTGCAGCATGTTCTGTATAATCCGGAAGCTTTCTGAATGTCTACAAAAGTGATTTAATCCCTTCCTCCCTCTCCCTCCCCGCCCCCCGCTCCCCTAGCCCATTTGCCAGGCTTTTATTAAAAGACCTCCCAAAGCCTCATTCTCCCTACGCCCTCTCCTGTGCCTCCCATTCTTGGCATCTCTGTGCCTTGTGGTGCTTTTTCCTGTCGGCCACCTTTTGTTCCTGATGGGACACGTAAGCTTTCCTTGATCTGTCTAGGGCAGCATCAGATTCTGAGCATGACGTATGCCTGGCCTGTTGGTTTTAAAAGGTAGATTTGGACGAGTTTTGCTCTTTGTAAGATTTTATCATTTGCTATATTGTGGCTCCTGTTTTGGTGATTTGCTTTGAGCTTGTTCTTTGCTGGTATGTGCAATTCTGACCTTCTAGGCTTGCTGTGGCCCAAACAGAGGTAGTGGGGCCTGGGCACCCGTGGGGATTCAGCAGGTGCTTTTTGCTTTGACTTAATGTTTTGCTGACAAATAGCACATTAAAAAAAATCTTAAAAGGATAGACTTTTATAAAGATTCTCTCTCAAAAATAAAGAAAAGTGGGGGAGGCGGGGGGTCTCCTGGGTGGCTCAGTTGGTTAAGCATCTGACTTTGGCTCAGATCATGATCTCCCGGTTTGTAAGTTTGAGCCCCACATCGGGCTCTCTGCTGACAGTATAGAGCCCATTTTGGATCCTTTGTCTCCCTCTCTCTCTCTCTCTCTCTCTCTCTCTCTGCTCCTCCCCAACTCATGTTCTCTCTCTCTCTCTCAAAAAAAAAAGATATATTGTTTATAAAGATATAAATGGCTAAGGTGATTTCTAAATAGAGTGGTCTTTTCTGAATATGAAACAACTTTGTTTTCTGATATCCTATGCATCTGATCCTAGAATCTTGGAGCCTCTTATTAGAGAAGAAAAACTGTGCCTTGGGCATAACGATTGCATTTGACTGTGGCATTTGACCCCAAACAGTTCTGATTTCCTTTCCTCAGAGGAAGCCTTTGACAAGCTGCCTCAATGCACTGTCCCTGAGATGCAGCGTAGCAATTTGGCACCTGTCATCCTACAGCTGAAAGCGCTGGGGATCGACAACGTCCTCAGGTTCCATTTCATGTCGGTAAGTCCTGCCTTCTGTCTGGAGCACTCACGAGTGAGTGTCAGGACATTAGATAGAGCAGAGCACATCACTTTACCTTTTTATTTCCACTTAACTCATGTGTCGTGTGCTACTTCGCACCAGGCCCTTGCAAGGTATGGGGGAGTGGAGCCAGACACGGCGGATGCAGTGACCTCTACTCGTCTGCTGGTGGGGAGACAAGTCACTGGGTGATGACAGACGTGGGCCCGATGCTCTGAGACACAGAGGAAGGGCCCCCACCTGGTTAGTCGTGTGCGAAGTGAGACCTGAAACCCAAGTAGGATTTCACCAGATGGGGGTTGGGGGGAGCCAGGACAGCGAGTGTGTATAGGCCTGCGTGAGGGAGCTTCCCAGCTGGGGGAGAGCTGCAGGGGGCGTCCTTGTGGCTGATCGCATTCCCAATTATTTCTGGAGACAGGTTTCCAGGAGTGAAGTTATTGGGTCAAACGGCCATGGGCGTTTTGTACATCATTGACATGTGGCCAGATTGCTTTATACCTAACGTCTGGCAGTGCCCCATGCCCCTCTCATGGTGCCTCCCTGAGGCCGTGTTATTTTCTTAGAAGTTTTTGCTGATTTGATTAGCGGGAGGGAGGAAGGAAAAATATCTGTTCCTTATTATTTGATTTCTTCAGAGACAGTTAAAAAAAAACGATTTATTGTCCCCTTTATATTTCTTCTGAATTGTTAAGCCATTTCTCTGTTAGAGTTAGTGTCTATTGTGATTTTTAAGAGTCCTTTAATTATTAAAGACATTAACCTTTGTCTGTAGTATTTCTTGGAAATGGTTTTCCTAGTTACTTGTATTTTACTGTTTTTTAGTTTGTTTTTTAAATGTGCAGACGTTATAAATATTTCCACAGTAAAATTATTCTTTGTCTCTGTGATTTGTTCTGTTACTCCTTTGCTTATGAAACACTTCCCCATATCTAGGTCAGTTAATAAACATTTAGTCATGTTTTCGTTCTGAATTTTTATGATTTGAAGACTTGAATCTTAACTCTTTGTTCTGTCCTGATTGCATTGTTCTGTGGTGTGACAAGCCTGGATTCTCAGGTGATAAAGTCCCTAATGTCATGTATGTCATGATGAACTGGGTGAATGAAGGAATAGAAAATGTCGATCTCTGTCCTAAAGAAAATAATTGTGTGTTTACCAAAAGTGCAGAAAAAATACACTCTCCAATTATTGGTGTACGTACGAAATTATAAAGAAAAGATAACAGTACATGCAAATTAGAACCTCAAGAAAAGCCTCAGATCTAGGATGAAAGGAATATGTATAAGGGCAAAAAAGACGTATCAGCACTTGAGAAACTGCAGAGTTTTCAGGCATCGTTTGGAATTTGTGAGATATACCTACTGACGAAGGAGCCAAAGGAAAGGAAGCAGCAGAATAGGTGGACAGTGGATCGATGATGTTTAGCTTCTCCAGAAGACAAATAAGTGCGAACTGAGAGAGCTGTGAGGTACCGCTCTACATTAGTTAAGTGATCAAACATGAAGGAAAATGGTAAAATCCAAAGCCGGCACAGTTTGGGAAAGCAGTTGTATCCTCCGTTTCAGTCCTGGAGGGCTTTCTGACATTATTTTACGAGCCCTAGACATGCCGGGTATTTCTTCTCAAGGAAATTTCTCCTGAGAAATAATTCAAAAGAAGAAAAAAACCACACATGTGTGAACATGTTTATAGTATCACGGTATATCAAATTTGTAAATAGAATAATGAAAATCATAAACTTTTGGACAATTGAAGAATGAGGAATATACCAATTCATCTTTGTCTATTTCCCTCTGGTTATTTTCTCCTGAAACTGTGTTGTTCTTTTTTTTTTTTTTCTTTACAATTGAAATCACAGGGCACATGTAACTTTGTATATTTAGCAGTGTTAATTATGTAGCAAAGACCTGGAAACAAGTCCGTTGCCAGGTTAAAATGGCTCATTTTACCGAGTAGAACCTTAGTGGACTATCACGCAGCCATCCCAAGTAATCTCTGTGAAGTTCCCGTGGGTAAAAAAAAAACAGAAGGAAAACAGAAAATCGTACAGTCAGAAAAACAAACTAAAATTATGCAGTCCTTCCATCTGTGTTAAAACACAGTATTTACATATGCTCACACATCGGACGAGGCCAGAGAGAACTAGGTGTGTGTGGTTAGGCGAAAATACTAGGGATGTGATTTGGATTCAGAGACTGAAGGTCCCAGTAGCAGCTTTGTTTAGCTTCAGATTGCATGGCATTCTCTGTTGTTTTCAGAAATTCAGATTCCACGCACGTTATTTGCCTGCTGTGGGCAAGGCCAGGCTCTGGGTGGTCCGGGGTTGGCCACCGGGACTGCTGGAGCGGAAGGTTGAGACTATGGAGTAAAAAACCAGACATGTCTGATGAGAGTGGAGGAAAACAGGGAGGTTGCTCGCAGTAGGGAGGCATCCCTTCTGATGGAGGGGGGCGTGGGGAGGGCCTCAAAGGGCGATGTTTAATCAAGCTGAGGTTGAAGACCCAGGAGTACTAAGGATGCTGAGGAGAGGAAGGACAGCTCAGGGGGCGCTGACATGAATACAGGCACGGAGGCCGGGAAGTATGGGGCACTAAGAGGGAAGAGTAGATTTGAGCAGGAAATAGTCGCATTTTAGGTCTGGTACCCGAAGACATTAATGTAGGAGGATTTTTATGTCTTTACAGCCCCCTCCAGCACAGTCGATGGTTCAGGCGTTGGAGTTACTCTACGCTCTGGGAGGTAGGTATGCCTGTCTCATACATGTTCCCTGATTTGTTTACTAATAGATGGTATTAGCTTCTGTTCATATTAGGGCTCTTGGTATCTTTAGGAGTGGGATTGGTTCTCGCCATATATACGATCCTCTTAACAACCCTTAAGCTTTATTGAAATAAAGGTGGGATCATAATTAGATGAATAGTACATGAAGTCCAGTTATGACAATGAGTATATGAAACATGTCAGGACATCAGAAGCTGTTAATCATCATCATTGCAGCCACACTCTTGAAAGACATCTAGAAGAGTGCCTGCCAGTATCTCAGATGTTACCTTTCCAGACCTTTTTCTCAGTCCCTCTGCGGCATCCTGAAATCTCAGGCTCACTGTTGTCTCCCTCTTCCCCGTCATTCCGTTCCTGGAGTTCGCTGTGGAGAATTGGGTTGATGACCAGCCTGCGGAATTCTCTGGGGCAAGGAAACACCGTGTTATCAAGGAATCTCTATTCTCTCTTCTCTTGTAGTGTCGGATGGCCTGGGTGACTCAGTGGGTTAAGCGTCCGACTCTTCATCTCTGCTCAGGTCTTGACCTCAGGGTCGTAAGTTCAAGCCCCATGTTGGGCTCTGCGCTGGATAGGAAGCTGACTTTTAAAAAAATGTAGTTTTTATCTTAAGATAGAGAAAACTGTAGCCCGAATTCATCTCTTCAGGAAGTACCTGCCTTTTTCTATGAATGTTGCCCCGAGTGAGGATAATGTCTGGTGGTAGTGAGTTTCATTAGAGGTTTTGTCCTTTGAGGTTGTTTTGTTGGTTTTTAACATCTTTATTGAGGTATAACTCACGTCCCATGGAATTTACCCATTTAAAATGTACACTTCTGTGGCTTTTCGTATACTCACAGGGTTGTGCAGCCATCACCCCATGTTTAGAACATTTAGAACAGTTCCATCACCTAAGAGAGAAACCCCATACCCATTCAGGCTTGCTCCCACTCCCTGTCCCCTCCTCCTTGCAACCCTAGGCAACTACTAACTCAGTCTCTGTCTCTGTAGATGTGCCTGTTTGGGACATTTCACAGAAGTGGAGTCACATATAGGTGATCTTTTGTGATTGGCTTCTTTCATTCAGCACGATGTGTTCAGGTTCATATATAGCATGTGTTGATAATTCATTTTCTTTTATGGGTGAATAATGTAGCATTGGATGGATTGGATATACCAGATAATATCCTTATCCACTGGGCAGCTGATGGGCATTTGGGTTGTTTCCCCCTTTTTGGCTAATATAAATAATGCTGTAAACATTTGTGCACTTAGTTTTTGGTGGATATTCTTAGTAGCCATGTATGAGGATTCCACTTGCTTCGCATAGTAAATATTAGAGCAAGTTGCCAATGCCTGTTATTTGTGTTTTGTGTTAAAGTCGTCCTAGTGGATATGAAATGGTGTCTCGTGGTTTTGATTTGCATTTCCCTAATGACTAATGATGTTAAGCACTTTTTGGTGTGCTTATTGGCCATTTGTAGATCTTTCAAGAAACGTCCATTTAAATCCTTTGCCCACTTTTCCCTGGGGTTACTTTTTATTATTGAGGGGGTCTTTTTATTATTGAGGGGGGTCTTTTTATTATTGAGTTGGAGGAGTTCTTTATGTATGTATTCTGGGTATAAGTTCTTATCAGATCTGTGATTTGTAAGTACTTCTCCATCTCCGTGGGTTTGGCTTTTTACCTTTCTTGATAGCATCGTTGGTAGTACAAAAGCTTTAAGGACTCACGTAGTTCAGTGTGTCTATTTCTTCTGTTCGCTTGTACGTCTGGTGTCTTAACCCAAGACACCATTGCCCAGCCCATGGGCATGGAGATCTCTTAGGTTTTCTTTGAAAGGTTTTTATAGTTTTTAGCTCTTACATTTAGTATGTCTGTGATTCCCCCCCCCCTTTTTTTGATGTCTATTTATTTTTTGAGAGAGCACGAGCTGGGGAGGGGCAGAGAGAGGGGAGGACAGAGGATCCAAAGTCGGCTCTGTGCTGACAGCAGAGAACCTGATATGGGGCTCGAACTCATGAACTGTGGGATCAGGACCTGAGCCAAAGTCAGATGCTCAACCAACCAAGCCACCCAGGTGCCCCTGTGATCCATTTTTGGGTTAATGTTTTTGTATGAGGTCCACCTTCATTCATTACGTTTAAGATGCTTCTCTCTGAAGGAATAGCCAATCACTGCTGTAAAGGATCGTCAGTGGTCTAAAAGGCCCTTCGGTGGGTCTTCATCAACTCAGCCCAGAGCGAGTGTGAGCTGGAGTCGGTTCCCATCCCTTGTTCTCAGGTGTGTACTAGGAGCCTGAGAGCGAGCTTTCCTGCAACAGTCTGTAATGAGTATGAGAGAACATTGACTACATAGAAGTTTTTCATTTGGATTGATTTTTCTCTAATATAACACAATGAGAGTTAAAATTATTTTCTGTTTCTTCGCTGCCCTGAATAAGCTGGAGAAGGCAGGGGGAACCACCTGACTTAATTAACAGTTATGAGCTGAATTACCACCTTTCAAGAGATGATTATATGGGAACAGAAGGGAAATTACCTTTTCTGTCTTCCTCTGAGCTCTGCAGCATGTATTTTAACGGCACATCTTGGGAATAGACTCAACGGTAGTAAAATAACAGTCACTGTCTCGGGAATCCAATGCCTGCACATTGGCTAGTAGAGAAGAGGCAAGGAGGGATGTGGGGAATCACATTAGTAAACTGCCCAGGAGGTAGTTGGATGAATACTTCTGGTGCCTAGTGCCAGCATCCAAGAGAGATGTGGGCACGTGTCCAGATTCATAGTCTGGCCTCATGCTGGGGGAGGAGCAGAGGGTGTGGGGTGTGTTCTGGGACATCTGCAGTTGGAAAGAGTGGGTACTGGGGCGGGTGAGGGGAGTGGGAAGGAGGGGAGGCTGCACGGCCATTTCCTTGTAATTAAGTCCTTGAATAGAAGCTATGAGAAGTATCTGTTTATCAAAATTGGGTATTCAAGAGCTCAGAGGGGGTCTTTTCTGTTACTGTAATAGCTCCCTGGTGTCAGATGGAGTTTGGTAGCATGAGTCAGCTCCTGGATGCCTTTTCTTGCACACGTCATCTTTTATTCTGTTGATAACTACACCTTCCAACACAATGGTGCCTGTCTTCTGATTTTCCTTTTTCTTCTCCTGGCAGGTCTGGACAAAGACTGTCGCCTAACTGAGCCGCTTGGCATGAGAATAGCAGAGTTTCCTTTGAATCCCATGTTTGCAAAAATGCTGCTTGAATCAGGTAGGTGGAGACCGACAGTTCTCATTGATTCTGTCACAGACTTCGAATTTTGTCACCAGGCTCCTGCTCCCTGGGGAAGAGTCTACTGAGGAGCGAAAGAGCTTTCCCATAATCCTGTCTGATGTGGGGCATGTTGTTAACTTGGGATTCAGTGTCTGTCATTGTTACTTCAGCAAAAACTTTGTTTTGTTTTCTGGGGGCCTGGAACTAATGCCTGATTTATTTAAAAAAAAAAAAAGACAAAAAACAAAAACCAGGATTTTTTTTTTAATACTGTGGTAAAAAATACATAAAATTTACCATCTTAACCATTTTTAAGTATACAGTTCTGAGGCAGTAAGTACATTTGCATTGTTGTTCAACCCCTGTCACTATCCGTTTCCAGAATTTTTTCATCTTTTCGAACTGAATCTCTGTACCCATTAAATGCCACCCCCCCATTCCCTCTTCCCTCCACCCCCAGCCCATGCACCCACCATTCTCCTCTCTGTTGCTGTGAATTTGACTATTCTGGGAACCTCACTTCCGTGGAATCCTACAGTATTTGTCCTTTTGTGACTGATTTTATTTCACTCGATGTGCTGGCTTCTGGGGCTCGTTCATGTTGTGGCAGGTGTTCGCATGTCCTTCTGTAGGACTGAATCGTATTTCACTGTGTGTATGTGCCCTTCCTCTGTAGGGGACACTTAGAGTGCTTGCACCTTCTGACTGCTGTGGATGGTGCTGCTGTGAACGTGGGCGTACAGGCATCTGTCTGACTTCCTGCTCTCACTTCTTTTGGGTACATACCTCACAGTGGGGTTGCTGGCTTATCCAGTAATCCCGTAACGTCGTGAGGCCCCACCGTACCGTCTTCCCCGGAGGCTCCAGCATTTGGTATTCCCTTTGCCCGCACACAGGGGTCCCAACTTTTCTCACGCTTTCAGATTTTTGTGAGGTTATGGGTTAAGGGGCGAAAGTTCATAAGTTAGAGATCTTCTCATTATAGGTCAGAATCGTCCAGAGAGCATAGTTTATGTGTTTCTCCTCCCAGCCACCACCCCCAGCGGGAAGGGAGATAAGAATTTGTCCTGGCCTTTGGCTAGCTTGTGCATTCACTAGCAGTTTACAAAGCTGTCGTTCAGACCGAGCCAGAGCAAGCACAGTGGGAGTTAGCATTGGGGGGCGCCCGCATGACCTCAGGCTTACACTGAGAAGCGGGACTCTTAAGTTTGGGGTGGGGGGAGCGGATCAATCGTGAGGCAGGGGGCCGTGGGAAGGGGGCTGGGCAGTGCAGTTCGCTCTCACCGTCCAGTGCCCTGGGGCGCCGATGGCCACAGACCCTGTTCCCAGGGCAGAGTGCTGCCCTGGTCTATGTGTGCCTTGAGCTTGCCAGGTGAGGTGGGCCCGAGCCAGAGGGAGGCTACCCAGAGGAGGGTCCGGGAGGAGAGACCCAGCAGAAGGGACCCAGCCCACACACTCCCTGCTGCCCCTCCATTCCCTCTTGGGTTTTGGCCAGGATCCTCTGTCCATATGGGAGTAGGGAACCGGTGTAGAGTGGACCCCCTCAGTGATGTGGCACCCCCATCCCTGGCAGCTGCCTAGTGCAGAGGCAGCGCTTTCCCACAATCCTCCCAGCCTCCGTTCACTGGGGCCACACATGGGACGGTACATTCGGCAGGGAAGGGGCCATACGGTAAGCAGACGACACATAAATGTATGACTTCAGTTGACGCTGTGGGGTAAGGGGATAACAAGGCGTCTTTCACTTCTCAGTGACACAGTGTGTGTCTGAAATCAAACATGCTTTTTTTCTGTTTTATAGGAAATTTTGGCTGCTCTCAGGAAATTCTAAGCATTGCGGCCATGATGCAAATCCAGAATATCTTTGTGGTCCCCTCACACCAGAAGTCTCAGGCCGTGAGTGCAGCCTTCTCCCCAAGCCATTCCTGCCTGAGTCTTTTGCTTTGGGTTTTGCTTGTTGGAAGGCCCTGGGAGCCGCCCATGACAGGGCCGTGCAGAGGGAGTCTGTGCATTCCCAGTGTCTGCCTGACATTGTGCCTCATTCAGCTGTATCTTCGTAAACCTGGGAGGTAGACCCTGTTCTCATCATGTTTGGAGGTGGAGGCCCAGAAAGGTTAGGTAACTCCTGTGTGACTGCACAGCCGTGGGGCAGTTGCCTCTCACAGTCCAGAGCCGCCAGTCTTAACTGTGGCCCGCTGACTCCCCCATAAGGGAGACGGGCCTTTGGGCTGTTTGGGGACAAGCCTGGTGGTCCACCAGTGACATAAGGCATCGTGCCTGGGCACAGCAGGCTGGTTTGGGAGGAGGGGTGCTCTGGGCCAAGGACATGGCAGGGTCCCCCTCCCCAGCCCCTGAGGCCCCGGCTCCCCTGAGAGGGGTGGGCGCCAGGGAGACTGGGGAAGCCAGCCCTTGGAGGGGAGGCACGCTGGCCCAGGCGGTGGGGCCGGTGGAGGCAGCGCCCGCGGGGGCCGAGCCTGGGTGTGTGCCTGCAAGGAGAGGCTTTCCTGCAGGCTTTCCTGCAGGTGGCCGCCTCCCTCCCTGACGGGGCGTGTCACACGTTGCAAAGTTTGCCTGCCTCTGTGCCTGGCGGTTATGTCCATTTCCTCCTTGTTTCTTGTTTTTTTTTTTTTTTTTGCTTTTCTGTTAATCTAATGTTCCTGCCTCAGAACAGACAGGCTCATTTTCAGGCTGAGAAGCCTCAGGCCTGAATGCCACGTCAGAAACGGCAGCGTATCCCCTCGGCGCTGCTCCCCCTGCGGCCCTGCCCTCCTCCAGCGCTTCTTACCGCCTGCTCCGCTCTGCGTTCTGCTCCTTTCTTGTTGGGGTTTTGCTCCCACCCCTGCCGTGCTCATTGTTATACCCCAAGTGCTTAGGACAGCGCCTGCCTCTGGTAGTGCTCGGGACATGCCTGTTAATGAGGCATGGGGGGTGGGGTAGGTAGGTTGGTTAATGATGTGGTATCTGAGGCAAGGAGAAAATTGTGAAGATAGGTATGTTTCTGAGCTCAAGTCTGTATCGTATGTGCTGCTTCCTGAACTCCCGGGAGCAGGGTGGTGCTGGCCAGGATCTTACAGAAGGGAAAATGGAGAGATGGGGTCTGAGAGGATTGTGCAGTGTCAACCACGCGCCAGACAGCTGTCCCCCTCCCGGCCTCCAGCCCTCTGGAACTTACATTCTACTGGAGGAAGAGGGGTTCTTCCGGAAGCAGTGGTGTTGGCTGCACAGAGGAGGAGAGAGACAGTCCTAACATCAGTCTAATGTCTGTGGCCAGCATTACAGTGAATCCTCTTAACCCTGCAGCAGTCTTAATGGGTTTGATATCCCCCATTTTACAGATGGGGAAGTGGAGGCCGAGAAAGGTTAGCTTACCAATCCGGTTTTCAGGGAAGGCGGAGCTGGTGTTGGTGCAGACCGGGCCATGAGCTGCTTGCTGTATGACGTCGGCTCCCGGCACAGGAGCTCACAGGAGTCAACTTAATTCTTTCCAGATTCGAGTGCACCGGAGATTTGCTGTGGAGGAGGGTGACCATCTCACTATGCTCAATGTGTATGAAGCGTTTATCAAAGTAAGCACAGTTCCTGCTCCAGAGTCCCCTCCCCACCACTCGGGGTGATCTAGGAGTGAGGATTCCAGAGGTTCCGTTTATGAAGGAATGGCCCCGAGATGCCCACGTTTTCCTGTTAGATTGCCAGCACTTCGGATCCACGGGTGGGTCCCCTGCCGGAGTCTGTGGCGCGCCCTTGCCTGGCAGAACGCAGGTGTGCTCCTGGCCTCCCCTGCCTGGAGATGTGGCCGACAGCCGGCCCTCGGGGCCCGCACTCCCCACCCCCGCCCGGCCGCCGGGCATGCTGGGCTGCGCTGGCCGACGCCTGAGTAGCAGGTCCCGTTCTGTTTGCTGACAAATAGGCGAGGCCGTGAGTGGGACTCTCCAGAGCTGTCTCTGTGAGTGTGAGGTGGGTGACAGGCTGTGTGAGGGGCGTGTGGTGAGGACCCGCGTCTGTTCACACACCCTACCCGTGTTTGGCCACAGGTACTGTTTTATGGTGTTTTTTCTGTAATATTCTTAACATTTTTAAAACTCCGCAAATAATGCAGCTTGAGATTTTCACTAAAAACTGCTGAAAAGAGAGCTCTAAAGCTGATGAAACCCAGAAGGAACCTCTCATATGTAGGAGACGGTGGCAGGGGAAATTAGATATTTCAGGTTTTCTGTATCTTGTATTCATTTCCTAAATACTTTCTTAGAAGAGGAGAAATACTGAAATTTTGTTTTTCCAGAAATCTAAGGGGGATTATTCAGGTAATGAACAGTCTTCAGAAAAGCCCCATCTCTCACAGAGATCATGAATTATGAGTTACATCAGTTAAAATCCGTTTGTACCAGCACAGTGCGCCGTCTGTGAGCTGAAGCTTCCTCCACCAGGGGAAGGCGGGCACAGGTCTACACGGCGTTAGTGAGTCATTGCCTCGGGAAGTCGTCTGTGAATTACATCTTCTTATGTGAAACACTTTCCTTTCTGGCTTATAGTATAATTTCAGATGTACGTTCCCACAGCAGTCATTCCGTCTTCTAAGACATAATGATCGTACTTAGGAATGTAAGATAAAATTAAGTACTGTTGATAGAAAAATCATACTTTGGGGAGAAATAATAATTTGTAAATTATTTCTAGATTGGCAAGTGTTGCTCACCTGTAGTTTCACAGATTGATAAACTCAAAGGAAGTTGACTTACAAAGTTAATTTACAAGACCCATGGGGAGGTGGTTCTTGCTGGTAATTCACCGCTTGAGTGGGTGTTTCAGGTGGAAAACAACTCTGCTTGTCGGCAAGTCCTCGTTTGCCCGTGAGCGCAGGGAGAGAGCTGGGCAAGCAGTCAGAGCACACGGTGGTCAGCACTGGTTTAGGGAGATGGGGTCGGAAGGGGCCCATCGGGACCGGAAGATCTTGTCCCACTAAGGAAGCAGTGCGCCTCGCCGCTTGGCCGTGGTTGAGAACTTGTCCATGTGTCTCACTCACCCTCTGTCTCGGTCACCCTGCAGCACAATAAAAACTCTCAGTGGTGTCAGGAGCACTTCCTAAACTACAAGGGTCTCGTCAGAGCTGCAACAGTGCGAGAGCAGTTGAAGAAGCTTCTCGTCAAGTTTCAAGTGCCCAAGAAATCTAGTGAAGGTAAGAGCAGCCCACCTTGCCTGGGGACGCCCCCTTCTCTGCTGCTCACTTGCATCCCCAGACGTGCCAGTGCAGTGCTGACGGGCGACACCGGGCTCACGCCAAAATGCCTGTGTCAGTGAAATGCTAAGCATGTAGAAGTAGCATGTTTTTTCTAAGAAAGTCCATTTTTATTTCTGAGAGCTATTCTTTTTTTAATTGTTTTTATTATTTCTTTGTTTTGAGAGAGAGAGGGAAGGAGAGACCATGAGTGGGGGAGGGGCAGAGAGAGAGGAAGAGAGGATCCCAAGAAGGCTCTGCACTGTCAGTGTGGAGCCAGGCGAGGGGCTTGAACTCAAACCGTGATATTATTACCTCAGCTGAAACCAAGAGCCAGATGCATAACTGATCGAGTCACCTAGGCGCTGAGGGCTGTTCCTCTTTTTTTTTTTTTTTTTTAACATTTTATTTTTGAGAGAGACAGAGAGTGAGCAGGGGAGGGACAGAGAGAGAAGGAGACATAGAATCTGAAACAGGCTCCAGGCTCTGAGCTGTCAGCACAGAGCCCAACACGGGGCCTGGACTCACGAACCTCAAGATCGCGACCTGAGCAGAAGTCGGACACTTGACCGACTGAGCCACGCAGGCACTGAGGGCTGTTCCTTATAAAAAAAAAAAAAAAAGTTGCCAGGCTCTGACAAGCTTTAAGGATCATTAACATTCACATCATGACATGTTATATAGTTAATTTCCCCATGTAGGCTTTGCAAGAAAAATTACTTATAAGCAGACAGTATTTATGGTCATTCCATGTAAATTACGCTTTATTTTCAAATTCAGACATTGCTGATCAAGCCCATGTGTTAAGCCTCAGCAGTGCCTAGGGTAAGACAGGACTGCTGGGTAGGATGGAGCCACTGGCTTCTGGCAGCATCCGTGAGTGCCCTCAATCAAAGACCCTCTGGGTTACACCTTGGTGGGGCTTCTATAGCATTCCCTCACGTGATTCCCCACTGTGTGAGGTGTAGGTGATATTAGTGTGTTGTATCGATGAGTCGTCAAGTCCTAGGGAGAAATTCAGCTCAGGTCAGCAGAGCACAGCCGGCTCAGCAAAGCAGATCTGTAGGCCTCACAGCCGGTGCTCTTGAGGAGGTGACACATGTGCTCATTCACTCGGCCGTTGCCCGTGGAGGGCCTGCTACGCACCAGGCTCCCTGCCACCCTCTGTCCGCACTGCTGGTGCCCGCTCACATCCCTCCGTGCTGGGAGCAGGCCAGCAGTGGGCCGAGTGGTCAGTGTGGTAGTTCATGTAGTGCTCCCAGCAGTCCAGTGAAATACGTGCCACCCTTATCCCCGTCTGGTGGATGAAGAAAATGGGCGAAGGGGCAAAGAGGAACATGCTGAAGGCCATACAGGGAGTGTGTGGTGGAATCAGAACTTGAACTCAGGCAGTTTTATTCCAGAGCCTTATTTTTGCCTCTGTCGTAAGAGCAACTGATTACAAAATGGCCAAGATCCTGGTTCTGGCTCTCAGGAAACGGTGTGGCGAAGGGGGAGATTCGCGCAGATGGACAGACTGCTATGGTGGGAGGTCTTCAGTTCTCTGAAGGTAGAGGAGTAGGTCCCCCGCCCGCCCTGTAACCCAGGCGGTGGCGGCGGCTGCGATAGGAGTGCAGGGGGAAGGCAGTCCAGCTCGCCGGGCCCAGGAGGTGGTCCCGTCCAGTCCAGCAGCCTGTTCACACGAGGAAGGGGTGGCGGAGGGCACACGGGGCAGGGAGGCTGTGGGGACAAGCGCTGGGCGGGAGGCGCATAAGATGCTCGGAATACGGGGGAGCTCACGGGAGAGAGGAGGGTTGAAACTGGAGTGATGGGGTGAAGTTGGTGTCGTCGATAGAACCGGGAAGCTTCCAAAGGCAGCTGACTGGGGAGAAGTTAGTTATGACAGCCTTCCCCCTACACCTGTATTTCCTAACCTGTTTTTCATCATCAACCCCTCGGTCAGGAGAAAATTATGTTACATTAACATTCTTCCTAATGAGAGAAATTAAATACCCAGGAGAGTAAGATTCTGTGAGATAGGTTTGAACCATTGTAATATCTAAGATTTCCCCCTTCTCTGCCCCCAAGAGCCCATTTTCATCCCTTTGGAAGTGATGTCACCCTGATCATGATAAGAATGTATGGCCTACATAGAAAATTCTTTTGGGCAGCAGTTGGAGAGAAGAGACTGAATCTTGGATCAGATTGTGGTTAGAAATGCAGATTTGAGATTTATCAGTTCTGTGCTGAGGAACAGTAGAGAAAATCATGGAAACAGTAAATGACAAATTTCTAGAAACTAGAAACATTTAGAAACTAGAAACTTCTAGATGTTAAAGAGAAGGCAAGTAGTGAAAATATTTTCAGCAGATCTAAGAAATAAAAAATTAAAAAATTTATCATAGAATGAGTTCCTTTAACATGCTCCAGAAAAACACTAGTTTCTAAGTTGATAAATGGACAAAAGAACAGAAAACACAAAAGAAGACCCACAGATAGTAATTGATAAGCATACAGTAAAAGAATGGGTGGCTTTTTGCCAAAACGTTGCCGGTAAGACTGCAGTGAAACTGACCTTGTTCTGCGCTGTTGATGGCTTTGTAAATTCTACCTCCTTTTGGGACCTTATTTACTGACATACCGTATTTCATTGGATCCAAGACACCATCATTTGTAAGGCTTGCCGTTATTTTATGCACCACTAAGAAAGAAAAAAGTACCGCCAATTATAATTACAAAATGCTGTCCTGATTTCAGTGACTTAAGGGGGAAAAAAAGAGTGAGTCTCAGTTTCAGAATCCATGAGATACCGTATATCATAAGCCACCTCCATGACCCTCTCCTATGCATAATAATTTGGAGTGCGTCCAGTGGGAATCATCTCATCGGTGGTTAGGCCGCATCCTTGGAAGATGATCCTAGTAGCAATACAGGCACCAGGCAAAATGGAGCGTTTGAAAAATTGTGAAGAATTATGTGCCATCGCTCATGACCACAGAAATAACATTGTAATGTTGTGTCTTACGGAAGAAACGTTATCCCCACCAGATTTTCTCCTAAGAAGGAGTTCTTGGTTACTGGCCAGCCTGTGGTGTGCTCTCTTGGGTTCTGGTGCCCAGCCCTGGTCGGTTGTCCTGTGGCCCAGGGCAGTTGGGCCATCCCGAGTTAAAGGGACAGGTCAGTGCTTCCCTCAATAGCCAGTTGTGGGCGGGGGTGGGATGGGACCTCCATGCTCGCTGCCAGGGCAGGCATCTGGCATCAGGCGGCATGGGGCTGAGGCTGGTTCAGGACATGGTTTTGAGGAGGCTCAAAGCAGCTGTGGGTGGGGCCTCACAGCACAGGCCTGAGCACGCAGAGCAGAGGGCCAGCCGGGGCTCGCACATCACTCTGTTTGCTACTTCGTGCAGGTGATCCGGATCCCGTCCTGAGGTGCCTTGTTTCGGGATTCTTCGCCAATGCAGCAAGGTTTCATTCTACCGGAGCTTATAGGTAACTGGGACTTGTGAAGTCATTTGTTAAAGGAGAGATCTTAAAAATGACCCAAGCCCCTTAGCAAGCTGATGTGTCGGGAAAGTACAGAAATTAAGTTAAACAAGGTTTCTTTATCTGCCCGCTTCCAGAGGTGAGTTGAGATTAACTACGTAGCTTTAAGCATAATATCTAAACTTCATGGAAGTGATTCCCAAATATTCAGCCCAGAAGGATGATAATTACAAGCCTGGAGGCTAGAACTGTTTCTGTTCTCATAACAGAGTAGTAGAACTGGAAGGGACCATTAGAGATGATCTTTCCTGGAGAGGCTCCCTCGGCTGTTGGCGCTTGGCCTCTACAGATCTGGGGGCTGGAGACCGCGCCCTGCCCTGCTGTGGCCACAGCCGCTGTCTGTGGGCGTCGGCACGTGTTTCTTCCATCGCTGGGTCTGCCTCTTGCTGCAGCCCGCAGCCCGTTTCTTCCAGTTCCACTTTCTGGGCAGAAAATCCTGGTCACCGACGCCCCCCTAACCACACCAGAACCTCGCCCGTTCTGTCCAGAACTTCACCGGTGTCAGTCGCGGTGTTCCCCGTCCCGGATGCTGGGCTTCAAGAACGAGTCCGGAGTCGCATTGAGCGTCCTTATTTGTCGTCTGGCAGCCCGTCTCTTGCATCTTCTATGCTAGTGGCTGCCTGAGCCCCAGCGTAGCCCTCTACATTTACCTCTAGTATGTTCCGCCTGTTACTCCAGGGCAAGCGTTGTAATCCATGATCAGTGTCGTGGTTCTGGTGCCCATCGTGCGCTCCCTGTCCCAGCACTGAGTTGTCCTTGTTTGAAGCGACTCTGGGGAAGCCTGTGAGCTTCTCCAGTGAGTCCAGTCATTTTATTGTCATTTTGATTGTCCCACTTGCCTCAAGGTATTAATAACCAATTTCTGCTAGCATGAAAAAAATTCTTTCACTACAGTCCTTAAATATGGGCTGGATAACAGGGCTTCATGGTCAGTCCTTCCCTTTGAGACAAAAGTCCAGTGTCGATAAGCTCAGGCTCCCAGGTGGCACGGCCATGACCCTAGCATGCTGGTTTTATTACAGAGCCGAAGATGAGCTCACCCGTGGTGCTCGGACTGCTTCCCTGACACCCCGGTCCCTGGCACCCGCAGGAACATTCTATCATTAGGGTTTGGGCAGCGGCACCCTAACTGTCATGCTCTATTGTGATCAGGTCTTACTGATGTGTCTCCATAATTAGTTTTTTAATTAAGTTGAATCAAATCTGAGTTGGAATTTGAAATATGATCTCAGAGAAATGGATTGTCCAATACTGAGCCTTTTTCTTCCTATGTTATTATGTCCCCAGTAGCCTTTAGTTGTACTACTTTCTTTAATTAGAAAAGTTTATACAGGTAACCACACATATATATTATTTCTTTTCTTAAGGAAATTGCTTTGAAAGACAACGTGTGTAAGATAAACATAAACATGGGCAGAGCAGTATATTTCTCATATTTTTCCCCAAATAGCCACCTGCTGTTTTTTCTCCTCTTCCCTTTTTTGCGTGGCTTCTTCATGAGTTCCGGGGGGCAGGGGGCAAGGGGTCAGTCAGAGCACTAGGAAGATACAGAGAATGGTTTGCCGAGTTGAGTATGATCTACAGACACTTGTTGATAGTGGGAAACGTCTGTGGGAGAGCCCTGCTCCAAGTATTTCGAACTGCCTACTGACTAACTTCTTCTGTTTGCAAGGACTATCCGTGATGATCACGAGTTACATATCCACCCTGCGTCGGTCCTCTACGCAGAGAAGCCACCTCGCTGGTAAGCACCTCCTGCCCCTTAGCCTGCTAACCACTCAGGAGGCAAGGCCCGGTTCCCATTCATCCCTGGGACCCTGGGCCCGGCCCACACCTGGCAGCCACATTTGGTGACTTCTTTATGCTGAGTCGTGCGCAGAATTCCTGCCCTGTCAAACATTTCCATGTGCAGATGGTGATGTTCCTTTCCCCACTTGGGCGCTCAGCAAATGTTCGTTTCCACCCACAGACTGGATGCTAAACCCTGCACTGGGCACAGCAGTGTGGAGGCGAATCTGGGTTCTGGGCCACAGCCCTGAGGCTCTGGCGCCTCAGGAGAAGGGCCTGGCCTGATGGGGTGGGGGGCGGGCGAGTGTAAAGCACCGAGGCTGGCACCTACTGTGCCAGGGAGGGTCACGGCCGGGTTCGTGGAGGAGACGACATTTGTGCTGGGCCTGCAGACAGGAGTTGTCAGGCAGGAAAGGATGTGAAGGGATACAGACTGAGGACGTGGCAGGAGCGAAGCCATGGGGACCTAAAACAGCCTCTTTTCTGGGAAGTGGGGGTCCTTGGTGTGACTGACTCGGCGCAGGCCTGTCCGCCAGTGGTCTGTGAGGTGGCGCGAGTCTGTGATGCGTCCATGCTGGAAGAGGCATGCACTCAAGTTAAAAGGAGGCATTTAGACTTTTTTTTAAAAACATTTATTTTTTTTTGAGAGAGAGAGAGAGACCAGAGTGCGAGCAGAGGAGGGGCAGGGAGAGGGAGACATAGAATCCCGAAGTAGCTCCAGGCTCCGAGCTGTCAACGCAGAACCTGACATGGGGCTCGAACCCACAAACCATGAGACCATAACCTGAGCCCAAGTCGGACACTTAGCCGACTGAGCCACGGAGGCGCTTCACGTGTAGGTTAAGTTTTTGCCCAATTTATTAATATAGAACTGGAGCCTCCCTTTTGTATGTCTCTTTAAAATTTCATTTTTCTAGTAATTCATTTGTATTGTGTTTTACAAAAATACTGCTCTCCCAATGGATTGGAAGATTTTATCTATTTATTTATTTTTTATTTTTAAATGTTTTTTTTATTTATTTCTAGGAGAGAGAGAGAGAGACAGCGTGAGCAGGAGAGGATCAGAGAGAGAGGGAGTCACAGACTGAAACAGGCTCCAGGCTCTGAGCTGGCAGTCAGCACAGAGCCCAACGCGGGGCCCGAACCCACGAACCGCGAGATCATGACCTAAGCGAAAGTCGGACGCTTAACTGACTAAGCCACCCAGGCGCCCCATGGATTGGAAGATTTTAAAACCACAGCTGGTCCTTACCACAGCTAGGTGGAGAAGGCCTCGGCAAGAGCGGGCCATGTGTGGAGAGGGGAAGGGGGATCAGGCGGGAGAAGGAAGAGGGCAGGAGGGCCTGTTGTAAGGTACTCAGCACCCCAGAGTACTGGTTTCCAAAGTGTCGTCTCCATGTGAGCATCCGAGTCACCTGGAAGCCTGTTCAAACGGAAGGTTTTCAGGCCTTGCCCAGCCCTTCTGAATCACAAACTGGGAGGGGGTCCCACAGCCGGTTTTAACAAGCCCTCCAGGTGGTTCTGCTGGGGGTCAAGTGTGAGGTCCTTTCCCCAAGACCAAGGAATCAGACTCTGTCCTGTAAGCAGTGCGGGTCCCGAAGCGCTGAGCCGGCGGGGCCTGGTCAGTCAGCCCTGGGTTTAGAGATGTCATCCGATGTCAGGGGCCTGGGGGGCTCAGACTGTTGGGCGTCTGACTTGGGCTCAGGTCGTGATCCTGCGGTTCATGGGTTCAAGCCTCACATCGGGCTCCGTGCTGACAGCACAGGGTCTGCTTTGGATCCCCACCCCCACCTTGCTCTCTCTCTCTCTCAACATTAAAAAAAAATTTTTTTTTTTTAAATGTGTTGTCACTGTCCACTGGTGTGCAGGATGAGTTGAAGAGGGAAGCAGATCTCTGTTCTGGATCCTTTTCCAAGGGTTTGCTGACTTCGGGAGGACTAATTTGGGAGTTGCTTAATTTGGGAGACTTCTTTTTCCTGCTTCATTCCCAAGGAGCCCCCAAGGGCAAAGGGAACGCGGCTGAATAGGGCCGGTCCTGAAGCAGCCCCATAACCTTAGCGGGGTGGAGGAAGCACCCTTCCCTCCTGCTTCTGCAGAGGGCCCCCCTTCCACTGCATCTGACCCTCAACAGCCGATTACTTGCTGACCTCAAAGGGTGCATGGCAGCAATGTGGCTGGGGTGTTCATAGTTGTTAGGGGGGCCCTGAGTCAGCAGTTCAGGTGCCTCAGAAACTGATAGCTATCTAAAAATGCATTCTAAAATCTGGGGATTTGAAATTATCTTCTTGGTTTTTTGGTACCTTTCACCTCAGCCTCAGGCCGCTCCCACCCCCTCTTTTCCCCTTACGTGGAGGTGTAATTTATGCACAGTGAGCGTATTGACAGCTGTCCACACTCGTGTCAGCCATACTCCAAATAGGACAGAGAATGTTTTCGCCTCTAAAAACCTCCCCGTGTCTCTTTACCGTTAATTTCCATCCCCTTTCAGAATCAGGCAAGACTTTGCTTCTGTTTTCTAGAGTTTGGTGCTGTGTTGAGGGTTCTGTAAATGCAGACCGAGAATCCAGAAAGGTCTTGTGCTGATAACTGAGATGTTCTGGCAGTCAGGCTGAGTCTCCCCTGTGAACTGGACCCACTGTTGCTCAGCCCTCCGGTCCTGTGGCGCGAGGGGGCAGCATGGCTGTGGCCGCTAGTGTCTCCCTGGCACACAGGATGGGGACCTGGCGAGGGGCAGGGAGACCCGCCGTCTCCCGTTGCTGTGGCTCTTGATCCTGCTCGTGAGATACAGCAAACCCGTGTTGTCTCCTGGTTGCAGGGTCATCTACAATGAAGTCATACAGACCTCCAAGTATTACATGAGGGACGTGACTGCCATCGAGTCTGCCTGGCTGTTGGAGCTGGCTCCACACTTCTATCAACAAGGAACGGTAGGGGTGAATAGAGACCGTCCCCCAGAACCACCCGTTAGCCGCCTCTTCCTGTGTTTATGGACACATCGGTGCTCCATGCTCACTTAATGCCCACATCTGTCACCCTCAAAAGTGCACGGGGTGGAGAGGCCGCTGTGTTTTGTCTCCCCCGTTCAGGGTGAAAGCACTGTACCGTTTGCTCACAGGGACATGCATTTAGAAATTCTCCAGAAATAACCCCTCTGACCCGAAAGACAACAGAGAGGATGTATCCTCAGCTCTTCCTCTCTCCCTCTGCTTTTCTTTCTCCCAAAGAAATTGTATCCCACTTTGGACCACGTTCACAAGGAGTGGCACAAATGCATTCTGACGAAGATGGCCTCACAGGGAACACATAGGCGTGCGAGCATGAGCCTGGCATGCTTCACGCAGCCGCGCTCCTCTCCCGTGACAGACCCCCATGGGGCCCGCAGTGTACTGAGCCTCATCAAGGGGTGTGTGGTTTTGTGTCCCTCATTTTCCCCCAAAAGGGGCCTCTTCGTTGGGGCGAGTGGGGAGGGCTGTACATTCCTCTAATAAGGTCTTTGACTGAGTGCGGGTTCTCTCTGGGAGGCTGGTGTGACAGCGGGTAAACCAGAGCTCGCCAGCCCCCCTTGACCCTCACTGACAGGTCTGTGTCATGCGGTTCGCGGCAATGTTCCTTGGAGTCACGTGTCCTGCAGTTACCGGTGTGGTCAGAGTGAGGTCTGCCACCTTGCCGCTGGCTTCCTGTCTGAATTAGATTTGTTTTGTTTTTCCCTGCCTTGCCGCCTGCTGCCCAGTGTCCCAAAACGGTGGCTTCAGACACTTTGTTCGGTTTTGCCACTGTATACCCCAGAAAGGAGAGCCCCGAACTTGCTATGTCATCAGGGCTGTGGCCGGACCACAGTGTTCTCAACCCAAAGTTTGGATTGACGGGTGCATTTAAAAATTGGGAGAGGTCACAGTAAATATGGATTTCAAGTTTCTCTTAGAAGAAATGTGAAGGCTGCTGGCACCGGGCCTGTGTGACCGACCGGCAGCAGTCAGCAGGGGTGAGGAGCGGCTGCCGGGTGACTGTCTGTGTCCCAGGGCCCCAGTCCTGCTTCACTTGTTTATTAATTCGCTTGCTCATCCCCTGGACACATTTGAGTTGTGGCCCCATAGATGGAAAGCTCTTCTCATCTCTTCCCCTCGAGCAGTGTCAGGGGGATTGTTCTTCTGAAACCTTATAGTATTTAAATCTCATCCAATCAAATGAAGACTATTTCGGGCCTGTGTAGCTCTTCATGTGTCCTCATACCGGCCCTTCAGCTCGCAGCGAGGTCAGCTGCAGGCACCGATCCAAACTCAGAGCGCGTCCTCTGTGCCGGGCGGCCGATGAGAACACACCCAAAGTGAGAGTGCGTCTCCCGCTCAGAACCTGCGGGAGGGGACGTGGGGAGAGGCGCCGGCTGGGAGCCGAGGACGACGCGCTAGGGAAGCGCTGGTTCAGGTCCGAGCGTGCGGGGGTTCCAGGTCTGAACCTGAAGCAGTCTTGGACCTGTTCATCCCGGAGAATGGGATTAACCTAGAAGCTGAGTCGTTTCCCCTTCTCCTCTCAAAACCACAGTTCAAGCCCAGCAAGTTCAAGAGCAGATGGGCCCAGAGGTTTGAAGAAAATGACCCCAGATTTCTGTGCCAGTCTCTTCTCCAGGTGCCTGTGGGCCAGCATCAGTCCATTGTGATCTCTGCCTGTGGTCAGGGTACTTTAGAGATGCCCGGGCCACTACAGGCCACCTGGTGCCACGCCTGCACGGTACAGGCGGAGGCCCAAACCCCCGCCCCCCCTCCCCCGAGAACGTTGGTCCTTTCTTGCCCCAACAGTTCAGAGGTCCTTCTGTATGAACTTGCCCGGAGTGAATTGATTTCTCTAGGAGCCCTGCAGGTCTCCAGTGGCTGCCCACGTGTGGCAGGTGCTCCTTTCTGGGATGTGCATAGCACCCCGTGGCCACCCCCCACCCACAGATGACCCCCGGCTCTGTTCCTGGCACCTTTGGTGACTCTCCATTGCTGTTTTCAGAGTGTCACTCTCACCCTGTGTAGGGGCCTGAAACCGTCCAGAGTCGGCTGTGTTTATACCCAGTATTCTTGTCAGGAACAAGCACCAGAAACGGCACAGAACAAGCACAGACACGGTGACGTCATCCTCACTTAGTCAGAGGGGTCACACCGGCTACAGTGCAGGGAGGAGAGAAATGACCCCCCGCTGGAGGGAGCGGGGTGACCTCTTCAGAGATTCGCCTTCTTGTCCTGAAATGGTGGGTCCTGATTCTCAGAGACGCCCTTGGGATGTAGGGAAAACCCCCCAACTGGGGCCTTTGCAAGAGCCTGTTCGGGTCCTTCCTCCAGCTTACGTGGTTAGAAGGTGACTTCTTGCAGCCCATTTAGACGTGTGTCCTGCTTGCTCCATCAGCTTGTACTCTGTACTTGGGGGGTGTTAGTCTCTCGCACTCCACGTCCTTTCAGGGCCTGCGGATCCTTCAGCGTTGGCGCTGGGCGTGAGCGTCCTGGGGCCTGGCGGTCAGGCTGGGCGGTCCTCGTGTGAGGATCGCACTGCGTGTCGGGGTGACACGCCTTGGGGATCCCTGGTTGGTCGTGACTCTTGAGGCGGCTCCAGGGATCCCTCGGTTGGTAAACAGGTCCGTTAGTAAAAACGTGTGTTGACATACTCTGCCTTAAACGCATATTTTATGATTTCCAGCACTTCTGACTTTACCTTAGAACAGAAGTCTGATTGAATCCCAAAGTCTCATCTGATGCCCACGGTTATGTTACGTGCCCCATGTTAGACCAGTGGGGAGCAGCGTTTCTGAAAGGAAACAAGGTGTCCTTTCCTGGTGTGCCTTCCCTGCACGCGCACTGACAGGGCGCTGCGTGGGGGTCCGTGTGCTGAGCCCATGCATCTGCATATGGAGGTACTTGGTGAAATGACGGCTCTCCTCGTTCCTAAGGGGAGGACACCTTCCCTTGACTGCTCGCAGGAAACCCTGGGAACGCAAAGTGACCTGAGCACAGACAGTTTCGCTGCAGTGCCGTCCCCAGGGCTGGGGCTGAGGGAGAGCGTGTCCCGCTGATGCCTCCCTGCAGAGCCTGGACGGGCAGACGTGGCCAAAGCCGGCCGGGCCTCGGGCTGCCGTGTCCAAAGCCAGCCCGTCGCCTTTGTCAGTCACCTGGGCGTCTTCTCTGCAGACTGTTTCCTGAGGGGCACGGTGTCTGCTGAGAAGCTGTGGGCCAGAGGGCGGCCTTGGTCATGTGTGGGCATTATGTTGGAGTCCGGTCTCTGAGCGCCGCTAACTCTGGTGTTTCTTTTCTCTTGCAGCATCTGTCCCTCAAAGCCAAAAGGGCCAAGGTCCAGGACTAGTGAGCAGAGCTCGGCTGCAGCCACAGGGGCCTCGGCACCCTCTCCTCCACGCTGTGATCCCCCAGCCTTGGGTGCTGAGCGGGCCCCGACTCACGTGGACTCTTCCCGCTGCTCTGAAGTGGGCCGCGGCCCGTTCACTCGCCCCTTCCCTCCCGTTGTCCTCCACATTCACGTTCCTTGCTGGGGCTCCTGGGGGAGTCGTGCATGGGCAGGCACCCCGCTGCGCTGCACCTAGGCTGAGGGGGGCGGGCAGGGCCATGCTCTCTGCTTACCCAGCAGCCTCGCCGACCCCCATGCCACTTCCAGCAGGCACAGAGTTCCAGCCCAACTTCGTGGGGAGCGAGGAGGAAGGCTAGCCACTGCGAGCCGAAGCGCTGTGTAGGCTGGAGGAGGCCTGCTGGGCTGGCTTTGCTTCCCCTGCGGGGGACAGCTGGGCTGACCGACAGAGTCCCTGCCAGGTGTGACCAGCATGCGTCTACAGAGGGAGGAGACCGCACTGTGGTTTCTGCCCGCGTCCCTGAGGCGTGTACCTGGCGGGCACAGGGGCTCCCCACCGAGCAGCTTCTCTTCCTCCTCTGTGCCAGGTCCCTGTCTGTATGTGCAGGAGACGTGCAGGGCTCAGTGATCCGTAGACGGGACTCGCGTGCACTGTCCTTTGTTAGCAAAGGGTTTCTCTCTTTCACAAGTGGGCTTAGCTTTCTGTCCACGTCCCACACCACATCCTCATGCCGCTAGCTGAGCACCACTGAGCTCGTCAGCTCAGACCCCGTCGGGAACCCTCTGTTGCAGGAATCCATAACAGTTTAGAGGCTCTAAGCTTCTGTAGCTCAGGAATACAACTTGTGTATTTGGTTTTTGTTTGCCTGGGTTCCATGAGAACACCGGGGCAGCCCCTCCAGCGGGCCCTGGTCTCAGTGCTGCCCCGGGGCTGCTTTGCTGTGATGACGTTAGTGTTTCAGCACATGCTGATACAGGTTTTTTTCCCCTTTCTGATTCAGTGACCTTTATTTTAAAAACATGTAGCTTGAAAATTTATTTTTGTACTGATCTTAGTTTGGACGTGCCACTTTTGGTGCCAGATACGTATGTCATTTTTATTTCCATTTTGTAAACATGTAAATAATAGTGATAACTTGTTAATAATAGTAAACCTTTCTACCTAAAGTAAATATGTTCCCTCCTGCCCATGGTACTTGTGGTCTGTATTTACACGTGGTCCAGTGAATTCTGAGAGAGGCTGGAGTTCGCTAAGAAACCCCATGTCTGGCGTAGAGGAGCCTTGGAGGCCCCAGGGACTCGGAGAGTCTCATAAAGCAAGGTCAGTGTGGCCGTGTGCCCTCAAGCGCTCCTTAGAGCAAACCATGGGATGTCGTTTAAATAAAGTCCTAAAGAGGTGCTAAGTTTTGCCAGTTCCTGATTGGGATCTTTCTGTACACAGGTCAGTAAAGTCTAAATTTAGGACCAGGGCTGATGGCGATAAGCTGCTGCAGAGGTGGGAGGAAGAAAAGGCACAGGACCCACACTCTCCGGGGTGAGGCTGGGGGTCCGGAACTGGAGAGAGTGAATGGATGGCAGGGGTGGGGCGGTGCGCAGACTGGGCGGAGCTTGGCGTCACTGGCCACCTCTCCCTGGGTGCCTGGCTCAGGGCACGTCTGCCTCCGTATCTCAGGGCAGCCCTTGGGGTGGTGGCTGTTACAGGTGGAGGGGGATTGTCACTGTCCTAGGCGCAGCCAAAGGCCTGATCTGGCTGAAGGCCCCCATCCTGTGTATGAATAAACACGTAGTCTGTCCGCCAGCTGCGTCCCAGCCTGGCAGAGAGAGTGGGGACCATGGCCATAGTGGCCCGATTGCCTGGCACCTCAAGATGGTCCCTGTGTAGTCTCATGACAACCAGTCCTCTCGGGGCCATCAAAGATTTTCAGGTGGTTGGAGTGAAATTTCTACAGCACTGTGTGTCTTCCTTTGAAGGCAGGTGAGAAGGTGGAGGGGAGTGTGTGCAGGAAGCACGCCGGAGGCAGTGGTGTCCTGGAGGCCTGAGGTGGAGTTTTCTTTGCTGGTGGCTCTTTTCCTGTTGCCAGTCTCCCTGAGGGTGTGACAGTGCTGTCACAGGGGCCCTGGCCCTGTGCTGCTCACTCAGTCCATCAGCACAGGCCTGGGCACCCGGGCTGTGTGCTGGTGACCAGTGACTGGGCTGGTGGGCAGGCGAGAACTCCTCAGTGGGAGGGGCCGCAGAGGCCACGGTGGCCCTTAGAGGCCAGGGCAGCATCCAGAAGAGGCTTCCCTACGACAAGACCCTGTCCTCATGAATGTAGATTGTGCTCACCTTCCGCCCTGTCTGTCCTGTCCAGCTGAACGTTTTACTTTGGCTGTGAACTTGGAGGATGCACAGGCCCCAGCTCCGTGCTCATCCACTGTTGCCCAGCATCCGAGCAGCCTGTGTCCGCCACTGCTTGCACTCGGTGGCCCGGGTGCTGCCATTCAGCTGGGCCCCTCCCGGGCCTTCTGCCCTGTTCTCAGCTGCACTTTGCGGGCCCCAGTGCCGACGGGCTGGCCGGTCCCTTCGGGGGGGGGGGTCACGCGGTGCGGCCACCACACTTTTCCCGGCTGCCCTTCCAGAATGAGGGACGTGGACTAGTGAGCATTTTGAAAAGCTGGAGTCAGTCTGTAAGAGACCTTGTAGTCTTTTCTCTTTTTTCTTTTTTTTTTCTTTTTTTTTCTTATTTGGTGCTACATGTTCCTTCTCTTAGAAAATGATGGCGATAATTAGATGGTAGTTTGGGAATGTATTCTTTGGAAAAGTCCCAACAATCTTACATCAGTCTCCCCGTTAAAAACGAATCCAGAACAGACACAAAAACTGGTTGATGGAATCCACAAGGCGGGGAGCCCTTGGGGTGTGGGCCAAGCAGATCTGGGGCCTGCTGGTGACAACCCTGGGAGAGGCAGCCTGCCTGCGAGCGCCTAACTTTCAGCAGCAGCTGTGAGATGACCTTGATGTAATTGGAAGGATTCAAGTTAGCGGGACTCAGCCCCCACATCCCTTACCTCATCTTTAGATAAGATCAGACATTTTCCACTCTCTCATGAGTCATCTGGAGTCTTCCTCAGCCTTCGGAGTCGTGCTGAAACAGGATGGTGGAACTCTGCATTTCCGTTTAATCTGTCACCGAAACTGGAAATAGCCAATTAAACCGTTTCCCATGCCGCTGGCCACTTTGGGTGAGTAGCGGAGCCCGCGGCTCTTAGAGACGGCGTGTCCCCAGGCCCTCAAGGTCGTTGCTCCCTTTGGCAAGCCAGGATGACATTCCACTGTCTGGCGGGTCACGGGGGTGTTCCCCTATGCTCTTGGGTGGTAGTGAGCTTGTTCAAACAGGCCGTCTCCTCGCTCTGCAGGGATCCCAGTGTGGCGCTTGCCCCGGCCCTGGGCTCTGCTGAAGGCACTGAGCACGCCAAGGAGGCCGGGAGGCGCTCCAGGGAGTCAGTGCGGTGGTGCCCCAGAGCCTCTGTGGCCGGACAGAGGCCCGGCACTGCTGCTGCCCACGGCTTGCCCATCAACCGTGGCCTGGGCAGTGGCCCTGAATCCCGAGGTCCAGGCTGGGCTCTTCACCGGCCCGGGACTCACGGGGCAAACACTTATGTGATCCAAAAGGAGCCCAGGCTCCCAGCTTCGTGCCCTCACCCCTGGCCCCCATGGGCCCTGAGGGCAGGATTGGCTGATGCAGACTTGCCTGTCTGCCCTCCGCTGGTGTATTTTAGTCTTTTCTTTCCTTCCCACTTGCTTTCTATTCTGTTCTGCTGTAACTGTGTTTACTCTTAGCACCTGTCGCTTGCCTGCACTGGTGCCGATGCTTTGTCCCTTTGCTCTTTCCTGCTCTGACTTCTGCACTGTTTCCCTTTCTACCGTGAAACGTGAAGAAGAATACAGATGTGTGGGCTCTGCATCATTTTTATACTTTTTTAAAAAGTATTTTTACCTTGGGGCGCCAGGAGTGGGTCAGTCGGTTAAGCATCCAACTTCGGCTCAGGTCATGATATCGCAGCTCAGGAGTTCGAGCCCCATATCGGGCTCTGTGCTGACAGCTCAGAGCCTAGAGCCTCTGCTTCCGATTCTGTGTCTCCCTCTCTGTCCCTCCCCTGCTCGCACTCTGTCTCTGTCTCTCTCAAAAAATGAATAAACATTTTAAAAAAGGAAAAAAGTATTTTTACCTTAGCCTATGTTTTAACTTTTTAAAAAAATGTTTAATGTTTTTATTTTTCAGAGAGAGAGAGAGGGCAGGGAAGGGCAGAGAGAGGGAGACACAGAATACGGAGCAGGCTCCAAGCTCTGAGCTGTCAGCACAGAGCCTAATGCGGGGCTTGAACCACGAACCACAAGATCATGACCTGAGCTGAAGTCAGATGCTTAATGGACTGAGCCAGTCAGGCGCCCCATCTTGATTTTTTTATACTTTTTCATTTGTCTCTAATTTTTATTTTGTACTTTTGGGTACAAAAGGTAATCTCATTAAGTTAGGTGTTTGTTCTGTAAATATTTTTTCCATTACTTTCATTTTAATATTACTAGTTATTTTTAAAATATTCATTTGAATATTTAAATGGGGCTGGAACCCACAAACTGTGAGATCATGACCTGAGACACTTAACCAACGGAGCTGCCCAGGCACCCCTATTACTAGTTATTTTTAGTGTTTATTTTGAGAAAGAGAGTGTGTGAGCAGGGGAGCAGCAAAGAGAGAGAGAATCCCAGGCAGGTGCCATGTACTCAGCATAGAGCCCCACACTGGGCTCAGACTCGTGAACTGAAACTCACGATCATGACCTCAGCCGATATCAAGAGTTGGATGCTCAACTGACTGAGCCACCCAAGCGCCCCTTAATATTACTGTTTTTTAAACTCACCAGCACAATTTACTTTCCATTTCATTCCCCCTCCATTTCTCACCTCCTGTTAGATGTTAGGCTGCTTCGTTTGTCTTTATGGTTGGCGAGAGGCCCCACTGTAGGTGTGGGAGCTGAGAGAAGAGCATTGCAGTGGTTGAAACGAGCAAAGGATTCACTGCCAAGAAGAGACAAGGGACTCCCACAAGGCAACAATCCAGGGACAACCCAATAGATCAAATGGGCAAGGGGAATGAACAACTTACAAAAGCAGACCCCAAGTTCACCCAGCCCATGAAGAGAGGTCTCAGTCGTCTAAACCAAAGCGACAATTGGTGCTCTGCACCTCTCAGATTAGTAAAAAGCGCCAAGGCGGGCAACGCCGAGTGTTGCCAGAGATGTGGGGACCCCAGGGCAGTGTCAGTGCGGCCACGCTGGAGAGCCACCATGCCCCACAGCCCAGAAATTCTGTGTCTGGATAAGTGTTCCCAGCAAAGTGATCACCTGGGTCCTTGAGGAGGCACAGGTGAGGAAGCTCACCTGATGGGGGTGGGGTAGGAGGGGCCGTAGCGGTGGGGGGTGGGGTGGGAGGGATGAGTCACGTCCATCAGCGGGAGGGTGTTTAGGGGAAAGGTCTGGATGACACTGACTACAAAATACTACAGAGCAGTTTCAAGCCACAGACAGCATACAACAGGTACCTCAAGAATAGCTGGAAAAAGTAGGAAATAAACATGACACTACCGTTTATAGCCACTAAAAATGTGCAAAAGAATACAGCGTTTGCAAAACGCACAGATGTGCGTTATAAGGGTTGCCTGTTGGGGGGCGGGAAGAGAGTGAGAGTGAGGAGTGGGGGTGAAAGGAAATTGACCTATGAAACAGGACAGGATGGAAGAAGGAGCCTCAGGTGTTCTTCAAGAGACCTGGATCTTAGGGCATTTATGCTTTCTTATTCAGGCTTTTAGGCAGGTTTACCTGTGGCCCAGATAGGCGCGGCTTATGTGAAGTCAATGTCAGCGAGCCTGGGGCCTGCCTCCCAGCTCATATAAGAGCCGCTTGTGTCCCCGCTGTGATGTTCTGGTGAACACCACGGAAGATTGTAATGCTGACATTCCTTGCTCAGCATCCTGAGTGTGTTCTGCTCAGACATAGGCTCTCACGATGCGTCTTTATAACACTTACCCTCCACCCCCTGCACGGTGGAGCTCACTGGCAATCCAGACGCCAGCAACAGCGACAGGCCTTGTACGGCGACTGAGGAGTGAGAAGCAGGCAGCCCCACGGGCCCTATCGGTAGTGGCAAGTGAATTTGCTGGAAAAGTCCCCCCTACCCCCCGACTTATGCACAGACAGACTGCTGGACTGGATGATAGCTGGTGTGATTTATCTGGGCGAAGGGCATCCGTAGGACAGATGACATCACTGTGAGGCCTTCCTGCTGGTCTGCATCCTTAAGATGGGGTTTATGGTTTCAAGCCCCCCCCCCCCCCAGGGCCTCTGGTCCCTCCAATCGCACTTCTTGGGGCCCTACTTCTAGAACCTCCTTGCTCTCAGAGCCGGCCTGGATCACGGCGAGGCTAAAAAGAACAGGACAGGACAGGGTTCTGACGGTCCCTCGATGATCTTTTATCATCCAAGCAGGGTGTAAACTCCAGCTGTGTTTGCTGTGCAGAGGTGTGGTTCCTCTCCCCTGGCCATTGACTTGTTCGTCACTGAGGCCCTGTCTCATTATCGCTGGTGTCTGGTTTTCCAAGAATTGCCCTGAAGGAGAAATCTGGGCCAGGTTAGAGAGGCAACATGCAAACTGGAAGAAGCCACTAGGGAACCTATGAAATTTAAGTCTTACCCTAAACTTTTTATTGCTTGGCGCAAGGGTGTTATAAATCATCCTGGCCTGGGTGGCAGACTCAGAAAGAGGGCAGATTCTGGAACAGTTACCTGTCCCAGTGGTGAGTGGGGTCATGGAAACCTAGCTTCTAGGGGAACAGGGAACAGGAAGGTTTCCCGTTCCGGGATTTATAAATCAAGGTCAGCTCTTCTGAACTGTGACGATGCCTGACCCAGTTCTGAGTGGGTTCAGAGGGAGGAAAATTTTTACGTTTGGTGTTTGCCAGTTGGTTAGTGCATCATTCTAGCCGGAATTGGGATTAAAGGCCCTGCCTCCTGGTGACCTCTTGTGAGTGCTCTACTTCCTGTGCAGGCAGGTCTCTGACAGCCACTGGGTGCGGGGATGACTCTTGCCACAAGGACACACACCATTGAGCACCTCTGGGTGCCTCCTGAGTGGTGGGGCCAAGAGCACTGAACCCTGAGTCAGAAGACCTGGATCTAAAGAGCAACAGCCAGAAACCTTTATTGAAGTCGAATTTACATGTGATGAGTGCCGTCATTTTAATTGGATAGTTCAGTGAGCTTTGACAACTATATGTAGCACAAGTGACCACCTACATCAAGTGTAGAACATTTCCATCCCAAAACCTTCCTCACGACCCACGATCTTCTGTTATCAGCTCCCTTCCCCAGCCCCCAGCTTAAGGCATCGCTATTCTGCTTTCTATCACTATGAATTACTTTTAAAAAAAATTATTTTGGGGGGGGCAGGGAGAGGAAGAGAGAGGATCCAAAGAAGGCTCTGTGCTGACAGTAGAGAGCCTGATGCGGGGCTCGAACTCAGGAACCATGAGATCATGATCTGAGCTGAAATCAAGAGTCAGATGCTTAACAGTCTGAGCTTCCCAGGTGCCCCCACTATTAATTATTTTTACCTCTTCTAGAATTTCATATCAATGGGATCATTCAGGTCTGGAGAAGACCCGGATTTAAGCCCCAGGCCCACAGAAAGATAACTATGGGGACCTGGGCAGGGTGCAGTTTCTATCTTGAGCTCAGTTTCCTTATCTGTAAATTGATAATAGTAACTTACAACATTCACTCACTCAGGTGTGCACTGGCTCGAGGTAGTGCTGGGCTGGGGATCGTGGATGATCGGGCTCTGCTCTCTCAGTCCCACTGAATCCCTGCCCAATCCCACCACACCTATCCCCGCCTCCCACGATCTCAGGTCCTGCACCCCAGCAAGGAGGACTCACTTAATTTAAATGAGAGGTACATGGGGCGCCTGGGTGGTGCAGTTGGCTAAGCGTCTGACTCTTGATCTCGGCTCAGGTCATGATCTCACAGTTGGTGAGTTCAAGCCCCACATTGGGCTCTGCGATGACAGTATGGAGTCTCCTTGGGATTCTGTCTCTCTTCTCTGCCCCTTCCCCACTTGTGCGCATGCTCTCTCTCTCAAATAAATTTAGGAATAAATAAATGAGAGGTATGAGAACACCCCAGGAAGACTGGGATCAGGGGATGAGCCCCCTAGATGGGCAGAGATGGCTAGGGCATGAGCAGGGGAGAAGGATATGTCTCTAGGCATCCACAGAGGCCTGGACTGGGGACTTCCTGGCCCTGGGGACACTGGGGCTTCCCTGGGAGAGAGTGTGAGCCGAGGCATGTGGGGCCACAGGAGGTTAGTGGAACAGACACACTCAGATCCACCAGGAGCAAATCTGGTGGAACCCCCACCTCCCCGGCTCAGACCCTAGATGATAAGACACACACCCACATTTGACACACCCAGAACAACTTTGAGATCAGAGAGCTGCAAACAGGCAGGCACACTCCAACATTCAAATATGTCCTGGAGACGCAGCCCTGAACACAGCCAAACACCTGCATCCCTGAAGCACATATTGAGAGAAGAGGATCCCACATTTGGGCTGCACCCCTTCCTTAGCCAGAGATATGGAGGGTCCTCAGGGTGGCCCTGAGTTCCTTCCGGTAGAATCCATCAGACTTGCTCATCTGCTCAGCTTTGGAAGCCACAGAATGGGGCTGCACCGCCCTCTGCTGGCCATATGGTGGTAGTGACTCCCCAGACTGGGCGGTCCATGCCTGCCTGACAATGGGCTGCGGGAAAGGGGATGGTGGTTTTGGTCCCTTGCTTCTGGCACCTGGCAGAGCAAATATGGAGGGGCAGGGGCAATGTGAACTCTTCCCCTGTGCCCTGAGCTCCCTGCTATTTCCTGAATTACCCACCTTCCCCTGTAAGTACTGTAGCCAGGGTGCAGGGGTGGGAGAGCACCTGGCTCTGGGGCTCCCAGACAGATCCGGTTCAGCCCCTCACCGCTGACAAAATCCAAAGGCAGAGAAATGAGTGGAGGTGAAACAAGAAAGGAATTTATTTCAGTGAGGGCGACACCGGGAAGACAGTGGACTAATGTCTCAAAGGCTACAAAGTGCCGAAAATACTTCCAGGTTTATATAAAGAACTTGTGGGACAAAGATTTGTGGGTATGCGCAGGTGGGCAGCGAAGGTCAGGTCGATCATTGTCCTCGGGTCAGTCCTGCAGGGTCCTGCCGGCTCTGGGCAGTCCTTACTGCTCGAGGGGGTAGTTTCTCTTCCCATCAGGGGATGCTTTGCCTGCAGAGTCTTTTGTCTGCGTGAAGAGATAAGCTGGAGAGAAAAACGTACTCAACTAGAAAGTTCGAGGTCAAGGGCCACTGGAGTGGCTCAGTCAGTTGAGCATCTGACTCTTGATTTCAGGTCAGGTCATGATCTCACATTCATGAGTTTGAGCCCCACATTGAGCTCTGTGCTGACTGGAGACTGCTTGGGATCCTTTCTCTCTCCCTTTCTCTCTGCCTCTCTCCCTCACTCTCTCTCTCTCAAAAAACAAACAAACAAAAACCTCCAAACAAAAAACCAAAAAAAAAAAAAAAAGGAAGAAGAAAGAAAGGAAGAAAGTTTGAGGTCAAAACGGAAGTGGTTGTAGTCCTCTTTCAGGACCTGGATTTGAAAAGAAGGTTGATCCAAGCTGTGAAGGTGTTTGAGCACATGTCCTGCAGCACCCCCTTTCCCATGGCACCGTCCCCACGGCCCCCAGGATTCCCTGGGGAATCCTTCCTCAGCCATCTTCCCTTGACCAGGATACGAGGACCCACACCCTGAATCTGGAGGTGAAATCCAGCTCCCGTGTCAGGAGGCCAACTACCGGAGGCCAGATGCTGGCTGGAGAGGCCCGTAGCCCGGTGGAGCCCAGGCTCAGCCATCCCTGTCTGGAGCCAGGATGCTCATGAAGATGTCCTCTTGAAAGGGACCCCCACTCCCCTGGCTCAAACTGTCTGGGCCCCAGCCCTTGGAATCACCTGAGCTTGGCTGAAGCCCCAGGCATTCTGGGGCAGAGACAAGCCATCCCCGCTGTGCTCTGTCCAAATTCCTGGCCCACAGAATCTGTGGGCATTCTTGTACCACTAAGTTCAGGTGGGTAGTTAGGCGGCCCCCGGCACACCTTGCCAGTCTACCACATCACACCTGGGCCGTGACAGGCTCTATGGCCTGAAGCCTGGGATGGAAATGGAGCCCAGCTTGGTAGTGCTGTTTCCCCGGAAGAATGACCTCCTGCACCTTATATGGCTAACCATCCTGGAGGTCTGGGGGTGACCTGGTCTCTCCATGCTCCTTCAGTTCGGACCTGCTGGACCCGTTTATTCTCATGGGAAAGCCGTGCTTTATGCAGCAAGCATTTTGCCTGCAGGGAGTTGGCACACTGCGACCTGGAATTTCACAGTGGAGTAATGGTGGGATTGGAAATGGACCCGAGGAAAGTTAGGGACACTGACAAGGGCAAGGTTTCAGGGACCTGAATCTCAAAAGTCCACGGGCCTAGCCCGAGGAGGATGCAGCTCACCGGGCGCGCACCCCGGAGGCTTGCCTGTGCTCCCAGGGGAGCCCAGTTCTGGCGGGAGTTGCGACAGCTCAGGCAGAGGCGGTGCTGCGCATAGCAGCCAGCAGGGGGCGCTGGCGTCCTGCGTTTGCGCCACCGGGACAAATCTATCTGGCTCTGGCTCCTACGTGCCCGGTAGTGCCCAGAGCCCACCAGACTGGCGTCCCTACCCAGCGCACGTTGGCCACCCGTCCAAAAGGCACGCTCCCAGCTGCCCTGGTCCCGGTCTGAGCGCCTCGGAATGGAGGGAGTCTCCCCAATGGCCCATGACAGTCCCCTGCTCTGCCCACTCTGCTTAGGCTGGACATGACCCACCAGGTCCTTCAGTCGTGACCACCTCCTGGAGGAAGGCATGAATCTTCCCAGTTTATGGGTCTGGTTTATGATAATCGTAATCAACAACAGAAATCAAATGATACCAGCTAAACTTTAAGGTGTTTTAATTACCTGCTTGTTTGGCCAGGCACCTTCAGAGTGGGGTCAGGGTGGGCCGCGGAGGGGGGTAAAGCCAGCCCCCAGGTGGTGGCCATCCTCATAGACCCCTGCTCTACCATCAGGGCCCTTGCGGACCTGAGGACCTGGTAGGAGGAACAGATGTGCCAGAGTCCATCTGAAGGTCCAGGGGGATGTCAAAACCACCCAAGGTCACCCTTTGTCTGGATTTCTATCCATCGCAACTGTCCTTCCTGTGACCTTGAGTGGCCACAGTGCCTGGGTCACTGCCCAGGAACAGGAGACCTCGCACCTACTAGGAAGCATTGCCCAAGGTCATGGTTCTCAGAGCTACAGCCTGATCCCACAGCTGTGTCCATCTGGGCCAGGGCCACGAGGTTGAGGCCACGGCCGTGGCTCGGCCTCATCCCACTCCAGGCCCTGGACTATTGGACACCAGCCAGTGAGCAACCCCATAGATGGGAGCGGGGAGGTCCCTGGCATACAGTAGTGCGGCAACACGGTTAAGTGCCTGGTTTTTGGAGCCATGAGGCTTGGGTTCAAGCCCTGTGTCACCAACCTACCAACTGTGGACCTTGGGCAGGATTCTTAAAACCTGTGCCTCAATTTCTTCAGCTTTCAAAGGAAGATGATAATAATAGTGATAATAATAGTGTACCATGTCTGTATTAATCATGCTTTCTATTCTGTGTGTGTGTGTGGTTTGATGCTTTGACATCCTGGGCTTTGTGCACACCAGGAGGACTGCCCAGGGCTGGCCAGTTTCTGGGGACGGAAGCAACGTGCCCAGAGCACAGCTTTCATATGCAAACACCTTTCCTAGCCAAAGCCCACACCCCAAGCACACCTTTTTCTTTCTTTTAAAAAATTTTTTAAATGTTTTGTTTATTTCTGAGAAAGGGAGAGAGACAGCATGAACAGGGGAGTGTCAGAGAGAGAGGGAGACACAGAATCTGAAACAGGCTCCAGGCTCTGACCTGTCAGCACAGAGCCCGATGCAGGGCTTGAACCCACAAACCGTGAGATCATGACCTGAGCTGAAGTCAGATGCTTAACCGACTGAGCCACTCAGGTGCCCCAAGTATGCCTTTTTCTAACACACCGGAGCCAATAGTCCCCTGGCTCAGAGACCCCAGGGCCAGGTACCAGCCGGCCCCTATAGCCTGGAGCCTGCAAAACTTACCCAAACTAACCAATCCTGAGCTGCTTACCTTGCCTTGCCCATTTCTTCCCCAACAGAGCCTCTGGGCTGGCTTTCCCCGGGTGCCACTCCTGTGGACTCTGCTCATCCCCACAGTCACCTGCGAGGTGTCCTCTGCTCCTCCCTCTTGGGAACTGTAACGGGTTCTTCTTTCAAGGCAGTTGCCCTTGGCGTCTGACCCTGCCTGACTCCGACAAAATCCCAGGCACGTTTTAGAACAATGGCGGAAGGTTGTTGCAGGAATTAAAAGACTTTTCTAAAGTGACTGCTAAGCAAGACGTAGCTTTTATTATTACATCTCCTCTGTGCTCTCTGTACCACCAGCCTCCCTGGGGCGGGCAGGGGGGACTCGGAGCTTGAATGCAGTGTGGGAAGCGGCCAACACCAGGTTCCCCGGGGGAAGGCCAGCCAGGGACTCACTTCCCCGGGCAGTGGCGCTGACCCCCAGGCTGCCAGCGAGTGCCAGGCGAGGAGGGCTCTAGAAGCCAGTGGAGGGAACTGCCCTCACCCCATTTGGCTGCAGGGACTGAATCTCTGGTCAGGGTCCCTGGCAACGCCCCCCCCCCCCCCCCCCCCCCCCCCCCCCCCCCCCCCCCGCAGAACCTTCAGCCCAAGTGGGGAAATTGTTTGTGATCATTCCGTCTAATGATAATTCACTGAGTGCTTTCAGTGACCGGGTACTTCTATCGGCTATTCTCAAGCTTTTTAGTCTCGAGAGCTCCTTACACTCTTAGACATGACCTGGGGTCTCTAAGAGCTCTGGCTAGGAGAGGTCGAATGTGTCACCATGTGCCATGTGAGGAGTTAAACCTGAGAAATTATAACCATCTTTGATTATAATTTATTTAAAATGACAATCATAAACACATCACATGTTAACATAAATATTTTCTGGGAAGTGACTACATTTCATAACACAAAACATTTAGGGAGAAGGCAGTGTGGTGGTACAGTTTTACAGTTTTGCAAATCTCTATCATGTTAGAAAACAGCTGGGTTTTCATAGCCGCGTCTACATTCAGGTTTCTGAGACGTCACATGTCACGTAGTCTCTGGAACCTTCCACTCACTGAATGTTAAAAAAAAAAATCTTTAATTGGGAGCAAAAAGCCCAAATAGCATCTTTGTATTATGGGCATAGGTTTAACGGGAACGGACACGCTGGAAGGGCCTTGGGGGACCACAGAGGTCCCCAGATCATACTTTGGAAACTGCTGCCTGATACACTCAGGGGTAGGTTCTGATATGTCCCACAAATGTTGAAACTGAGGCACAGGGGGTTGAAGCAAGATCATACAGCTGGGGTTCAAGTCCAGGACGCCCGAGAAGGGAAAGACCTTGACTTTGGTGTCTGTGGCCCTAGCAGTCAGCCCTGAGAGTTGGGGCAGGGGCTGGAGCTGGACACAGATAAATTGAGACCGGCAGGATGAGCCAGCTGGAAACAGAGCCGGGTCTGTAGTTGAGGGGGGGTTGGGAGGGGCCCGGAGGGATCCGTTAGTCACCAAGTGGTCTTGGTGACAGGGCTGGAGACGGCAGCTGGCCGCGGATGCAGCCTCGGGCTGGAAAATCAATAGGTGATCAGCGGTCCAGGGGCACCGCTGTTCATCAGGTGCGTGGAGAGGCAGGGGCGGGGGGCGGGGGGCCTGGAGGAAATATCACTGACCCCCGGCAGGATTGATCAAACAGCCAGACACCCAAGGCCAAACTCACTAATAAAGTGAGACGTTCAGCTCAGCCAGGCGACTGCTGGCTGAAGGTCTTAAAAAAACCGCTTAGCTGGGGAGTTCTTGCTAAACTGTCTTTGTTTCTTGAGGCCGGTGGGAGGGAGGACTGGCTGGGGGGGCGGCCTGGCTGGGCTGCTGTTGGGCCAGCATTTTGTGGCTTGAGGCAGGCCCTGGACCACGGAGCCCGGGGGGCCAGCGTGGCACGTGTGTGTGGGTATGTGTGGTCACTGCAGCACGCACCATTTACACACAGCTTGTGTGTGTGCACAGACGCACGAAGCGTGTTCACATGGCACGCACACAATGCATGCGTGATTTAGAACGCGCATGCACAAGCGTGCCCTGCGCGGGCACGTGCTGCAGCCCACACTCTGTTTGTAGTTGACTGTGGAGCATGTGTACTTGTGGGTTAAACTCTGTCTTCTTTTTTTTCATGAATATCACCACTTCCTCTGCCTGTAGAGGTGCCATATTTGTTTTTTGAGAGAGAGAGAGAGAGAGAGAGGATGCAAGTGATTGAAGGGAAGAGAGAGAGAGAGAAGGGGGGCTCACTTGATGCGGGACTAGAACTCATGAACCGTGAGATCATGACCCGAGCCAAAGTCAGATGCTTAACAACCGAGCCACCCAGGCACCCCAAAGTTGCCACATTTGTAATGACAGTCCCGGTTATACCGGGGGAGGGTGTGGGGGGACAAGTGGGGATTGGAAAGTCGTATCTAAAACGCTAAGATGTGCCGTAGAGACTGTGAACGTTAAATGGGAGTTAAGGAATGTTTTGGCCAAGAGTTGAGAAAGAAGAACGTGGGAAGTGGGAGAATGCCAGGGTCGCTGGGATGCGGGAGAAAGTTAAAGAAGAAAAGGATGTCAAATGGCATGTTGGGAAGTGGTGTGGTGGGTAATGACTTTGGCACCTTGGCTCCCTCTGAGGCATCCAGGCACAGAAAGAGTAGAAGGACCTTAGTAACTTCCTGAGTGTTGGACTGTGTTGTGTGTTAGATGTGCCGCCATACTGAGCCTGGCTTATGGGCACGCCGAATTTTTGGGGGTTAAATAATGAAATTATTCACATTATATGTTACATTTTATGGAATGCTTCTGTGGATCGGAGATTGTACCAAGAGCTTTCCATGTGTCATCTCCTACTAGCCCTTGGGGGGAGGTATCACTTTTATTTCCATATTCTGGATGGGTCCTTTGGAGCTCAGAGGTGTAATCGCTTGCTTAAGTCATGCGGCCAGTAAGGGACCTAGGGGTTACCATCACTGCCCTGGTCATTATTTCAGAATCCTTGAGGGGTGCAGTGTGGGTGCTAGGGACCCGGCTGCCAGGACACCTGGATGGAGGAGGGGACATTTCCCGTCACTGTACCTAGCCCTGAACTTGGAGAGCAATGCCCTGGGGCTGAGCATTTGACCTGCACCCTCAGACCCTTCCCCCACCAGCAACTGCGGCCTGTCCCACCCTCCGCCCCCTCATCCCAGAGCCCCCAGATGGGCCCCATCTTCTGTCGGTATTGTCGAGAGCCATGTGGGTGTGTAGGAAAGTGTTAGGAGGGTCCTCTGACTCTGGGAGCTGACTAACTGGAGCGTGGACATCCGAAACTCTGAAGCTATTGAGGTTTTATAAAAGCATAGAACAGATTCACCGAGAATGACTGAGGATCTAAACCACTGGATAAATGTAAAACCACATTTTCTCAAAATATGGTCCCTGGACCATCTGTATTGATAAACATGGGGATTATCGGGTCCCTCTCAGACTCACTAAACCAGAATTTCTGTGGCGGGGACCAGGATCTGCATTTATAAGACAGTCTTGCATAATTGCTCTGCACATTCTAATTTGACCCTTTGTATTTGCCATTCCCTCCGTGTGGGATGCTCTCCTCCCGGTCTTCCTCGGCACACACTCAAACTCCTTCAGATCTCTGTGTGAGGTGATCTCAGAGATGTCTCTCCTGTCCGCCTTACCCAAAATAATACCCTTTCATTCTCAACCCCCTTACCCTGCTTTATGATTTATTATTTATTTTCACTGCATGGATCACTAGCTAAAATTACATATATATAAAATAGAAATTATACACAGCAATATGTGTCATGCATCATGTTCTCTATATCGTGTGCTATATATCACGCATATGATCTTTTCATCAGGCCTTACTTGTCAAGATTTTGGGAATGGGAAGGGCTGGGGCTACGAATGAACTATGTGTAACCACATTTTCCGAAGGCAAATCTAATGGAATTCTAAAATGGTAAAACAGGCTTCAGAGTCTCAGGTCTTGGCTTCCTTCAGGCGAGGGTAGGTAGAAATGG
Organism: Hyaena hyaena; assembly: GCF_003009895.1. Lineage (NCBI taxonomy): Eukaryota > Metazoa > Chordata > Mammalia > Carnivora > Hyaenidae > Hyaena > Hyaena hyaena. Next base: position 2,869,314 of record NW_024080657.1, read on the forward strand.
AGAGGTAAAGAAAGAAAACCATTTTCTGCCTGTTTGTTTGGTTTTCTGATGTTTTGTTTTGTTTTTGTAAGTTTTGACTGGATCCCGATTTCCAAATATAACTATAGATATAGATTATGAATTCAGAGAGAAAAAGGTAGTGACAATTTTGTGAAAAATACGTATGTATATACACATATGTATGTACAGGCTTACCTCATCTTACTCTGGGGGGAATAGAACAGGCTTGACCTTCTGCCACCTGAGGAATGGCAGGAAGAAAGGCCGTTTTATTGGCATAATTAGGAGATTAGAGGGTGTATTGGCTTGAGTAATGGAGCCCCCAAAGATATGTGTGTCTGGAACCTGGCAATGTGGTCTGCTGTGGTCTAAATGTTTATATGCCCCCCAAATTCATGTTGAAGTCCTAACCCTCAAAGGTGATAGCATGAGGAGGTGAGGCCCTTGGGAGGTGATTAGGGCAAAGCCCTCTAGAATAAGATCAGTGCCTTATAAAGGAGTCTGCACAGAACTCCCCAGCTCCTTCTGCCATGTGAGGACACAGCAAAAAGATGCTAGCTATGAATTCAGGAAGAGGGCCCTCACATGCCTTTGCTTAGCACCCTGAACTTGGACTTTCAGCCTCCCAAACTGTGACCACAAAATTTCTATTGTGTGTAAGCTACTCAGTCTGTAGTATTGTGTTAATGGCAGCCTGAACAGAGGAACATATAACCTTATTTGGAAAAAGGGTGTTTGGAGATGTAGGATCTCAAGGTGAGATCATTCTGGATTATCTGGGTGTGTCCTAAATCTCACGTTCAATGCCTTTATAAGAGGAGGAAAATAGACAGAGGAGGAGAAACACAGAGAAGAAGGGGATGTGAAGACACTGGCACAGATTGTAGTGATGCATCCAGAAGCCAACAAATGCTAATGATTCCAGCTGCTAGAAGCTTGGGCAAAGGTTTGGAACAAACTCTCTCGCAGACCCTCCAGAAGGAACCAATCCTGCTGACATCTCGATTTTGGACTGGCCTCCAGAACTGAGAGAGAATGCTTTTCTGTTGTTTTAAACCATCACGTTTCGGGTAATTTGTCATGCCAGCGCTAGGAAACGGATATGGGGGGGTGGGGGAGGCTGGTAAGATGCTGTTCTGGAGGAGATGAGTCTTGGCGTGTGAGGGGCAGGGTGCATTCACTCTGTGTGTTTCTGGAGGAATGGAAAATCTACAGATACACAGCTCCTAATGGCGAGGACTTTCTACAGCCAGGGTGTTCAGGATGGAATGGGCTGTGTTGGGAAGGAAGGAGCTCTCCATCACTGATGAGGCCATAGGGGAGTTGAAGCATCTGTTATGTAGTTGAACTTGACAACTTTGAGGTCTCCCCCAGCCCTAAGAATCTATGCATTGGTGCAAAGAAAGAGGTAAAAGTCCAACTGATGACAGAGGACTGAGACTGGATGCCCAGGCTGGTGTCCGGAGGCCTGGGAGATGGTGACGGTGGCTGGGAGAGAAGTGGGTCTGTGGCAGAGGAAGAGCCTGAGCTTGGCTGCTGGATGGGCAGGGGCATCTCCTGGGCTCTGGAGGATCTGCAGGGCTCTGTCCTTGGCGAGCCTCGTAGCCCATCCCCCAGTGCTCCCTCCCGGCTATCTTCTGGTAAAGGTATCTCCATGTTTTTGTTGCCTTGGACATGATGCTCACAAGCCCCCGAGGAACAACATCTCCCAACAAGCCCCAATATTTCCCCAGCCAAGAACTGGTTTCTAAGCTCATTAACACTGGTTTGATATTCTCTTCCCATTCTGTGCCAAGAGCTGATGTGGACAGAATTGGTAACATCACAAAATGGTGCCTGTTAATGACTAATTGTTTAATCAGAAAGGAGTGAACTAAATTTTTTTTTAAGTGTACCTTTTAGATTGGCAGTGGACGTTGGCAGGTGTGTGGGGAAACGGCACACTTTCATGTGTTCATTAGGGGAGCACAGACTGGCGCAGCTCTCACGGAGAATGGTTTGAAAATGCCATTGAGATACAGAATGTGAGCGGTGGTTTGGGGTTCTTAGCCTTCAAAATCAGATGGGCATGAAATGCAAGTGTTTAGATTATTTTGTAGTTGAATTTGGTTTCTGCCTCAGTACCGCCCCCTCCCTTCCAAATGCACATACCCGTTCACCATCTGGCAGATAATGAAATCTAGTTCATTCAAGATAAACTCACTGCTGATGGGGTGCCTTTTACCCCTTTCTTCCTGAGGGCTCACTGCCTTTGGGGGTGGTGTGTGCTTATGCAGTAGATCCTTGCTGGGTGGTGAGTCCCTCACCACAAAGATGGCATCCAGGGAGGTTTCTCTGCACCAGCCCTGCGTTGGTTGGTGGCATTTGCTTATCACCACACAACCCTTGTGGGGTCTCAGTTCACTTCTCTGACCTTCTCAGAAGTACAAAGACAGTGGAACGTTGCAGACTGAGGTTGTCATCTCCCTCGGCCATCGTGGCTAGCATGACGAGAATTATAGGCAGGAAGTGGGTCCAGGTCACCGCCACCTTCAGATGCCAGTCTCATCCAAGGCACTATTCCTCCTTCGCCATCCAATACTTAGCACTAACCCTGGGCAGGTACCCCAGGAGACCCTTCCATGGAGGCCATCAGCATCCGCTTCTTGTCCCCACCTCCCCTACTCCAGGTTTTCTTGGTTTCAATTCTTTCTCTGCAGGAAGCAAAGCTCCTTCAGCACACACTCCTCCAAATCTCACATCCTAAGCCTAAAACCCAGAATTTCCTGCTCTGTTCTCTTCTGCTCCACTTGCCCCCGACAGCAGCCTGGTGCCTGAATTGGGGGGGGGTGCCTGCATGGGGAGAGCCTCTGGGGGCAAAAAGCAACAGGGCTGACATGACATCTGTCCTCTGTATTCCACTGTTATGCAACATCTAGAAGACGCAAAATCACAGAGACAGAAGGTGGACTAGAGGCTGGGGTTGGGGGAGGGGAATGGGGGGTTCCTGCTCGATGGGAACAGAATTCTGTTTGCGCAGCAAAAGCACTTTTGGGAATGATGTTGGTGATCGTGACACAACAGTGTCGATGCACTTAACGCCACTGGCCTGTGCACTTAGAAATGGTCCACATGGTGCATGTTACCTGATACATATTTCTTCTTTTTCATATAATTTATTGTCAAGTTAGCTAACATACAGTGTATACAGTGTGCTCTTGGTTTCGGGGGTAGATTCCCATGACCTGGTACGTTTTTCACAATAAAAATAAGTAAAACAAACAAAGAAATAAGCAAACAGACAAAAAAAAAAAAACAGGGCAGGAAAATCCCACCTTAATTAAAAATCCAGGACAACAGCTTTCTGACACGGACCAGATAGATGCTCCACTTGGGGAAACTGAGTCTATGGAAACCCCTTGCCGAGGTCTACAGGGTTGTGGGCGAGGAGGCGGGTCGTGAGACCCTGGGGGACAGCTTGCGTACCCATCGGGGGTGGGGGGGACTGAATCATGGTGGAACCACATTCGGAAAGGAACGAGCCTGGCTCTGAGCAGGTGCCCGCGTGGACGATGCCCACGGCGTCGTGTCTCTGGAGCAGAATGATGCCAGTGGTGGCGCCCTGCTCCTGCAGAAACACCTCTGCGTGTGGGATGGGATGCCCCCCCCCCACTTCCTCTCTCTTTACAAGATAAATGTCTTATTTGCCTGCGCGGAGGCGTTTTCCTCTTGCACTGGGCTGGGAGGCTTATATTCTCCATCTCTGCTGCACGTGGTGATCTTTAGTCTTTCTTTTTTTTAACATTTAAAAAATTGCGAGAAATAGCTAATAAACAGAAAAGTACGTAGAGTGTAAATGTCAAGTTTAAAGCAAGTATATAGAGCAAACAGCCAGGGAGCCAACAGCCAGGTTAAGAAATCAAGCCTTGCTAACACCCCCATGTTCTTCTCTCAAGTTCCTCCAGGAGGTAACTGCTATGCTTAATGTTATAGTAATCATCATTGCTTTTTTATTTAAATGCTTATTTATTTTTGAGAGAGAGAGAGAGAGAATGGGCATGCCAGCAGGGGAGGGGCAGAGAGAGAAGGAGACAAACGATAGGAAATGGGCAGCACAGAACCCGACGTGGGGCTCGAACCCGCGAAACTTGAAATCATGACCTGAGCCGAAGTCAGATGCTTAACCGACTGAGCCACCCAGCTGCCCCTCATCATTGCTTTTTGAAAAAAGTCTTTTTGGGGGAATAATTTTATTATTATTTTTTTAAAGTTTTAGTTTAAATTCCAGTTAGTTAAAATACAGTGTAATATTAGTTTCAGGTGTACAATATAGCGATTCGGCACTTCTGTACATCACCTGGTGCTCATCACGAGAGTGCTCTCCTTACTCCCCATCACCTGTTTCCCCCATTCCGCCCCCCCCCCTCGTACCCATCAGTTTGTTCTCTCAGTTGTTAAGAGTCTGTTTCTTGGTTTGCCTTCTTTCTCTCTCTCTCTCTCTTTTTTTCCCCTTTGCTTGTTTGGTTCGTTTCTTAAATTCCACAGATGAGTTAAATTATATGATATTTGTCTTTCTCTGACTTATTTTGCTTAGCATAATACTGTTTAACTCCATCCATGTCGCTGCAAAAGGTAGGGTTTATTATTTTTATTATTTTTATGGCTGAGTAATATTCCACTGGGTTAACTGAGCTACAGATGGTATTCGGACTTCATCGGGTTTTCCATTAATGGTTCTTTTTTGAGTTCCAGGATTCAGTCTAGGATCCCACTGAGCAGAGCGTTCAGTGGTGGTGTTTCCTCGGTTGCCTCCAGTCTGTGACAGATTCTCAGTCTTCCCTTGTGCCTGGTCAGAAATTTTGTAGGATCCTTGCTTTTCTTTATAAGTTTCCTCTCCTAAGTAGGTATCCCCGAACATGATAGTTGAGTTTTGGCTTTTTTGAATTTTAGGTAAGTGGAATTACATTCTTCTGCATCCTACCTTTATTTATTTATTTATTTATTTGTTTGTTTGTTTGTTTATTTTTTGAGGATTCATCCGTGGTTTTTTTTTTTTTTAATTTATTTTTAAGAGAGAGAGAGAGACAGTGTGAGCAGGGGAGGGTCAGAGAGAGAGGGAGACACAGAATCTAAAACAGGCTCCAGGCTCTGAGCTGGCAGTCAGCACAGAGCCCGACGCGGGGCTCGAACCCACGAACTGTGAGATCATGACCTAAGCGAAATTCGGACGCTTAACCGACTAAGCCACCCAGGCGCCCCTATTCATCCGTGTTTTTATGTGTCATCAAGGTTCATTTTCTGTGCTGAATATTATTCCACTGTCTGGCCATGCTATATTATGATCATAACAATACGATGGCTATAATTGAACCATTTTACACTTGATAGGCTTGCTTCATAGGGTGATTTCCAGTTTGGGGCTGGCAAACAATTCTGCCAGGAACCTTATTGTTACAGGTTTCCTGTGGCAAATTTCCAGGAAAGGACTCCTGCATCCCACTGTCTGCATATCTTCAACTTGACAAGGCAAAGCCAGACTCTTTTCCAAAGTGCTTGCACACATTTATAGCTCAGCCTGCAGTCTCTGAGGGCCCCTCCATGCCACACCATGGGTTTTTGAAACTGAATTGAGCGAGTCAAGGCCCTGGCAGGAATGAGTGTACATCCAATGCCTAGAAAAGCAGCACGGTTTAATTCCAGAGAAGCTAATGAAGAGACTCTTCAGAGGTACGTGGGCAGGATTAAAGGGCCCATGAGGGCTGTCGGGGCGCCAGACACCTGTGACAACAGGGAGCTGTCGCGCCTGGGCTGATGCCCCCAGGAGATTCGAGGGCGGCACGTCCTAAGTGCTGTGTAAGGTCCGCTACGACTCTGTAGGGTGTATATGTGTATGTACCCACAGAAAGTTCTAGGGTGTCCATCCTGCCTCCGGGGAGCAGAGCTGGGCTTACAGGACACAGGCTTTATATTTTATATTCTTTCATATTCTTCACATTTTATTTTTTAATTATTTATTTATTTAAATGCTTTTATTTATTTCTGAGAGAGAGAGAGAGAGACAGCGTGAGCAGGGGAGGGTCAGAGAGACAGGGAGACACAGAATCTGAAGCAGGCTCCAGGCTCGGAGCCGTCAGCACAGAGCCTGACGCCGGGCTAGATCTCATGAACTGTGAGATCCTGGCCTGAGCCGAAGTCGGAAGCTTAACCGACTGAGCCACCCAGACGCCCCGCTTCACGTTTTTAAAAACAAGCATCTAGCACACGTAATCACGGTTTAAAATATTTTGCTTAAAAATTTTAACTCCTTGGAAGTGAAAGATAAGCTTTTGGGAAAAAATGATAAGATCTGCACCATTTAATGTGGAATATAAGATGTGACAGACCTTCATCAATCTCTTTCACTGCATGTGTGGCTTCAAAAGAAAAATTTATGAGTGTGCCTGGGATTGGGGTTTGACTTGCCTCGTCCCCTAGAGCCGGGGTTCTCCAAAGTTCTGCTGGGTATGTGCAGGGACCCAGCGCTGGCCTGCAGCTCCCACACCCACGCCTGCGGGCCTCCTCAGCCCCCCACACCCACCCCCCCGTCTCCTGCCCCCGCCTCCCAGCACCTGCCCTGGTTGCCGGGGAAACGGTCCTTTATTGAGTGGAGCCATCCCCAACTCAGCTCAGTGATTTGTCCTTGTCTAATTATTATTACTCTTTGCATTTTCCCTTTGGATGAGTAATGGGGGAGGGTCGGGGGGTGGGAGGGCACAGGAGCCGAGGAGCAGTGATTTGTGGGGTCGGCAGCTCATCTCTGAGAGGAGGATATTTATCTTTCTGGGAGCAGCAAACAGCCCAATGGAGACCAAGCCAACAGCTCCCGAGCGGATGTGCTGGTGTGCTCACGCGCGCACGGGTGGGGGTCACCCCCCTGGAACGTGCGTGCACGTGGACCCGCGCGGGGACGCGTGCGCGGCGCGTGCAGCGTCGGCGCACCCCCGACAGCCGTGAGGCCCGTGGCGGTGTGTGGTTATTGTGTCCGCAGTGTGCACGGCCGTGACGCCGTGTGCCATCCCCCCCCCACCCCCGCAGGCCCGTGCAAGTCCGCGGGAGTGTGCACCCTTCACGCCGCGCTTTCTAGCCTCGGTGTGCCTGCTGGTGTGCATTCGTGGGGCAGCCTGGGGGTACGCACTGTAGACCGAAGCAAGGACACCCTGCCTGTGTGTGCCCATCTGCATGGACACACGTGGGCGACAGCGCTGTCACACCGGCGTGTCTCTGTGTGTACACGGTCTACCTTCTGTTTTCAAACGGGGCCTGTGCTCGTAGACGAGGGCTGAGCGCTTGTCTGTATGTGAACGCACTGCAGATGTTGTTATGAAAACCGAAGAATCGACCCTGAAGTCAGGGTGCCGCCCCGCAGTCAGAGCCCGCTGAGATGCAGACATGTGTACAGGTTTACACACCGCACACTGCGGGCGCTGGGATAACCTGCAAACTCTTCTCAGTCCTTTGCTTCTATTTGAATGCCTGCCCTTTGAACTTGCCTTTGCGGTTTCTCCTCACAGAAGGTGAAATGTAGGGGCGCCTGGGTGGCTCAGTCCATTAAGCATCTGACACCGGCTGGCACCATCTCATGGTTCGTGACTTCGACCCCTGCATCAGGCTCTGCGCTGACAGTGTGGAACCTTCTTGGAATTCTCTCTCTCTCTCTCTCTCTGTACCTCTCCCTTATTCTCTCTCTCAAAATAAATAAATAAACTTAAAAAAAAAATGGCGAGGTGTATTTCCCCACCCCCTTGAACTGGGCTGGCCTCGAGACTTGCTTTGGACCACGAGTGATGTGGAAGGGACCAGGAGCCTGTCCTGAGCCTCCAGATGCCTCGTGGCTTCCACTGGCCGTCTCTGCATGGGTGTCACATGAACGAGCCTGAGCCAGCCTGCTGGAGGCCCAGCTGCGGAAGAACCCAGGTGCCCCAGCCGAGCTCATCCTGGACCGCCTTCCAGCCACCCACCCTGCAGAGATGGGGGAGAGCCCAGCCCAGGCCAGCAGAACGGCCCTACCCTTCCTGGCAGCTGACCGAAGACCCGTGAGCCGGTGCCTATGAGCCTGTGAGCAGTAATAGTCGTTTTAGGTCTCTGAGTATTGGAGACATTTGTTCTGTAGCCTTGTTGTGGCAGTAAACAGCTGGTGATAAATAAAAACCCTGCCTGGGCACAGAGGTGCCTACACACAGTGAAATCCTGCACGGCACCTGCATGCGGAGGAAGGGGTAGTTCAGGACCCTGGGGCGACTAGTCCATTCTCGATTGCTGTGCAAAAAATTATCCCCTGATTAGGAAGTTTAACTCAGCAAATAGTTATCTCAGAGCCCCGGCGAGTCAGAAATCACGGCTCAGCTGGTGCCTCTGGCTTAAGGGTCTCCCCTGAGCTCACCATCAATCTCCCAGGGCTGGTGGCTCACGCCGGCTAAAGGCTCCCCCTGTCTGGGAGCCCAAGGATTCTTGTTCCTCCTCAAGCTTCAGGATCAACCGTCTGGAACCCTAGTTCAGAGGTCCATATGGAAGGCTTCCTTTCTGGGCAAAATGGCCTCAGCTCCAGGGCCGGGACCAGGACTCCAGTATATTCAGGAGGAATGAACGCTTACGTCTGTCGAAAAGCAGACACAGATGTGCGGATGTTCACAGCAGCTTTATCCACAATAACCCAAACCAGAAAACACCCTCTCATGTCTGTTGGCAGTGGAATGGAGAAACTGGGGTCTGTTCATTCACGGGAAGGCTACACGGCAGTGAAAAACAAGCACTGCCCCGCACAGCACGGTGAATGTCATGGACATAATGTTGAGCCAGACAGGCCTCTGTCGTGTGAGTCCATTGGCGTCAGCCTCCAGGAGCAGGCAACGTGGCCTGAAGGTGGGAAAGCGTTTACTCTGGAGAGGTGGGGCTGGGAGAGGATGTGAGGGGCTTGGGGTACGGACAGCGTTCTGTCCCCCCTCTTAAATCTGGGTGCTGGTTTCCCGGACGGGTCACTTTGTGAAACTCTACACATAGCTTTTGCCTTTGTCTGTGTGTATGCTGTGCTTGAATAAAAAGCCACACTAGGGAAAGTAAAACAGTGGGTGTGGAGGCATGTGGGGGGGGGGTGACAGGTAGCTCGGGGACATCAGCAGGGACTAGGTCATTCTGCGACCATCAAGGCAAATTAAAGATGCCGACTGTTTCCCTGGGAACAGTGGGGGTGGCGGTGGGGTGTAATAAGCAAGTACCATATTTCAACTTCTGTTTCGGAAAGCCCGCCCTGGAGCTGGGGCGCGGAAACATACCAGGGGTGAGAGTGGCAGCCGGACATGGGTCAGGTCCTTGACATGGTCCCCAGGGTAGATGGCAAAGGCTTGTGCTCCCAGGAGGAGGCGGGGACCTGGAGAAGCATGGGATTCCGGGGGACGTCTGGGAAGCTGAGCTGACAAAACCGGAAGAGGTGACTTGGAGGCTGGGCGAGGAGACAGGGCAGGAGGAATTAACGAGATAGAGCCTCTTCTGCCCAGTGCACTGAGGATAACGAGCGCCCCGGGCATCTGACTAACGAGTGTAGTGGCTTTAGTCCGGGTCTGGGGTTGGGAGGCTGGCTCCCAGGCGCTGTCAATACCGCATGCTTCCAGAAGGGCGGGCAGAGCCTTAGCTACGAAGAGGAGGCTTTGGGGAAGAACGGTGGGGTGTGTGCCCTGCACACGCTCTCTAGGACCCTGGATGCCACGCATCCTGAGGCCCCGGGGAGACGCCCATGTTCCCCCCTTCTCCCCAAGTCCTTACTCATTCAGACCATCTCTCAGGACTGACCCCCTCCTCTGTGCCCCTCATCTCTACCCTTGGCTCCATTCCTGTCTGTGCTTTGCCTCCTGACTCTGAACTCTGTTATTCGTGAGGATTTTGTTGACTTGTATACTGAGATATCTAGGATCTGCCTTCAGGAAAAGCTGGATCCAGGGACTGGACCAGTAGCATCAGGGATCCGCTTGGCTTTACCTCTCAGCGCTTCCTTCCTTTCTGTGCTCTTAATTCTCAAAGCGGCTGGTACAGCCCTAGACTCACACCTGCACTGTTCAGTAACCCAGAGCTGAGAAGATTTTTACATTTTCATGATCATTTCAGCAACTACCCCAGGACTGACTCTCAACTCTCATTAGTGTGAACTAGTCCCAGGTCAGGCAGAAATGTGCATTTTGCTCGGCCAGGCATGGAATCGTGCTCACTTGGAGGGCAGGCTGGATCAGCCTAGCGCAAACCACATAGAATAAAATCAAGGTGCCGGAGCCAGAGTGAAGAGGAATGGCCATGGGCAGGCAGGCCTCATAGACACGGACCACAGACCCCACCTCGTCCCTGCCTCCCTGCTGGATCCCGGACTTCCAGGACTGGGAACTTGCCCACATACACAGCCTCGTGGTTGGCCCTGACACCTTCCTTTGGAGGTTTGGAGCAGGAAATTTTGCACTAAGCTTATAAGCCCTGTTCCCATCCTGATTACTCAGGAGCACTGTATTAGGGTTCTCTCCCCGGAAAGATGGGATGCATATGTATGACTCATTTACATGTAATATACACAGGTAATATGCAAAGAGATATATTATAAGGAATTGGTTCACGCTGTTATGGAGGCTGACAAGTTCTAAGACCTGCAGCATGGATTTCTAACGGAGTCTCAGGAGAGCCCGTGCTGTGGTTTCAGTCTGAAGATTAGCAGGCTCGAGCTCCAGGAAGAGCCAGGATTTCAGTTTGAGTCTGAAGGCAGGAAAAAAAGCTGATGTTCCTGTCCGCAGGCCATCAGGCAGGAGGAATTCTCTCTTACTTGGGGGAAAGTCAGCCTTTTTGGTCTGTCCAGGTCTTCACCTGATTGGACGAGGCCCACCCACATGGGGGGGGAGGGGTCAATCAATCAGCTCCATGCAGTCCACCAATTCAAGTGTTAATCTCATTGAAAAACATCCAGAATACAATTTGGCCAGATGTCTGGGCACTCTGTGGCTCAGTCAAGTTGATGCATAGAATCAACCATAGAGGCTTAGCTCTGAGTCTACAAGGCTAGGTTAGAGAGCTGGCCAGGGGGCTGGGCTGAGGTGGAACCCTGGCAGAACATCCTCTCCGTTCCGAGAACGACCTTTGTGCCCACCTCTGGGCAGGTTGTGCGGCTCGTCTGCTTGTATCTCACCCCTAAATATTGTCTCTATTTTCATCAAGGCCTATGTGGAGAGCTGGGGGCCCCCGGGAAGGCCTGTTTCCAGAGTTTCTGCACAGGCGCCAGCCTGTCATCCATTCCTGCCTGTTCTGTGAGCCTGGGGGGGTGCGGTCCCCATGAGCTGTGACTCCGGGGCTCCCTGCGCAGACCTTAGGAGCCCCGGAAGAGGGGAGGGCCGGCTCCTCCCTGCAGCTGTGGCCCTCCTGGTGGAGGTGTGCACCGGTCCCTGCTCTGATCTCACCCTGCAGGTGCGGGGACCCAAATGGCTCCTGCAGGCTCCTCTCTCCTGCCCACAGGCCGTCCAGCCCTGAGAGTCTGCGGTGGACTGTTCCCGCCCTCACTCCCTACTCCCAGGCACCGGCAAGTGTGTGGGTTAGAGCTTTGTGTTCTTCTTTTTTTAATGTTTATTTATTTATTTTTAAAGAGAGAAAGAGAGAGAGAGAGTGGGGGAGGGCCAGAGAGAGAAGGAGAGAGAGAATCCCAAGCAGGCTCTGCACTGTGAGCTCAGCATCTGCTGTGGGGTCTCGAACTCATGAACTGTGAGATCATGACCTGAGCTGAAATCAAGAGTCGGTCGAGTGCTTTGTGTTCTGAGGAGGCTCCAGTCAGCCCAGCTCAGCTTGGTTCACTCTAAGCTCATCCTCTCCCTCCTTCACCGTGATAATGATTTGGGGATGGTCACACACACAGCTGTGTGACCTGTGGCAAATCCAGTCAGGGACCTTTCTGAGCCTCACCTGTCTTGTCTGTAACGTGGCAATAACAAAACCTTCCCAAGGGCCACTCTCCACAGCTTGCTTTATCCTGAGCAGTAGACTCTGGTTTTGGGGAGAATTAAGTGTGGCCCCTCATTCATTCACTCATTCATTCATTCATTCACTCATTCAGTGAACTCTCTGGGCTCCACAATGTGCCAGATGGTGTACTTGACCATTATCCATCAGGTTAGAAGAAACTTCCTTCCCTTTTTCCCCTATCTTCCAGTCTATGGATTAAAAAAAAACAAAACAAAAAAAACCACAACACAACAGTATTGAGGTATAATGAACATATAATAAAACTCATACATTTTATGTTTATAGGTCAATGCCTTTTTTTAAAGTTTATTTATTTTGAGAGAGAGAAAGACAGAGGGAGACCACGATTGGGGGAGGGGCAGAAAGAGAGAGGGAGAGAGAGAATCCCAAGCAGACTCCGCACCATCAGCGAGGAGCCTGATGTGGGGCTCGAACTCATGAACTGTGAGATCATGACCTGAGCCAAAACCAAGCGTTAGACAGCCGACTGAGCCACCCAGGCTCCCCTAGGTCAATGACTTTTAACAAATGTATACACCTGTGTAACTCCCACCCCAGTGAAGACAGAGAGCATTTCTGGAAGGTTCCCTCCACCCTTTTGTGCAATCCCACCCATGCCCTCCCCCTCAAACAACCACTGATCTGATTTCAATCACTTTCCCTCAGCTTAAGTTTTCATTTACTTTCATTATTGCCGGTATGTTCCTTTTCCTTTCTCTTTAGAGCGCACATCTCCTTGGCAAAAACAATATTCATTTTTCTACCATCTACCTTTTCAAACTGTTGTTGATAATGGTCGGATACAACAACATTGTACACAGATATATATCCGTACATACACATTCACACACACATACATGCAGTACACACACTCACACATACACTCACACATGCATTTTAGGTTCAGAAAAATTTTTGAGGCTCAAAGAGACACAGACCAAGGTAAGGCAAAAACCAGTTTTGTTTGTATCGAAGCCCTTCATGTTAGCGCACACGCATGCGTACACACACACGCACACACACACACACACAGCCCCTGAAGCCAAGAACTATTTGCTACCACCTTCTGCTCCTCTGTCAGAGTCAGAGCAAGAAGAGAAAAATCGGAATTCTTGCCCTGTCTCAAAAGTAAAAGGGACAGATTAGTTTCTTGTCAGTGCACTGCAATAAATACGTTGTCATTTTTATCCCCTAGTGAATCATAGTCTCCATTTCTCCCGTAACTATTATACAGTCTGCTGGCACTATATCATTTTTTGGTAATTTTATTTTCACCAATTGTTTTATGAAATTTTTGAGTTTTATGGACACTAAAACAAATCTAGCCTGCGAGTGTTATAGCCCTTTAAATCATCAGCAGGAAATCTCAAGGTTCCTCCAGACTGTGGCGGAAGGAGGCTTTAGGGAAGAAAGATTGCCCCTAGCTTATAAACTGAGCAAAAACCCAGAGATAAGTTTGTAAAAGGGACATAGATCACGACGGGTGAGAACCGGGGTGTAAAACATCTCCCTGCTCAGCTCCTGTAAGAATAAAAATGGACTTTTATTTAGCAGAAATACTAAAGTAGAGCAGGAGGGAAGGGACACACAGTTCTGGCCCCGTTTCATCGCCACGATGGTTGGTATTTCCCTCTGAGTGTGTGTGAGCCCCCCCATCAGCTCTTCACAGCTGGCAGGGGGGCAGCCAAGTTACAGACCCCCTCGGGGACGCTGAGTGTGTCCACACAGAGTACCCCCTGCCTCGCTCCCCTTGCAAATGTCAAAATCACATCCTTGTGGTGACCAGTGAAAAAAGGGATAAAAACAGATTCTAAAATGCATCTTGAAAAAAAAGGAACTCAACAAGAGGAGAATAGCTAAATCGATTTGGAAAGAGGCTTGTCTTACCAAGTATTAACATGCAATATGAAGCTACAATAATAAAACCAGTGTGTTCGCCAGTCAGAGTGGCTAAAATGAGCAAATCAGAGAACTCTAGATGCTGGCGAGGATGTGGAGAAATGGGCACCCTCCTACACTGTTGGTGGGAATGTAAACTGGTACAGCCCCTCTGGAAAACAGTGTGGAGTTTCCTCAGGAAAATAACAGCTGAACTCCCCTATGACCCAGCAATAGCACTGCTAGGAATTTACCCAAGGGATACAGCAGTGCTGATGCATAGGGTCACATGTACCCCAATGTTCATAGCAGCACTCTCAACAATAGCTAGAATGTGGAAAGAGCCTAAGTGTCCATCAATGGACGAATGGATCAAGAAGATGTGGTTTATCTATACGATGGAATACTAGATGGCAATGAGAAAGAATGAAATCTGGCCTTGTGTAGCAACATGGATGGACCTTGAGGGTGATATGCTGAGTGAAATAAGTCAGGCAGAGAAGGACAAATAACATATGTTTGCACGTATAGGAGGATTAGGAGGAACTTAAAAGAGGAACAAGGGGGAGAAGAAGGAAGGAAATGGTGGGGGAAAGGGAGAGAGGCAAACCATGAGAGACTCTTGAATGCTGAGAAACAAACTGAGGACTGATGGATGTGGGGGGGAGGGGGATGGGCATGGAGGAGGGCACTTGTGGGGATGAGCACTGGGTGTTATATGGAAACCAACTTGACAATAAATATTTTTAAGAAAAAAATAAATAAAACCAGTGTGTTCCCGGCATAAGATTAGACGGACAAATCAGTGGAGTGAAACTGACAGCCCTGGATAAGAACTGGGTCCGTGGAAAATGAAGGATCACATATCAGCAGAGGAGGGATGGATTATTCAGTAGACACTACCTGTAAATCTGGTTATTTGGAAAACAGTCCATGTAGATCTTCATCTCCTTGTAGAGGCCCAAAAGTAAAAACTAGGTGGGTGAGATGGTTGAAAGTAAAAAAAAAAAAAAAAAGTCTAGGAGAAAGTATAAAAAGAGAATTATTTGATCTCTAGCTGAAGAGTGTTTTATCCTTGACCTTGGACAGAACCGTCAAGGAAAATGGATACGTGTAGCTTTGAAGATGTTTACATGCCTGTATTTTCAAGACATATTCACCAAGTAAGGTCAAAAGTCAAAGTTACAAGATTAATTTTTGACATATGTGACAGCAAAGGTTAATGTCCATAAATTCATAAAGAAAATCACTGGCACTTAATAGAATGGACAAAGGATAAAACCATATAATTCACTGAACAGTATATGTAAATACATCTCAAGCATAGGAAAACATTTCCATCTGTACTTGTTGTGATGGTTAATTTTATGTGTCTACTTAAAATGGGGCCACGGGGTGCCCAGACATGGCCAAACATTATTCTGGAATGTGCCTGTGAGGGTGTCTCTGGATGAGATTGCCTTTCGCAATGTGGGTGGGCCTCGTCCAATCAGTTGAAGGCCTGGATAGCGTGAAAAGCCTGAACCTCCCATGAGTAGATGGGAACTCCTGCCTGACAGCCTTGGAGCTGGGAAATAGCGCCTCTTCTTAGGTCTCGAGGCTGCTGGCTCTCAGACTAGAACGACACTACCTGTTCTCTGCACACCTTGGGACTCAGCCTCCATAATCATGTGCACCAATCCCTTATAATAAATCTTGTTTTATGTATATAGTATCTCCATATTGGTTCTATTTCTCTGGACAGCACTGACTAGTAAACTCGTTGTCAAAGAAGTATAAACTAAAATCCCAAAGATATGCTAGATTTTCTCATGTCTCTGGATTTATTGACGATTCTCTGGGATCCTCGCCTTCAGCACCTAGACATTCTCAAGGCCCTCACAAGGTAGCCAAAGTCTCCCTTGAGTCTCTCTCCAGCCCTCCCCGACCACTAGCCTCTCCGGTCCCTCCCACAGCCCACTTTCAGTAGACGGCCCTCGAGGTGTGGAATCTCCCTCTGTGCCATCCAGTCGTGAAGCACGTGGGTCTGGCTTCCCGCCCCTTCTTCCACTGGAACTGCAGTCTTAGCAGCAGCTCTGGGTCCAGCCACACAACTGTAGGGGGCGCCACCTGCGAGGGCTTCCATGAGAATCGCTAGAGGCCCCTGCTCGCCATCCGCGGGACCCCGCAGCCCTCCGGATTGGAGCTTTCAGGTGCCCTTGCCCAGAGGCAGGGCGGAGATGACATTCCGCAGGCAGAGAAGAGAAGAGCCCCTGAGACAAAGCGCTTTCAGGTGGGTTTGAAGCAGCAGTTCTGCCCCCCTGCTTGCAGGTAAATAAATGAGTACCCGTGTTTCAACAAGGCTGTTTCTGTCTGTCTGTCTGTCTATCTGTCTCAGGTGGGAAACAGAGCCTCCGATGAGTCAGCCGTTTCGATTCTGTTTGTTTAACTTTGCATTTAAAAAACGTTGCGGATATTCCGTGAAGCCTCTGAAAACGCGAGCAGATTTTCCTCCTTGTCCTCCAGGCCCCGCTGGGCTTGGCTGATGTGCACATCACAGCATCCTGAGAGCGACCTGCACCCAGGCTGTCTCCCTCCAAGGGTTGGCACTTCTCCCCGGGGCGGTGCCTGCCTCCAGCCCAGCTGGTTCTCTCCCCCGCAGCCGAAAGGAGCTTTCGAAACATTACTAAAATCATCCCAATGGGCCCCCCAAATGTAAGCCTTCAGAGGCTTCCATTTGCATCTATGATAAAATCTTGACTCCTCCCAGGTCTTGCTCCTTGCCCCGCTCTCCGCACCCCCTGGATCCCTCGGGTCCAGCCTCACTGGCCTTGCTGATGTTTCCAGAACGCCCCACGCTGTTCCACTGCTCATTCCTGCTATGGGGGGGTGGGGCTGAGTACCCTCACTCGCCTCCCCAGACCCGCCCCGGCCACTGTCTCAGTGATGTGAGTGCCCTTTCCATTCCTTAAAAACATTTTTTAAAAGAGTTTATTTGAATAAAAATCAATTTGAATTAGGCCGATCTGAGAAGTGGTAAGGAGGCCCCCTCCCCCCCCATCTTATTCTTTTCCCAGTCTGGGCGCTTCCTCTCCTGTTTTCCTCCAAACTTGCGATTTTTAAACAGTTGATTTGATTGCTCACCTGTGTTCTGCCTCAGTGTCCACCGAAGGGTAAGCACCTTGAGGACATTGAAGACACTCGATATAGATTTCTGGACAAACGGATTGAATGAGAATACATGACTGAGATAAAATGGCTGGAAAATGCCTTGGCTTTTGGAAAGCACACCTCCCCTTCCCCTGAGCTCCCGTGAACTAGCAGCCCCCAACGGCACATTTCCAGGAAGCGGTCGGGGTGTGAGGATGGCAGGGGGAGAACTTGAACCAGCAGGGGCTGGCGGGAGCTGGCGGTCTGCGGAGAAGGGCGGCGGGTTGGCCCAGGCTGAGCATCGGCTCAGGTGCACACAAGTTGTCCTGTTAAAATGCAGATTTGGACGCGGTGGGTCTTGGCTGCAGCCTGAGTTGTGGCTTTTCTAACCAGCTCCTTGGGTGATGCGGATGCCGGTAGCCCAGGGGCCGCACTTAAAACAGCACATTCTCAGACGTGGGCTTACACTGAATCCTCCGGCATCGCTTTAACAACACCTAGCGTTTCTGAGGGTGGCCCCGTCACTGGGGTCTTCTTAAAACCAGGTGACGCTCACGCACAATCAAGGTTGAGGACCTCTGTTCTGCACAGCGTTTTACTGTATAAATAACTGTGACAAAACGAAGACATTTGATTTGTCAGAATCAAATTCAGAATTATTTTCAGGAAGAACCCTGCTTTTTCATGGGAAAAGAAACTTCCCTGCCAAGCCTGTCTGTGACAGACCCTGAGTCTGGGAGGGGTGCACAGGCAGACGGACTTCTGCCTGCCCGAGGGAGAAGGGGAGGTGGAAACAGGTGTGAGCCTGTGGGTTCCAGAGATGGAGGAAGATTCCTGCTCCTTCCACTCAATTGTTCAGAAAAGTGAATCAAGTTGTGAGATGCTTGGAAAGAATGGTATTTATTTCAAAGGATGCCAGTGAAGTGGTTCCCAGGCTGCCCTGCTCGTTGACCTCTCTTGGGCATCTCCCTGTATATTTTTGAGTACGGTTTGTCATTTTACAAGGCATGGCTTTTGATAGAAAAGCATAACAGAGGAGAATAATTTGTTAATTTAGACTCAGAATTACCCACCAGTATGGAGATGTGCTAGCTCAAGCGCCACCTTGTGGTAGAAACTTGAGTTGCAGGAGTGGGAGCTGGAAGCTGCTTTTGGAAGAAATGACCAGTTTAAATCATCTCAACTCCAGAAGGTTTTCAACTTCTGCACTATTGACGCTTTAGGCCTGATAATTCTTCTGAGGGGAGGGGTTATCTCTTGCAGGCTAGGATGGTTAGCAACATCCACGGCCTCTGCTCACGAGGTAGAACCCCTCCCTGCAGGCATGACAACCACAAACGTCTCCAGACTTTGCGGAATGTCCCTCGAGGGACTGAACAGCCCCTGGTTGGAAACCACTGAGCTACAGCAAAAGGCAAACAACAATGGTAACAATAATAATATCTGCTAACAGTTTTTCCAGCATGTTACCTAAATGTGGGCTAAGGTAGCAGCCTTGTAGGGAGTGGACACCGACCTCCCCACCCCAGCCCTGGGTGGCGCCTGGGCCCAGCGCTGGCAGGACGGCGACCCTGGTGGCTGGTGGGCTGTGCACCTCTGCACTCGCCTCGCCAGGGTCCCTGTGCCTGAAGGAGCACGACATTAAGTAGCAAATGACAGCGCCACGCAGATGGAGACACAGAAAGAGACCATGGAAGAAAGGAACACGTTTTATGGGTTAGTACTTGAGTGGCACATTCTTCTTGCTTTTTGAACAAGGGGCCCCACGTTTCGGTTTTATGCTGGGCTCTGCGGAGTGCGTAGCTGGCCCTGGTGACGGAGGTGGGTGAAGGTCGCATGGGTGTGGGGACTTTAACATGCGGGCGGAGGAGTGGTGGGGGGCGAGGAGGAGGCTGACCCCAACCTCTGACCCTGGACAGGCTCACTCTGTAGGGCGGGAGTACACCCCACTGCACCGTGACCAGTGTTAGTTGCGTGCGTGTGGATACCCCAGCCCCACATCTGACCTCCGTCTCCAAGCCCGGGCTGCTCTGGGTCTGTCTTGGGACAATGGACCTAGGAGGGTGGTCGTGTAGACCCTGGAAGTGAGTTTGAAAGCACCAGGGCAGAGAATTCTGGGGCGCAGATACCTGGACCATGGTCTGGGCGGGGTGTGGGCTCCCAGAGGGCATGACCTGTTGCTCCCCCGGACCCCCGTGTGGACGGTGAGACTGGAGAGTTGGAGGGGGCCTGGGTCCAGGCAGTGGCTGTTCCAGTTTGCTCAAGGAGCAGGTCTGGGAGGGAGGGGCTGGGAGGCTGGGCCGAGGGACAGGGACCGGGAGGGAGCGTGGGAAGCCTGGGGGGCCCACCAGCCTTGGTGCTTGTGGGTTATGCTGCTGCGGGAGGGGGGGGGCGGGGAGGCAGCAGGTTCCGCTGCAGCGCCCCCTCCCTTCCCAAGAGGACTTTCCTCTCTCCTTCCCAGCAAAATCTTTTCTTCTTAGCAGCTCATTTCCTAATGAGACGGGGCCGCGAGGTGGGACAGGCCTTCCAAGCGGAGGGCAAGGCAGAGCAGGGGCCCCGAAGCAGGAGACCATGTGGGCATAAAGGAGAGGCGGTAAGGAGAAGGGTGGAGGGGCGTGGGCCGCATGGAGAGGGTCTCCCGCGGGGGTGAGAAGGGACACGCGCCGTGTGGGTGGCGGGGAGCCGGGCGGTGCTGCAGCAGAGGGCTGTCACAGTCGGATGGGGTGATAGCTGAGTGTGGGGGCACAGGGGAGGGGTGCTGGAACTTGGGAGCGGCCTCGGAAGGGGGACAGATGGATGATGGAGGTGTGGGGAGAAGATGGGGGAGCGCCGGGCTGGAGGGTGAGGGAGGGGAGCGTCCAGGAGCCGCGCCGGGGTTTTGGGTTAGGAGAGAGTGAAGGGCAGGCGTAGGAATCGCTCAGCTCAGGAACCCGATGCATTTTCACACCAGTTAACTGAGAGCAGGTTAACGAAGGGGGCATTTGCAGGCAGGCAGGCAGGCAGGCTGCGCGAGCCTCCGGGTGGTGCGGTGCTGTCCCCAGTCTGGGGGTCTTCATCACCTGCCGGGGAGCGAGGGGGTGCGGTTATGGGGAGGGGAGCTCCCGGGAGAGGGCTCCTTGGCTGAGCGAGGCCTGGGTGGACCCGAGGTTACCCGGCAGGCATCCTGCAGGAAGAGGCCAGGGAGTAAATACCCCAACCTCTCTCCCCTTGCATTTCCCAGTCTGAATCCAGCCAGAAGCCAGAGGGCGGGAGTTCCTACAGGTCATTCTCCTTGGTCACCTAGTGGGGGGAGGAGGGGGCTGGCGAGAGGACCTGGGGGGTCCAGGGGGCTTCTGGCCGGAACCCTCCTTGGAATGGGTCAGGTTGTGAGGATGAACCATATTAGGTCGGGACTTGTCACTTAAGGCAGATGGGAAGACCGGGATTGGGGAGGGGAGGGCTCTCAACACTTTGGGTCCCCCAGGTTGGCAGACCCGGATGTGGAAGGGGGTGTGGGGGCCCTCTGCAGTCCTGTCCTGCGGAACTTACTCTCCACTGTGCCCCTGCGGTCTCCAAACAGCAGCATCTGGCTCGGGGGGGGGGGGATGTTACCCTGACCCTCCAGCCCGCCTCTCCCAGCTGGGCCCTGGCCTTAGCCCCAGTCCATGGTGGGAGGGGGCAGTTTCATCTCTCCCTTGGCCTCAGGCTGGCCCGGCCAGCAACAGCTCTGTCTCCTGCTGTCAGGGCTGCCAGCATGTGACAAGCGGCAGATGGGCCTCTGATCAATGGGGCCCGTCCCTGAGCAAGGACGGTGGGGCTGGGGGCAAGACGGGGGGCGGCCGCTAATGGATGGGCCCGGGAGCAGTGATGGATGGGCAGGAGGAAGCTGCCATTTGTCTTGGGAAGTGAGTGGCTCCAGGGAGGAGGAGAAGGGAGCGTGGCCAGTGGGCTGGAGGGTGGAGAGGGAGCCGTGGGGGGCAGGGAGGGCTGGGGGCGCAGTGGGGCCCGGGAGGTGGGCGCTCTTTCTTGCCTTAGCCCCACCCCCCCATTCCTGGCCAGGAGGACCCTGCACACAGCGTGGAAAGCCCAGAAGAGTCCTGTGAACACGGAAGTCAGATCATGCCCTCACCTTGCTCATTCAGGGTAAGTCAAGTCCCTGCAAGATTTTCCTTGAAGACCGTTGTGATTTTCCTCACCTCCCCCGTCTCCTCTCTGACCTTGCCCTCCACTAGTGCCCCAGCTCATGCTCCCCTCTATCCAGCTTACTTGCTAGTTCTTTCTCAAAGGCCCCTGGGCCTTTGCCCTGACTGGACCCCCATCTGGACTGCCCATTCCCAGATACCCGGTCGACAGTCTCCCTTCGGGCGGTCAGATGTCAGAGACGTCTCTGGGGGGCACTTGTAGAACAGTAAGGCCCTGCGCATGCCCCTACCCCTGCCCGGCACATGCTGTCGCCTTTCCTCTGCCTCATTATTATTATTTTTAGCACCAGTCACCATCTGACATCCCATTTATTTGTTTACTTGCTACAGTCTGTCTCCCTCCCTGGACTGGGGACCCCATGAGGGCAGGGAGCTGTCGCTTCTGTTGCTGGGGTTAGAGCGGCGCTCTGGAGGGGCTCGACAAATACTTCCTCTCAGTCTAAAGGAAAGGGTTCAAACTCCAGCTCTGGTGCTTACGGGCTAGCGGGCTGGCACCGTCTCGCTGAGCCTCCATGTCCTCCCCTGCATGATGAGGGTGACTGTCCCTCTCTAGAGTCCCTGTGAAGATTACACCGCACAGGTGCATCCACTGGTGTCTGGCAGCGGCCAAGGCCTCTCATGTGGAGCCGGATGTTACCAGCATCCTCCCGGGGCCCTGGTCACGGGGTCATCCCTCTGTCTGTCCAGCCCAAGTCTCTGCCCCTCCCCTTGGGTCTCCCCTGGAAAGCTGCCCCCCTTCCCCCAACCCTCCAGCTATCTCTGAACGGGATGCCCTGGCCTTGTTCCTCAAACCACAGTCTCCCCCCAGGGTCAGCCCTGGTCCTGGTGGCTCCCACCCCTCCCCCCTCAGACTAGAAACTTCCACGTCCCAAAATGTGGTTCAGATGGGGCACTTTGGAGGCTGGGAGGGCCAGATTCAAATCCTTCTCAGTCCCACCCTAGCTGATCGATGCAAGTCACTTTAAAAAAAAATTTTTTTAACGTTTATTTTTGGGAGACAGAGTGTGGGGAGGAAGCAGAGAGAGAGGGAGACACAGAATCTGAAACAGCCACTCCGGCGCCCCATGCAAGCAGATTTTAGAGAAATACAGAAGGTTGAGGACTTGCTAGGGTTGAAAAACAAAACTACCTCTTATCTCCAGTCTCCCCAGCGGGTAAAGAAATTCTTTAAGTGAGATGAGAGCTGTGACCGAAAGACGGAGTCGATGATGTTGTTTTAAGACCCTTCGTTAAGGTGTCTGAAAGATTGCAGGTGGTGCTAATAAACCCTCTTGGCGAGACAAAATGGCTTCTAGGAATCTTCAGGACCCAAAAGGAGGTGGGGGGCGGGGGGGCGGACAGAGGGCACAGAGAGGAAGGGCAGGAGGGAGGGTGAGAGAGAGGGGAGAGAGACCTGTTTCAACTGGACTGAACCCCAACAGATACGCAGGAAACCCATCAGGTTTTCCAGAGAGCGGCTCAGTGAAAACAGCCCACGCTTGAACTTCAAGGGGCTGCAGTTGTTCAAAGTGAAAATAGCCCAACTTTCTATGAGCGAGCTGGGAAATGATTCAGCTGCACAGAGCAGCCATTGCTGGAGGAACAAGAGAGGTGATAAAGAGGGGGAGACTCAAGAAAGGAAAGCCGAGAGCCACGGGGAGCCCTTGATTCTCCCGTCTTTATCATCCTTCTTTTGGGCTCAGGAATCCCTCCCAGGGAACCGAGCCGGCCCATAAGCGAAGGCTGCTCTCGGCCCCGGAAGCAGAGGGAATTGGGACCACGAGCCTGGGTGGGCTGTAGGATGGCTGGGAACTTAGGACTCTTCCTCCTCATTTTAGTTGGGACTGTCCACTGTGGAGGTCCTGGCCTTCTTCACCTTGACAAGCTGGGTCTCGGGGGGTGGGGGCGGGACGATCTGCTCCTTAGACGCCTCGTCTGCCTGTGGCCCCGGTTCAGAAGTGTCGTGGACTGAGTCGTGTCCCCCAGATGCGCATGTGGAGGCCCTAACCTCCGATGTGACTCTGTTTAGATGGAGCTTTTAGGAGATAATTAGGGTTAAGCAAGGTCATAACGGCGGAGTCCTAATCCGATAGGCTCGGTAGCCTCCCAGGAAGGAGGAGGGGAAGATCGGTTCCATCCCCGTGTGCAGACACAGCAAGGAGATGGCTGTGTGTAAGTTGGGAAGAGAGCCCTCCCCAGAACCCGATGGTGCTGGTGCTCTGACCTTGGAATCCCAGCCTCTAGAAATGTAAGAAAATAAGCCTCTGTTCCTTAAATCACCCAGTCCGTGGTACTTTGTGAGGCCAGCCTGTGCGGACTCAGACAAGAGGGTAAGATCTTGGGCACTAAGCCTGAGTGCGAAGCCACAGTGGGATGAAAGGTTTTGGGAGAGGGCATGAGCATCTTCTGAACACAGAAGGAATGGAAGTAATTGCGGCAGAGAGTGGAGTGCTGTTACACTGAAGATCATGGACACGGTATCTTCTCGTCCTCCCTCCCATGAAGAACCGTACGGCGAGTCTTAGCTGTGAACCTCCGCTGGCCTCATGACTTTCCTGGACTCCCAGAATGTGGGAGAGGATTCTAGGGTGTAGTGATATTTTACAGACAATCCACAGCGCTGTCGTTAGGGGCCGGGCTACATCAGCACTGGCATATCCACACTGTAGGGTGGCTCACAGCGGCTGCAGCAACGGGAAGGGTCTGTTTCCATCAGGACAGAGAGATTGCCAAAGTACTGCTGGGTTATGAAAGCACATTTGCTGAATGGCAACATGAAATAAGATTTCATCTGTGTTAAAATACAACCACACAGAACAATACCGTATGTTTTCCTGTCGCTACATAGATGGTGTGTGTGTGTGTGTGTGTGTGTGTGTGTGTGTGTGTGTGTGTAAGATCCTTAGAACAAAAAAGAAAGAGAAAAGTCTGGTAGGAAACACACAAAATAAACTGAAAGGAGGGGTTTAAGCCTAGGGAGGGGTGAGGTTGTGGGTGGGGGTGGGGGATCGAGAGGGAACCTTATCTTTTTACTCTCTCTGTCTCTATTTGTTATGCTCCATATATCTCTGTATTTTAAATGGTGAGAAGGTCTTCCTATGTAAGTCGTGTAATTACCAAAGTTAAGAGATACCTGGGTGGCTCAGTCAGTTAAGTGTCCAACTCTTGGTTTCCATTCAGGTTGTGATCTCATGGTTCGTGAGTTCAAGCCCCACATGAGGCTCTGGGCTGATGATGCAGAGCCTGCTTGGGATTCTCTCTTTATCCCCTCTCTCTCTGCCCCTCCCCTGCTCATGCTTCCTCTCTCTCTCTCTCAAAATAAATTAACAAAGTAATAAAAAATCACTAAAAAATAGTTAAAAGCTGGAGCGCCTGGGTGGCTTAGTCGGTTAAGCGTCCGACTTTCGCTTAGGTCATGATCTCATGGTTTGTGGGTTAGAGCCCCGCGTCGGGCTCTGTGCTGACTGCCAGCTCAGAGCCTGGAGCCTGTTTCGGAGTCTGTATCTCCCTCTCTCTGACCCTCCCCTGCTCACGCTCTCTCTCTCTCCTAGAAATAAATAAAAATAAAAAAAAAATAGTTAAAAGCTAAGGAAAAAATTATCCAGTAACCCGATCCAGAATCTGGCCCGGGAAAAGATGCTCCTCTCCCGGGCCTGCGGTTTGTGGAAAGCAAAGTATCTCTTGGGGGGCACTCATCCGGGCCTTGCAGCGGTTCTTCTCTGACCCTAGGGACTGTCATCCACCCTTCTGGCCATCCTGGCCGTCAGTCCCTCCCCCTAGCACGCCATGTCCCCTCTGCAGCGGGGAGACCACTCCGTCTCACACAGAAGGCATAGACGCTCCCAAGCTGCGCTGGGCTCGTGGCTGGCGCCTGCGACCCATCATTGGCTTCGGCCCCAGCCCTGGCCTCCCCTTCCTCCCGTCACTGAAACGCCATGTTATGTTGTCCTGAGCAGTTTTTATGGGGCACCAGAGTAATGAGGAGGGAGACAGAATCACGGGGCTGGCTTTTCACAAGGCCCTGCAGCTCGCTGTGCAACCTTGGGCCAGCCGCCTACGACTCCCTGCCGAGTGAGTCCCTGCCGAGTGAGTGTGCTGTTCATGAAATGGGATGAAGCAGGTGAAGTGCCCCCTGCAACGGCCGGCACACTACAGGTGCTTACTAAGGATTTCCCCTTTCTCTCCCCCTAGTGCCAGCCATGGTTGTGAATCCCTCTCTGGCTGTGTGACTTTAGGCACACCGCCTAACCTCTCTGAGCCGTTCCCATCAAATGGTAATGATAACACGTACCCCAGAGGGTTTGCTCATTCGGTTAGCAAATGCTTATCGAAGACCTCCTATAGGTCATGCTCTTGGCCAAGCACTGGGGATACAGTGACAAACAGGACAAAGTCTGTGGACTTACGCTGATGATTGTCTATGGGGAAAGGCTGTGCCGATAACCGTCATGAGAAGCAGTAAGATCCCTGGCACCTAGTAGGTTCTTAAGGGAGATGGCCTCCCATCACCCACAGTGCCGGCCGTGGCTGAGCTTCTGAACCTGTTACTAGTGCCCGAGCACAAAGCTAATGGCCACCATCCTGGTCCAGGCACGTCACTGCCCAGGGAATCTCCTGTTTTGTCCTAGGTGACCTTTTGGAAGATGTGGCTTCTCCCCTGGGGCAGAGCACTGCTGCTCTGAGCAACCAAGAACTTGAACCTTCATCCACAGTCTCTGCTGTGGGCTGTCTGGTTTCTTGCGAGTCAGTCCCTCTATTCTCTAGGAACTCCTCCCCATTTTGTTGATGCAGAGTGTGGAATGGTCTCCAGGGACCCCTCTTCCTTGTCTATAACCATTGAGCATTGTGACACGCTAGGGCACTTTACATTTCATTATCTCTAATCTCACAGCCACCCTAGGTGATGTCATAATTCTCTTTTCACAGAGGAGGAAATGGAAGCTCAGAAAGGTTGAGTAGACTGCCCGTGGTCACACAGCTGGTCAGTGGTTGTACTGAACTCAAATCCAGTCACCCTCTGCCATTCTGAGCACGATCGGGAAAACTGTGACTGAATCAGAGTTGGAGAGAGTAGATGGGGTCAGGACACCGGACAGCAGTCCAGAGGCTGGGTAGGAAGTCTGCAGGTGGGGTGCCGGCATTCATGTTCTCTGCCCCTTTGGGAAGGCATCTTCATGCGCAGGGAGAGACAGGAGGGGATGGAGAGGAGAACAGATGAGACATTCTTTAAACATTTTGGTCCCAAGACAGTATCCGAACAGTTGCAAAGGCTGTACACTGCACGACTCTAGAGGGCATCATTCATACTGGTCCATGAGAATGGCACCCCGTAGGGATACGTGGCACATCCTATGTTACAGGAGGACTTCTCGGCAGTCCTGGTTATGAGGCTGTGGGGGCAGAGAGAGAGCTTCTCACCCTGGAACAGGGTCCCTGGGCTCCTGCAGAAGAGAGAAATCAAAGAGGGTCAGCTCATAGCAGCCCCTGAACATCTCAGGAAGAATGAGGTAGAGGCGTGAGCCTTTCGGCCCCAGCAAGCTGACCTGGGTCTCTCCTTTGCCACAGCAAGTGCCTGGTGGTCTCGCCCTCAGATGCCCAGAGGCTGACGTCCCCACATGCCTGACCCTCCCTGCAGGGATGTGGGCTTTCTGGGCTTTGCCCCCAACCCAGCGGGGTCTCTCCCGGCAAGTTCTCCTCTACAGCTTCTGAGTCTACCTCCCCTTTGCCCCAGGATGGCCCCAGGGGTCTAACCTGCCTTTTCCCCTCCAGAAACCTTCCTGCAGCCAACCTGGGAGTTAGGGAGGCCAGGGCCAGTTGAGGGAGGGACGATGTGTCCGCCCAGCCATTCATCTGCCTCCGAACTACTCAGCTCTGAGAGATCACCTCTTTAAAATGCAGGGGAGGCTTCGAGGCACTGAGCTCTCTCACTGCCCAGTGGCCTCACCCACCCATTCCCCCTGCTGTGTAAATCCCCAGGCCCCCTCCCCTCCCTGTCAGGGACTGATTTCAGCCCACAATGGTGATGCTTTATTACAGCTCACTTCCTGCTGTGAGTAAATAAGTTTGTCTCCTTTATATTCCCTGGGCAATTAGGAGAATGAAAGACTGAGCTTTGGATTAGCATTTATTTCCTCCAAACGTTTATATGAGGCCATTTTCCCACTGACAAATTGTGGGGCAAATTGTTCTCGAGAAAGTCTGTCTGCGGCAAAGGTGCTATGATTAAACGGCTGGTGTAAATTTGGGGCCATAAATCCTTTCCCTGGGTTAACGGGATTTATTTGCAGCAACTGCCATTATGGGCTCAAAGAAATCATAATAAACGAGGTTGATTTTGCACCTGTTTCAAGGTAATTAATATGCACACTAAAGGGAAAAGAGATTATTTTTACAAACTGCCTGGTTTGTGGCTCAAAATCTGGACTCGTTCCGGGGTCCTCCGGGTCAGCGGACGGCCTCTTTCGGGACCAACGGCTGGAGCTCCGAGGAAGCGGTGGCCTGGGATCTGACCCATAGCTCTTGTGTTGCTGGGAACAGAGCCCTCAAGTGAGCCTGAGGAGCTGGGGGGAGGGGGTGTTAGAAGGCCCCGGGCAAGGGCAGGACATCTGTGAAACTCAGTGTGGAGTGCTGGACCCGGCTCAGTGATCGCAAGTGACAACCTCAGGGCAACAGATCTCCAGGGCCCTAGGGACGGGGATGGAGACTCAGGACCAACGGGTCTCTCTCTCTCTGCCCTGTTCCTCTTTGCTCCCTCAGAGCCGGCCCTGCTAAGAGGCCCCTCTGAAGGAATCCAGAGTCCTTGTACGTGGAAATACACTGTGCAAGCCGCCTTTGCTCTCCCGTGTGTCCCCCACGCGGGGAGGAGCGTCTGGTAGGGACTCAGCCTTTCTGGACTCTGCCTCAAGCCCATCCTGGCCAGAAGGGGTCTGTGGACGTTCAGGGGCCGTGTCCATCCGGCACTGACCTCCCTCCCGGCACCCCTGCCTCCCGTCCCCAGGCCTACGTGCCTGCCCTGCCTCCTGCTCACAGATCGCGTCCTGCTCAGATCCCTCCCCGGGACTCAGAGCCTACACCCCGCCTGCTCCCGACAGACTCACCCCGAATCCTGTGATCTGAGCCCCTCCCGGGTGGTGGGGGGCTTCCTTGGAGGGGAGTTTGGACCCCGGACTTCTGGCTGGGAGCAGGGGCGGCTCTGATTGCCTCTGCCTGTTAGGGTCCCGTCGGGTCCCCATCTCTCCTCCCACCTCTCAGGGGACCCGCTGGATGCCCAGGGGGCGATGCTTGGAGTGATCTGTCCAAGTGCAGATGCGATGGGGGCGTTTTCCAGAAGGGCAGTGAACGTATAGCAGGCTTGGGGCTGGGTCTGCATCCTGGCTCCCGACGGCCCAGCTGTGCCATCCTCTCTGACCCTTGGTCTCCTCCTTGGGAAGTGAGCATGACAGCAATGTCCAGCTTGCTCGTCTTTGCCCCCCAACCCCCAACGTATAAACAAGATGGATTTGGTGACTGTGCCTGGGAAGGTGGTGAAGGGAAAAATGGGGAAGTGGAATTGGGAGCAGGCTTTGCTGACCCTTGAAGTCTTACCAGACAGGCAGGATAACTGGGAATCTTGAACTCAGCTCTACCTTCTAGAAGCCCCTTGGAAAGTCTGGAGAGTGGCTTGCACAGCCTGGGAGCTGGAGAATCATTCACAGAAGGAAGGGCACTGGAGATGGGGCTTCATGGGTGAATAGGAGTTCTTCAAGCAGAACCAAGGAGAAAGGACATATTTCTCAGGCAGAGAGAGCTCCGTGCACCGTGGAGGAAAGAGCCAAGTGTGTGTTGGGGGTATGACAAGCAGATGGGGTGAGGCCCTGAGGGGAGGCGTTGTTTTGAAGCTCATATGGGGAGAAAATAGCCAGTGAAATCTCTTCTTTAGATCAATGAAATTCAACTCTAATCCCTACCCTACGGTCTCCTGAACTGGCAGGAAGCCCCATTTCGGTCAGAGCCCAGGCCCCGCCCCTGCTGGGGCCCTCCCAGAAGAATCCAGCAGTTCCTTGGATCTGCCCTCTGTGTGGCCACTTCGGCGGACATCCTTCTGGTCTGGGCTCATAGGGTCCCTGAAGCCCCCACCGGGGACTCCCATCTGTGTCCGAGGGCACGGGGCCTGGGGTTTTGCTCAGTGAATGACATGGCTGTCCCCTTGGTTGTCTATGGGGGTGGCCGCTGGGAGGAGTCCTCACCCTCCTCCCCACCCTCCTCCTCACAGCCTGGGAGAAACTGCCCCTTCTCCCCATGCTACGGTCCCCTCTCCAATGGCTCTGAGCTTGTAAAAGCCAGGGCGACAATGGGCAGGGACTATTTTTTCATTCTACAAAATCCCAGGATCAGGGACATAAAAAGGCTCTGGATACGGGGTCAAAATGCACAGAAAGGAAAGAAGGGAGGGAAGGAGGGAGGGCAGGAAGGAAGGAGGGAAGGAAGGAAGGAAGGGAAGAAGGAAAGAAGGAAGGAGTGAGGGAGAGAAGGAAGGAGGGAAGAGTAAAGGAGGGAAGGAAGTCAAGAAGGAAGGAAAGAGAGAAAAGAGGGATCATGCACAAAAATTAATTTCTCAAGCACTGGTCCCGCCAGCGTGTGACGCGGGAGAGAGAGTGGAGGACAGTTCATGGTCACCAAAACCTGAACCTGAAGTGGCTTAACCCTCAGGCTCCTTACCAGTGCGAGCGTAACCCAGGCAGGGGAGTGGTGTGGAGCGGCCTGGGGCTCAACTGTGAGGGGGAGAAGGTCCCGAGAGGGGCCACTGTAGTAGCCACGGGGGAGTCTGGCTCCCGAGCCACTTCGGGCAAAGGCAAAGCCAGGTGTTTGGGAGGAAGCTCGTGACCCAAGCCCTCAGGCCCCTGTCATCGTTTTGGGGTTGGGCTGGGACGGCCCTGGGACTAAGACAGAGGGCCTGCTGGGGTGTGTCTGCGATGTCTGCGGTCTCTCACCTGCTCTGTCTCCCGGGGCTGCTGTAACAAAGGACCCCGGGGGGAACGGCTTCAGTCCCGGGAACTTGCTTTCTCAGTGAGTCCAAAGTCAAGGCGTGGTAGGGTCGTTTCCTTAGGAGGCTGGGAGGGAAGGGTCTCTCTCCTTGGTGTGTGAATAGCCGCCTTCTGGCTGTGTCTGCTCATGCGACCTTCCTCTGTGCCCGTCTGGGTCCGGATTTCCTCTTCCCCTGAGGACGCCGTCGTATCGGATTAGGACCGACCCTAGTGGCCTCATTGGAAATTGACTACGTCTGTGAAGACCCCATCTCCAAACAACGCCACGTTCTGAGATACTGAGGGCTGAGCTTCAACACAGGAATTTGGGGCGGGGCGGGGAGCATCCTTTAGCCCACAACACCTTCAGACAAGCCCACAAAAGGGCAGCCATGGTTATGATTTTACGAATGAGGAATTGGAGGTCGAGAGAGTCACAGAGCCAGCAAAGGAGCAGACGGGCCTTAAACTCTGCTGTTTAGTGGTGCTGTGGCGGGTCCCAGGGGCCCCGTGAAGGCAGAGATCTGGACTCTTGGGGGCCTGGAAGGAGGCCGAGAGAGGAGAGCAAAGAAATTCCACTCTGAGAGCCACTTTGCTGGTCTTTTGTCTCTCTGCTCGTTGCAGGCAATGTACTCGCCGCTTATTACTCAACCTAGGTAGGTTTTTGCTTGGCTGAGCTGAGATCAAAAAGTAATTTTTCTTTTTGCAACAGCCAATTAGAAATTCATTTATTTTCACATTATGGACATTTGGCAAAAATTTCTTTGGCAATTTAGTTCCATTTATATAGTCTGCATAAAGGGAGACCGTGAGGCTGGGCAGAAAAAAAAGGCAAGGCCCCGGGCAAAAATTAAATGCAGAATCATGTATTAGAAATGAGATGTATTTACTATTGTTTTTGAAAATTAATGGTGCATTTTTAGCTTTTATAATGTAATTTAATGATGCAATTCATCTAATAAAAAAAAAGAATGCATTTCAACTCAGTCACACAGACCTACTGGGGCACAGCGCACTGAACACCTTTCTCGTGGAAAGGGTTCCGCGCGGAATGCTTGGGGCCTTTCTCTTTCTCTGAGAAACAAAAAAGAAAAGTGGTCTGTGTGTGTGTGTGTGTGTGTGTGTGTGTGTGTGTGTGTGTGTATGTGTGTGTGTGTGCATGCACTTCCATCTGGGGTATCAGCAGGAATCCAATAAAAAGGACATTTTTCTTTTTCCGTGTCGGTGTCTGTGTTCTGGCCCCATGGTGCAGGTGCAGCTGTTGATTCTGGGATCTTTGAGGGTGGCGGCCGCGCCAGCCTGCTAAGTCAGCCCTGGTGCTGAGATCCTGGTGGGTGGGCCGGAGGAGGAGGCCCTGGTGCTCTGTGGGGCTCTGTGCCTCCTGGGGTCTGAGCGGAGGTGGACAGAGTATGATCTGGGCGTCCATCCTGAAGGGTTGGCCACACTTGTGAGTCTGGGGTCCTGTTGGCTTCCTGGCCCCAGCACATCGCTCTTGAGTTCATGTCAAAGAGCCTGATTTCCACTTGCCGTGGGTCCCGTTTAGGCTTGAGGCAATGGAGGTCTGCCCTGAGCTGTGCAGGGTATCTGGGAGACAGTCAGGGCGGGGAGGGAGGAGGGATGACAGAGTGGGCAGACACTGACCTTCCTCTACTGTAGACTTTCACCTGAGGCCCTTTGACTGGCAGGCAATGGATGGGCACTGGGCTAAAGGCATGATGTGGAGCATCGGGCTTAACCCTCTCTCCAATGCAGTGAGGAGGTAGGTCTCCCCGTTTTATAGGAGAGGACACGTCGGCCCAGAGTGGTTAGGGAACTTTCTCAAGTTCACCCAGCTAGTAAACGGCATGGCAGGGACCAAGCTGGGGCTGTCTCACTCCAGACTACTTGTTCTTAGCTGTGTGAACATATGCAGTGAATGAATGAATGAATGAAAGCATGAAGACATGATTGGAAAGATGGTTGGCTTTTCCCAAGGCTATCCAACTAAGGAGCTGGGATTTGAGCTCAGGTTTTCTGATTCTCAGTTGAGAACTTCTTTCCTCCACCCCCTTCACCATTGGGAGGGAGGAGGGGCATAGAGAGAAAAAGGGGTTTGGGGGTCCATTGTGATCATGGGGTGAGGTGAAGGTCATTAGTGTAGAGGAGGTCCAGGTGTCCTCTGGGTCCCTGGGGACGTGACCAGGGATGGGACACAGAGTTGTCCCAAGGGGTCAATCAACTGTCTAGGTCATTTTTATTTGTCAGTTCCACCATTATTTATTGAGCATTTACCTGTGCCCGGAGCTCACCTGACCTCTTCGAGCCCTAGTTCTGTAAAACGGAGCTGGCTCATCAAAGTGTCGCTCAGCAGGATGCACGCACTGTTGGCGTCTTGAAGGGGATGGTCCCTCTGATTCCTCTGCCTGGCAGGTGGCATCCCCACCATCCCATGCGGGGGGTGTTTCCTGGTCACGGGGAGACCACAAATGCCCCCCAGCCTCCTCTTCAGTTGCAAATAGCAGATTCATGGAGATATTGGAGGAGCAGATGAGGTGACCTGTATGAAGCTTGGCACATAGTAGGGTTTTACATTTTCCTTCACGTCTCCCTTCCCCACACCTCTCACTTTTCCTCCCCTCCTTCTTCCAGCCCCACCAAGGCCATCTCAAGCACTAGACTCTGCTGCTGTCTTGTCCAGGCTGTCAGCTCTCCCCTGCTGCCCACCCCTGCCCTCCCCTGCCCTTACCCACCCAGCCTGCATTGGGCTGCAGCCACCAGCCCTGACGCTCTGCTGCCCCAGTGCTGAGGCCTGAACTTGGGTCTTGCCGGCTGCTGCAGTCTTGGCCGGAGGGAGGGAGAGAGAGGGATGCCTCCCTTTCCAGGAGGGCAGCTCAGTCTACGCCTACCCCTGTGTGGTGCCGACTCCCGATGCTGGCAGCTGGCACCATGGGGCTGCCTAGAGAAGTTGCAGGGTGACCGTGGTAGACAGGCCTCTGCATTTTTGGAAGTCTAGAATTGTGCCATCCAATAGGATAGCCATCGGCTTCACGTGGCTACTGGGCACTTGTCATGGGGATTGAAGTGTGTGGGTGGTATACAGTCGGCACCAGATTTCGCAGACTCTATGCCCCTGAATGTGGCCATTGAGTGTCATACCTCTTTATTTTCCTGGCTTGAATTGGAGAGGCTCTTCCTTGGGCTGATGAGAAACCCAACATCAGTTATGTAGACTGAGTCTCCCTCCTCTCTGGGCCGTGTAAATCTTGGCACTCAAACATCTCCTCAACCAAACTCCCAAAGCTGGGATTCTGACCACTGGTGCTTGTGCATCCGGAACCTGCTTACCTTCAAGGAGCAGAGGGCTTTGGGGGAGATGCATGAGCCCCCCCCCCCCTGGGCTCCGAGGGTTTCTGTGGTTTCACTCCCTGAGGCTCACCTGGAGAGGTAGTGCTTCTATGAAGGTACTGCACTCCTGATTTGGGGTTAAGGCTTCTTTTGTGGAACTTCAGGTCACCTAAGGTATCATGCATATTTCATTCTAGACCTTTCACCCCCGCCATGCCCTTCTTGGCTAAAGGTCCTGGGCAGATGTGCGCTGTCTGACTCACCTTTGCACCCCTCCACGGACCAGGTGCACGTCTGACACCCAGCAGTGTGGTTCAAAGTGAATTGACAAGGTCAGCTCCACAAAGGTGTCTTTGCAAAGTAGCAGGCATGACATGGGTTCCGATAGCAAACTGGAGGTTGAGCAGGTAAGAGCTGGTAGCAGGACTCCTCATTTCTCGGTGTCTGGCATATGCCGAGAGTCACCGCATAATGACTCACGTGGACTGAGCACTCTCGGGGCTCCATGCTGCTTGCTTCATCCACACCAGCTCACTTCAGCCTCACGACAGCTCTGCTCCGCAAGGCTACGTTAGCCTCACTTTGCAGGTTAAGGGGTTGAGTCCCAGAGAGGTTAGGAAAATGGCCCATGGTCACACAGGGCAAGAGGCAAAACTAGTATTGGTCCCCAGGCTTTGTGACCCTAGAACCTGGATTCTCAGCAACATGGCGATTCTGCTTCTCACATGTACGGACCCAAGGGCATGTGCAGACACAAAGACACATATACATATATGAACACACAGAGAAAACAGATTCACATGGATATGTAGACAGTCATATGGACACACCCACATTCACATGGCCATGTGGATGGAAAGATACACCTACATACACACCCACACACCTCTCTACCTGTATATATCCTTAGTCACACGCCTGCACACACACCTGCAACTATACAGACACACACACAAGCATCCATGCGGTTACTCAGGTATCAGGGTATCTCTCCACATTCCCCACATTACCTACCTACGTACGTACCCACACACATCCCCATACATCCACCCACAACTGTACCTGCAGACACACCAAATATACACATAGTTAACACTCATGCACACGCAGTGCACACATTCGCACACGGGCGTAGACTCCCTCACTTATGCCTGCAGAGAAACACACACACACACACACACACGTTTTGATATGCTTCTAACGGCACCTACCCCCGGGTGGAGGTACAGAAGCCCACTCCCCAGGCACACAACTCACCGACCACTCACTCAAGCACGGTGATCTGATTTAAACTGAAAAGGAAAAACTGAGTTGAAAATTAGAGGAGGGAAAAAAGTCCTTCAGAAAGTATAAAGCTAATAAGCTGGAAGTGGTGAGCCTGCTGCCTTCACGATATCAATAACTCAGTATTGGGTTTCCAAAAAGACATCACATAATTTTTCAATGAGAAACCCCTGAGCCCTGGAGATGCTGTTATGGTGTGAATTACAATGCACACGGCTTGTCAGCCGCTCCCGTCAGCACTTTCTCGGACGCCTTAACGGGCGGGAAATGCTGTGGCTGCAGCACAGATGGTTATTGTTGTTATTATTTCTTTCTTTTGGAGGCTCAAATTAAGAACCCGGGAAGCCAGCAGGTCCCTTCCTCCACTGTCCCCTCCTCCCATTGTACTCAAATGGAGAAGTTTCCCACCTGGTATTTTCTTGAGGGACTTCTTAGCTCTCTGCATCCCCTCCCTTGTCCTGGAGCCCTAATTCTGGGCAGGACTGATCCTTGGGGCTTGGGAACCAGGGTCAGGATGTGTGGGTGGGACCAGCCTACCGTTCAGAGCTTGGATGCTTGAGACACCCTTGGGTGCTGTATGATGCATAAAACTGTGTTTTCTTGGGGGCGCCTGGGTAGTTCAGTTGGTTAAGCATCTGACTCTTGGTTTCTGTTCAGGTCATGATATGTTCTGTTCTGTTCTGTTCTGAACATGATCTGTTCAGGTCTGTGGGTTCAAGCCCCGCATTGGGATCTGTGCTGACAGTGTAGAGCCTGCTTGGGATTCTCTCTCTCTGCCCCATCTGTTTCTCAAAATAAATAAACTTAAATAAAAAAAAAAACAACAACTGTCTTTACTTATTTCTATCACCTGGACCTGGGGTTTCATTTGGCAGAGCCAGCCTACTGGACAGTGATTTCTTCTCAGGTCGTCTTTGGGGCAAGGTTTTAGTTTAGGGAGAAGGGTGGGGTGGGAGGGAGGGGCAAGAAGGGCCCATCTGGACAGAGGGTGTAAGCCATCTTTATGGAGCACTGAGCATACTAAGAGGATCTGGTGGCTGTGGGGAAGTGGCTGAGTAGACAGAGCATCTGGGAGTAGGAGTAGGGAAAGAGGGCTGTGGGCATTAGAGATGGAACTGAGCTTCCAGATGTGGTACCTGTCATCCTGCGTAACCCTTGTGTGCATCTGCTATTTGCTATGAGGGGAAGATGCTCCAGTTACTCACCAGTCCCCGAATGTGAGCCTTATGGAGCCTGTAGTCAGCAGCAAAGCTAACCTTGCTGACCACAGACTTGTGAGTATTGTTATGCACCATTGACATATGGGGCTGTTTGTTACACAGCATTGATGCAGTGGACATTTGACTGACACAGGGTCCTCTCTGCTGTATTTCCATGATCCCCTGGGCTTGGTCCACTGTAGCACTTACTGTAATGGTGGCTCAGGGTGGTTACTATGATGCTTAGGGGTTAAAGGTGAGACCCTTCCAGTGTCTGGGTTCAAATCCTGGCTCTTCCATTTGCTGACTGTGACTTCTTGGGCAAGTCATTTAATCTTTGGTGCCTCAATACTATTTCATAGGGTTAGTCCCTCCATCCTCCACACTTCACTCAGGTGGCCTCCTGGCCCGAGAATCAGGAGAAGCCCAACTCCTTCCATTGCAGCCAGCCTAGCCTGCCCACCCGTGGGACACCAACTCCACATGCCTTTTTGTGCTTCCAGGCCACTGCCAAGGCTGTTCCCTCTACCTGGAACTCCCTGCTTTTTCAGACATGCTTCTATGGAACCCTTGGGGGCTGGACTTCAGGTGTCACCTCCTTTCCCTGAGCATCCTGAAGCCAGGGCCAGGTCCTCAAACACCTCTCTGGCACTCCTGGGCCATTCTGTGGTCTGGTTACTTGGTCATTGCTTTCAGCCCAGTGGGGCTTGGGATGGCCAGTTGACTCTTCTGGTAGCTCTCTACAGGTTTCAGCAGGAAACACCGAATCCTATGCCCTCTGTCTCTTCCTCCCATTCTTAGATTTGATGTGTTGCTCATTAAGGGAAGATGAACTGATTCTGCCTGCTGAGTTACCCAGTGCATAATCACACGCCTGTCACAGCACAGGCTTTCCAGGGTGTGTGTACTGGACAGAGGTGGGTGAGATGTGCTGGACCCCTGTTCTGTGGGAGGGCCTAGAAGAGAAAGGTCCTGAGGCAGTGGGGTCCTGGGGGTGGGGGGAGGGGAGTATCTTTATCATTATCAGTTTATAAAGGAAAGGCTATTTTAATAGCAAAAACTAGGACAGGGTATGATCTCAGAGTTAAGCAGAATCCTCTCGAGAAAAGAGAGAGAGAAATGGTACACAAATGTGAATATCTTTTATATTGCGGGGAACTACAGAGAAAGATCAAATGCCCCCAAATAGAACTTATGGAAAAAGAAATTTTCATTGACTGCAGAAACACAGATGACCATGATGATACTGAAAATGATAATGATGATGATGATGGTGACGGTGATGATGATGATGGTGAGATGGTGATTATGGTGACAGTGATGATGGTGATGGTGATGGTGATGATGGTGATGATGATGGTGATGATGGTGATGATGGTGAGATGGTGACGATGGTGACGATGGTGATGGTGATGATGGTGATGGTGATGATGGTGAGATGGTGATTATGGTGATGATAGTAAAGACCTGTGAATTTAGTATTTTGTTGCATTCTCCTTTATTCACAGTAGCTCCCTGCAAATTCTGCCCTTCTGAGATCCAGTGGGGGTAAGAGTGGGCAAAGTGGGCTAGGATATGCTGGAGGCAGCCCAAGCATTTGGCCTCAGGGGCTGGAGACACTGGCTCGGGGAGGGGAGGAGAGGGCTGGGTGCATCAGGTCTGGGAGTGGTCCGAGAAGGAGTTCATACTTCCTGTCTTGTGCCCAGGGCAGGGAAGGTCCCCTCTTAGGGTCTCCAGACACCCTTCACAGCTTGTGGGGAAATAAGATGTGTGCCTTGTGCATGGTGCCTCTCTTCCTTTCCCCTCAGCCTCAGGAGTTCCCAAGCTCACTCGGGCAGGCTTTGCAGACTGTTCTACTTCAGCAGAAGCAGCTCCACCTTTACGTGTTGTTTTTCATGTAAGATTTCACTTGAGGAAAGGGTTGAACAGAGATTTCCAGAGCACTGCATGACAGTGATCTGTCTGGGAGTGTCTACTTGCCCTGCCTGGCCCCAGCAGAGCCGGGGTCTGTATGGCTACAGCGGCTGTGCCCTGTGTAGCCTCAGGGGCGTGAATTTCACTCCCCAGAGACGGGCACTGCACTGGTCCTGGGTCCGCCTCTGCTCTAAAACTTTACCTGCTGGCCTTGGTGCCATCTCCAGCGGGGGCTGGGCTGTGGTCTTGATCTTGTAACTCCATCAGGAGTTCCAGAACTGGGAGCAGGCATTGCAAAGCCTGAATCCCTAGGCTGACTTTGGGACATTCGTATGTTCATTTACTAAATAGTTACCACAATGCTCTGTGCAGCCACTCTTCTTGTCATAAGACGAAAAGGTCTCTCCCTTTTTCTCCTTCCTTGAGGACTGTCTAGTCTCTTGGGAAAGGTAGGCTGTGAGGAAGAAAACAAAGAAATGTGATTAGACATTGAGAGCAGTGCCCTAAAGAAAATAAATATGGTGTTGCTAGACAGATAAGGGAGAGGGGTATCAAGTGAGACAAGATAAAGGAGGAGGCCTCTCTAAGGAGGTGACATTGAGCTGAGACTTGAGCGATGAGGTGGCAGTCATGAGGAGAGTGTGGATAAGAGTGTCCTAAGGTGAAGGAACAGTGTGTGCAAGGGCCCTGGGGCATGAAAGAGCTTGAGTTCGGGGAGCCAGGGGAGCGCCATTGTGGCTGGAAGGTCATAGGTCGGGGGGGCCTGAAGCTTCAGAAAACATCTCAAAGGTGGTCTAGTCAGGTGGATACAGGTATCCAGGCCAGCCCTCATGCTTTGTGTCTGAGTTCCCACTAATGGAGCAGAGTGTTAGTATGAAGATCTGGAGGTGTAGACTCTTGACCCATCCAAGGAGTTTCCAAGTATCTCCCATTGAGCCAATGACATTCTGGGCACAGTCCCTTAGTGCATGCTCCCGACAGGAAACTACCTTAACGCGAGTGGAAGTAGTTCTAGATCCTGGAACAGAGAACTTTCCCAATGTCAGTCACCTAACAGCACAGACACTTAATTCCCACATTTATCCCACCTGGGTGTTGGCAGGTGGCTTTCCACGCAGTATTGTGGGAACCCAGGCTTCCCACATAGCAGAGCTGCGATCTCTGAGGACCTTGACCAACAGTGAAAAGAGGGTGGAGAGCATTACGCAGGGCTTTTTATGGACCAGGTGTAGATGTGTACGTCTCTTCCACTCACATTACACTGGCCAGGATTCAGTTACTCGGCCACACGCAACAGCAAGGGTGACCGGGACGGAGAGTCTACCTCGATGCCCTCCGGCTAGAGGAAATGGGCTCTGGTGCACATAAAGCCATCTCTGGCACAGCCCTCTGGCTTTGAATGATGATGGCAGTGTGGAGCCAAGGCTCTCTGCCGTGGCTTCGCAACAGCAGCACCCAGGCCAGCTCGCTACCCTGAGTGCTTAAATCAGGATCTCTGGGAACAGGGCCCAGGCGTGTGCACTATGTAAAACACTCCAGGATGTATGCTGTGGAGAGAGGGGATTTGGGGACAGGGGTCACTTCTGGGCCACATTCCCCATGCCCAGTAATAATAATTATTATCACCACTGACTATCAGGTGACGGGATAGTGGGGCAGGCAGGAAAGCGGAAGCTGTTCAGAAATAACACAGTTGCACTTCCGGATGGTAGGGAAGGGGCCACCTGCATCTCAATCGTGAGCATCTCTTTGGATGGGTCCTCATGGCTGAGACGAGTGAGGACCTCTCCTGGGCAGCTCTGGAGGGGTGAGGGCAGAGAAGAGGATTAGCTGCTCAGTGTGGGTAGAACCCTGAGCTTCCCAGGAAGCCCCATGAGGAAGAGAAGGGAGATGTTCCATGTAACAGAGTTGAAGGAAGACGTGAGCGGGGTGGGGGGTGGGGGGCGGCGGGGGAGGGGGCGCAGAGAGAATCTGCTCTCAGCAACCATCGTGTCCAGCAGCCGATTGAAAGTCGTTCCTTGTTCTTCAGGGGTTCCCTTGCCCACAGACCTTCAATAAGACCCCCATGTCGGGGTGCCTGTGTTGTGGTGTTGATGGTGTCCTGAAGGTGCAAACGAAGCAGGCAGTGCCTGTTAGAGATCTTATTTGGGTTCAGGCAGCGAAAAATGTGTGTGTGTGTGGGTTTTGTGTGTGTTTCTTCATTTTTGAGGGAGGGGGAGGGGCAGAGAGAGGGAAACACAGAATCCGAAGCAGGCTCCAGGCTCTGAGCTGCCAGCACAGAGCCTGCCGCGGGGCTCGGACTCACCAACCGCGAGATTGTGACCTGAGTTGAAGTTGGACACTTAGCCGACTGAGCCCCCCAGGCGCCCTGAGGAAATGAATTCTGGCTGTTTTAAACAGCAAAGGATTCTGTGAAGGGAATATTGGGCACGCCAGTGACACTATGACATGGGGACTCAGGAGTCACCCTTCAGCCACTGTGTGGGTCTGGCTGTCCATGGACACCCTCCCGCTCCGTCTCTTCAGAGCGCCCCACTCCTTCCTTCTCTCCGATAAGTTAACGGACAAGGGCAGACGGACACCGGGCTGGCCACTGTCTGGCCCTCTGCTTTGGCCCAGGCAGACATCACTAATCGATCCTGTGGTGCCCAGGGCAGCTCCCTAGGCCCTTTCTGGTCCCTGTTCCAGGCAGTCATTACCAATAGATCACTGATGACACAGGAAATCAAATTTCTTTCTATTCTAGGGTTATTATGACACCTTCCTCCAGGCAACATATATGCAATTTAAAGGAAATTGTCACTGTCTGAGCTCAAAGGTGCCAGGACTTCATGCCGTGGGGGAAGAGCCGTGGCTGCTGACCCTGTGGAGGGGGAAGGGGGGGCAGCCAGCTGTCCATGCTGCCATTGATTCTTGGGTGGCCCACCTAAGGAACTCTGAGAGGACAGTTCCTAATGGTGTCACACCCTTTTCCTGACCCTGTGTCCCCTGGGGAGGCCCAAGCCGGGCTCTTGCCCTACCTGAGTCCCCGGGCCCTGTTTCACTCTGACTTCACATAGGTCCTGACCTCACAGGTTCTCTTCCACAGGCAGGTATTTGCTAGCTTCGTGCCCACCCCTGTTTCCAAATCAGGCCCAGGGCTGCAGAGAGTCACAGGGCTGTGGTTTGGACAGGTCCAGAGGGAGCTGAGATCAGACACATCGAGAGGCAGTGATCACCTCGACTGTCCTAACACGGCCTCTGGTTAGTTCCTTTTTCCACCTGGTTTTCCCCTAAATCACTGTTATGCCCTGGTCCCTACACTTACCTTGGAAAATCCCTACTAATGGACTATTTGCAGAGGAGAATTGAAAGCGACAAGCACATTCAGAATCAGGGCGTGGGCTGAGTTTATCCCCCAAGTCACCTCTGATTCACTGTGTGACCTTGGGCCGGTTACTCCACTTCTCTGAGCTGCCCTCGGTAAAATCAGCCCAAGAGCATCCCGCCAGGCTAGTGGGGGGATCAGTGGCTGGAGTGTGGAGGGCTCCCCTGTCTGGCAGGTTCTAACTGCTCAGGAAGCAAAGGCAGCTCTGACTCCTTGCTACTCTGATCTTGTGGATTGGGGCTGAGGTCTGAAGGTCCGGCTTGGTATGCGGCTGGTCACTTGTACCTTCTCTCCCCCCCCCCCCCCCCCCCCCCCCCCCCCCCCCCCCCCCCCCCCCCCCCCGCCCCGAGCTGCTGAAACTAAGCTTTCTCTCATCCTTTCAAGGAAGATATGACACCAACTTTGTTTTAGCAGAAACAAAACCCAAATAAATCATCCACAGAGGGACCAGCAGGCTAATAGAATGTTCTTAAAAGGGCATTTTATTTTGTCAAATTGCTCTAGTGCTGCTGATCTTTGCTTGCCATTTTTTCCCCGTCTGTGTGCAGATTTGGGGAGGGTCTGTTTGCAGGGCTTGAGAAAAGGGGGGCTGCCCGGATACCCGCCGGGGGAGGGGCAGGGCGTCTTTCCTGCGCACCCCTCACTCTGTCGGGCTGTTCCTGCCAGCACCCCTGCCCCGGACATCTTCACCTCCTTCCCCGGGGGAGCCGCGGGGGCCGATGCGGGCTGCTGGGGAAGAGCCCGGAGTTCCAGACCCGCGTTCGCAGCGCGCGCACCATGCGGGCTTGTTTTGCGTTCTTTTCCGGAAAGCGTATGTCAGCACCGGCGCCGCAGGTGCGCTGGCTCCCGGGGCGCGCCGGTGCCCCAGCCCGGGAAGGAAAATGCAGACTCGGAGAGAATCTGGAGTCAGGCGCGGTGCTCGCCTCGGGCAGGAGGGGGGCGGTGGGGAGGACGCGCGGGAGGGGCCGGGCGCTGGCATCCAGGGCTGTGGGGTGCGCGCTGCCGCCTGCCCAGCTGGCCTGGGGAGGGGGGCTCCTCTGGGCTGAGGAAAGGGGCCCCCGAAAGGTGACTGCAGAGGAGTAGAGCAGCTGGCTGTCTTCCTCCCTGCGTCTTTCCTCCTCTTCCTCCCTCCCTCCTTCCTTCTTCTCTCCTTCGCTCCCTTCCTTTCTTCCTCGCTTCCTGCCCTCCCCCTTCCCTTCCTCTTTTCCTCATCCATCCGCCCCCCTCCTCTCCCCTCCCTTCTTCCCCCCTCCCTTTTTACCCCCTCTCCTCTCTCCCCCTCCTTTCCCCAGCCTCCCTCCCACACCCACGAAGGACCCACCCTGCTGCTCAGCTCCAGGCAGGGCCCAGCGGCAGGGACAGAGCTCTGCCTCCTGCAGATCCTGGGGTTTGGGGGAGGGGGTGCAATCCACGCCCCCCTGAAGGCCTGGGCAGGGCTTCTGGGACCCTCGCTGTGCCTGGAGGGGCAGAGGAGACCCTTGAAGAGCAGGGGAAATTCAGCCTGCGTCTCAGTGTTCAGGGGGAAGGGTGCTCTCCGCGGACGGAACAGCTTGTGCCAAAGGCTGGGAGACAGGACAGGGTTGGGTGTATTTGAGGAGGCTGGGGGGTCAGGGAAGCCTGAGCAAGCACGGGGCATCTGCGTGGAGACTGGCTGGTGGGGTGATTCAATCAATATTTATGTATTGCGCTCAGGCCGCGTGCCAGTCACAGAGCTCCGGTCAGGACAAAGAAGGTCACGATGGAAGTTATCTGCCTTCAGTGGGCTGGCAGCCTGAGCCGAGGAGAGAGCCCACGAAGGCTCACCCAGACTTTAACACTGGACACACCTGGGCCGGAGTCCTGTCTCTGCCCATGGCCGTGTGACCTCCGGCCAGTCATTTCGCCCTTTCCGAGTCTCAGTTTTCTCATCTGTAAAGTGGGAGATGATGGTGCCCATGATACCACTGTGATGTCTTAGGACCTGAGTTAGCTCTTGCATGCGACAGTATCTAGCACTATAGGTATTATCTCATTTTCCTTTTTGATAACCCTGGAAGGAAGGCACTACCATCTCCATTTTACAGATCTGGAAATGGTGGCTCAGGGAGGTTGAGCGTCCTGTCCAAGGTCACACAGCCAGCAAGGGTGTATAGATGGAAACTCAGGCAGCCTGACTCCCAAGCCTGAGTGTTTAATAATGACCTCCCGAAAGTCAGCATATGAATTTGGAACAAGACGAATACGTCAGGGTTGCACAGACCAGGCACAGGATGGGGGACACATGGAGGGGTGATGAGCTGGGAAGGGCCGTGGGGACACTGTTTCTTCTCTATGGCTTCTCACCATCCCATCCCTTGTACTCTCCTAGACGGTGGGGTCGGTGGGAGAGAGGTGTGGCTTGTGGAGGGAAGGAGGGGGAGGTGAATGGTGGGTGGGAAGGAGGGGTCCCCACAGGGGGCTGCCTTCATTCCCCATCTGGCTGTCCCTTTCGCCAGACCCTCAGCACCAACGTGTCTTGGGGACTCATTGGGGGCCCTGTGGGTTTCCATCATCCTAGCTGTGCTTTTTCTGTTCACCGGGACTTTTGTGTTCTGGACACCCTTTCTTCTGGGAGCTTTTCAGCTTTTCACGTCAGTTCCTGTCTAGGGGGCCTCTCATACTCCCTGGGCACCCCTTCTGAGCCTGTGCTTTGGCCTCTGCCTTCTGTGTCTCTTCTCTGCGCTCCCTTTATTCCCATCCCTCCCGGAGGGTGGAGAGTGGGGCTCCTGAGGTCTAAGGAAGGGCTCGGGCACAGCATTATTCCCAGGTTAGGGATCGGGTCCCTTAGAAGGAGCCCACACTACAGGGTCCCAAAAGAGAGCCCTGGTCATGACAAGAACTGGCCACATGATGGCGCCCTGGGACCACCAAGCACAGACCCGGTCTATCCAATGGGCTACTGTCACCGTGGGGCTGGTCTCTGCCTTAAACGTTCTGCTGGCACCAAACGGTCTGTGGTTTATCTCATCATTGTCATTCTCCTCCACCTCCCCTCCCTCCTTTCCTCGTTTCTGGTCCTCTGGGTCTCCTGCTTACCCTGGACAGACGGCTCTCACACTCAGCGCCTGCTGGCTGGGCTGGGGAGGAGGGGAGAGGGGAGAGGGGAAGGAAGGGAGGGGAGAGGAAGGAGGGGAGAGGGGAGAGGAGGGAGGGGAGAGGAGGGAGGGGAGAGGGGAGAGGAAGGAAAGGGGAGGGGAGTGGGGAGAGGGGAGAGGAGGGAGGGGACAGGGGAGAGGAGGGAGGGGAGAGGAAGGAGGGGAGAGGGGAGAGGAAGTGGGGAGGAAAGGAGGGAACCGAGGGGCTGGCAAGGGGCTCCGCAGCCATCAGGAAGGAGTATTTGGAGTTACGGGCTCAGCCTCTGTAAGCCCAGCCCCTGGAGGTGGGCTCTGGGAAGACTTTACCATTGGGGAACAGAATATGTCCGTCCCAGGGGACAACCAGCTGCCTGACTTGGG
Organism: Hyaena hyaena; assembly: GCF_003009895.1. NCBI lineage: Eukaryota > Metazoa > Chordata > Mammalia > Carnivora > Hyaenidae > Hyaena > Hyaena hyaena. The sequence continues at coordinate 2,914,038 of NW_024080657.1, forward strand.
GCCCCCAGTACAGGCCTCTCCTCCTGGAAGCCTGAGGACCAGAGGTGACACAGAAAACGATGCCATCAGGGAACTCGGGTGGCTCGGTAGGTTAAGCGTCGGACTCTTGGTTTCTGCTCAGGTGTCTTTCAGTTCTGTAAGTTCAAGTTCCACGCTGGGCTCTGTGCTGGCAGTGTGGGGCCTGCTTGGGGTTCTCATTCTCTCTCTCTCTCTCTCTCTCTCTCTCTGCCCCGTCCCCCCTCACACTGTCTCTGGCTCTCAAAATAAATAAATGAACTTAAAAAAAAAAAAAAGAAAGAAAAGGATGCCATCAAGTTTGTGAGAGTTCACAGCCCCAGCTGGTGGCAGCTCCCCTGGCACATATGGTGGTGGCCCGTGGTGGCCCGTGGTGGCGTGGTGGCCCGTAGTGGCCTGCGGCCGCCCTTCCAGGGACACAGCTCCCACTGATGAAACGGCTGGCTGTGGCCTAACTTGGGCACCAAAAACCGAGCCTTACTTCTATGGGGGAAAAAGAGTCTCAGGTGAGGTGGCCGAGAGTGAGTTTCACACGTGCCCGGAGAGCTGGGACAAGTAGATTATAATGACAGGGTAACCGTTAGCTGCGTCCTCACTACATGCTGAGCTCTGCTCTAAGCACTTTAGGTGGATTATTTTATTTGCATGGATTTCCCCCCCAAGATGGGTGACACCAGAGGGTTTCTAATGAAAATCGGGCCTGGGAAGGAGATGGACTTGGTTTTACTGCAATAAAGTCCAGGGTACTTGCAGGATGGACATGAACTCCTTCTGATTGTGGGGGCGGAGAGAGAAAAGCCTCTCCTTTTAGCTCACAGTGAGCACTGGCACCTGCCACTTTAGCCTCTTCCATTCCTGTTTTCTTTCTAGAAGAAGGAACAGTCCGCAGCTGGAGTTGGGTCCTGATTTAATAAGGCAATAACCAGAGAAATGCATTTCAATTGATTATTAAGCATTTGTTTATTAGGGCTCAGTAGCTCTGACCCAAATAGCTGCTAAGCAGTCATTAAACATCAAAGATGTTTCTGTGTATATATTTTGTTTATTTACTGTCATGAACAAACATTACTGCATCAATTAAATGTCTATTAGGGGCCCATGATTTGAATTAGATTATATCCATAGTGTCAAGCCATTTTTGTATCTCTTTGGGAGATATAATCCATTTCTGTTTTAATGTTCGTATACAGTTCAATCCAAGAGTTAGAGGCTGTGGCTGGTGGGAGCGACAGGGTGGCTTACGTGGAATTTGACGACGGCTGCTCATTCCTTTTTGGGTTATTTGCAGACCAGAACCATGTGATAGTCATATCTAGTCGTCATTGATGATCTGTGGAAGTGCCTTTTCTCCAGTGTGATTCCTGGCTTTTTTGGGGGGTTAATTTCTTTTTTATAAAAACATTTTAAAAAGTTTATTTTTTAAATCTTTTAAAAGTTTATTTATTTATTTTGAGAGAACAAATAATTATTATTTATTCATATTTTGCAAGCTGATGCAAGGCTTGAACTCATGACCTGAGCCCACATCAAGAGTTAGATGCTTAGTGACTGAGCCATTCAGGCGCCCCTTGCGGAGTTAATTTCTTAAAACACAACACAACGCAACACAAAGCAATCACCCCCCCCCGCCCCGCCCCCAATCACCGAGCCCTTAGATATTTATTTCCAGGTTTTCAGGTTGAGCTGCAGAAATGAAACGGAGTTCCCTGAAATCTGCATTGAAATCAGCAGCATTGAAATCAGGAATGATACACTGAAAGAGTGTACATAGTTTTCCTAGTCACTTAATTAAGAAGGACTGAAATAATATATCTCAATAGCTTTTTAAAAAATTATTTACTTATCTATTTATTTATTATTGAGAGAGAGAGAGAGAGGGGGAGGGAGAGAGAGAGAGGCGGAGGGGCAGGGAGAGAGGGAGACACAGAATCTGAAGCAGGCTCCAGGCTCTGAGCTGTCAGCACAGAGCGTGATATGGGGCTGGAACCCACGAACTGTGAGAGATCATTACCTGAGCCGAAGTTGGACGCTTAGCCAACTGAGCCACACAGGCGCCCCTCAATAGCTTTTTAAAAACAATTCAAGGAAAATTTGGGGGAAATCTCTAAATTTCTAAGAATACTTTTTAGAAAAGGAGATCATGTGTAAACCTTCCTGCCTGTTTGAGTCAGAGGAGGGACCTGAAGAAGGTATCTTGGCTGGGTTGGGCCCCGTTGGGCTTTGAATGGGACCTTCCTAATCTCCAGAAGTTAGCCTCCTTCTACTGTAATCCCTGGCTTGGCTGAAGTAGGACTTCCCAAGGGAACACGGTGGGGGGGACTCAGATCTTCTGGGGTAGGGGGCAAAGGCAAGGTTGATTGAGGCTTCTCCTCACTCTGACCTCCAACCCAGTCCAGCGAGCCCACTGAATGAGGCCAGCCCGGGGAGGCTGTGTTCAGAGGATCCTGGGTCAGTCCGAGGGGAGGCGTGCAGGGAGGGGCCAGTGGGGATGTGAGCTGGGGGGCTCAGCTGGGAGCTGCAGGGTGGAATTTATTCTGGGATAAAGGAGAGAAAGAAAGGCTGGAGGGTGGGGACAGTGGCAGAGAGTGGGTGACCTGCCTGCAGACACTGGTCTGCTGGTTGAGAGGCTTTTCCTCCTCTTCCAGCTCAGGGCGTTTCAAACGTTTTTTTTTTTTTTTTTTTTTTAAGGCAGTGGAACTTTGTCAACAATTGACATCTTAGACCAAAGTTTGATATGTAAACATGTAAACGTCGTTGAGGTGAGGGCAGTGTCCATCTCACTTGCCCCCTTGGCCCTGCCCCCCATGACACCCTCTGGCATATCTGCCAGAATCTTCTTGCTCCACAGACCCCCACATGAGCACACGGTTCAACCCGAGTCTCAAAGCCAGTCCCTGGCCAAGGTCTGTGCTGTCAGCAGAAGGATCGCTGGGATGGGACCTTCTTCTCCCAGTCCCAGGCTGCCCACGCATATTCTGGTTTTTTCTTTTTATTTTTTGAGAGAGAGAGAGAGAGAGAGTGAGCAGGCAAGCATGAGCAAGGGAGGGACAAAGAGAGGGAGAGAATCCCCAGTGGGCTCCGCGCTGACAGATGTGGGGCTCGATCTCGCCACCTTGGGATCATGATGTGAGCTGAAGTCAAGAGTCAGATGCTTAACTGACTGAGCCACCCAGGCGCCCTTGGCTATTCTGCTTCTGGACGGCCGGATTAGGCCCAAGAATATACTGTTAACAAGCTCTTCAAGTGATTATAATGCAATCACTGGGAGGTGGGTGTGGACACGCTCAGTCTCGGGGGCTGACTCTGGGCCCGCAGGGCCCCGAGAGTGCCGCCACCCTACATGTGACACCCTGTGGGGTCACTGGCACACGGGGTTGCTCAGAGAGGGCTTGAATGATGGAAAGCTAGTCAGTCTGCACTGGGAAGCCACCTTCTGGTCCTCCACGGGGCAGACAGTGCAGAGACCCGTCTGGTGGCAATAGTCATAAGAATTTTAATTACTGTTATTCTCAATTTAAGTTTTGATGCTTACCAGATACAAGATACAGTGAGAGACAATATGTGAACATTCCCATAGTTTACTCTCGTACCAACCCTGTGATATGAAACCCATTTTGTAAATGGGGAAACTGAGGCTTTGAAAATTCAGGTCTTGGACAAGTTCATACTACTAGTAGGCGCTGGAGCCTCACACGCATGTCTAATATTCCCTCAAAGCTTGGAATCTTGACTTTTACGTTGTATTGAGAAGCTGGGCATATGCACTTTTCTCAGCAGTGGGAATGAGGTCCCCGAATGACCCTCACTCTGATATAATAGCCACCAATATGGGTATGTGCAGAGGTGTGTACGTCTGCCTTCCCTGAAGCAAATCCCACCCCAGCCCTGGCCACAAAGGTCACATGATCGGGGGGGGGCAGTCAGAGCACCCCATGTCCCTCGATGTCACAGTGAGTCCAGGGAGGACACTGGACCCAAGTCAAACCGGTCACAGGCCTTCCCCAGCTTTTCCCACTAGGTGCTGGAGGAGGGGCTGTCTTCTGGAGACCCTGTGCTGGAGGGAGGTGAGGATCACTCGCCACCAGAGTCCCAGGAGAAGGTCGAGATAAACAGAGAGGAGAGGAGAGGGAGCCACACCTGGTGACCGGGTCTTGCCAGCAACGTCCATCCCGGCTTCGGAATTGCCAAGCACGCCTCCTTCCCGGTTACTTCACAGGCTTTCAGTTTTTGCTTCAGCCTCGTGTGAGTTAGTTTTTTGTCACTCGCAACCCAAAGAATCCTGTCTAATTCAGCGTCTGATCCAACATAAACGTTCCAGGGGCTCCGTCCTGAGCCCCCTCCGAGCCACCCACTTCCCAGGGTGTTTGTGCCTCTTTCCCTGATCCTCCCTGCAGACCATGCTTTTTGGCAGAGTGGCCAAGCGTTCTCTGAATTAGAGTCACTGTCGGGAAGCCACCAGCCCCACCCTAATGCATTTAGTTAAAATTTTAATTGTGGTAAAATATGCATAGCATAGCATTCACCATCTTAATTTTTTTTTAATTTTTTTTTGTAATGTTTTTTTATTTATTTCTAGGAGAGAGAGAGAGAGACAGCGTGAGCAGGGGAGGGTCAGAGAGGGAGGGAGTCACAGACTGAAACAGGCTCCAGGCTCCGAGCTGGCAGTCAGCACAGGGCCCCACGCGGGGCTCGAACCCACGAACCGCAAGATCATGACCTAAGCGAAAGTCGGACGCTTAACCAACTAAGCCACCCAGGCGCCCCTCACCATCTTAATTTTTTAAAGTTTATTTATTTTTGAGAGGGAGACAGAGTATGAATGGGGAAGGGGCAGAGACAGAGGGAGACACAGAATCCGAAGCAGGCTCCAGGCTCTGAGCCATCAGCACAGAGCCCAACGTGGGGTTTGAACCCACGAACCGTGATATCATGACCTGAGCCAATGTTGGACGCTTAACTGACTGAGCCACCTGGGTGTCTCCATCTTAATTTTTAAGGCTACAGTTCAATGGCATTAAGTACATTCACACTACTGTGCTGCCATCACCACTGTCCATCTCCAGAATGCTTTTCATCCTCGACAATTGAAACTTGGTAGCCATTGGACGCTAACCCCTCCTTCTCCACTTTCCCCAGCGACTGGCAACCAGTTTTCTGCCTCTACCAATTTGGCTAGTCTGGGACCTTATATTTCTGGAATCGTGTAGTAATTTCTCTTCTTGTGATTGGCTTATTTCATTTGGTAAATGTCCTCAAGATTCATCCATGTTATAGCATGTATCAGAATTTCCTTCCTAATTTTGAAGGCTGAATAATATTCCATTGTATGTATACCCTTTTGCTTATCTCTTCATCCATACACGGGCACCTTTTGGCTATTTGGTTAATGCTGCTGTGAACATAAATGTATAAATATTTCTTCGAGACCTTGCTTTTAATTCTCTTGGGTACATATCCAAACATGAAATTGCTGAACCATATGGTAATTTTTGTTTTTAATTTTTGGAGGAACCACCATACTGTTTTCCATGGTGGCTACACCATTTTGCATTCCCACCAACAGTGCACAGATGTTCCAATGCTTCCACATCCTCACCATCATTTGTTATTCTCTACTTTTCTCCTGTGCTAGCTCTCCTGATGGGTGTACACTGGTCTTAATTAAATTTTTTTAGTGTTTTATTTGTTTCTGAGAGAGAGAGAGACAGGGTGAGCAGGGGAGGGTCAGAGAGAGAGGGAGACACAGAATCTGAAACAGGCTCCAGGCTCGGAGCTGTCAGCACAGAGCCCGACGCGGGCCTCGAACCCACGAACCGTGAGATCATGACCTGAGCCGAGTTGGACGCTTAACCGACGGAGCCACCCACATGCCCCTCTTAATTAACTTTTAATAACGACAACTGTATCAGTTGTGCTGCATAAAGCCCACTTTGAAATCAGTGGCTTAAAACAACCATCATTTATTCAACTCATGATTTTCTGAGTTGGCAAAATGAGCTGAGCTCAGCTCCATGGTTCTTCTGGTCTTGGTGAGACTCACTCCTGTGTTTAGGGCTAGCTTCAGGGTTGAGTGGTCTAGGATTATTTTGGCTGGGACAACTCATTGGTGCTTCGTGCCATCCCTCCTGGGCTAGCCTGGTCACATGAAGACGGATAGGGCTCCCGGAGAACAAACTGAGAGTTGCAGTGCTTCTTGAGACTGACCACTTCTTGAGAAGTGGTACAAAATGACTCCCTTTGAATTCCATTGGTCAGAGCAAATCACACCAGGCCAGTTGGGATTCAAGGGGTGGGGAAATTTACTCTACCTCTCGGTGAGAGGACCTACAAAGTCAAATTGCAAATGGATATGGATACAAGGAAGTGAATAATTACCACCATTTCCCAAAAATCTATCATAACTTTTCAACAAGTCTTATCAGCACAGCAAAGATTTGCATTTAAGACTGAACTCTGATGGGCTCACCCAATTCATGTTTCTGAGGCTCTGGTTCACCTCCAAGACTGGATGATGCTGGGGATCATGGAACCAAGGCCATTAATTCCTCATCCATCTGTCAAAAGCAGTTGACTCAAAGTTAGCTTTGGCCACGGAGCCCAGCATGGTTAGTGGCAGCCATTATACAACTGGCTTTGTGATCATCGTTAAGATGATCACACCGTCTCCTCAAAGCTTATAGTGAACGGGGGAGCCTCCACAGGGCTCCATACGCTGCTTAAAGGCTCAGAAAGTCAAAACTAAATGAAGTCTGAAAGCTTCCAAAGCTCACAGCCTCCCCAGAAACTAGATAAATACAGAGGTAGATTCCAGTGGAATCCAGTGGAGCTGTTGATGGAGAGCATGGGGGGCAGGTACCTCCAAGCATTCTATTCACTGCTTAGTCCCTGGAGGTTAAGTTTCCTGCTTCATTATTTCAGTTCCTGCTACAGTAATGCTGCATGACAAAGCACTCCAAACTCAGTGGCAAACGACAAGAAGCATTTATGGGCATGTGAGTTGGCCAGGGTTCAGCTGACCTGGGCTGGACCAAGTTGGGTTCCAGGAAGTGGGCTGGGTTCAGATCTGCTACACAGAGCTTTATTCTTGCACCAAAGCGTAGTCTTCTAGTGGAGGGTGGGAGGAGCACAGAGGACCAGCAGACCATCTGGCACATCTGAGGCTTCTGCTTGGTTCGTGGGCTAAAGTGAGTCCCGTGGCCAAGCCCAACCTCAGCAAGGTCATACTTTCTTCTCCCATTAGGAGGGTCCTGTAAGTTACACGGCAAAGGGTGAGGTATACGGTCTTAATTTAGGGAGTAAGGATTGAGCCAACAGTGCCCTCTGCCATCTTTATTCAGAGGGGTTTGGAGGTTGAGATGCTGGAGTTACACCTAAGTTCTGTGCAGGTGAAGTTTCATGCTTATTTGGAAATGTCTCATAAATGGTTGGTCTGGAGCAGCAGGAGGTATTTACAGGAGGAATGGAAGATTCTTATGAAAATGAGCTCCTTTGGGGTTAATACAGAGCTGGGCCAAGGAGCTTACCCAAGTAACAAAACGCCATCTTTGAAGGAAGGGGTAGTTCTGATTACTGTCTGATGGAGTTCTCCTGTTTGATCTCGCACTAGGCCCCTTTCTCACCACTGACTCACAACTGGGGGGAGTTCATTGTTTCAGTAAGACAGTGAGCAGTCGGGGCTAAGAAACACTATTGGGAGTCCCCTGAAGAGGGGGAGAGAGGCTTTCTTCTCCAAACCACAGCTCCACACTGCATGGCTTTGAAATCCTGGCATCTGGCACCGTTGTGCTTGGCAGGGGGGTGGGACACGGAAGTGCCCTGTGGCAGCAGAAGCAGAGCCCCCGAGAAGCAGGGTACCCATGGGTCACGGCTTTGGTGACCCCCTTGCCGAAATGACAGATTCTGAATGAGCGGGGAGAGGCCAGATGGGGGAGGAACAGGTGAGGGCGCCCTCCTGGGGTCTAGCCTTGGAGACAGTGCATGACCTGCCCTGCCCGGCATGTGCGATGCTCCCAGCCACACTCAGGTCAAGGCCTAATGCCTAGGAGCCCTCCCCAGACTCTGGGGATAGGATGGGTTAATTCAGTCATATCAGGAGATGACGGGGATTGCAAACAATATTTTCAACGCCATGCCTTTGTCCATTAAGGGTCCAGTATTTTGTCTGTGCCAGACATAATGGTAGGAACATTGACTAAAGAAACAGTTCCTTAGTTTCAGGTGTGTTGATAATAGGGGAGGGGATGTTTGGGGACAGGGAGTCCATGAGAAATCTCTGTATCTTCTGCTCAGTTGTGCTGTGAACTTAGACCTGCTCTGAAAAATAAAGTCTATTTAAAAAGGGGGGAAAATTCCCTGTTTTGAGAAGCTTGTTATCTAGCGGATGTCAAACTACAGCCTGTGGGCTGAATCTGGCCCACCACATCTGCGTTGTGAAAAAGTTTTATTGAAATACAGCCATACTCATTCCTTCTTTTTTTTTTTTTTTTTACAAATAGTTTATTGTCAAATTAGTTTCCACATAACACTCAGTGCTCATCCCCACAAGTGTCCTCATCCATGCCCCTCCCCCCCTCCCCCCCACTCATTCCTTTACATGCTGTCTACAGCCGCATTAGCACTTTAAGGGCAGAGTGGAGCAGTTATGACAGAGACTGTAGGAACTCCGATGAATAAACTATTTACTATTGGTTCTTTTCAGAAAAAACTGCCAATTTGTTGTCTAATAAAAGACAAACAGGCAATGATAATATAGCATGGTAATCCTGTGATGGAAGTAAGTATACGGCTTTGGGAGTGGAGTGGGGTCAGGGAAGGCTTCCTGGAGGAGGCAGTGTCTAATCTGAGACCTACAGGGGAGAGATTGCAGGCAGAGAAAAGAATGAACAAAGGCTGGAGGTATGAGTGAAGCTTGGGTTTGGGTCCTTCCCTGGGGGGGCCAGTGGGATAGGGCTCCCTGAGCTGTGGGCTCACCTCTTCCCTCCCATCAAATCTCTGCCCTTTGTCCTCAGGCCCTGCCTCTTCTGGGGCCAATATGATCTGCAAAGCCACACTCAGGAAAAAGCCCTGTGACTCAGGGCAGCCACCCTTCAGTGCTTGACTGGGAGCCACAAACACTCGCTGCCTTGTGCCCGGGACAGACTTGCTACGGGATCTCCCAACTTTCCCACCGAGTCCTGATGCAGCCTCAGAATCCTACTCAACACGTCCCCCGTGGATCGGCCAGCATGCTTCCCAGCCCTTCCTTAATCCAGAAGAGAAGGGTTGACTCATGCACCACCATTTGTACTTCAGCACAAACGTACTTGCCTCCCGCAGGCGGCCAGCCTTTCCATCAACTCTGCTTCTGACCCAGAATTTAACACAATTCATTGAATGTTCACCGAGAATCCACGAAGTGTCAAGGAGCAGGGATGAATAAACATGGTCTCTGTGCCCTCGGGAGCTCTCATTCTGATGAGAGAAGTTACTGACTTCAGCTACCTCTGAAGTGCCGGCCTCCTTCCGCTATTGTTTGTGCTGGTACTGGGCACACTCCACACACAACCGCCCTCAGCCTTTCCCAGCGGGGATGGGGCCATCCCTGCGTGTGGCTGTGTGGCTGGGAACTCGGCATCTTGGATTGGGGGGTGGGGTGGGGAAGGATTCCAGGGGAACCGCAGCAGCGCAAGGTCAGCAATGAAGTCAGGTGTGGGCCAGGCTGGGATTAATGAACAGCGCATCTGGCCTGAGCAATGGGTACAGCACCAGGGTCTCTGTAACGCTCTAATTAGGAAGTGTACTCTGGGGCTCTGATCGCCCATCTGCTGAAGACAGAGGGGGGCAAGAGCTGGCAAGCAAAGAGCTAAAGTGTCAGGGTCTCGGACCCCCAAATAGGAACATGGCAAGGAAGAAAACAAGACCGCAGAATAGTCAGTCCAATGCTGTGCAAGGCTGGGGCAGACACGTGTCAGGACCCCTGCAGACTTCTTTTTAATGTGTATTTACTTTTGAGAGAGAGACAGAGTGTGAGCAGAGGAGGGGCAGAGAGAGAAGGAGACACAGAATCCAAAGCGGGTTCCAAGCTCTGAGCTGTCAGCACAGAGCCTGACATGGGGCTTGAACTCACGGACTGTGAGATCATGACTGAGCCACCCAGGCACCCCGGGACCCTGCAGATTTGCCAAGCATTAGAAAGATGTCATTTCTAAGGAGCTTGGAGGCTGATTGCTCTGGTCTAGACCCACACTGCCCAGACCTGGTTCAAGGACCCTGGGCAGTGGGGGCTCCCTATGTTAGAAGCTGGCACGTGAGCCTCTTGTGACTTGCCAGGTTTTCTCTCCCTCAAAATGCAATGGCTGTTTGTGCACAATGTCGTCCTGCCCCCGAAGAGCTGGCAGTCACATCATCCCCAGAAGGGAAGCCAGTGCCTTCTCAGACTTTGTCACGGCCTTTGACTACTTGCCTTTCCACGGAAATTTCCAGAATCTACTAAGTGGATGCCATAAATAGACAGTGAAGGGAGTGTGTGTATGTGTGTGTCTATCTGTCTTTGTCTCTACTTACACCACACACACACACACACACACACACACACACACAGAATCAGATCTACTTCCCCAGAATCAGTTTGCAAACTTCATTTCTTTAGGATGAAGGGAAGAGGAAATTATTATTAACATATCAATGGCACCTCCATGCTGGGAACAAGATTACTCTCAGGCACACACACAAGCGCCCGGGGAGACACAGACACTGTATTTTAAATGTGCTCCATCTCCACATTGCGCTCTCCTCCACCCTGCCCCCACTCCCTCTTTATTTTTATTTATTTATTTTTTATTCCTCCAAGCTTGTTTCTCTTGAAATTTCCACCTTGTGGTTGTGTACTGCTGACTTCACATTTGCTGTGGTGTGAACTCCACATCTGTGAATGGATGACAGGAAAGATTAATAGCCCTGCTCCCTTCTCCTTGACTGTGGGCCCAGCTAATGAATAAATAAATAAATAAATAAACAGAGCTCCAATCCCCTAAATAGAGACCCAGAGCCGGGGAGAAAACAGCCTTTTGCTGAATCCATTCTTTAAGGAAAAACCCAACCTCTAATGATCTCTGATTTACATAGTCGGCAGTTTTTCGCTAAACATTTTACAAAGACACAAAAGTTTGGGGTGGAGGGATTTGCCCCCATGCTCTTGGCAGACGGAGGCTGGGGGCCCCTGAGAAGCCCACAAGCCGAGACGAGCTGGCGCAGAGCTGGGGCTGGTGATTAGAAGGAGCTGATTTCTCACCCAGACCGTGTTAGGCCAGGGACTGCGGAGCCCACTGATAGCAACGAGGGTGGCAAAGCGACCCCACGGGGGTCCCAGCCGCCGTGCTCATTTACCAGCCAGGAGGAAGCTCGTGAGGCCTCATCAGTCAGCTCAGAAAGCCTCTGCATATAATGAGGGGGAGAGAATCCTTTCCCTCCTGCCTCCTTCTTGCTCCCAATTCCTGTGAAAGAGAAGCTCGGACGCTCAAGGAAACTGCTTCCCAAACTTGAACTTCATCATTTGCAGCCAGCTCCCAGCGGATGCTGATGATGCTCGTCCAGGGACCACAGTGAGAGAAGCAGGTCACTGGGGTGGGGGTGGGGGGCGCGTGTCCCCTCCTCTGTGGCTCTCCTCATCCCCTTCCTACCATCCCTGGGGCTTGGCCGTTAACTGGTTCTTGAACCTCAGCTAACTTTAATGGCTCCGTTATTCCAAGGCAACCTGAGCCCAAACTAGCCGGCACGTCCTCTCTAGAGCAGGTGCAGAGACTTCTGGCCTTCCCTGGCTGTGTTTTAAAGTCATGCTGGCTCTCACCTGCTCAATGAATCTCAAACAAGATCAGTTGTTTGATATAGGAGGGTGCTGTGGCAGGGTCCTGGGGTCGAGGGGCAGGCAGCTCTGTGCGCCCTGGCTGGGCTGAGCAAGAGGCTGGGGGTCAAAGGCGGCGGATGTTGGAGGGGCAGTGAGAGAGACTTCTCTGCACAGCCAGGGATTTGGGAGCCAGAAGGCAGGTGCAGAGCCATCCATCTCAACCTGCTGTGTCTGCTGTTTACCAGCTCACGTCGCCATCTTTGAGAACAAATCAGAGGTGGGAACGTTGTCGCCTTTAGCAGGGACACGAAGCCCCCAGTGCCGGACACTCCCTCACATTCATGGTCCCTCTGGCTCAGGCAGGTTTGGTCCCAGGAAACCAGGTAACACTCAGAGGGGCACACTGGCCCCTGTGGTGGTGACTGGAGCAGACCAGGCTGCCTTTCTGTTCTGCCTCGACGTTCAGCCAGGATGTCCCGGTCCTGGGTTCCAGCTGCGAGTCACCTTGTGAAAGCCTCACGTTCTGGGTTATGAATCACCCCGGTGAGCTCACCCACTTGCTCCCTGGATCGTCCTCAGATGCCCCCCACCCAGCCGGGGGTGCTGATGCCCATCCCATTCCGTCCTAGAGATGCCACCCTGTCGGCTCCGCCTTCACCTGCTGCGTGTCAGACCACCTCTCACTTCTCAGAACCTCAGTTCGCTCGTCTGTGGAACACCTTCCTCCTGGGGTAAAGGGAGGTAGAGTAGAAACACTTTGATGTGCCCAGGTCAGTGTCACAGCCTGCCATAAACACCCCCAAACTGGGCAGCGACCGTGCCTTTGGTCTTTGCACGGCCTCCCCATTCTAATCCTCTGTCCGTGCCCTCTTGCCCTGGAGCCTCCTGTGTCCCATGCCATCGGCTAACTGGGTGGCATTTCCCCCAGGTGTGTTTCATGAAACAAATCCCATGTGATACTTTGCAAAAATAAAACAATCCACAGTAAAAAATAAACTTTTTGGGGGGCCGGGGGAGCGGAGGGGAAATTGCATAACATTCCTCTCTTGAGTTGCAAATCGGTTTAACCTTGCTTGGTTCGGCCTTACCCAGCCTTGCTTGGCCATGGAGCGTTTTCAGTAGAACACTGACCAACAGCTGAGGTGTCAGGGGATGGGGGGTGGGGGCAGCTGACACTCGCCTCATCCAAAGCCTCGACATGAAGGTGTGACTGCCGGTGTCCAGGGCAAGCCTGTTTTGCGGGTGCAGGCTTTTCCCCACCCCTGTTATAAGGTGCAAGCATTTCATCCCCCGGGCCTTCTGACCCCATGATTCTCTGTAGCTTTAGCCTCCAACTCTGGGTCTTTTAGGCTGTTCCTTCACGAAGAAAGGTGGGACTTAAACTTGCAGCCACCTAGAGGGCCCTGCTCCGTTCAACACCAGGGCTAATGCAGGGATATAGCCCAACCCAGACCCTGAGTCTCAGACCGGTGTTGTCTGTGACCTGCCCGCATCCCCTTGACGTCCCTCCGTCTGGGAGCTGCTAACTGACATCTGGCCTTCCTCCAGACAGGGCGATTCGTCTCTGCCGGAAGGCCAGGAGTGCGGCAGTTCATGCCCCCAGAAGGTGCCCTCCGCTCGTACCTGATGGGGTGCCTTAGTTTCCTGTGGCTGCCGTAACAAATTTCCACAAGCTCTTGATGGCTTCAAGCAACAGGAAGTGTTCTCTCACAGTTCTGGAGGCCAGAGGTCCAAAACCAGTATCCCTGGGCTGGGCTGAAATCAAGGTGTTGGAGGACCACGGTCATTCTGGAGCTGCTAGGGAAGAGTCCATTCCGTTTCCCCCTCCAGTTCTGGCTGCTGCTGGCATTTGGCCACTCACATCTCTGCCTCCGAGGTCATATTGCCTTCTCTTCTGTTTGTGTGAAATCCCTTCTCCTCTTGTTTTGATTGTATTTAACCCCCCTCCCCCCATATTCCAGGATAATCTCTCTTAGGAGCCTTAACTTAATCTTATCTGCAAAGTCCCCCCTCCTTTTTTTTTTTTTTTTTTTTTTTTTGCCATATAAGGTAACATTTGCAAGTTCTAGAGATTGGGATCTGATCCCTTCTGGGGCCATTATTTAGAGCTAGAGGATAAACAACCAGCTTCTTGCCCTTTGGGTCAGATGATGCTGAGACCCCGCTCCTTGCCGTCTCCTAGTGTCCCCGGAAGGCACGGAGGGTGTGTGCCTCAGTTATGCATAGCAACACAGGGCAACACATTGTGTTGTTTTTCTTCCCGCCCCCCCCCACATCACTTCTGTGCCCCTCTAACCAGTGGCTCTTGGGATCCCTGCCTAAATAAACTACTTCGCCTTGAATCTTCCTCTCCAGGTTTTGCTTCTGGGCGACCCAACCTAAGAAACCCATCTATCACCGGCCGTCCACAGCAAAGGCAATGACTTGTCACTCATCTTTCAAACTCTAAGAATCTAGGCATACATACCCTGGGGACTCAGTGCTTGGTGTCGTGAATGAAGTGGCCAAGTTGGCAGCCAACAGCTGGCTGCCCTGCTTCCGGTCCAAGCAGACTTCATCCGGCAGTGGGATGTCATCGTATGGGTATCTACCTTGACGATTCACCACAGAGCAGAAATTTTGCTGAAATGTAAAGAGCAGAGGTTCTACCTCAACTGCCATCATCTGTTTGATGCAGAGATTTGACCTCTTCCAGACACTGGGGAAGCAGAGGCCCTCGTTAAGCCAAGTAGCTTGCAAGGGACGTGAAATCTGATAGCTGCTTAGAAGAAAGGAGTATAATATGGTGGACAGGCATAGACCCAGGGGCCGGGGAAGAACAGCACGTCTCCACCAGCTCTCAAGGAGAATGGGTTGATCCAATGATACTCTGGTAAATGCTTTACAACTGGCTCTCTGGGGGGGGGCAGCGGGGGGGAATACCTTGGTTTATAACACTTGCCAATTTCTGTGGTATAAATACTCCCACCATGGCCAATTTCAAGCTACCAACTTGTCCACTGGTTTGAAAAATTCCAGAAACTTAAAAAAATAATTTTTTAATGTTTATTTATTTTTGAGAGAGAGACAGAACATGAGCTAGGAAGGGGCAGAGAGAGGGAGATAGAATGTGAAGCAGACTCCAGGTTCTGAGATGTCAGCACAGAGCCTGATGCAGGGCTTAAACTCACAAGCCACGAGATCATGACCCCCGCTGAAGTCGGATGCTCAACTGACTGAGCCACCCAGGCACCCTCAACAATTCCTGAAACTTTAACAATGAACTCTAGCAAGCCAGGATGAACTAGCTCAGCATGTCACAACCTCTGCCCTTTATTTCATTGTATTTTTTAAAAGTTGGATTTATATTTTATTTCTTGGAAAGGCTTCTTATTAAATTTTAAGTTCAAACTTACAGAAAAATTCCCAAAATAGTAACATAGACCCCTGTAGACCCTTTAACTTGGTCCACCAAATGTCCATATTTTGCCACTATTGCTTTATTTCTCTTTCCAAACATATACATTTGTTATTGTTGTTTCATTATTGTTGATCCTTTAGAATAAAAGTTGCAGCCACAGGACTCTTGTTCCTAAGGACTTATTCATCTTTTTCTCCTGGACCCCAGGAGGTTATCTCCCATAACCACATCCATACAATATCCTCTCATCTGCAGCAGGTATTTAAATTTTATCTATTGTCTTAGTAATGTCTTTTATTACAACATAATGCTTTTTTTCAGATCCAAGAGCTGATCCAAGGCCCTGTGTTGCATTTCTCTGTTAAGTGTCTTTTCTCTTCTTTAACCTGGAGTGATTTCCTCACACTTTGCTGCCTTTTGTGAAATTGACGTTTTGGGGAAACATTCAGAAAAGTTTCATAGGATGTTCTTTAATTTGAGTTTATTTTAGCACAGAGATGCTATTTTAAAATGTTTTGATAGAGAAATATGCTAGATAAGTTATTATTCATGTAACTTGTATGAGGAATATATAAAGAAAAAGAGGTAGGAGTAAAAATATAAATATCATTTGTTATTATGCTCCTCAGAAAGGGCTACTCTTGACATTTCACTGTGAGTCCTCATAGTGTCTTGTCTTGTGTGCACACACTTACTTGTTTTTCCAAAGAGAGAATCGTACGTACACACAGATGCATCAAGCTTTCATGAGTTAACATAATGTATCTCTCCGTATCATTTAATATCTCTCTACAACATCTTCTATGGTTATAGAATATTGATCTGCATTTATATTATTTCTAATTTTTCTTAAAAAATCTTAAATTAAAAAAGTTTTTATTTATTTTTGAGAGAGGGACAGAGAGAGCAAGTGGGGGAGGGACAGAGAGGGAGGGAATAAAGGATCCAAAGCAGGCTTCGTGCTGACAGCAGAGGACCTGACGTGGGATCTGAACTCATGAACCATGAGATCATGACCTGAGCCCCAGTTGGATGCTTAACCGACTGAGCCACCCAGGCGCTCCTTTTTTCTTATAAAGCTCAATGCTGGGGGGTATGTTCATGATAACTTCCTTGGGAAAAAATTCCCAGTGGTGGGACTGATATGTCAAACATTTCAAAAACATTGAACAGTTATTGCTAAATCGTCTTTTGGAAACCCACGAATTTCTATTTTACCAGCAAGACATGAAAGTTGCCATTGTCCCACATCTCCCACATCACTAGGAATCATTTTATTTTAACCTTTGGCATGGACAGAAAAATGAATATTTTTTGTCTTAGAAATATCTTATTATGAAGTATTGCATTTAGAAATAGATGGAGATTAATAAAAAAGAATACTTACAAACCTTCCCACGTGGCCAACTTTATCAGATCTTAACATTTTCTGGTTTTATTTCAGATTTCTTTTAGTAATAAAACATCGTGGACACAGTTGAAGGCCCCCAAATGCTTGCTCCCGATACGCGTCCCTTCCCTTTTTTTCCCCAGAGTGAACACTAGCATGGGGTTGGTGCTTGTCCCTCCGATGCGGTTTTTGTCCTGTTCTAGATACATATGGCTGTTTCATTCACAATTCTGTGATGACTAATGACATCGAGTAGGTTTTCAGATGCTTACTAAACACTTGTGCTCTCTGTGCATTGACTGTTCAAGTCCTTCGCCTATTTTGTTTCTGTTGTTACTCATTTGTAGGATGCTGCAGTGCTGGATGCGGCTTCATTTTTCTTCCCTAGACGGTTTCTCTACACTTCTAGTCTCCTTTCTTCTGAGCTTCTTATAACACAGATCTGGCCGTGACACCTCACTTGCGGATTTCTTTAAGGATTCCCTGCCTTCTTTCAGACAGAGCTCTGACTCCTCAGTGTGGCCTGTGCTGGTGCGTCCTGGCCTGCCCTTTACCGCCCCACATTCCACTCTCCACCCCCCTGTGTCTGCTCCCAGCCTTCCAGGTGCCCGGCACCAGCTGGCATTCTCAAACATGCTACTTGTGCACGACTGTGCTTTTGAACATGCCATTACTTCCTCCTGGAATGAATGGCCTTACAGACTGGAAACTTTCATCCATCTGCCACGCCCCATGTGAGCAGTCATCTGTTCCTTCCTTGGTGATCCCATTTGATCTCATACAGATTGCAGGACTAGACTCTGGATGGAGATTATTTGTGGACCCTGGATGCCAACTGGCACCTCCTGGTCCTTTGAGTTCGGTGGAGATTGGTTGGAGCCCCTATTTTATGCCTGAAGTTCATCCCAATCTCTCCCAAGTTCTCTGCCTCTGCCCCTGGGCCTTACATACTCAGGGACACCTTGGCCCTGGGCTTCCTGCCTTCAGGGTTGAAATCCACGGCTAATGCTTACAGACTCAATGGGGAAACACTGTCCCTTCCTTGAGGCCCATGAACGAACCCACTTCTCCCAAGCATTCATGAGTGTGCCGAGCTAGCAGAATTTACGTGAAGCTGTACTTTGGGAATGAGGGGTTAATGACGGGAGCACGACCTCTTCTTAAATAACTTCAAGCCACTTCATCATCAGAGCCTCACCAGATGCCACGGGGTGTCGTTTCTCCCAGCTTTCCTCCTCAGCTGTTTTCCCTTTTTCTGTCTCCTGCCCCATCCTCCCAGGAGTAAGGAACATTATCTTGCTTGTCGTGTGCAGAGGAGTTCAGTTATTTTCCTTCGTTGACTCCCTGCCATGCCTCTGGGTCCTCACTGTCCATCTCAGGTGGCTCGTTGAGGCCTTTGCACAAAGATGGTCTGCCCCCTGCTCTCAGAGGGGCTGGCTGTTAAGAGGTGCTAACCTCTGTCACTCCTGGATGCTTGTCTGTCACCACCAAGGCGCTGGGGTCCCCTTGAGGAAAAGGAGGATGAAAAGAACCAGCTTCATTATTGCAGCGATGGTTAGAAGGATGAAATGAGATGTTTTCCTCCATCTGTTTCTTATCAGATACTGTTTTTCACTTCTCCTCATTTTGACTGAATTGACCACACTGGTCATCATGTAGAGCCAGCTGTCTCTGTGTCTCAGGGCTTCTCTGGCCCTCGTGGCCTTGTCCACTGAAGGCTGGCCCTCAGAGAAGGGGGTCGGTGAGCCCAGATGCCAGTGTATTGGGAAGCAGAAAGCTGCACGCGTAACTCATTGGCATTGTGGGGTTTGGAAAGCGCCTACCAGCAAAGGTGCTCCCTGGGGCTGTTTTGCTCTGGCGTGACCCAGCCCGTACTGGGCAACTACCTCCCTAACTCCATTCTTTTTTTTCTCGCACTTCTGAGCTCCACCTCTGGGTCACACTTCTCCTCATCTTCCTCTCTAGCACCTCTGCCCTACATCCGTCATCACCATCTCTTTGAGGTGGGTAGTATTTTTATGCCCATTGTAGTGATGGAGAAATTGAGGTCAAGAGATATTAGAGCAGAGCTAGGACTCAAATTCAGGCAGCTCAGTTCTGTATCCTCTGGATGAAAGGCAGGACAGGGTTGGGGCACCTGGGTGGCTCCATCGGTTAAGTGGCCAACTTCGGTTCAGGTCATGATCTCACAGTTCGTGAGTTTGAGCCCTGCGTCGGGCTCTGTACTGACAGCTCAGAGCCTGGAGCCTGCTGTGGATTCTGTGTCTCCCTCTCTCCCTCCCCCTCCCCCATGTTCTTTCTCAACAATAAACAAACATTAAAAAGGAAAAGGTAGGACAGGGTGTAAATAAGATGGGCTGTACCCTCAGCCCCACGGACAAAGGACAGTTGCCACACTGACCACTGGGGTCACATGTGTGTGAGTAGAGAATGGCCCAGGTGTTTAGGGGCCATGTGACAGGTGAGTCAGTGGTCAAAACAGTGCCTTTGCCCAATGGTCTCCCCTTGTCCTCTGCCCCCTTCTAGTACAGTACACTTTTATAGGCCATACCAGGTAAGGCTGACGGACTTGCCTTAGGTCCTGC
Organism: Hyaena hyaena; assembly: GCF_003009895.1. NCBI lineage: Eukaryota > Metazoa > Chordata > Mammalia > Carnivora > Hyaenidae > Hyaena > Hyaena hyaena. The sequence goes on from NW_024080657.1 coordinate 2,933,249, forward strand.
GATTTCACTGTGGGAGGTGGGATCAGGGTCAAGGCCTTCTGGGTCCTGGTCTAGGATTTTCCCACCACTCCGAGTTACCCTTTGCCCAAGACCGTCCATGTCTTTGCCTGATTTCCTGTCTCTGCTTCCGCCTCCTCCATCGGGTAGCTCGGTGAAGATGCATGACGGCCTCCTCCTTTCAGCTGTCAGCAGCCTGGTGGTACTGTGTATCCACAGACACTGCAGCCCAGCTCGCAGGGAAACCCGTGTTCACAGGAACTCTGGGCTGAGGAGGGCATCGGTGCTGTGCGTGGGGGACACAGGGCTCAGGGCCCTCATCTGCTCTTCGCCCACTTGCTCGCTTCATCTTGCAAGTATGTCATCACGTGACAGGTCAGGCTGGGCTTCCGATTGTTTGGTGAGACTCAAGTAATGATGTTTGCTTCCTTAACACACACACACACACACACACACACATGCACACACATGCATGCACGCGCGCACTCGCTTCTAGGCACTGAATGGCATAGGTCGGTTTGAGCGCAGACCGGCCCTTTAGTTCTGGGCCTTCCAATATGATCTGGGGCTTGGGGGGCAGGAGGCGGGGAGGCTGAGCTGTCACTTTGAATTGCAAAGTCTCTATCCATAATGCATAAAGGGGCCTCTGCGAGTGGCCACAGCCTCCTGTCGTCCTGCAGCTCAGGGAAATTAGACAGCTTCGGAGCCCCTTATGAAAATGCAATGTATTACCGCTGCTTTTTGACTAGTGAATTATGCATTCAGGAGTGACAAATTCCAAGATGCCGCCTTTATTAGGAACTCAGTGCCGGGTGGGGTGGACGGTGCTGTCTTCTAAGCTTGTGACGGAATGTTTAATAACTTTTTCTGACTACGCTTCCCGGAGGTGGTGTTTATAATATGCATTCCTACCCCCCCTCCTTTCATTTTTATCAAAACACTGAGGCTGGAGATTATTGCTCTATTTATGCATTTGGAAACTCTTCCTGGGTCAAAGGGCAGCATCGTTTGAAATGACAAAGGCAAGGACAGAAATCGTTTTTTTAACCGATCTGTCTCATGTGCCTGTAACCTCTGACTTCTGGGGTTTTTAAAGACCCATCCATTTGGAAGAGTCAGGCCATTCCTGAACTTCAGGGCCAGAGGCAGGCCTGATTCTTTGGGCAGGTGGAGACCCCAGGATACCTGGGGGTGGGGTGAAGGCCCCCCTCCTCACTTAGGCCCAGCCTGGCTGCCATGTCCGATAGGGCTAGGTGTTGGGGCTGCCCGTCTGGCCATGCTGGCCCTGTTTTAGGTTCATTTCTAATAAAAAGGTTTGGTAACCTGTGCTTCCACTTGGAGTGCTGGTGCTGGGTCCAGATGCCCTGGGGTTTGTGTTTTTCCTGTTTCCGGCTCCCAGAGGGACCATTCTAGCAAGCAAATCTGACCGTATCACGCGTCTGTTTTGAGGCCTTCGGCAGTTCCCCATTGCATATGGGATGAACGTTAAATTCCTCAGCCCGTCCTAAAAGGTGTCTGGTGACCCTGACCCGCTGACCCCGCCAGCCTTCTTGTCACCCGCCTCGCTCCTGTGTGGTGCTTTCGCGAGGCCCTGCCACTGTCACTTTTGTGCTTAACTTTGTGACTCCCAGAATATGGGGGGCTCTGACCCTTTGACAACTTTGCACAATTGTGCTCTCTGCCTGGAATGCCTGTCTCTACTTATCTCTTGGGCAAATTCCTATTCATCTTTTAGGACCCAGCTCCAGTTTTGCCTCCTATGGGAAGTCTTCCTTGATTTCCTGGGCTGAATCAAGACCCTGTCCACGCCCGTGTACTCACTGTGTTTGTACACACCTTCATTAGAGCAGTAATCGTATCAGATGTCAATGGTTGGCTCATCTCTTCTCCCTGCTTTGTTTTTAGTACAAGACCTTGATTTCTAGTGGGAGCTAACAAAATATTTCTTGTGGTTTGCATGGTATCTTATGTTGCCCGACATGGGACCTTGATCAAATTCATTCAGGCATTCAACACGTTTGTACTGAGCACTTATTATACGCCAGGTGCCCTGGGAGCTGGACCTTTCGGTTCCACCGTCTACAGGCAGTGTAACTTTGAACAGGTTCCTTAATCTCTCTGTGTCTCAGTTTCCTCCTCTATAAATGGGGCTAATGGTAGCACTTAATCCGTGGCAAGTTAATCGGATGATACACATGCAGTGTGTCAGGGACCGGCCCCTTCGGCCCCGGGGCTGGCACACCACACTCACATATTGTGTTATAGCATGTTAGTACTATATATTTGTATTATTATCATTACCGTTATTATTATTATTCGCATTACTTGCTCTCCTTGAACTGACGGGGCCTCCATCCTTCTCTGGCTGCTTTACCCTGCACTTGGCAGATGGGATGTGGATCATTTTAATTAGGTTTTATTGGGCTGTTATACAGGTCATAATTGCGGCCATTATTCATTTTCACGGGGCTGCTGACAGAGGCTCGGTTTAGACATGATGATAGCTTGACAAGACAAATCCCCGTATCAAAAGGATCCCTGTTCGAGGGGCCAGAGCTGTGGCAGGGAAAGGGGCCTTCTGGGGCCCCAAACGCAGCTTCTGAGGAGATTAATACCGGGAGCACTCATCAGAGAGAGGAGGGATGGTGGCAGCGAAGGGTTCCCCCTGTGTGGATGGTGGGGTTGCCCCATGGGGAGTGGGGTCATTCACCCCTTTTGGCTGCGTGCTCCAGGACCACCACTGGATCCCTAGTGCTCTGGACAGAGGAGGCACTGGGAAGGTACTTGCTGAATGAAAGCCACACCTGCAGGTGCTCAGGAAAGCCAGAGCGAGGAGAGTGGCTGAGCACGCAGACACGTGATTGTGAGCTGGTGGACGGAGCCTGGCTTCAGAGCCTTGTGATGCTCTCGGGGTCCTGAGCAGAGGCTCAGAGAGGCATCAGTATCGGGGAGAAGTCAGCGCAGGCCCATGGATTGGTCCTGTCCCTGAGCCCCAACTGCCTGGATCAGCGTGTTCTTAGGTTTAGGATGGATGGATTACAGATAAGCAAATATTCACCAGCCTCCCTCGGGGAATGGGGTTGTCTTTCCCACCACGGATGTCAGTTTTGCTCAGGTGACAATGAAGTGTTTGCAGACCTGACACATGAAGTGTGATCTGGTTTACGCCCGTCTGCATCGCCGGTGATCTGCTTTTGGGAAGAGCATGTCTGTGTTACCACGGAATTAACACGACTGGAATAAGCCTGAACCCAGTTTGCAACCTAAAGCCAAGCATAGCCACCTTTCAGTGGGAAGTGAACCACCCCACCGTGCCCAGCCTAGATCAGCTGAACCCCAGCTACCTGCAGGCCCAGCACGTGTCAACAGATACTTGTTGCCGGAAGCCTTTGAGTTTGGGGACATCTGTTACGTGACATTAGCGTGGTGCTCGCTGCCACATACAAAGCCTCAGCCAGGGCAGCTCCCCCGTGATGTGTCTCATATATTGGGTTACTATATCAAATTTGGTTTGAAATAAGCATTCAGTTGTTCAAAGCAGATTGAATGCCTCTAATATTTTTAATTAATTTATTTTTGAGAGAGAGAGAGAGAGAGAGAGAATCAGTGGGGCAGGGGCAGAGAAAGAAGGGGACAGAGGATCCGAAGTGGGCTCTGTGCTGACAGCACCAACCCCAATGTAGAGATCCAACTCATGAACCGTGAGATCATGAGTTGAGCCAGAGTTGAGCCAAAGTTGGACGCTTAACTGACTGATGCCCCCAGATTGAACTCCTCTAGACCTTGGTTCTCATCCAGAGGTGATTTTACCCTCCGGGGGGATTGGCAATATCTGGAGGGATTTGGGGCTGTGACCACTCAGGGGGAGTGGTGTCTGGTGGGTAGAGACCAAGGGTGCTGCGAAACATTGCACAATGCACGAGTCAGCCCCCACTGCGAGGAATTAATTCATCTCAAATGGCAATAATGCTGAGGTTGAGAAAACCTGCCTTAGAGCCTATGAATCTCAAGCCCCAAATATCCATCCTCCTCCCATTCTCCTTTCCTTCCCTCCCCACTTCCTCCTTCCCTTCCTTCTTTTCCTGTCTCTTCCTCCTTCCCCGTCCCCTCCCCCACCCCCCCCCCAACAAGACAGATATATGACCAGCCCTTGGGGAATTTGTGTTGAATGGGGCAACTCAGACATAGATATGAAGCACTGAAATAATTATGATCAATGCTACGCAGGCTGCTTTGACCGAGGAAAACAGAAGGGACCACCTTCAGACGGGTGATCAGGAGAGGCTCTTGGAGTGCTTGACATTTCAGTGAAAGCCTCGATGGGGGGAGGAAGAACCAGCTGTGGGGGAGGCGACAGAAGAGGGTTTCTGGCTTTGGGAACAGCAAGCATGGAGGTACGGAGGTGGGAAAAAGCTTGTGTGTTCCAGGAACCAGAGGGGGCCCCCGTCTGATGCAGGAAAGGCGTGGGCCCCCCTGCCCTCTCCGGCCTTGCGGCTGGAGTTTGCTCACTGATTTGCACTCCACATCTGCACCGTGGAACTCTCAGAAATTCCTGGGGAATCCAGAGCCTCAGGGGCTCATGAGGGTCCAAGCTTAAGTCTGGAAAGCTGCCTCAAGGCCACGTCCGGTCCATTTCCTACAGGTGCAGAGCTGAAAGTTGATGAGCATTCGAAGTAATGAAATTGGAATGTTTAATATGGGCACCAAAATCCATGCCAGCTTTTTGGTAAAATGCACTGGGCGACGTGAAGTGTGGTCTCAGCAGGGCCCACGCCCCTGCTCAGGTGGGCTCAGGTGGGTCGGGCTGCTGGGGCCCCTCAAAATGATTGGGTTTTCCTCACTTTTACCCTGGCTCCTTCCAATGTGGCCTCCATGGGAAAGCCAGGGCACAGCTTCGGGCACACACTTTGCTCCATTCTTCTCCCAGGATGAAATTCAAACTCCTCACTGTGGCCCATGAGGGCCCTTGTGATCCGGTCCTTGCTGGGCTTCCCACCTTGTCCCACCCACGGGCTCTTAGGACCTCAGGGGCCACTCACACCTTTCCTGCATCAGAAGGCGGGGGCTCCCTCTGGGTCTCAGGACAGAGCAGCCATCTGGCCTCCTTTCTCTCCCCAGGACATGATGAGCTCTCTTTGGATTCCTCGTCTTCAGGCTTGCTATCCCCTTGGCCCAGAATATTCTTCCTTGAATGTGTTTGCAGAATGGTTTCTCTTCCATCCTTCAGGACTCTGCTGAAACTCTCCTCTCTGGGAAAACCTCTGATGACCTAGTTGTGAATCACTCTCCTCACCTCCATTATTCTCCAGCCTCCACCCTGTTCATTTCCTCCACGGCATTTGACCCGTGCTGGGATTTTTTTTCCCAGGTGCTCACTTGTTTCCTGTCCTTGCTTATCTTAGCCACCCAGGCCAGTGCCAGGTGCATAGGAGGTGCTCAGTAAGTACCCACTGATGGAGTGAGGGAACGAACGGGTGATAACGCGTTAACCCACTGCTGGCCAGAACATCTCACACGGAAGCTGGAGCCATAGTATGAGGCTGGGTCACGAGGTGTGAGCGTGTGTGACTAACGTGCCTTGTTATGGGCTGAGCTGTGTCCCCCTGCACCCCCTATGCTGAAACCCTAGCTACTGCTTCAGCATGCGACCTTATTTGGAGACAGAGTCTTTACAGAGGCGATTAAGTTAAAACAGAGTCATTGGGGTGGGTCTGACTGGGGTCCTCATTTGGAGAGACTGCACGCACACAGGGAGAATGAATGGCAAACAAAGATCGAGGCAAGGACTGGGGTGATTCATCTACAAGGAAGTCAAGGAGCATCAAACATCGCTGGCAGGACACCAGCAGCGGGGAGAGACCCAGGACAGGTTCTCAGAAGGAACTCGCCCTGCCGCCACCTTGATCTTGGACTTTTGGCCTCTAGAACAGCGAGCCATCAGCTTCCTGCTGCTTAAGCTACTTAGTGTGTGAGACTTTGCTGTGACAGTGGAAGCGGACCCACAGAAACAGGTCGGCCCAAAGGGCTCATGCAGGGGGGCGGGGCAGTGCAGGGGGCTCCGTCCAGGGAAGGGCCTGGGGCCCGGACTTGGGGGGAGCGGCTGCAGGTGGGGCTGACGCACTTGGACTAGTTCCCTCTTCGGCTGTGGGCCAGATGGCGGGGGGGAGCCGCAGGCCTGTGCCAGCCTGGACCCTCTCCCCCAGACCGCCATGCTGTGTGTGTGTGCGTGTGTGTGTGTGCATGTGAGGGTGTGAGCGCGCACACGCCTTGGGGATGTGGGGTGTGGCAGGGCACAGGGGGCAGCTGGAGCCGGAGGCATAATTAGGACAGGGAGAGGGAAGAACCTTGGAGCTGGCAGGAACTTCTCTGCTGGAAGAGACAAGTGGGCTGGCTGGTTGGCTGCGAGTCCTTCAGCTGGGTGTCCGTCCCTAATTACCGCGGAGGCCGAGCCTCCGGGCGCAGCGGCCTGGCCCATCTGCAGCCTCCGAGATGCCCCGGATCCAAGCCAGGTGCTGGTGCGCGGGTCCTAGTGGCCAGCGAGTGGCAAGAGGACTTTAATTAAAGAGCTAATTACTGTGGCTCTCAGCGCGATCGCCGGCAGCCTCCCGGCCGGTCTGGACCACAACTCTCTTAATCTGGGATTTCTGAGCAGCGCTTGAGTGTGGGTGCGTATTGCGTGCCCCAGATGTGTGCCTGTGTGTGCTTGCACGTGTGTATGGTGGGTCTGTGTGTGCCGTAGTGGGCGTGCGTGCACGTGCACATGTGTGAGTGTTCCCACAAGCGTCCCGCACTTCTATTTGTGTATCTCTCTTTGTGCCGGTGGGTCTCTGGAAACATGCACACGTGTGTGGTCATGTATACATACGTGGGGGAGGGGGTCAGTACACGTGTGTGTGTAAGGGGTGTGTACATGTGCGAGTCTGTGTAATTCTTTTCCTTTACTTATTATTAGAGCGTTGGTGATTGTGTGGGTGGTTGTGTGTGTGTTTCCGCTCTCTGTGCAAGGGTGTGTGTGTGTGCAGAGTGTGTGAGCATGTATATACAGACAGGCTCTGGCATCTGTACTTGAACCTGGCTCTCGGAGGCTCTGCCCATCGGAAGGGTGGGTGGAAGCAGGCTGGCCCGATGGGGTGGGGGGTTTGCAGTGAGCGGCTCAGCCCTGCCCCGAAGCCCTGTTTAGCTGTGTGGGGCTGAGAAGGGAGGCTGTTGTTGCCAGCTTGCTAGGGACAGGAAGATTTGATTTAGGACAGGGGAGTGTGGGTGGTTCCCAGGGGGACAGCACAGGTCCTCACAGGGTGAGTGCTGTGCTTCCCACTTTATGCCGGGATCCCCTGGGGGGTGTGGGGCTGGGTGCTGGACTGGGAGGGATGCTTATGGCCGGGGGTGCACATGGAAGGGAACTCAAGGAAGCTCCCACGATGGGATTTCAGGGACATGGTGTTGTGAAGACTTTGAGGGGTGGGGGCCAGAAAACGGAAAAGCTCTCTCCCAACTGCAAAACAGAATTTATAAGTTTTGGATTCCAGAGGAGCTCCCGGCCTCCGGCTGGCAAGAAGGAAATTTGTGATGTTTGCAGAGGTAGTGGGGTCTGTTTGAACCTCCAGACGAGGAGCACAGGGGTTTTGGGGGAGGCTCAGGTGGACATAAAGGGATTAGAGGGGCAGAGAGGAGCCCCAAGGGCCATGGGGGAGGACCGAGCCCTTAATGACCAAGGGGAAGGAATGGACTGAGTGCTTGGGCTAAGCTGGGTCCTCACAGGGTGTGCATGAGTGTAGACACAGCATCTGGATGGCAAGCTCGGGTCCGGGAGAGGTTGGCGCCGTGGCAGTGCTGAGCCAGTCAATCTGTGTCCTCCCTTCTCTCTTCCGCCAAACAGATCACATCCTAGGCAGTGTGCCGGACCCACTCTAGTCCCCGCCGGTGACCAAGGACACAAGGTCAGCGAAGAACCGATATGTCCCCAGAAGTCCTGGGTAAAATATTTCCTTGGCAGCTCATTACATGACCTTTTCCTTTGACTGTCCAACTGGCGTGTCAGAAGTTGTGAACGGCACAGCTCATGGACCCAAGTGTTCCCGGACACCTGTCCCCTCAGTTCCTTCTGGGTCCAGACGCAGGTGGGTCTGCCCTGATCCTTGCCGTGTAGACGGCTGGAGGATCCTTGACCCAAGTGATCTCTTAAGTTGTCTTAACCTACTGGAAATGTGCTTCTGGTCGGGCAAGGCAGTTATTGAAACATTGGCCCGGGTGTCCTGTGCTTTAAGCGACACCACCTGTGAATTAATGAGCTTGCAATAGAAGCAGTGATAATAGCAGTAATAATAATCGGAGCCACTCATAGGCACACCCAGCACCTCTGGGGGAGTTTAGAAAAAGGCACCACCTTGAGGTCAAACAGGTGACTAAGAAGTGTTCCCCTTTGGGTGGCCAGTGAGAAAGAGGCACTGCTCTGTCATTGCTGAGGGTGTGGCCTGGGGGACGGAGCCCAGGCTGGAGTCTCCAGCTGCACCTGGCGCTCTCTTGGGTAGGTGCCTGTGTGCAGGGGCTGACCCACAGGGCTGTGCGTGACCGCCTTGTTCAAGTGGTAGGTTGTCCTAACAGCCGTGTGCTGTTATTGCATCCAAACCTAAGAGCAACGGTGTGGTCAGAACCACCACGCCCCTGCTACAGGAAGGGAACGGAGGCTTACAAGGAGGTTCTGCATGTTGTTGGGGCCACACGGCCTTGAAGTGTGACAATGTGACTCTCAATCCAGGCTCTCAGCCACCAAGTTCAAGTAGCGCCTCGGGGGGCTTAAGAGGGTGGGGTTGAATGGTGTCAGGGAAGTCCAGGATGGCTGGTGCAGGAGGGAAGGAGCTCAGCAGGGAGGCTGCCTGCACTACCTGTGTGTCCCCCCACCCTGCTTCCGCTCACGCTGACATTCCTGCTGTGGCTCTCCCTCAGACTGCCTGCAGGGGGAGCCAGAAGTGCTGGTGATTTAAGTGGGGTGGGGGGCAGTGAGGATGGGAGCCGGTGGTGCATAAACACCCCATCTCCCTGGACCCTCCACTGGGACAACTCCGAGGTTTGTCCCACCCCATCTCCTAGAGGTGCCCAGTGGAGTGAACCCCAGTTGCTCGCAGGGGCCACTGGTTCCTGGATGTCACCATGCTGGCTGGCTGCTCCTCTCTGTCTTCCTCTCCCACACCTGGCATCTTACCCAGGACGCCTCTGGGATAAACCACGTGTTCTCAGATCCTGGTCTCAGGGTCTGCTCCCCGGAACCCTGGCCTAAGAGAAGAGTCCTGTGACTGTCTTTCTCAAGCCCAGGGCCAGCCCGACCCGCCCAGAAAACAGGAGCTGGAACGGCTTTAGGAGGAACGGGATGGCTACGGAAAATCTCTGTACCTGGAGCGGTGCCGTGGAGCTCACCGCGGCTCACGTCAGCTGAGGTTCCCAGGCCACGGCCAGCAGCTGGGCAATTTCAAGGTTGTCAGGGGAGAGCAGCCAAGGAGTGTGTGTGTGTGTGTGTGTGTGTGTGTGCGTGCGCACGTGTGTGCAAGCATGTGTGTGCATGCATACACGCTGTGTATACACCACACACAGTCTCCAAGCACCAGGCAAGGCTCAGCCTCACCCAGTATCGTGGACCCTGGACCCTCAGCTCCCAAACACGAGGATAAGATGCCTCTCTGGGGACAAGGCTGGCAAGCAGGGAGGGAAAGAGCGAGTGGCAGGAGGTCAGGGTGACTGAGGACACAGCAGTGTGTTACACAAAAGGTGCTCCATTGGGAGCAAGCACTCCTGCGTTTGAATCCCAGATCTGCCCCTAAGTGCTGTGTGACCTCAGGGAAATGACTGCCTGTCTCTGGGCCTCCCCTGCCTCTGAGACCCTGGCCCCTTTGAGTTCTGCCTCTTTTCTCACACATGGACCCCTTGCCATGAAGGTCAGAAAGTCAGCGCCTTCTTTGGCACCCATACCAAGAATTGAGGAGATCTTGGGGCACCTGGGTGGCTCAGTCGGTTAAGCATCTGACCCTTGGTTTCAGCTCAGGTCATGATCTCATGGTTTGCGGGTTCGAGCCCTGCATCTGGCTCTGCACTGGCAGCAAGAAGCCTGCTTGGGATTCTCTCTCTCTCCCTCTCTCTCTCTGCCCCTCCCCCACTTACGCTGTCTCTGTCTCTCTCAAAATAAACACACAAACTAAAAAAAGAATTGAGATTTTACTGAAGTTTTGGGGTGCCAGTGTGTTAAGGTTCACGAGAGAACTAGAACCAAGAGAATATACATAGATATATAGAACGAGACGTATTCTGGGAAAATGGATCACAGGACTGTGGAGGCTGAGAAGTCCCGTGACCTGCTGTCGGCAAGCTGCAGGCGCAGGAAAGTGGGGCAGAGTTCTAGTCCGAGCCGGAAGGCCCGAGGACCAGGCAGGGCAGCCAATGGGGTCAAGTCGCAGTCTGAGTCTGAATCCAAAGGCCTGAGAGACAGGAGCGCTGGTGTCCGGGGGCAGGAGATGAGGGATGTCCCAGCTTAGAGAGCAAATCACCCTTCCTCCACCTTTTTGTCCTATTTGGGACCGTTGGCATTGGTGGGGGTGATCTTTACCCAGTCTGTAAACTTGAATGCTAAGTTTCCTCCAGAAACACCCTTCCAGACACCCCCAGATATAAGGTTTTACCAGTTTCCTGGGTGTCCTCAGCCCAGTGACGCTGACACATAGAATTCAGCATCAGAGCCAGGGAGGGACAGGGTCACCCGGCAGTGCACAGCCTTTGATGATCACAGGCCTCTCTCTATGTCATGGCCCTCAGTCCCTGTGCACTCCTGTCCTGGAGTGGGGCGGGCAGCCTAGCTCTCCCCGCGCACAGCTTAGCAGCACAAAGCTGGACAGGGCTGTCTCTCTCGAGCCGGCCTCCTTACAAACCTGCGGGGCTTAGAAATTGCAAAACTATCATCCTGTCCCATCCACATGGGATTCTGGGCTTTTGGATATAAACAGAGAGTTTGGTGTCTGCAAAAGATGAGTACCTTAGGAGTAAAATAAACCCTATGGACACTGAGCAGCCCAGTGGGGAGAGAAGTAGCTTGGAAACTGTTCTTGAGGGGCACCTGGGTGGCTCAGTCAGTTAAGCATCCGATTTCAGCTCAGGTCGTGATCTCATGGTTCGTGGGTTCGAGCGCCGTATCGGACTCTGTGCTGACAGCTCAGAGCCTGGAGCCTGCTTCCGATTCTGTGTATCTCTCTCTCTCTGCCCCTCTCCCACTCGTACTCTGTCTCTCTCAAAAATAAATAAACATTAAAAACTTAAAAAAAGAAAAGAACCTCTTCTTGAACAGCTCAGGTAGTGAGGGCTCATGTGGTCCTCACAACAATCTGGCAAGCTGGGTGTGATTGTCATGAATGTCCTATTAGCAGAAATCTTCATCAAAAAAAAAAAAAAGAAGAAGAACGATGTTCCCATTTTACAGGTGGGGAGATAGAAGCACAGAGGTAGTAAGTGTTTAGTTTTATAGATGAAGTCAGGATGCCTTTTGCTATGGGTAACAACTCAATGAGAATGGTCTTAACCGAGGACGGGCACTTTCCAGCTTGGATACAAAGAAGTCCAAACAGGAAGTGGTGCTGGGGTTGGGCGATTCAGTGGCTCCACAGCGACCCCCAGAGGCAGGTTCCTCTTCTGCACGTCCTTTCCTTTTTGGACTACTTCCTGCCATGGGTAGGTTTGTAGCTTCCTGTCATTCATGGGTCAGACATTGTGACAAGGCCTTTTCATGTGCCCATTTTATGGAGGAGAGAGTTGGGGCCCCCACCACTCCCCCACGGTATCCCCAGGCCGTGTCCCGGGTCTTCTCCCTCTATCTCCAGGGCTCCTTGCTGTCATGGCGCCCAACTGCAGTGTTGGGGGGGACGGGAAGGGCAGGGGTATCTGACGGCTGGCTCACAGTGACTCCGAGGAGGGCCCATCACTCCTCCTCTTCGGTGGGCTGGGACGCAGCTGTGTGGCTGTGTGCCCCCAAGGGGCATCCGCTGTGCGTTGGGGAAGAGTCTGGGAAGCCACACTTGGTTTTGAATTGGGACCCTAGACTCCCTGAGTCTGTTTTCTCACTCAAGGTGCGAAAGGCTGCAATCTGCTGTCAGGCCTGTGGGGAGGGTCAACCGAATCCTTTGATCACTCCCGGGAGCCACGGTCCCCTCCTGCGATGCACTGGCCTCTATTTCCTGTTGTCTCCATACTTGCTAATGACCCTTCCCCTGGAACTCCAGGACACGGCCATGCTTCTCTTCGTCAGTGTGCAGCCACGCCAACCAGCCCTGAGCCCGGCCCCTCGTAGACGTTCCGTAGGTGCGTGTCGGGGGGGTGCATTTTGGATGAATCAACATGAACGTGTACATGCTACGATTTACTTTTTAAAGAATTCTTCCTTTACACACATTCCGCCTCCAGGTTCCATCGTGGCTGCTGGTGGGTAGGGAGGGGAGGAGGGGAGAGGTGAGGAGGAGGAAGCACACCTTCCTCCCAACCCTAGCGAGTCCAGACTATAAATAGCTCCAGCTGGAATCTGACTGCAGAGTCCTCCAGCAAAGTCAGCACACCCAGGACCTCTCATCCTAGATGGGGACCAGGAGTGCTTCCTCATTAATCACGACTCTTTAATTAACAGCTCTGAGTCTGGAACAAAAGGTGCTTACCAGGAGAACGCCAGTGGGCCCTGAACTCTGGCCGCCTGCTTTTATTCGGAGGACCCTGCGCCTCGGGGAGCAGGCCTGGCGTGGCTCGGTGTTGAGCCCGGCGGGGGTTGGGTTTGGAGGGCGAGCAGCTGGCAGGCCGGCCGCCTGTCTCCGCCTCGGACATCACCTCGCAGAGCTGACTCGACTCTGAGCAAGATGCTGGCAGCTCTGTCCTCCCCGGGTATAAGGAGGGGAGGTGCCTGGCGCAGGACAGTCTAGGACAGCCATCTCCAAACTGGGCGCGCGTACTAGATCACTTCACGGAGCTTTGGAAGCATCGAGGCAGGGTCCCTGGAGATGCTGCTGAAATTGATCTGGGATGGGGCCAGGCAGCTCAGTTTGAGAACCAGTGCTCGGGGATGGCAGGCTTGGCGGAAGGCGCCGAGGCTTGACCGAGAGCCTGGCTGGAAAGGCAAAGGCCTAGGCAGGTCACAGTCCCTTCTTTTACACATTGGGTGGATGTAGCAGGAAGGGGCCCTACGGTTTCCTTCTCGATCGGTGCCTTCCAAAGATGCCCAGAGGAGTGTCCGACCAGAGAGGCAGGGAGTCAGGACAGAGGCTGGAGAGGGGAAGGGGCGCAGGCTGGCACAGGAGGCCGTGGCTGAGCCACAGTGGAGATTCGCCCGAGGGATCTCTGACCTGCTTTGAAGACTCCTCCTTTGTAGGCTGTGGGAGATGGGGAGCAGCTGGTAAAAGAGTATCAACTTGCAGCTAGAACACGAATAAGGGCTGAAGATCTAAAGGGAAACATGGTGGCCATAGTTGATAACGCTGAAATTTGCTAAGAAAGTAGAATGTAAGTGTTCTTATCAAAAAAAGAAATACGTTGAGGGGATGGACATGTTAATTACATGGCAGGAACCCTTGCACAAGGGATACGCTTATCAAATCACCACAGTGTAAACTTTAAGTATCTTACAGTTTGATTTGTGAATTATACCTCAATAAAGCTGAACCTTCCTAGCTCCCCCCACCATACCCCTGCTTCGGTACCCCGAGCACTGATGTAGGGGCCTCGTATAGCCCAACTGGGTTGTTACAGAGTCTTGTCAACATGGGCAGTGGCTTCTTGTCTATGACATGGGGCTCATGCTCTACAAATTCCTAGCACGTGTGACAAGTAGGAGGCGCTCAAAAATCCTCGTTGACCGTGACCGTGAGTCTGGCACTGTGCTCTGTATTGCACTTGAATCCTTTTACTCAAGACTTATAAAGACCCACGCCACCGGTCCCGCCCCTTCTCCGGAGACAAAACCTTGTCCCCAGGAGCCCTGCAGCCTCTCCAGGAAGTATCTCGGAGGAAGCTTGCCACTTCCCTGGGCTGCTGATTCCAGACCGGAGAGGTCTGGGCAGCTGAGTTCCCACTACTGCCTTTTGCTCCTGGATCACACAGCAGAGCACAGCTCTTCACTCAGGTCATTCTCGTCCCCAGTCTGCAGGAGGCTCCCCGGCCACCCCATGTCATTCAGTGCGGCCCCTCCCCCCAGCTGGTTATCATGCCTTGTCTCTAGGAACATACTGCAGCTGGTCAATATGTTTTCCTGTTTCCTTGTGTATCAGCTCCATGAGGGCAGGGACCAAGCCTGTTTTATTTCTGGCAAGACATAGATGTCACACTTGCGTCCCTCAGAAACTTCCTATATCTCCAGGGGGTGGGCAGTGTAAGGGAATCAGTGTGGGATGGTGCAGTAACTCCAGGGCTTAGCAGTGTTAGAAGCTGCTCCTGGGACGCCTGGCTGGCTCAGTCAGTCTGGCATGCGACTTTTGATCTCAGGGTTGTGAGTTCAAGCCCCATGCTGGTGTGGAGCCTACTTAAAAAGAATAAATAAATAAATTAATAATAATAATAAAACGAAGCTGTTACTTATCCAGTGGCTGAGGGGCAGAGGAAGCAACTCGTACTGGAACTCGGAGGAAAGCAGCGGGGAGAGGGCCACCTCGCAGGAGCAGAGGCCGTAGGTCGAGTCAATGGAAGCACTTTGGCAAATACCGTGACCTCACTCTCCTCCTACCTTCTGGGCTCTCACTGGCTGAGCCTGACTGGAAGCCAGAGGGGAGGGGGGCCTGTGGATGCATTTCACTAAGGTCATCCTCTTAGGGTGCAAGGGCGGAGTGGAGAAGGGCACGAGTGGACCTGGAGGGGCCTGTGGAAGATGAGCCGCGTTCGATGTTGTGTGCCCGGAGCCTGGCACGGTGCCTGGCACTTAGCAGAAGCTTATTGAATGTTTGCGGAACTCGTTGAGTCTGACTCTGTATTGAAGAGAAGGGTCATGCTGCTGGGTCCAGTGACCAGGTCATGCAGTTGACCTTGACATAATGCAGTCCTGTGACCCCGTCCAAGCTGGTCATGTTTTTCTGAGTGTCCTTATGATTGTTATGTCTCTCTAAAGTGTGTAGTCGAGATGTGGTCTCATTGGCCTGGAGCAATGGGACTGTCCCCCCTGTAACCTCTCTGAATATAAACCGAGACCCCGGTATATTTGGGAGGATACGTTGTGAGGTCTCCTTGCTGTCAGGTGAAATCTCTACACACTCCCATGGGCTGCTGAGCATATAATCAACTCAATTCGAGGATAAAGGTCTGCCTTGGAGACTATCATCTCCACCTAGATCACGAATGGCCAACCCCACACAAAGCAAGCTCCCGCGGCAGACATCATGAATCACCCATGGTTTCTCTTCTGTTGTGCCTCTGAATCCTTCTCAGCACAGTGCTCCAGACAGTTGCTCCTGATCTGTTGGAGGAGGCATATGAAATAAAATGGATTTAGCATTTTTTGTCCCAGGTGGTGTTTGTTATTTGGGAAATGAAGGATTAAGATGCTTGTATCTTAATGGGCAAGGGATTGTTGCTATCATGTGCTAAGCCATGGAGCACCTATCTAACAGGGTCTTTATAAGTCTTGAGTAAAAGGTTTCAAGTGCAATACAGAGCACAGTGCCAGACTCACGGAAGGTCGGGATGCTGAGGCCAAAGGTAGGGGGAAACGGAGGCAGAACCTTCCAGTGGGATCTGGAGTGAATTGTGTAGCCGGAGATCCACTATCCCAGGGTCGGCTTAGGGTACCAGTTTGCCCACAGAGTTTACAGCCTGCTCTCGGCATGCAATGGGCTTGCACAAACTAGCAGAAAGGTTTCTGCCTCAGTTTCTCTGCCTGGAGCCCAGTTTATTTGTCAGATCCAGACTTTCGACTTTCTTCTAGTAGGGTGGATTCGACTGCCGAACCTTCAGTGGCTGGTCTACACTCCATCACACTCGCTTGGCCAATCCCTCTTCATCCTTTAGGTCATGCCATCCTGTAGAAATACAATGCCAGCACAGATGGGGGTTAGCTACGTATCTTTAAATGTTCTAGTAGTCGTGTTAGAAAGAGAAAAAAGAAACAGGTGAAATTAATTTTGAAAATACGTTTTACTTCACCCAGTGTATCCCAAATCTTATCAATGCAACACGTAGTCAATAACAAAACGACTAATGAGCCATTTTGCATTTCTTCTTTTGTGCTTTGAAATTTGGTGTGCATTTTATACTCCCAGCTCATGTCAGTGTGCATGAACCACACTGCAAGTTCCCAGGAGCATACGGGGCTGGTGGCCACCACAGGGGATAGCGCAGGGTTATGTCTTAGGAAAGCCCCCTGTCCTTGGGCATGGCTCTGAGCTGGGACATATATGCTCCCACATTGCACTCTCCTTACCAAAAGAATTGTCATAGTTTATTGTTGTTGATAGCTGACGATTTCTCTTTTCCTCCAGGTAATACGTTTCCTAAGGGCAGGGAGCTCCTCCCAACCCAGATTGCCTGGCACACAGTAGGGGGTCGATAAATGCATGTTGCATGAACAAGTAAACATGGCTTTCTGTTCTCCAGGGACCCTGAATTCCTCTGTGTTCTGTGTTCCACCCTGTCCCTGCCTCAGTTTCTCAGATCCCTGCACATCTCATGGCTTCCCAGGCCGTCTGTTAGGACAGGCTTTTATCTGGCCTGGTCCTGAGGCACCTGACAGCTGGGATTATTAGTAGGCAGCCCAGGCAAGGGCCTAATGGACTTGGGCAGGGCCCGTGGGGGAGCCGGCCCCGTGCAGGGGGCAGGCAGAGCTGCCTGGGATGAAGGATGGGCCTGCCTGCTGGCCCAGGGAGGCGCCACGCACGTACTTCCCACCGATCGGTGCCAGTAAACGTTCCAGGGACACTGCTAAATGCCTGCTGTAAATCTTGCTTAAAGGGCCATCAAGAGCAGCTTTTGGCTGCGAGCATCTTTGCCATTATTCTTTACTAGGCCCTTTTAACGTAACGGGGAACAGGGCAATATTTTGTTCATGTGTAGCTGTTAGAAGGAAGCTCAGTGAAGTTTAATGGCTGAGCTCTGGACGGCAGGCTTACCCTGGGAATGACCTAGGGCCAGCTGCAGCCAGCTTGGAGGGCCTGGGGTGCTTCCTGTCCTGGCTCTGGGGGGCCCTGGAGCCTGTGAGGGTGCAGGAGGATCGCATGTCCTCCCCAGGGCCACTTTGCACTCCTTGCAGGGGGTGGGGGTGAAGGGCTTGATACTTCCAGAGGCCCCTGCTGACCTCTGGGTCCTGGAGCAGCCAAAGGCACATGGCAGGAGGCTCCCAGCAGAGGCGCACTGGGGCCAGGCAGTCCTCTGTCCCCAAGTCATATGCCCTTTCAGCTTCCACAGAATAGCTTTGCCTGAGTCCCCATAGTTCTTCACAGGGAGTGGTCCACTCCCTCCAGGGACCTTCCGGCCCCAGCCCCCTTCATCCCCAACTGTCCATGCAGTGCGCCAGTCCCCGTCAAACTGTTTCCAAACACGCAGTAAGTAGCTCATAATCCTTATTTGGGAGAAGACACCTCCATCATTCAAGTATTTGAACTAGTTAAATAGCAGCCAAGAGTCCATGTGGTTCCCTACCAGTTTCTCACAAATGTTGGGCTCCTTGGTGACTCTCAGGTGGAGATGACACATAGTCTAACTCAAGGAGGGCCCCACTCATACCACACTTTATGCGAATGGCACCTCCTTGATTTGTGCAGTGCACACCCTGGAAACCAGGCATGACAGCCTGGGCTTCAGCCTCCAGCAGGTAAGTCTGCGCCTTGGCATCATGTTGAATATTGTTGTAGGGACTGAGTGTGTGGTTCTCAGAAGGTGTGTTCATGTGTTAGGTCCCCTCTGCTGTCACTGGCGGGTCTGAGCGTTTCTTCCTGCTGCTTCAGAATTCTAGACCAGAGGTTGGCCGATGATGGAGTTTTACTGAACTGCAGCCATGCTCATCTGCTCATGCATTGTCTGTGACTGCTTCCAAATGACAGAGCTGAGTAGGCGCCACAGAGATCACAGAGCCCTCAAAGCCAAGGCTCTTTACTATCTGCCACCCCCACCCCAGACTGTGGTGAAGGCGAGAGTGGCTTCTAATGCTTACCTGCTTGCTGTGTCTGGAGGCCCCAGGGGCTTTTAGTGACCGCTGTGATCGAGCGTCCCAGACATATCCACAGCTTTTCCTGCTGCCATTGACACAGTGGAATCAGGATGGTCTAAATGTCTTTGTTTCGCCCTGTCGCTGGCATCTGACTCAAGAACAGGGGCCCCAGTGCCCAACGCCGGCCCGAGAGCCAGGATTTCAGAGCTCATTCTGCAAATGTTTATTCTGCCTCCTGAGTGTCAGAGGCCGGGTGCAGACAGGAACGAGATCCAGGCCCACAGGCTGTTACCTGGAGGGTGTCGTGGACTAGTAAGGGGGAAATACAGGCACACGGTAACTGGAATGTGCTGTGGAAAATGTTACAGACCCCTGGGCCTGCGATAGAGTTTTCCATGGAGGCTTTTTAGGAAAGAGGGAGAGAAACGAGTTAGGCTTTAAAGTAAGAATAGAGGGGCACCTGGGTGGCTTAGTCGGTTAAGCGTCCGACTTTCGCTTGGGTTCATGATCTCGCGGTTCGTGGGTTTGAGCCCCGTGTCGGGCTCTGTGCTGACTGCCAGCTCAGAGCCTGGAGCCTGTTCGGAGTCTGTTATTCCCTCTCTCTCTGACCCTCCCCTGCTCACGCTGTCTCTCTCTCTCTCTCCCCTAGAAATAAATAAAACATTAAAAAAAATAAAGTAAGAATAGAAGTTTTTTGGTATATGTGGGAGGGGTATTCTAAGCACGTGGGCTCAGTTCTGATGTGGACTCAGTCCCTGTGGGACTGAAGGTAGGAATCTGGAAAGTGCTCATTAAAGGAACCGCCCTGGGTCTAATGTCCAATATTATCACCCTGCACATATGCACAGAGATGCATGTCTCCAGTGTCTGTCAAAGCACATTGGTCCGTATGCAGACCGACAATTATGCAGACCTGCTGGGGCGGGGCGATCGGTGACAGCCTCACGCACCCCCCCCCCCCCCCCCCCCCCACAGTATTTGTGGACACATCTGCGGATACCACGAGGCTGGAGCATATGCACATGCACCCATACGCTCCCGCACGGGCGGACCTTGCCCTTGGCCTTCTGCCCTCAGTGTATGTAACCAGCCACCCTTCATTCTTTACCGTCAGCAGTAAGCTGGCCCCGGAGCCCAGGAATGAAGGACTGGCTGATGTACTCAAATGCGCAGCCTTTCCCCAGATTCTTCTTCTTCCCACTCCGTCCCCTCTCCTGGTCACTGCCCTTCTAGGTGAGGATGCATGGTCTATGCTGTGGTCTGGGGACAAAGAATTGGGTGCTCTATCTGGGTTCAGGACCTGCACTCTCGGGGACCTTACCTCGTCTGGTCAAAGCCAGAACCCAGGAGGCTGGTTATTCAATGTGTCACATGCCCCTGCATCTGAGCACAATGTTTGCCATTGGCTCTCTGCCTCTTGGAAGTCAAACTACCAGGAAACTTGTCATCCACTTAGGGAAGGGGCAGGTAGACATGAGACCAGACAGGGAGATGGTAGATTTTAAGGGTGTCCCCCCCCACAGGTATGAAGACAATCTCCTTCTCCTCCTGGGACGTGTGAGTCTTGGGCAGTTGGCTGGTGCCCCGCAGTGGGAGAGTGAATGTGTGCTCGGATTCTATTTATCTCATGTACTTCCTTATCGTAGATTTCATTATGGGCAAATGCTTTTGATGTTGTCCACTATCATACAACCAAACCATAAAGACATTGAAATAATAAAATGAGCACGGTAGGAAGACATTAAAAGTTTGCATGTGGCAAAGGATCAATATCCCTAATAAATAAAAAGCTCTTGCAATTAATAAGAAAGGGACAAATACTCTCGTTAAAAAAACAAGCAAAGACGAAGGGGAGGTAATTCACAAAATAAATCTGGATGTCCCGCAAACATAAAAACACACCGAACTTCACGAGTAATCCAAGAAATGCAAACAGAAACATATCACTTGTGACCGGGAAGACTGGCGATAGTTAAAAATTAAAAATAACTTACTTCCTCAAGGTTGTAGGGAAGTGAAATGCTCCAGCACTGTGGGGGGTCAATGTAAATCCATACACCTTTTCTGGAGACATAACGTGAGGAAGTGTATCTAAATTTTATTTTATTAAAAATTTTTTTTTAATGTTTTATTTATTTCTGAGAGAAAGAGAGACAGCGTGAGCAGGGGAGGGTCAGAGAGAGAGGGAGACACAGAATCTGAAACAGGCTCCAGGCTCTGAGCTGTCAGCACAGAGCCTGACGTGGGGCTCAAACTCACGAACTGTGAGATCATGACCTGAGCTGAAGTCGGACGCTTAACCAACTGAGCCCCCCAGGTACCCCAAAGTGCATCTAAATTTTAAATGTGTGCACCGTTTAAGCTGCTGCTTCTACCTCTAGTCCTTTACCCTGAGGTAATAAGTGGACAGATTCATAACGGTGTAGGTATAAGGCTATGCATCATAGCATTGTAGATAGGGAAAAAAAAAGGAAACGCCTTAAATGTCTACCTATGTGGGAATAGTTAGATACATTCTGATACAATTGTTAAAAAAAGGGTGCTAGAGGTACAAAAGTTCCTAGATGTGGTTCCTCGACGTGGGAGTTACAAAGCAAGGCAGGTGGTATACTAGCATGATCCATTGGTAAAATAACACTGAGAGTGTGGGGGTTTGTAAATAACAAAAGGGCTGAATATTGGCGGTCTCTGAGTGCGGGAAGAGTTTTGGTTTCCTCTTTGGACCTTTCTGAAGGTGTAAATTTGTGTAACAGCCAGCATGCATGATCTCTGTCAGCTTGGACATAAAAACAATTTGCTCTCCCCCAGCACTGACTTGTTTGCCGTTTCTGGTTTGCCTGCGGTGAAATTCACCAAAAGGAAGTACACGAGATAAACAGAATCTGTGGACACGTTCGCTCTGCCCATCGTGGGATGCCGGCCGACTGTTCAGGACTCACACGCACCAGGATGGAGAAGGATGTCAAGTGTAAGCTACTGGGTGAGCGATGCAGCCGTCTCCTTTTGTAGATGGGAAATTTTGTCAATCTCAGAGAAGAGAGTGTGCCTTGCTTCCTTCCTCTTTGCTCATGGCTGGAGTCTTCTCCTTTCTTGCCTTTGCCTCTCCCATAGGCCTTTGAACCCATGGTGCTCATCTATAATGATCTGTAATCAGACGGCCCACAGCACCACCTCTGCATCATTGGGGCTTTTGGTGGCAGTTGAAGTGCAGTTGAAGGAGAGGCGGTGTGGCCAGCCCAGGTGAGAGGGAGAGTCCGTCCTGGCTGGAAAGCCCTGTCCCCGAACATTCATCTGTGCCATTATCTTGGACGTCGATGCTCAGAGTGAGACCAAGAGGGAGGCAGGGTCCCCCTGTGACACAGGGAGGGTCTGGAGGTGAGCCCAGGCTGGAGGGCCCATGGGCTGGACTTGTTAACCCCTCAGTGCCCTATTTGGTCGGAATGACTTCAGACACATACAGTATGTATGTATCTGCCATGTAGACTACTGCCCCATGGTCCACATTCCACCCCATTATCAGACATGTGTCTGGATTTTGTTTGGGGAAACCTGGTGGCTGCACCTTTAAATGTGTAATCTCCTTCAGCCACGGTGAGAAAAAGAAAGGGATGGAAGTTGGTATTTAGGTGTTAGTGTGAGTGAGTGGCTGTGTGAAGGAGTCGGGGGAGGGTGCACAAGCCGGGGGACCCCGAGATATTTTCTTTCTTGCCTGTTTTTTCCACCCTATTTCTTTTTCCTCCACGTCAACACCAAACAAGACAGGACTAAAATTAATGGGGAAAGCAGCAATTAGCAAATTAGGTTAGCGGCGTGTTGCCGAGTGCCACGGCAGCCAGGTGCAGGGTCTCTCGCAGGATATTTATTAGGGGCTGTCAGAGAAGTGGCACTTTGATAAATGGAGTTGGGTAATCAGCCCCTCGATGACAGCGAGCATTGTGAGGCCTCAGCATGCGCCACTACAGAAGCCAACCTTTGTTATGATTTTTTAAAAATTTCAACGTGCACAGAAGGAACACAACAGCGACATCTGCGGCCACAGAGGGCAGTCTGGGGGCCAGAGCCTGATGACCGAGCGAAATCGCTGGTCCTTGGGCTTTCCCTTTGGAACAAACGAACGGGAAAACTTGGTCAAAGGCAGCTGATGCGGCAAAGTCTTTCTGACTTTTAGCAGTGAGTGCCCTGCAGTTGAGATACGAAAAATAGGACCGGGTTTTAAAGAATGAGCAGTGTTGAGAGTTGTTGTCACTGGGCTCATCTGCAAACGGTGACCATTGCTGGGGGGGTGGGGGCAGAGAGGAGGGGCGGGCCGGGAATCGGGTGCTGGGAGCCCAGGAGGGTGGCTCTGCAGGGTGGTGGAAAGGTCTCTGAGCATGGCTTCCCCAAGATTCCTGCTACGGGAATTCCTCCCCCTGGCAAATGCACGCTGCTCGTCTTTCCTCTGCAAGGGACTGGCCTGGACTGGGTCACTTCCATGTCCACAAGTCCTGCCATCCCCGTCAAGGCCCTGGCTCTGTGTGAGCAGGGCCCCTGCCTCTCCTCCCTGGCCTCCCTGCTGCTGCCCTCAGTCCTGCGGAGCTCTTACATCCGCCACGCCCAGCCTTCCTCAGCTACGTGCTGAGTGCGACTTCTCTGGCTTCAGTCCCGTGGCAGCGCTCCTGACTTAGGGTTGACAGAGCGACCCACTCTGTGGAGTCTCAGGTGCTGGAGGCCTACTGTGACCTCAGCTGTGTGGCTGGAGCTCTGACTCCTGGGACCCTCCTAACTCTTCCCCATCCCACTGGAACCTGTCACTCTGGCCCCAGCCATTGTCTTGTGTCCCGCTCTGGATTGGACCCATCTGCATGCTGGTCTAGGCCGAGTAGAGCTAACCTCGTTCTATCGCTTTGGACACTGGACAGCTGGCCTCCCCACCTGGGGGTCAGGGCCACGGCCAGGCGGTCAGCCTTCAGCCGGCCCAGAGCCAGCTACCCCTTCCTCCCCACCTCCTCCTGCCTGAGCCCACCCCACTCATGACTCATGTGGGTGTCTGGGTTAACCTCTAGCAGATGTGTCCCGAAGGCAGAGTCCGGACTCACCTTTCCCGAACAACACGGCTGGGAGTGAAAATGGCAGTATTTGTGGTTCAAGGGAGGAGGGGAAGGTTGTGATGCTCATTCCCAGTATTGGCCACCAACGTCTCCTGTCTTGCCTCCACGTTGGCTCTGAATCTCCGCGCTTTCCCTGGAACTGGAACCAGAGACTGATAATCGAGCCCATCCCCTTCCCAGTCTGTACGGGGGCTCACCACAGTCTCGTCTCCCCAAAGGAAACCGAGGCATTGGTGATGGGCTCCTGGGGTCTTGCACTGAGGGGGAGTAGGGAAGCCTGGCGCCCCCGTCACCACCTTTAGTAGTCTGGATTTGGGGTGAAGGGCAGTGTAAGCCGTGTCCACACTCATTCCAGCACCTTCTGACATTCTGCCAAACACGGTTCTTGCCACCAGTGCTTGGGCTGTGACAGGGAAAGGCAGACCCCTGACCCGGACACAGGGCTCCAGGCACGTTCTGTGCAGCATGGAAGGACCGGAGAAGACTCTCTTCTCCTGACCCACATGCCTGTTTCTGTCCAAACAATCCTATATTTTACAGGAGAGTCAACAGGATTCCGAATGCCTTTTCCTTGAGCTGGGGCCCATGCTTCTGCAAGGTGTGTTTTGAGCCTCCATGGTCACACCTGAATTAGCCTTGTTGAAATTCTCCTGTTGGTTTCCTCCCAACCCTCCGGTTTGTGGGGGTCATTTTGATTCTGTCACCTCAGTTACCTCTCAACCTTTGGAAGGGAGGCGTATGCCTTCCGAGTCATCACTCAAGTGGTTTATAAAGTTAGAGGGAACGTGGCAAGCACTGATCTCCAGCACCTCTTGTGATCCCTCAGCCCTCTGTAGGTGAGGCTCTGTTAGTACCAACTAACGTCAGTGTCATGAAAATTATTTTCTGAAGGGCTTTTACGTGCATTTTCATTGGCCCTTGATTTAGGGCCTCTCTATGATTTGCCCCATTCCTCTGCTAATAAGTACTAAACTTGAACCAAGGCTTTCTTTCTTTCTTTTTTTTTTTTTTTAAATCGGTCATGTTAGTCTATTGGCTTTGTCTCAACCAAACTCAACTCCTTATTTTTGTCAGTGACTCTTAGAAAGTTAGCACACGAACAAAGCACACAGATCTGACACGTGCAGCTTGATGAATTTTCAAACTGAACATCCTTGGGTTACCAGCGCCCAGACCAAGGATGAACACCCCTCCTCCCACCCCGCCGCCCCATGGCCCTGAATTCCAGCAGCGTGGATTGGTTTTGCCCATTTTTGAACTTAATGTAAACAGAATCACACAGTTTAAATCTCTTGTGTCTGGTTTTTGTTCATGAGCATTATCGTTATTATCACTCATTCTCCTTGCCTAGGGTATCTCACAGTGTGAATGCACTACAGCACACTTGTCCATTCTTCCACGGATGGGCAGCTCCAGCAATTGTGCACAGTGCTGCTGTGAACATTCTAGAACATGCCTCATGGTGTTGGATATATACCTAGGACTGGAATTGTTGGGTCTCAAGAGTGTGTATTGTACTCACGTATTTGATTTTTAAATCTGTCTTTTATCATATTCTTCCAGTCCCTTCTTTGCTCCTCCATAAACATTTGTAGAGTGAATACTTACCGAAATACAGATATTTTCATTCTCACGTGTAGGCACCTTGTCAAAAAGGAAATTAGAGTGCCTTCATGTGGCATTCTCTGGGGACAGGAGCAGATCTTGGTAAATGCCTCATTCTTTGCACATTACTTGCCAGCTGGCCAGTTAAAAAGATCTAGAATTGTTCTTGGGATTGAGTCCGATTGCTTCCTTTTCTTAGAAAATCAGAACGCTATTTACCTTCTGGCCTCTCTAACATTCTTTTTGGTTCCTCAGAGGTCCTTCACATGGCTCTGAGATGATGCCGGCGAGATGCTGCTGCCTCACCTCCTTGGCAATGCCATTTCAAGCATGGTTTTCCATCATCACCAATCATGACCAATCCCTGACCCATTAGTAATGGCTGGTGCTCCGTGTGGAGAAGAAACTTGGGGTTGATGGGAAAGAGTGTTGTACTCGATTGGTAATGTCTGCTACGGGCACAGGATTGGAGGAATGTCACCACTGTGCCCGCCCGGCTTATGTTCCCAGGGACTCCCCCACACTCCCCTTGAACTGGACATGGTGGTCAGAATCAGCGTCTCCTTGAGGCACATAAGAGGCACAGTTGATAAGTCCTCTTCCACACAGGAGTGTGGGGCAGTAGCCAGAATGCACAGACTCTGGAATCAGCAAATGCTGGCCTGCGCTTAGCATGCTCTGGTCACCACCTCTTTACCAGGGAGCCTTGGGCAATATGTTTTACCTCTCTGAGCCTCAGTTTCCCCATCTCAAAATTGGGAATAATGTAACCCTTGGCTCACAGAATTATCAGGATTACTTAGGACTGTTTCTGGCACATAACAGACTCTCAAAAAATATAGTTACAATCTTCTTAGAAACCCTGATGCTGTGCTGGAACCATAGACACGAGGGAGAGGTTTATTCTGACCCCAGCCAACCCTGGTCATGCACATCATCCAGCTATGCTTGTCTGTACCAGAGTGAGCAAGGCAGATTGGGGCTTCTCACAGTGAAAGGGGCTTTTATTTATTTATTTATTTTTTCTTATAGTTTATTGTCAAGTTGGTTTCCATATAAGACCCAGTGCTCATCCCCACAAGTGCCCTCCTCCATGCCCATCTTCCCCCTTCCCGTCTCCCCCCACCTCCATCAGCCCTCAGTTTGTTCTCAGCATTCAAGAGTCTCCCATGGTTTGCCTCCCTCCCTCTCCCCCACTATATTCCCCCTTCTTCTCCCCCATGGTCCTCCATTAAGTTCCTCCTAATCCACCTATACGTGCAAACATATGGTATCTGTCCTCTGCTTAACTTATTTCGCTCAGCATAACACCCTCAAGGTCCATCCATGTTGCTACACATGGCCAGATTTCATTGTTTCTCATTGCCATGTAGTATTCCATGGTATAGATAAACCACATCTTCTTGATCCATTCGTCCATTGATGGACACTTAGGCTCTTTCCATGATTTGGCTATTGTTGAGAGTGCTGCTATGAACAGTGGGTACATGTGCCCAAAGGGGCTTTTGGGAGCACTGGTTTGGGTTGTGGGTGGTGGGGAGGGAGTTAACACTGGGCACAGTATGGGGAGAACGGGGACATGTTAACTGTGGCACAGGGCCACGTGGACAGTCCCCGAAAACCATGGGGTTGGACAAGAGGATGCGTCCTCCAGGTTCCTGCCCTGACAGGTGTCCCAAATCATAGCAGAAACCAGGATGTAGGCCCCGTGGGTTGGGTTCACATTAATACATGTTTGTTTATTTATTCTGAGAGACAGAGAGGCAGAGAGAAGGAGAGAGAGAATCCCAAACAGGATCTGCACTGTCTGTGCGGAGCCCAATGCGGGGCTCGAACACACGAATCATGAGATCATGACCTGAGTTGAAATCAAGAGTCAGATGCTTAAGTGACTGGGCCACCCAGGTGCCCCGGGATGCACATTTTTACCTTTCCCCCCTTTTCCCCATGGTCACCGCCATAACAAAAACAAATGGCAACAGCCACCTGCTTTGAAGAAAGGCCCCTACTGTTCTGTCCATCACGAGTCACCAACGCCTAGAGTGGTGCCTGGCATAACCACCTACTATTTATAGATAATTATTGTCCCCAGTAGTAAAACAGTAGCATCTAACATGTAGAGTGGGTTTGTGTTCACATTTCATTTTATTCCCACGGCAACCTTCCAATTTCTGGCAAGGAGTGAGCAAGCTATCGCCCGTGCGCCGAATCCGGCCCACGGCTTACCTTGTAGCCCGTGAGCTGACAACAGTTTTGACGTTTTTCAAGAGCTGCACACAAAGAAGAATGCAGAAGGCCGTCTGGCCCATGAGACCCTGAGTATTTACTCTGTGGCTCTTCGCCAAGCTCTGAGACAGAGTGTTTGTTAGGACAGGCTAGGTTATGCTGCAGTGACAAACAGCCTGCAACCGCAGTGGCTTAGCCCAACAAAGGTTCGTCTCTTGCTGACGTAGCGGAGCTGTGGGTCTGTGCATCCTCCGGGGCATCCGTCTTGCAGGTGCCCGGGCTGTTCTGATCCTGTAGCACTAACAGCTTAACACGAGGCTGCCTGGTCCGGGAAGCTCTGGGGCTGTCCATTCCCGCAGTCATGTGACTCTGTCTACTTGCACGTATATTTCATTCATGGGAACTTGTTCCATGGCCTTGCCCTGACCTTGAGGAGCTAGAACCATAAAGAGGTCCCTAGAGTGACCTAGAATGAGGTGAGGGAAGTCAGCCTCAGGGAGGTGATGCTCTCAGTGAAGGTTATGCAACAAGGGGAGGGCAGAAAGAGGGCCCATGCCAGGCATGTGATTTCTGAGACCTGTGATCTTATCTATAACCTTCTCCTTCTTTTCTACTCTCCTTGTCCTGGATGCAAACTCCATCAAACGTCTCCCTGCTTTGGCGCGGCTCGGACAGTGTGCCCATGGCTGCTGGCGCGTCTCCCAGAGAAGTCCTTTTAGCTCTGCACCTCCCCCCCTCCTCCCAGCCTCCGTCCTCCTGGCTGTGGCCCCAGTGGGGGTGGAAGGTGCCACGGCCTGAGTAACTCACAGCTCTGTTGGCTCGCGGCCATGATGAATGACACCCATCCATCGTGGGTCCTGCTGACAGCTGAGCTCATCCATCACGGCCTGGGGCTCCCAGGTGATGTATTAGTGCCTGGAGAATGGATTGCTCAATAGCCGGTCTGGTTGGGAAGGAAACTGAGCCAAAGAATGGATTCAATCTAATTACCTGCTGGCCCCGGCTGGGCTGCGAGGTGCTCTGGCAGCCCCTCTCGGGCTCCCTGCAGAAACATGACTTGCAGTTCTTGAGCCACCAGGTCATTCCCAACTCATGGCTGATGAACAGGGCATTATCTTGAAGGAAAAAAAAAGTTCAAGGACAAGCTCTTAGTAGACTTGTTTCATGTTGGAGATCCAGCCTCGGTGAGTCTTCTGGGGATGAGTGAAATGCGGGCCAGACAGATTGGGGTGAAGAATAATTGAGATAGATCAGAGGTGCTGGGCCAGCAGATGTGTCACTGGTCCAGGCTGTGAGCCCTGCAGTCATGGAGACTCAGGTGTGTGTCCTATTTCTGTCGCTTGCTGTGTGGCCTTGGGCAAATCACTTAACGACTCTGAATCTCATTTTCAGATTCTGTAAAATGAGAGTAATGGTTGTAAGGATTAAAAGGGAATCTCCTCTCTCTCTCTCTCTCTCTCTCTCCAGGGCCAAGCATAGTAAACCTGGTACACAGTAAGTGATGATGATGGTGCTGGTGACAATAATAATGACAACTATAATTAAAAACTCTAAAATTGTTCTCCCTTCTCTTTGTCCCTGAGAGTTTGCACTCTTGCCAGAGAGGCCCCGGGGGACACTGGTGGCTGCAGGTTATTTGTTACTCCCCCCCATCCCCCCCCACCGAGATGGGAAGACTATCTCAAACTGCTTCATCCAGTAGAATACGGAAGTGATACCGTGTCAGTCCTGGGCCTAGCTAGCCATTAAAAAAAAAACTGGAACCTTCTACTTCTTTTCTCTTGGAACACTTGCACTGGGGGAAACCAGCTGCGATGCAAGGGACCCACTTCTCCGGAGATTGGCAAGCAGTGAGGAGACCCGAGCTGTCCACCTGGGGAGGCCATGCCGGGAGCGACGCCCGGGTGGCCCCATCTCTTCCCGCCATCCCAGCTGAGGTGCCGCCTATGTGGGTGGAGAAGCCATCTTGGATGTCCCACCCAATTGAGCCTTCAGACGACAGTACCAGGCACCATGTAACTACCAACCAATGGGAGAACGCCAGCTAACCCACTGGAACATGAGAGCGATACATTGTTATTTGCAGCCGCTGCGTTTTGAGGCCATTTGTTATGCAGCAGTAGGCAATTGACACATCATGAAAGGTGGCACAGTCTTCCTTAGAATATGAGCCTTAAGGACAGAACAGGGTGGGAACCTCCACAGGCCACCTTCCTCATCCAAGGAGGGGACAGCCTTCCTGTGGATACAACCAAGAAATGAGCAGAGTCAAGAGACTGATGGAGAAGGGGCAGGTTCTGGCTACGGCGTCCCTTGAATTCTGCTGTGTTTCAGACCAGTTCCGTATCTTAGATTCCCAGTTGTATGAGCCAGTATGTTCTGATTTTTCTTTTTCTTTTCTTTCCTTTCCTTCCCTTTCCCTCCCCTCCCTTCCTTCCTTCCTTCCTTTTTTGTTTAAACAGTTTTGAATTGGGTTTCTGTCACTCATAGCCATACAAGTTTGGATGAATACAACTCATCATTCACGGGTGATAAAGTTATGGCACACATGGCCCCTGTCCCTGCCTTCTATGGCCACGATGGCCCTGTGAATAACCCTCGACACTCTTTTTCCCCGAGCCTGACTTGGCTTCAGAATCCTTCTCAGCACAGAACTCCAGGCAGTGAATCAGATGGAACACACTTGCTATCCTCAAAGGCACATCGGATGACTCGGGTTCTGCCTGTCCTGACCCCGAGGCAGGAGGCCTGACACCTGTCAGGGCCATGCCAGCTCCGATCTTACCAGCAGCTCTTTCCCTGAGAGCCAGGACCAGGCCTTTCATTCCCATCTGCCGGCTGGAACCTGCTCCAAAGTTACTAAAGTCTTAGGAGTATGACTCTGCTGCCTGTCTGATGTCACCTGTGTCCTCATGCCCCCCCCCCTCCCCACCCAGGACGCCCGTTCCCCAGATGGTTAGAGCACAGCCCTGCTATGCTTCTCTGTGCACCGGGGAAGCCCCTCCGTGAAGGGGATAATCCCACCCTGGACCCCTTTGGTCATACTTTCTGCCCTTTCCCCAGACTGTGTCAGTGGATTACTAACAGTGCCCCCCCCCCCCCCATCACACGGCGGTGGGTTGTCCCTTCCAGGTGTTCCATGGATGGCTGACACAGTCCCCTTTCAATCTGTTCTCACTTCAGTCAGGGTGCCCTTTGAAAATGTAAATGACACTATATTACTGTCTGCTGAGAGCTCTGCACTGACCTTCCACTGCACTTGGCTTAAATTCCACGGATGCCAATGTACCACGGCTTTCAGGGATCTGTGTGTCTGGTATCTGTCAGGACCTCCAGCCCCAGGCTGAACAACCACCTCCTGACTGTACCGAAACATCCTGAGCCTCCCTCCCAGTTACCAGAATGGCCTGTGCTTTTTCCTGCCACAGGGCCTTTGAACGTGATGTTCCTATTGCCCTTTGCTGTTCCTCTCCTTAATTCCTGCTCATCCTTCAGGTGTCACCTCAGCTGCCACTTTCACATGGAAGCCCTTACTCATCTCTGATTATGTCACCTCCCTCTATAAGGAAAATCCAACTGTAATGAAGAGCTAACAATATACAGCACTCACTTGGTGCCAGAACCTTAAAAGTATTTCATGCATATTATTTCATTTCCTGCTCGCATCAACTCTGTCAGGTTAGGATTCTTACCTGTTTTACAGACGAGAAGGCCGAGGCACACCCTCCATCTCCATGTGCCCCTGCTTCCTACCACTTCAGGAGCTGAAGTGTGTGTTTATTCGTGCTTTAAAAAGAGTGTGTGTTTCTAGACCCTGTCCCGGATGTGAGGTCCTGACAGGCAGGGACTGCCTCTGTTTTTGTTGATCACTTTATCCGTGTGCACAGCCGCGGGCCCCTCTGGCAGCTCGAGCCCCAGGGGACTTCTCCATCACTGACGCTGGTCCCCAGCCTCAGGAGCAGCCCCTTTCTGGGTAAAGGTGCATGATGGGCAGGAGCATCTGAGGCAGAGAGCAGGGCTTTTGCAGGCGGCGTCTCAGCAGGCAATGGGAGGGTGGGGTGCTGCGGATTAAGGAGGAGAAAGCGCATGGAGCGGGGTGGGGGGCGGCCACGTGGAGGGCGACACCAGGGCCGCAGAGGCCACGCCCTGTGACCCATTGCCCGGACGGCTAGGGCAGAGCTCAGCTAGCAACCTTGGAGGCAACGGAGTGGCGAGGCTCGCTGCCCCCGCTTGGGCCGCCTGGGTTGGGCAGTGCGGGGGCGGGGTGGGGGGGGGGACCGACGAGGAGCAGGCTGTCTGCGTGTGGCTGTGCGCGTGCGCACTCGGCGAGACACCTGCGACGGTGCGCAGTTGTAAGTAAGTTCGTTTGCCCCGAAGGAAGTTGCTGGAAGGATGGCAGTTGAATTGTGTTCGGCAGAACACAGGTAGGTGCGGATGCTATACATCCGGGGAAGGGACTGCGTATACGCGGACACAGCGTGCGGTCATGCTGCACCGACGGTGTTAACGCTGTGGGAGCAAGTGGGCGTGCCCTGTCCAGAGGTGACTCTGTGTGTGTGTGTGTGTGTGTGTGTGTGTGCGCGCGCGCGCGCACGTGTATGCATGATGGTGAGGAGAGCCAGAGAAATGCAACAGGACTTGCACATAATGACACTTGTCTGCTATTGTCAGATAACAACATGCCGTATAATAACCGGGTGCGGCACATGCATCCTCCAGTCGGTGAGTGGCCCAGGACCCCGGTGCGTCCTGCATAATACACTGGTCATTCTCCCCCCGCCCCCCAGTCCCTCTCCCCAACTCGTGGGCACAAGAGAAGCTCTAGGGCCCCTGCAGTCACCGTTGTTGACCAGACACGGGACCCGACACGCTGACCCATCTCCTGGAGCCCTCACACCTGCCAGTGCAGGGACATTTCATCGCTCCTGCAGTAAGAGCAACAAGCAGCCAATAGTATTTGCTTCTGGAAGATGAGGAGGAAGAAGGCTTGCAGAAGTTGAGGAAGCATGGAGTGGCATGAGCTGGTATAGACATAACGGACGGGGTATGATCTGTGGAGTCAAATGCCCGTCTAACCCTTACTAGCCCTGTAGCTTCACTAAAAAATCACCGAAGTCGATCTCCCATGTGAATTTTACCCAGTACGGTGCCTGACACAGCATAGGGTTCTCTGCCCCTAAGCTGGGTTCAAGGAAGTACTTCTTAGTCAAAAAACGTTTATGGATGTTCACTGCTGGACTTGTTTTTGCGGCTCACCAGTATTTTGGGTTTTCAGCCTCTCAGGCAAACGGTAGAATTGTATGTCCCTATCCTTTTTGTATTCAGGTGTGGCCATGTGACTTGTTTTAGCCAATGAAGTGAGAGCCAAGTGATGGGGAGGGGGCTTCCTAGGGGCAGGGTGGGGAGGCTTAGAAGCTAGTGTATCAGGCATCATGTTTTCCTTCACCTACTCTGGCAAAGAGAAGTTCTGAAGCTGGGGTGTCCCCAGCCTGAGTCTTTGAGTGAAGATTAGGGAGCAGAGGCCCCAGCTGACCTCTGAGAGATGTGTCGTGTAATAAGAAATAAAACTTTATTGTTTTAAACCAGAGAGTTTTGGGTTGTTTGTTACCTAGCTTACCCTGCCTGATCCATTTAATATACCCTGAGACCCTCCCTTAGTTTTATCTTTTAGTCTCCACATGGGGCAAGGATTTACCCTTATTTCACAAATAACAAAATAGGCTTGGGGTCCGCAAGGTTTATCTTGTCAGTAAACAGATCAGCCTTTCAATGTAAAAAGAAAAAAAAAGTCATGTTTGGGGCCTTTGGTACAAGAAGGATCTGGATGTACAAGAATGGTGACCTAGTCTCAGAAATTTCCAGAGAGGGATGGGGTGTGGGCCAAGGGAGGGTGAATGGACTTTCCCACACAGAGAAGAATCGCACAATGTTTTCTGATCTGACTCAGAAAATAAGGGAAGCCCCAAGGCAGGTGAGAATGACAGTGGCGATTTCTACTTGCCCATCCCCTATGGGAATTCACCCAATAAAGGGCATGGGACGGAATAGCTCATTTTCATTTTTTAGACTTGCCCAAGTTATAGATGATCATTGTGTAAAAATTATGGAATTGAGAGAAATGAATAGAATTTTTAAATAAAAACCTGAATGTTATGTAGCTGGAATCACACTGTACAGAGCCTTTTCAGGTTGGCTACTTTCACTTGGTAATATGCCTGTAAGTTTCCTCCATGTCTTTTAATGGCTTGATGGCTCATTTCTTTGTAGCGCTGAAAAAATACCCCATTCCTGGATGTACATATTTTATCTGTCCACCTACGGAAAGATATCTTGGTTGCTTCCAAATTTTGGCAATTAGAAATAAAGGTGCTATGGATAAAACTGTGTGCAAAAACACGCAAGCTTTTGTGTGGACATAAGTTTTGGAATCTCTTAGGTAAATACCAAGAAACACAACTGCTGGGCTGCCTGGTAAGAGCATGTGTAGTTTTGTACGAGACCGAGCTATCTTCCAAAGTGGCCGCGCTATTTTGCATTTCCACCAGCGACGAACAAAGGTTCCGCTACTCTGCATCCTCACCTGCATTTGGTGGTGTGTGAGTCATTCTAATAAGTGGGTAATGATATCTGATTGTTTTAATTTGTGTTTTCCTGGTGATGTGATGTGGAGTGTGTTTTCATAAGCTTATTTGTCACCTGCGTATCTTTTTAAAAATTTTTTAAAATAGTTTTTAAATTTATTTTTGAGACAGAGACAGAGCGTCAGTGGGGAAGGGGCAGAGAGAGAGAGAGACACAGAATCTGAAACAGACTCCAGGCTCTGAGCTGCCAGCACAGAACCCAATGCGGGACTCGAACCCACGAACTGCAAGATCATGACCTGAGCCTAAGTTGGACACTTAACCGAGTGAGCCACCCAGACGCCCCCACTTGCATATCTTCTTTTGGGGAGGTGTTGATGAATGTCTTTGACCCATTTGAAAAAGATGTTTATTTATTTTTTGAGAGAGAAAAAGGCACGTGACTGCCTCTGTCAGTGCAGAGTCTGACACAGGATTCGAACTCACAAACCGGGAGATCATGACCTGAGCCGAAATCAAGAGTTGGATGCTTAACTGACTGAGCCACCCAAATGCTCCAGTCTTCAGTCCATTTAAAATTTTTTTTTAATGTTTTATTTATTTTTGAGAGCGAGACAGAGCATAAGTAGGGGAGGGGCAGAGAGAAAGGGAGACACAGAATCCACAGCAGACTCCAAGCTCTGAGCTGTCAGCACAGAGCCTGATGTAGGGCTCGAACTCACAAGTTGTGAGATCATGACCTGCGCCGAAGCTGGACACTTAACTGACTGGGCCCCGAGGCGTCCTGGCCCATTTTTAAATCAGGAATTTTGTTTTCTTATCATTGAGATTTCAGAATTTTTGTGTATTTTGGATAACAGTCCTTTATGAGCTATATCTCTTGCAAATGTTTCCTCCTAGTCTGTGGCTTTTCTTCTCATTCTCTTAACGTTGTCTTTTGGAGAACTGAAGTTTTTAATTTTAACAAAGTCCAGTTTATCAGTGATGTTGTTCATGGATCATGCCTCCCATGTTGTACCTAATGTCTTCCCCACACCCAAGGCCACCCAGATTTTCTCTCCACTTCTGGGAGTTCCATCGTTTTGATTTCAACTACGTGATTGTAACCACATGACCTTCTGGAAAAAGCAAGGCTATGGAGACAGTAAAAGGATGAGTGGTTGCCAGTGGTTGGGGATGGGGAGGGACAAATAGGTGGGGTGCAGAGGACACTTTAGGGCAGGAATACTGCTCTGGGTGCTCTTGTAATAATGGATATGCGTCCTCATACATTTGTCCAAACCCACAGAATGCACAACGCCAAGAGCGAGCCCTATCACAAACTATGGATTTTGGGTGATTACAGTGGGTCACTGTAGGCTCATCAGTGGTAACCAAAGTACCACGCTAGTGGGGGAGGGTTGTTGAGGAGGGAAGGGGCATAGGTGGGGACAAGGGATATACAGGAAGTCTCTGCACCTTTCGCTCGTTTCACTGTGAATCTAAAACTTCTCTAAAAAATAAGGTCTACAAAAAATTTAAAATCATTTAGTATTCTGTTCCCTAGAGATAACCACCATTAGTATCCAGCCTTCCAGACTTTCTGTATATGTTCTTTAAGATTGGTAGTTTATGGGTTGCCTGGGTGGCTCGCTCGGTTGAGCGTCCAACTCTTGATTTCGGCTCAGGTCATGACCTCATGGTTTGTGAGATTGAGCCCCACATTAGGCTCTGCGCTGACAGAGAGGAGCCTGCTTAGGATGCTCCCTCTCCCTCTCTCTCTCTGCCCTTCATCCACTCAAACTCTCTCTCTCTCTCAAAATAAATAAACATTTTAAAAATAATTAAAAATGGTGGTTTACATATATGTATATATATGTTATCACATTGCAAACATCCTTCCATTTTAAGTAGAGGGCCACATCACTATTTTAAATAGTTGCATAGTATTCTATCATAAGACACCTTTATTAGTATTTATTAATAGTCACAGGAAGTCCCTCTACTTTTGGATCTTTAGGCTGTTTGCAGGCTCTGGCTGTTGGAAACAATACTGTGGTGAAACATCCTGAAAGGTACATCTTCTGGCACTTACCTAATTATTTCCTAAGAATAAATTCTTTGAAGTGGGATTGCTTGCCCAAAAGAAATGTACGTTTCAAGGGCTTTTGTTATATATTGCCAAATTGCCTTCCAGAATCACGGCATTAATTTACTGTCCCAGCAGTAATGCATAGGAATGCCTTTTTCTTGATTTCCGTGTCAATAGTGGATATTGTCAATCTCTTAAATCTTTGCTAATTCTAACAGTGAAAAATTGCACTTCTTAGTTCCAATGTACGTTTCTTTGATTCTAAGTGAATTTGGACTTTTTTTTTTTTTCTTTAAAGGTGCATTGTTAGAATATCTTTTTGCTGGAATTCCGGAACTCAGAGGGCAGGGTCCTTCTTTCATTAGATGTGTGTATTTGTATCTAAGTGTCTGGTATAGTTTTTGGTGTTGAAGTTACAGCAGGGAATAAGACAGACCGTCCTTATTCCAGAGCCCACAGAGAGCAGTGTGAGTGGGTGTGGTGGAGGGAGGTGGCTGGGTACGAGAGGCTTGGTCTTAACCCTAGGGACTTCAGTTGCCTGAAGCAGCAGCAGAAAAATGACAGGAATCGATGACTCACTTATACTCCGTGCTGTGCTGAACTATATGGGAGCCTGACATAAAATGAAAAATCAGTACGACTAATCCACTGTTTATTTAAATTTTGATATTTTGTTAATCATGAATTTTTGCACTAGTAATGATTTTCAAACATGTTGCATTATGATATTATTTACCTTGATTGCAGAGTTTTCTTGGCATATCTTTAGATTTTGCTCCCGAGGTGAGTGCTTCAGCATCTTGCCCTAATCCCTGACCTCTGAGTGTATTCCTAATTTCTAAAATGTCAGTGCACACACAGGTGAGATCCCACAACCTGGATTTAGGGGTCTCCTGATTTACGAATGGATAATGTTCTGACAGCTGAACAGGCTTCAGGGAAGTCTAATAACCATTATTTTGAGGGATTGCTCTGTGTTAGCCCCTGTGTCAGGCACTAGGCACATCAAGTCAGAGCACTTAGTCACTGTCCCGAGGTGAGATTCAGAAGCCCGAGTAAATAATATGCCCTGTAATTGTCCATCGGCCACCCCCGTCCCTAGAAGAACATGGTGGGTCATTATGCCACCTTGTTCCCATCCTGGCCACCACCTTTGGTGGATTGATGGCCACGTTCTTAAAGGTCTTGGACAACTAAGTATTAATAACATTAATCTAGGCATAATTGCAGTAAGTACAAGCTATTTATATGCCAAGCATGACACTAAGCACTTGTAACACATCCAGCAAGGAAAACAGGAATCATTATAAATATTTAAAACAGAGGGGATTTAATTAGGGAGTTGATCACACAGGTGATGGGAGGTTGAGAAGCCAAACAGGAAGTGGTGAGGCAACCCGACGTTTATGCAGTGATGGAAAGCCACTTCAGCCCCCCTGCCTGTGGGGCTGGAAAGGCAAAGGAAGGGGGTGGGGTTATCAGAACTCAGGGGAGAAGTTGGAACCTTCAGTGGTTGGTTTTACAGGAGCTGAAACCATGGAGGAAATTCAGCTTTGGAGGAGATGTTGCCCGAGGAAGAAAGGAGCTGGTAATGGAAAAATACCTAGATTTTACCTTCCTCCTACCTCACATATCTCACCAGGGCCTCCCATCGGCCCATCTCCACCTGAAACCAGCTGACTTTGGAGCTGAATCAGAGGTCGAATCTCTTTATGTTAGAGAACACATCAGGGGAAGAGGGAGGGACCCATGTGATAGAAACAAGTCCAAGAACAGCCTCCTACTGCACATAAAATTCTCATTACCACTCTGAAGTTAAGGACTTGATTCCATTTTAAAAACGAGGCATCAGAAACCCAGAGGAGCTAAGAGATTTACTACAAAGACATATAACAAGCAGTTGGTGGAACTGTATTTGAGGTTAGGCTTGCTTGGGGCCAAGGTCATACCTTTCCTGCACCTAGTCTTCCTCTCTGCCCTGAATCTTACCATCATCAGGGCATCTTTTGAGTGTTAGTGTGGGCCACCCACCCAGTGCCTTTGCCTCACAGTTTTTTTGGCAACTTCATCTCCAGCGACCTTCATTTACTCTTCTTCAACACCAGGGCCACCATATTGCACGCTTCGCTGAATTCTAAATGAATGGCCTTCCTGGAGTTATGCAATGTGTGGCGCTGCTGCCAGCTACCCAAGCTCAAGGCCATGGCTTGGATCTTTCAGGACATTTGAACTCTCGGTCCCTGAAACCTTAGGTGCTAACAGTCCCTTCTCTGCTTTTTCCTCTTCCTTTCCCTCATTCTCATTGACTTGCCTTTTGACCTTCTTCTGACCCCATTAGTGTTTATGTTCAAATGTTTATCAGTCTGCCAGCTCTTTCTGGATCTACCCTCTTTGCCCAGTCTAGGTCTAATGTTATGTCTCCTCCATAACTTTCTTGCTACACGCTCTGGCCAGTCCCACTTGACCTTTAGTGTTCTTTGACGGACAAAACCACACAAGTGTGTAAGTTGGGTTCATTATTGACTTACGATTTCCATACCTGCTTAATGCCCCCAGAGAGAGGCTCCTTTTCTCAGCTGTAGCTCCAGAATTTTCCTTTCCCCATAGTAGCTACTCCTAACCTTGTGATTGTTTCCTGAACCCCAGTCTGCTTTTTTCTGGGAAGGGTCTCGGTACCTACGTTCAGATGACCCCAGTTTTGGGCTGATGTCAGTGGAATATCCCAGGACCAGTTGGAAATGCAGGTGTGAGGGAACAGGTAAAGCACAAAGATTTGGGGTGTCTTCCTAGAGGCGATGATGGGGGCATGATTTACCAAGGAGAAACACCAGAAACACAGGCAAGGAGACTGAGCCCAGGAGTTGGCAGAAAATCTTTTCTTTCTTTTTTTTTTTTTTAAGTTTATTTATTTATTTATTTATTTTGAGAGAGAGTGAGCAAGCATGGGTACGGGAGGGTCAGAGAGAGAGAGAAAACCCCAAGCAGGCTCTGTGCCATCAGTGCAGAATCTGATATGGGGCTCGAAGTCACAAACTGTGAGATTGTGACCTGAGCTGAGATCAAGAGTCGGACACTTAACCGACTGAGCCACCAAAGCGCCCCGGCATTTTCTTTCAGTGTGTGTGAAATGCTCCTTTTTCTTGAGGGTTTCTGATTTCCTAGGAATTCTGGGCTCAGTGGCTTCGCAAGGGTTAACATGCTCACACTCTCTCCATCCTGTGGCCCTGCCATTAATTACTCCAGTGGCCGCAGACACTACCGGGAGCCAGGTCCTTGTTGTTTCAGCTTCAGAGTGGGTTTATTGCCAACCACGCATTATAACAGACTAATTGTGAGGCCACTGCACCTGCTGGTTCCCCTTGTGGCTGGGACTCAGGGAGGGAGGAGGGGTTATTAATGAGCGTGTTGCTCATTATAACAAAACAATGGGGAAGTTGAAAAGGGGCCAGAGGTCCAGGAATGGTGTCAGAGAAGGCTGGCTGGCATTTCTGGAAACATGACTTTACAGTCTTATCACCTGCCTTCTTTCCCTGGCTTGTGCTGTCGACACTGGTGATAAAAGGGCTGTCACCCTGGGGGACACGTGCAGCTCCTGGCCATGGGGCACCACTTGGATGGAGCAGTCGCCGAGCCAGTGCTCGGTCCCAGCTGAGATGGGGCAGGGCACTGGGTGTGTGGGGATCTCAGCCCCAGCATAGGGGGGACAGACATGGACAGACACGGCCGGGCTCAAGGTTTCCTGGGTTGAACAGATGCAGCTGAGAGATGGAGTGGAGCCAGCAGGAGGCCACTCCAGTGACAACCCTTTGCACCTTGAAGGGCTCTAGGTAACATCCTGCTTCTGGAACAAGCACAGGCTGGGGCCAGGGCGAGGCAAGTGGAGTGTCCAGGGTATGGAATTTAGGGAGACCCCATTTTTAGCTGTGCAAATGCAGGGGCAGCACTAAGAGTGGTGGCCTCCTTACCTTTGTGCCCTGAGCGCCTCATCTTCATCAAGGCCCATCACAGGTGGGCGGCTGTAGCCAAAGGGCCAGGTGTGACTCCTCCTCCTTTGGGTCCTAGGGGCCAGCCTGTGCCCAGTATCCATAACGCGAACTCCCCTATATTCCTGGAGGTTTTGGGTCTTTGAACACAAAGCTGTATTTCAGATGATGAAATATTCAAAGGAGAGGCATCTCTTTACATCCCTGCTCATCATTTTAGGATGTGAGGCCAAGTAGGTCTGGACACTGTTGATTACCAGATGACACACTGGTAAGATGCCTTTGCTCAGGACAGATGGGCAGGTAGGGAGTGTGTGGGAGAAATCAGCATCTCTAACTAGGAATTTGGCTATCATCTTCATGAAAGAGATAAACTTTCAGATTGGAAAGGGTAAAGTTAACCTTGATGAGACAGCTCCCAAGGGTAGAAATTATGGATCGCTTGAAGCTCATTGAAATATTCTGAGTAAGATGAGTGATCACTGGGAAATTGCAGACCCTTGAATCAGAGAAGCGAATCTTTAGAAATCCTAGAGAAGGAATGAGCTTTCTTAAGCCTGGAAACTGCAAAAAACAAAACAAAAAAACAAAAAAACAAAAAGCTTTCAGTTTTCCTTTTTTTTTTTTTAAATTTTTAATGTTTTTTATTTATTTCTAGGAGAGAGAGAGACAGCGTGAGCAGGGGAGGGTCAGAGAGAGAGGGAGTCACAGACTCTGAAACAGGCTCCAGGCTCTGAGCTGGCAGTCAGCACAGAGTCCGACGCGGGGCTCGAACCCACGAACCGCGAGATCATGACCTAAGCGAAAGTCGGATGCTTAACCGACTAAGCCACCCAGGCGCCCCACCTTTCAGTTTTCCTAAAGGGGAAGAGAATGGAGCAGTCCTGGATAAGATTCTAGCATTGTTTGTTAAAGAATGATTTGTAAGCATCTTGGAGGTCACCAGAAACTAATACTGGCTCCCTAGGAGTATGTTATGTGAGGCTAATCTCATTTCTTTCCTTGACAGTGTCTTTAGGGTCTCAGAGTCGGATAGTGACAGATCTGTTAGGAACTGCAGAACCCCCCAGCCCCCCCCCCCCAAAAGAAATTGGCTTACACAATTAAGGCATTTCTTTTCTTGTGCACTAAGAAGTCTTCAGGCAGGTAGTCTCTAGCTTTGGTTTCAGAGACTCATGATTTTTAGAGTTGAGGGGAGTTTGTGATTGCCTTGGCTTTTCCCTTATGGTTGCAGGATAGCTGCAGCATCTTCAGTATTCTAGGCAGGAAGGCAAAGAGTATCTGAGTCTGCTTCCTCTTTTTTTTCCCTTTGTTTTTAATTTTTAAAAAATTATTTATTTATTTTTAAATTTACATTCAAGTTAGTTAGCATATACTGCAACAATGATTTCAGGAGTAGATTCCTTAATGCCCCTTTAGCTCATCCCCCTCCCACAACCCATTCAGCAACCCTCTATTTGTTCTCTATATTTAAGAGCCTCTTAGGTTTTGTCCCCTCCCTATTTTTATATTATTTTTGCTCCCCTTCCCATATGTTCATCTGTTTTGTATCTTAAAGTCTTCAATATGAGTGAAGTCATATATTTGTCTTTCTCTGACTAATTTCACTTAGCATAGTACCCTCTAGTTCCATCCACATAGTTGCAAATGGAAAGATTTCTTTATTTTTGATTGCCAAGTAATACTCCGTTGTACACATGTACCACATCTTCTTTATCCATTCATCCATCGATGGACATTTGGGCCTTTCCCTACTTTAGCTATTCTCGATAGTGCTGCTATGAACATTGGGGTGCACATGCCCCTTCGAAACAGCACACCTGTATCCCTTGGATAAATACCTAGTAGTGCAGTTGCTGGGCCATAGGGGAGTTCTATTTTTAATTTTTTGAGGAACCTCCATACTGTTTTCCAGAGTGGTCGCACCAGTTTGCATTCCCATTGCCTCCTCTTTTAAGTGGTTTTTTTTGGAAGGTCTGCACAAACATTTGCACTTTGATCTCAATGGCCAGAATATGTCACATGGCTGCTGCTATTTGCAAGAGAGTCTAGGAAATGTAGCTAGTCCGTTGGCATACGGCCTCCCCAACAAAGTCAACAAGAATGGGTACTGGGTGGTAAACTAGTCATCTCTAGTGCTGGCTGTCTCACGAAGTATATTGCCGATCTGGGTTTCAGCAGAACTTATATAAGAATCTTCAGCTATTCTCAGGGAGAAGACTGATCATATGGACTGGATTTGAAAGGATCCCAATAGATTAATAACTAGCTTACCTATTGAGAGCAGTTTAAGGGGTTGATAACATTTTGCAGGGAAGTCCTTACTGGAGTGCATAAGGGCTCTATCTCAGCCTTGATCCTATTTAGCAGTTTTAATGTATGATTTGGATGAAGCGACAGAAAATCCACTGGTGTGATTCATGATGAAAAAAAGGTAAAAGAGTAAGTGTTGAAAGGCTGGGTAAAAGAAACAGGACATAAAAAGGCCGTGGCCACCTGTGTGGGCGGGCAGAGGAAGAGTGGGCATCCTGCCGTGGGATGCGGAAGTGGTGGCTCCAGTCCGGGATGGGGACGTCTGGCTTGCACAGTGGATCTGTAAGGTCTTGGGACTTTACAGTGACCGTTGACTTCATATAGATATGCAGGGTGATGTGGACCCCCCAAACCAACTCACCCTCAGACAATGTTAACAGAAACATCACAGCAGCTGAGAGACAGGATGGAGAAGGAGAACTCAGTGGGTGAGAGTGTCAGACCCAGAGCTACCAGGGGAAACATAAGCCTCCTCACTTCCCTCAAAAATTTTTGAAGGTCTGGGGAAGGATGTTTGCTTTCTCATTTTGTGAAAGAAGGAGGCTTGAGGAGATTGGAACCGTATGTATATGGTTCTAATATATATATAAACAACTTCAGTACTTAAAGGCATGCAAGGGGCTGGAATGGTGAGCTCCCTGTCACTAGAGGTATTCAAGCTGGGGAAGGGGATTATAAGGGTGATTTAAACATTGAATGGAATGATGGGCTAGTTGCACCATAATGTAATCCTGTTCTGGTCATGAGGCTCTTCGGTTCTCTGAATTTCCTGATGACCCCTGGACCACCTGGATCATGGAGGTGCTGGCCGTGGAGGTGCTGGCCTAAGGCTCCCAAGAGGTTGACGAAGCACTGATTCAA
The DNA here is from genome assembly GCF_003009895.1 of Hyaena hyaena. Lineage (NCBI taxonomy): Eukaryota > Metazoa > Chordata > Mammalia > Carnivora > Hyaenidae > Hyaena > Hyaena hyaena. The sequence goes on from NW_024080657.1 coordinate 2,976,109, forward strand.
GGCCCCAGGATGAAATGTGCTATTTCCAAGCAGTCTGTGGGTTTGGCCACAGAAGGATAAATTGAGTCAGAATTGAACATTAGCTAACCCGGGTGCTGGGATCAGGGGTCAGCAGACTATCGTCTAACGTTGAGCCTTCCTGGGCCTTGGGAAGAACTGGATCAGGACTGGAGAGGGACCAGGTTTATCCGTCTGCTTCATTGTGGGCCAACCAGCGGTGGCTTCATTAATCATTACTTTATGGTGTGATGGGTATGACTATAGGGTGTATGTGAACGTGGCACTTAAGTTTTGTAAACATTTCTAGAACACTTATTATATGCCAGGCATTCTGTAGGAGACAGAGGTGTGGAGAGGAATCAGGTATGGTCCCTGGGCTGGAGGGGCTCACTGCTCAGTGATGGAGAGGACCAAAGATCAAACAGATGTTTATAGGCAGGCGGCCTTGATCGACAGTTGTGCTGGGTGAAGGAAAGCCCAATATCACTACCCGTGGGGCAGGGACCTCAGGGGACACCTCCCTGAAGTCAAGCCATATAAGGGCAGTGCTTTAGATGGATAAGACCACAGGGTGGGCTTTCCAGGTAGGGGAACCGCAGGTGCAAAGGCCCTGTGTTGCAACACCCTGCTGCACTCTGGGCATGGGATGCTCTTCTGGGTGGCTGGAAGTAGAGGTTCATGGCAAGGGGTGAGACTCAGCAGATTTGGAATTGACATTGAATGCCACACTGACGCAATTGTTACTTCACTCTGTCAGCACCAAGGAGCCACCTGGGCTTTAAAAATAGGACAGGGACGTGATCAGATCTCTCTCGTAAAGTTCACCTCCTGGGGTTCTGGAATTGGTGGCCGGGGCTAGGAGACCAGCTGGACCCAAGGTGCCTGCATGGGACTGTTTCTTTGCTGCCATTAGGTTGTCCCCAGAGTGGATGATTCATGGAAGGGTATTTGCTTCCCCAGCCGTTTCTCTTTTAGGGTCTCATCATCCTGGGGAAGGTGCTCTATGCCTAATTAGGGATCATACATGGGGTTCAGGACAGGACGACAGCAGAGGGCAGGGGAGAGAAATCACTATCTGTTGCAAGCCACCGAGCATTAGGCACTTGGCACAAGTTGCTTGCAGGCCGGCCTTGAGATGTGGGAAACCAAGCCCAGAAAAGTGACAAAACTAGTGTGAGGTCTCCCCGCTGGCCGATGGCAGAGCTGGGATTTGAACCTGCATGCGGCCGCTCTCCGCCCAGCGCCCTTCGCTGCACCCTGCGTCCCCATGTCACCTCCCCACGGAGCCGCCGGGGAGGTGGGGAGAGGTGGCGAGGCTAAGCTGGCACATCCCGACAGCGCGCCTGGAGGGCCCGGCCCACCCTCCAGCGCAGGCAGACAGGGCGCGTCGGCCGGCTGGCGGCTCCCCCGGCCTGTCTTCGGCCTGTCTCCCGCGCAGATTAATTGCTGCTTGCCCGCGGTGTGATGTTTCCCCGCGCCGGCAACTGCGGAGGGGGGCCTGGGGGGGCGCCGATCCGGAGCCTGTACCGGCACAGCCAGCAGCCCGCTCCGCACCCTCCCTCATCGGAAAGCGATCCATCAGCCTGCAGTGGTCCTCACTGCCGCGCTGCCACCGCTGGGCCCCCTCAGGTGTGACGGGCCTTCCGCTCGGGGCCTCTGGGCTGGGCCTGTGTGCCTGCCTCTCGGAAGGCTTCCTGGGGCTGGTGGGAGCCTCGTCTGACCGGGCCCTTCACTCTTGGGGATGGGAGTCTTTGGGAAAATCGTAGGTTGGGGTGGAGGCACCTCTTGAACAGAGCCCCTGCTTTCCCTCTTCAGCTCCCGGGAGGAGCAGGGAACCCCCAGATTCAACCCCCCTCAGCATCCCCAGCAGTTCCAGAGACAGGAATGTCCCCCATAACCCCTCAGCAATGAGGCTGGGAGGGCCAGGCAGGGCCCGCCACACCGGTGCTTGAATTTGTGTGCGGGAGGAGGCCCGAGGGGGTCTCAGTACATTGAAAGGGCTCTGCCGGTCCCTGGTCCGGGGACCTCCCCTCCCGGACCTGGATGGGATAAACTTGAAGTCCCAGCGGTTCCTAAATGTCATGCCCACATGTCAGAATCACCTACGGGACCTGGTAAAACAAGAATGGCTGCCCCCCCCTCCCCTCCCCCACTTCAGAATCTCAGATTCACCAGGCCGAGGATAGGGTCTGGAATCTGCACTTGTAACATGTTCCTGGGTGATGTCAGCGCCACTGGCTTGGGGCTCACACTTTGAGAACCACTGGTTTAGAGAAAGGCCAGTCGGTGCCCTGCTCCAGTCCCTAGGGATTTGTGGAAATCCAAGCTCGTCTGGCTTCTCTGGGCTGTTGGTTCCTGCTTAATTTCCAGCCTGCCTGGGCGGCCTCACGCCTGAAATCAGGGGCAAAGCTCAGTCCCTTAGGGTGACAGACAGGAACTATAAGGTGAGGTTGGCTGACTTCGGGGTGGTGGGAGCAGCCGGGGCAGGCTTCTACCAGAGCAGCACAAGCACAGTCCCATTCAGATGCTCGCTGTTCTAAGTGTTTTTCGGTCACAGGTCATTTGGGGGATGGCCTGAGATGGATGTTAAGCTGGCTTTCAGAGGACTTATAATCAAGGCTAAGTTCCCGGTCCATCTCTGACTCCTCAGGAGGGACAGGTTTGGCTGCAGTCGAGCCCCAGAATAATCTATGCTGAGGGCAGCATCTTGGGAATGAGGATAATAGAGGCCGTGTCTCCCAGGGCCTTATCCCTATGTGCCCCAGAGGCAGGGCTAGTTTCTCCTGGGTTCTGTTCTCTCACCTTTTCTCAATGCTAGGAGCTTACTGTGTGGTGGATCCCAGCTGGCTGACCTTCGTAAAGACCCCAGGCTGCTCATAACTCTATCTTTAGGCAAAATCCTAAACTTCACCTTTCTCACTCATCCCACTTCCTGGGGGGTTTGCATCCCTCTGTTCGGAGCTGTCTGCCAGCTGCTGGGTACCCTGAAAGACAAAAGGGTCCCTAAATTTTGCAGGGCTCTGGAAAGATGGGAGGAGTCTCAGATACCTACCTCCTGGGGCTCGCTCACACTCCCTGCAGGGTGGGCAGTTTGGCTGGGACTGTCAAGCTGATTCTCAACGATCTGAATCGTCATAACTACTGGAAAACGTTCTATACCTAATTCCTCTCTGCAAGCCCTGTCTCCAGCACCACGCACAGATACACGTTCAGGGTTTGCTTTGGTCCTTTTGGGTTCCCAGGAGAATCATGTACTCTTTGTCCTAATAACTGGGACCCTGCAATTAGGGAAATAACCCCGGTTCCTTCCAGAGCAAACTTAAGAAGGCGCTTCAGCAGAAGGGACATGGTTGCATTTTCTCCTAAACTATTCCTCACATGAGATGTGTAATAGTGTAATAGTAACTCCTGTCGCATCTCATACTCGCTTACCAGGGCTGCAGCAATAGCTGACCCAGCCCTGCACCTCCCAATCATTGCCATTGTCATGGGTGTCCTGGGCAGCAGGGTGCCAGCCTCTGGGATTCTGTTCCTTGGCTCTTTTAAGGGTGGAGGATGCCAGAGGCAGGCAGGGTCAGACAGTGGGTAGAGACTGCATCACATGGGGCCTTGTTTTCAGCCAAGAGAATATTTTTTATTTTAACAAGGATGATTTTGTCAAAAATAATTTAATTCCCACTTAAGACGTGGGTGATTGAATCCATCATTTTCACTTTCTGCAACCCTCTAAAGAGGAGAGAAACATCAATCCACAAGGCACGGAGCAGAAGGAGGTCACATTCTGGGACTTGGAGTTGGTCTCCTACTGTTGGGACAGGGGATACATCAGGGCTTTGGAGTATTGTCCTGAGTAAACGCCTCTAACACGCCCCAGGCTTGCCCTGCCCGCAGCCTCAGGAGACAGCAGTCTCACCAGCCTTTTCTGTGAACCTTGGCAGTTTCTCTCTGCACCAGTGCATAATGTCAAATGAGGGGCCCCCACCAAGGCGCCTGCTGCTTGCTGCCAGGCACTCCTGATGACTTCAGCTAATTTCTGAGTCTAGAAACATTGTTGACAATGTGATTTCTGAAACGTGAAAGGCGCTATCTCGTGTGCCATCTGCGGCATGTCTGTCTGAGCTGGGGCTTCCGCTGCTACTCTGCCCCCTCGAAGCAACTCTCACTGCTCCGTCATCATCTCCCACAGCTAATTGCTCCAAACTGACAAGGAGCCTTTTTTTCATTTAGAGATACAGGGAAACGGAACTTTCTTGCTGATGTTTCCAAGTCAAGCGTGCCTTTTGGAATTGTAATTTGATCTTGTGGTTCGGGAGGGGTGGAGGGAGTCTGGTTTCAGCACCGGGTCAGGGACAGCTCCTGGGAAAGAAGGGACCCAGGAGTCTTGGCTGGGATGGAAGGCCCTCCTGGGATTCTGTTATAGGAAGTCTGGCATTGAATGGAATGAGCTGCCTCGGGAGGTAGTGAATTCTCTGTCAATAGAGGTAAGCAAATGGAGATGATTTTTTTCCTTTTATCTATCTGGAAAGCCTTAAATAGCTTTAAATGGGTGACTTCTAGCTCAGAGAGTCTTCTGGAACCAGTTATTTTCAGGGGAAATGTGAGGTAGAGGAGGATAATAAAAGGGTCAGGGCTGGTGTAGTGATTATCTATTGCTGTGTAACAAATCACTTGAGCAGGTCAGTGGCTTGAAACAACAATAAATTTTTTTTCATGTAGCTTTTTTGGTCATTAATTCAGACAGGGCACAATAAGGCTACCTTGTCTCTGTTCCATGATTCCTGAGACCTCAGCCTGAGGTCTTGCAGATTAAGGGGATGGAATCACCTGAAAGCTTCACTGGGGCTAAGGATCCATTTCCAAGGTGGTTCATTCACATGGCTGTTGGCAGGAGGCCTCAGTTCCTCACCACATGGACCTTTCTAGAGGGCTGCTCAAGTCCTCATGGTGTGAGAGCTGGTGTTCTCAGAGTGAGAAAGTCACAGCAGAAGCTACAATGTCTTTTATGACTTATCCTTGGAAGTCATATACTGTCATTTCTGTAGTCTTCTCTTGATCATGGAGGTCAGCGTGATTCAGTGTGGGAGGGGAACACACAAAGGTGTAAATAGCAAAAGGCAAGGATCCTTAGGGGAGGATCCTGGAGGTTGGCTATTATGCTAGGTAATCCCACGGCAAAGCATGGAAGCCAGATTCTATTGGTTGGAAGTGGGAAGACAAGTTCTGAGCTTGTAATATTCAGCAGCAGGAAGATGGCAGGGACAATGATTCTAAGTCGCCTTAGGTTTCATGAAACATGTCCTCTTCTCTCTTTACCCGCTCCCCTATGTGGTCCCCTCTACTGACATGTACTCTGTGCTTCCACAACTTGGCTTCCAACGTTGACCTTTTCCTTGAGCTTCAGACCTATATTTCCATCTCACTCCAACTACCCTGGCCTTCCGTCAGCTTCTCAAATACATCATAGGCTAGCATATTTCAGGGGCCTCTGTACATGTTATTATCTCTGCCAGGAATACTGTCCCTGAGCTGTCATCATCATCCCATCACTGGTCAGCTCACTGGTATCTCAGTCCAAATGCCGCTCTCTTGAGCAGTCTTTGCTGACCTCTCCTACGGCAGATTATATTTTCCAAAGATGGCCTTAATGTTACATATCTCCCATCTCACATGCTCTTCTTACGATGTAATGTTGACATTACTCTATCAAGAGGTGGATTTCTGTTTCCTCATCTATAACTTGAGTGGACCTTTGTTACTACCTTGATTAATAGAATGTGGAAGAAATGATGCTGTGTGACTTTCAAGGTTAACTCTAAAAGGCAGCATCTCTCTCTCTGTCTCTCTCTCTCTGTCTCTCTCCATCTCTCTCTCCACTAACGAGCCCATTGCTGACCCTGCCTGTTAAACATGTGGGTGAATGAGCCTTTGGGTGATTCCAGCTCACTTTTGTGGAGCAAAGGCAAATTACTTTCACTGTGCCCTTCGGAATTCCAGACTTACAGAAGCTGTGAGAAATAACAAATGATTATAGCTGTTTTATGCCACCAGATTTTGGGGTTGTTATGCAACCACAGTAACTGATAAATCCCCAGACTCCATTAGATTTCCTTGTAATGTGCCATCATAACTTCTGATATTTTCCTTTCATAGCATTCTTCAGGAGTTTGCAGTTATATATTTACAGGTTCAATTAATTCCTGTCTGCTCTTTTAGACTGTAAAATTTATGAAGGTAAGCACTATACCCATTTTGCTCAGTAACACCTTACCAGAGTCTGGCATAAAACATGTGCTCAATAAAAGTGTTAAATGGATAAATTAATGAATGATCCTTTCTGGCCTAATGCCTCACAGCTTCTCCAAACTCTTCATATACAAGCGCAAGTCATCACCCTTCTCTCCTGACTCAGTCCTTCTCTTACATCTTGGCAGAAGCCCTGTTGCTTCTTCAGGTACTCAGACCACACACTTGGAAATCACCTTAGTATTTTCTCATCCTCCTCCTCATAAAGGACTCCAGGTCTGTGCATTCTACCTCTTACTGCATTCCCATTCCACCCTCTTGGCCCCACTTTGGTTCAGTCCCTCATCATTTCTTCCCTGCACCACATTAGTAGACTCCTGACCACTTCAGTTCCCTCTGACACATCATCCATGGTGGCAAGGTGACCTTTCCACAATGCACGTCTGAGCTTGTTATGCTTTGGATGAAACTTGTTCACTGGCTCCGCGTTGTCTTTAGGATGAAGTTCAAAGTCCGCAGTAGTCTCCTTGGATTGTTTGTGGAGAAGGGTGGGATATAAGTGAAATACAACACAAAGCTCCTTGCTGTGTCTTACACTTAGGTCCTCAGGGATCTGTCTTGGGCTTATCTGTTCTCCTTCATCTCTTACAACCCCCCTCACCCCCCACAGCGTGCTCTAAACTCATCATACTCTTTGGGCTTTTCCCAGATCACCTGTATTAATTTGGTTGCAAGTGACAGGGATCCAACTTCAGCTAATTTAGGTACCAAGAAGAGTTCATCGACTCAAGGAATTGGTGCAGGGAGGGCAGGGGCAGGAGCTTCAAACAATCAGACCAGGGACTCAAGGAGCACCTCTGTCTCTCGATCTGTTCCAGCAGGTCTGCTCAATCCTCCCTCAGTGGAGAAGGGCTTTCTCTATGTTGGATGTCGCTTGCAGCACCTTGATCTTGGTAGTGGAAAACACCAATAATCATTTGTTATTACCATCTCTCATGGTTCCGAGGGTCAACTTGGCACAGCTAGCTGTTTCATCAGTGGTCACAGTCTGATGCAGGCTGTGCCTTCTCCCTGGACCACCTTTTCTTGCTCTTGTCCATCCTGGTCACTATTTTTTGTCTTTCTTCTCTCATCTGATGAACCACCTCCTCTGGGAAGTCTTCTCTTTCTTGAGCCCCTTCTCCCCTCTGCCCACTGAAGCTAGAATAGGTGTTTCTTCCTCTCCCTCTCAAAGACCTCTCTGCTTACCTTACTTCTCCTCATTACCCGAAGTCATCATTTGACTTCTTTTCAAAATCTGTCTTCTCTGCCCAACTATGAGCTTCTATAGGGAAAAACTTGGATTCCTAATGCCCAGTTCAGGATCTAGCACTCGGTAGGTGCTTGATGATTGCCTGTGGAATGAGTGAATTAACCAGCGCACAGAGGAGGCTGCCCTCAAAATGAACTGCTCTGTCCCCTGGTGTGAGCAGATGGTCCAGCTGTGATGGGCTGGGACAGAGAGAGGCCAGCTCCCCCCACAGCTGCCCAGAGCTGGGGCACCTGCAGGCTGCTTCGGGAGTCCTAAGCTGGCCTGGAAGATGGAGGAGGGCTGAAGGCTCCATACTCCTTTTGAGCCTCACTATCGCTGAGGGGCCACTGGAGGTGGTGAAAACATCTGGGAGAGGAGACAGTTCAGGGGGAAGCATCCATATCAGCTATTGAGCCTTGTGTAGGTGAAATCACCAGTCTTGGCCTGAGGTTCTGGACATCTGCTTGTGGAAGGGCTTAGGGTCAGGGGGCCCTGTGGGAGAGTAGGCTTGATTCATTAAGTTAGGCCAGCCAGAAATTTAGACAGAACAGCTAGCACGGCCATTTATTGAGTCCTTACTATGCACCAAGCAGTATGCTAAGCTCTGAGCTTGTATGTTAGCTGCTTTTAACCCCATGAGGCAGAAGCTCCTATGACCTCCACACCACCCTCCCCCGCTGCATTCCGATAAGGCCACAGTGTTGTGGGAAAGCCATGTATCTGGGGCCTGGAAGCTGGATTTGAACTAAAGGCATGTCTCTTCTTAGCAGTCTGGTTTTGGTCATACAGTTTTTATTGTTTTGTGTAGCCTGTATTTTTTTATAGATACTTGGCTTTGTAGATGGCCACCTCTTACTGTGTCCCTACATGACAGAGTTCTGGTCTCTTCCTCTTCTTAGAAGGATGTTAATAACATCACGGAGTCCCCACTCTCATGACTTTATTTAAACCCAGTTAGTTCCCAGGCACCTGGGTGGCTCAGTCGGTTAAGTGTCAGACTTTGGCTTAGGCCATGATCTTGCAGTCAGTGAGTTTGAGCCCCGCATTGGGCTCTGTGCTGACAGTTCAGAGCCTGGAGCCTGCTTCGGATTCTGTGTCTCCTTCTCTCTCTGCCGCTTGCTCATGCTCTGTCTCTCTCAAAAATAAAGGTTAAAAAAATTAAACCCTATTAGTTCCTAAAGGCCCCACTTTCAAAAACAATCACATTGAAGGTTGTCTTCAACACATGAATTTGGGTTGTGGAGACACAAACATTTAGTCCATAACACCCCTGCTCATTATGATGAATGTTACTTCAGAATTTACAGATTCATTTCTTCATTCATGTAATTTATATTGATTGAGTCCCTGTCACGTGCCAGTACTATACTGCCTGTTTCACTGCATGTCCAGTAAGCCCAGCAATCGGTGAGACAAAGGGCTCAGATGAGACAGGGAGCTAGGGAGTCGGGAAGCCAGCCAGAGTAGGCAGCAAATTCTTAGTGTTCCTTTATATGGTATCTGGAACCCAAGGTAGCTCTCAATGATCATTGCTTCTTCATATGCATATTCTGGTATTTTCACAGCTTAAGTCTACTGCATAGGGCTTATCTGTGCAATCAGTGATACAGTGTGAAAATGATCATGTGACTTCTGAGGTTAGGTTGAAAGGGAAGATATGGCTTCCATCTTGCTTTCTTTGGATGGCTTACTGCCACGTTGTGAGAGCAGTGAGGCAGCCCTGGGGAGAAGTCAATGCGGTGTGGAACCAAGACATCCTGCCACCACTCAGCACAGATGTGACAACCACAGTGCAGAAGACATCTTGGAATCTGGTCCTCAGACCCAGTCAAGCCTTCATAAAGCTGCAGTTTTAGCCAGCGTCTGAGCCCTCATCAGAGACTCTGAGCCAGAACCCCCTGAGCTAAACCAGTCCTGCCTTCTTGGCCCACAGAAACTATGGAAGGTAATACATGTTTATTGTTATTTTAAGTTGCTATGTTTTGGGCTTTTTTGTTATGCAGCAATGGATGACTAATATGATTTTGGTACCTGGAACTATGTGCTTCTGCAACCCAGCTATGGTGGTGGCTTTGGGAATGGTTGGTGGCAGAAGATGGAGAGTGTTAGTGGAAATGCACAGTGCCTTGAACAGACTGCATACCAGAAGTGTGATGGGCTAAGAGGAGGAAGTTGGTGAGGGCTTACAGCCAGGCCTGTAGGAAGATTCACGAGGCAAGGACCCGGTCAGGTCAAAGCCAGCATGGATTTTCCAGCTTTATGAGTGAGCTACCTTGGGGGTGGATCCTCCATTCCGGTTAAATCTGAAGTCCTGGCCAATGTCAACTGCAATCTCATGAGATGTCTTGAGCCCCAGCCACCAAGCTATGCTGCTTCCAAACTCCTGACCCATTGAAACTATGTGAGATAATAAATATTTATTGTTTTAAATTGAAAAGTTCCAAGGAAACTTGAGACAGCAATAGGTGATTAATGCATGGTGAAAAGTGCAAATACTATGCAGTCCTTGGGATCTCACATGAGAAGAAATGAGCCCACTGGGGCATGGAAATCCACCTTGGATGCAGGAATCAGGAACTCAGGGTTTGGGATCGTGGTCTGGAATGCTCTTCTCAGAGGGACAAGTTAATCTGTTGTGATGTCAAGTGCTTTATATTGGTATCTACTTTACCTTCTTTATGGTCTTACAAGAGTTTTTATTAAAGCCTAAAATAGGAAGCAGAGTCGATTTTTCTTCACTGAGGTTTCTCTTAAACCTGACGTAAGTTTTATGTAACTGCATCCAACATTTGCATATGCTTCCTGGAGAAGTTTACAATTTGTGTTTCGCTCACAGCCCAAGCACAGTGAACTGCTACCTCAGTAATTAGCCCAAAGTGTTAAACAGGAGAAATACTTAAAAAATAGCCAGTATTAATTGATTATAATAATAATAAATTATAATAATAAATAATGGCTTCCCATTCAAGTATGAGCTAGTTCAGTGCTGGCCCTGACAGAGGTCCTCAGCACAGGCCCATCAGGCTTGGGTCTTGTCTTGTTCAAGATCTTTTATTGTTTTTAGAAGGTTAGTGGTAATCATGGTAATTCATATTTACTGAACATGGATTAGGTAGTAGGCGTATGCGGAACCGCTTACATCGGTTATCTTTTCATCCTAGCAACAATCCAGTTTTACGGAATAAGAGACTTGAGACCCTACAAAGTTAAAAAACTCTCCCCAGTTATCTGGCAAGGAATTGAAGACACCAAGCTGGGGGAGTTCACAAGGAGAGTCATAGCCTGATTACTGAGTAGGAGTGCTCTGCACAAAGATGGAAAAGTGGATACAGTGTGAAAAAAAATGATAAAGACAGGATGACAGGAGTTAGTCTGGAGAGAGGGGACGGGGATGAATGTGGGCCTAGCCTGCGGGATAGGCCACGTTCAAGGAATCGGAGGAAGAAGATGTGGTCAGGGAGAGAAGAGGAGAACTAGGGTTGCAGAGTGTCATGGAAGACTGATGATGGCATGAAGCGCTTTGTGACTTGCCAACATGGCTGGGTTACAGTCCTGTTGTTTAATCAAACACTTCAGGTGTTGCTGCAAAGGTATTTTGTAGATATGATTAAAGGACAGATACCATATGTTTGCCCATATAGGTGGATTAGGAGGAACTTAGCAGAGGACCATGGGGGAGAAGAAGGGGAAAAATAGTCGGGGAGAGGGAGGGAGGCAAACCATGAGAGACTCTTGAATGCTGAGAACAAACTGAGGACTGATGGGGGTAGGAGAGTGGGGAAGGCGGGGGATGGGCATGGGGGAGGGCGCTTGTGGGGATGAGCACTGGTGTTATATGGAAACCAACTTGACAATAAACTACTTTTGAAAAAGCGCATAATTAGTTGGCTTAAAGTAAGAGATCATTGTAAATAATTCAGATTGGACTGGTTCAATCAGGGAGAAGTCCTCAAGAGCAGAACCAGGAAAACGGAATTCAATAGCGGTCAGCAGGTTTAGTCTGTGCCCAGGGGGGCCAGGGTTCCCTTCTGATGGCTTGCCCTGTGGATTTTATTTTATTTTATTTGTAATTATTACAGTTTTTAATGTTTATTTATTTTTGAGGGAGAGAGAGAGAGCACGAGCGAGAGCGAGCATGAGTGGGGGAGGGGCAGAGAGTGAAGGAGACCCAGAATCTGAATCAAGCTCCAGGCTCTGAGCTGTCAGCACAGAGCCTGACATGGGCCTCGAACTCATGAACTGCGAGATCATGACCTGAGTCGAAGTCGACCGTGCCACCCAGGCACCTCAGCCATATGGATTTTAGACCTGCCTAGCCACCTTCTGCCTAGCCTACAAATTGTCAGCCAACTTCTCCCAGGAGCTCCTTTACTATATATCCCCTTCTGGTTCAGCTTCTCCGGTTCAAGCCTTACTGATGCAAGAAATGTCAAGAAGAAAATGTGGTGAATGGTGTTAAGGATCACATAGACCAGTGATTCTCTGAGGGTGTTCCTTGGAGCGCTGGCTTCATTGAATAGGTTTTAGGAATATTAGCTTCCACAGAATTAAACACTTTTCTTCACTATTATTAGAATAATCTATATCAAATGGTGACTCTGTATCAAGCATTTTACTTTGCAAATTTTTCACTTTGAGTATTCCTAACAGATTCCTTTTCTTTTTTGACTCACTGATTTATAACTGCCTATTTTTGTTTCTGAGATTCTGTTTTTGTATTATTGATGCTATTTCAGCTTATATTTCTTTGAAAATGTTGTACCTTTTAAAATGCATTATATTGTTTCAATTTCCTTAGAGAGAAATTCTCCCACTGTTTTATTTATGGGACCTATGTCAAGACTTTGATTTTTCAGTTTTGGTTAGTAATTTTTTTTTTTGAGTGTCCATCTTAATTGTGAGCTCCTCCCCTGCTTTATCCTCAGGCCCCGCAGGCCATGGTCGTCTCCGACTGGCCTCTGCTGTCTACGGCTCAGACCTTTGACTTACGTGAGCAGCTAGCTCAGAGCTCTCACCCGCTGAGGACAGAATAGTTTCAGCCACCGAGTGAGAGAAAACACATACCAGGTTCCCGGATACCTATGTGTTTTTCTTCCTCCTTCCACCGTGGGTCCACAGCTCAGTTCTGCTGCCATTCTTGGGTAAATGATGGAAATTGTCAACCTGTTTGCGGGTCAGGGGAGACGTAGTTACAGCCCCTGGTTTCAGTTGGAAGACTTTCTTTTCTCCTGCCATGCATGAAAAATGTTCAGTTCCCATTCTTTTTAAAAACTTTTTTTTGAAATGTTTATTTATTTTTGAAAGAGAGAGAGATACAGAATACAAGCAAGGTGGGGGCAGAGAGAGAGGGGGACAGAATCCTAAGCAGGCTCCAAGCTCTGTGGGACGTGAACCGATGAACTGTGAGATCATGACCTGTGTCAAAGTTGGATGCTTAACTGACTGAGCCACCCAGGTGCCCCTCAGTTCCCATTCTTCTGTGGGCATTAAGCTCCTTGTCCTCACTACTTGGTAATAGCTGCAGGGCCTGGTGAAACTCCAGCCTTGGGCTCCACTCAGAATTGTGGAATTTCACTTCATTCCCAGTCCAAAGAGATTAGAATATTATTTCTGAGCCTGATTATACATATATTTGTAACACTAAAGTTTTATGTGCCATTTATATGAGTTTGGAAAACAAGATTAGGCCATTCTGTGACCTGGGCAGCAATCCATCAGTGCCTTATTTTCATTATTTCATTTAACCCTCACAATAACCCTGTGAAGTTACTATTATTATCTTCGCTTTTCAAATGAGAACATTGAGACTCAAATAGATGAAGTGATCTGTCCAAAGTCATTCACCTGCTAAGCAGTAGTAGATTGAGGATTCAAATCCAGGCAATATGGCCAACCCCAGAGCTCACGTGTTTAACCATTTCCGTATCCTATAGGACTTCTCAGTGCCTTTAGTACACTGATGGGCACTGTAAGTCTCCAAGAGTGGTTGTGCAGAATTTCCCAAATTGATTTTACCCAATTCTTCTTAAGCTTCTTTCATCACTATGGCTCTGAAGACATTCTTTGGAAAATGTTCTTGCAGGGAAACACCAGGATAAAGGGGAGGTGCATTGTGTAATAGTCAGCTTTTGATAAGTAAGGCTGTAGTAACAAAGAGCCCCTCAAAAATTGGTATTTTATCAAACAACACAAATTTACCTCTGTCTTCTGTCACATCTTAACATTTGCAGTTTAGAGCCACAGCTCTGCTCGGTATGCCTTTCACTTTGGGACTCATGTAAATAGAGTCAACCCAATCCAGGACATGATATTCTTGTGTCAGAAGGGAAGTTCCGGAGATCAGGTGGAGACTTGCAACACATCTTAACTTCCACACAGAATTCACATAGGTCATGTTGCTCACTGGTCACTGGCCAAAGCATGTCAGATGACCAAGCCCACAGTCAAGGAGATAGAAATGTGTGCTGTCTTTACAGGTAATGAAGAAATAAGTAATTCCAACAGGAATACAATCTACCATGGAGGATGGAGCCATCCAGTGTGTGCATGCAGGCATTTTTGGTGGTGGAGGGAAGGGAAGTTGGAAGCTGTACCCTAAAGGTTTCAGGGCAAATATGGGAGGTGTGAAGGGGGAGGTAGTGGAGGGCATGGGAGCTGCTGCTGATTTCACACAGCCTCGTGGGTCAGTGGCAGAATCCATCCATCCTAGGACATCATGATGGAAGCACCATGTCAACTATGGGGTGTGTGTGTATGCCTGGATACCCTCTTTGACATCAGCTTCCCACGTTAGAAATGTATTGCTGGCTTGTTCATTCCCGCATGCCTTACACATTCAGAGAGCTCTCCCCACAAACTTTGAAAAAAAATCTATTTATGTATCTTCATTTACTTTTCTCCTCCCACCCTTCAGTTGCTCCTTAATCAGCAGCTGATGATGCTCACCTTATAACCATGTGATGTCATCTTTGTATCGTTCAAGACCCAGCACTTAACAGTTGTTAAATAGGGGAGTTCATTTTTAGAACAGTGCCTGCTTATCTTCTCCTGCTTTACAAAGGTGATTAAAATTTATTTTTACTTGGATGAAAACAGGCTTCATTGATTTCTGCCCTATATATAGAGAGGAGGACACTTGCATTAGCCAGAGAGGAGGTTAACCCTTTTTTCCCACTGCCATCAAGGCCACATACTGCCTCCTAGGTTATGCCTGATGGGTAAACAAAGTCAAAGTGTTCTTGCTTGGTACCAGGCAGCAGACACTGGAGTCAGAGAATGTGACCTCTCTATGCTCAGGGTGAGGCTATTTTGAGGATCCTGGTTGTTGGGAAGCTGTTCCAGGGTAACTACCAGGAGGGAGTGTGGCTTGAGCAGCTCCAGCTGTGGCCTCCTCTTCTCTCAGGCAGGGATCTGTATGACTTTCCTCTCCTTTACCCTTCACAGCCTGTGCCCCCAAACTCTGTCTTCCTGTCTTGCAAGAGATAATCCCACTTTGTTAGGTATTTGTTATATCGGCATCCCACTTGCAGGTATCAAAATCTGCTCGAGTTTCCCACTGATGCTTTGACCAATTACCACACACTGAGTTGCTGGAAACAATACAGATTTATTATATTACAATCCTGGAAGCCAGCAGGCCGAAGTGGGTCTCATGGGACTAGAAGCAAGGTATTGGCAGAGCTGTATTCCTTGTGGAGGTCCTGGAGGAGAGTCCGTTTCCATGTCTTTTGGCTTCTAGCGGCTGCTTGCAGTCTTTGACTCGTGGCCCCCTTCCATCTTCAAAGCCAACAGCAAATAGTTGGTCAAGTGTTTCTCATGGTGTCATTTCTCCATTTCTAACTCTTCTGCCTCCTTCTTCCCCATCTAGGAAATCCTTGTGATTACACTGAGCCTACCTAGAGAATCCAGGATAATCTTATCTTACGATCAGCTGGTTAGAAACTTCAATTCCACCTGCAGCCTTAATTCCCTCTTGCCGTGTAACCCAGCGTCTTTACAGGTCCTGAGGATTAGGACTTGGACATTTTTTGGAGGGCCACTATTCTGCCTACCATAACACCTAATCTTTTGCTCTTCTCAAACATGCAAATGGAGAGGATTTTTTTTTTTTTTTTTTACCATCTTGGAAAGCCCTGGAGGTCAGGGATAAAAGAGGAATATATAGCGTATAATATAAACCATTTCAAATTATTCCTATGAGATTAGTATTCTAGAGAGTTTTTTGGTCACTGCAATGATGTGGATCTTCTCTGGCTATACTCCTCCGATAGTTTCCAGACTCTCACTCGGTTGATGGTGATGCTTTCATATCCTAGCTGTTACTCTGACCCGGTGTGCCTTGGCTGTAGAGAATAAGAGAAGCTGGATGTATGAGTCAGGGTTCTTCAGAGAAGCTGAACCAATGGGGGTATTTAGAGAGATGCATATATGTGAGGAGACTGATTGTAGGAATTGGCTAATGTGATTATGGAGGCAAAGGAGTCTCATAATCTGCCCTCTGCTAGCTGGAGAACCAGGAAAGCTGGAGGTGTAATTCAATTCAAGTCCAAAGGCCAAGAGAATTGGGGGGCTGATGGTGTAAGGCCTGGTTTGAGTCTGAAAGCCAGAGAATCGGAGGGGAAGATGTTTGAGGATAGAAGACAGTTGTCTCAGAAAAGGCAGAGAGCGCAAATTCACCTTCCTTCCATCTTTTTTGTTCTATTCAAGCTCTCCGTGGATTGGATGACCACACTGGCGAGGGTAGTCATCTTTACTCAGGCTGCTGATACAACTGCTAATCTCTTCTGCAGATGCTCTCACCCAGAAAGAATGGTATGCCAGTTATCTGGGCATCCCGTAGCACCATTAGGTTAACACATACCATTAGTTATTATACTCGTAAGAGCTGAAGTCCACAGGGAGCACATCACGCATGGCTTTAGAAAACATGGTAAGACTTTTGGCATTTATTCTGAGATCCATGGCATGTCATTGCCCCCCCCCCCCCCCCCCCCCCCCCCACCGAGCCATCACCCCATGCCCTTCAGGGAAAAGGGACATTTCTATGACAGTAAAATTTCCACCACAGTTATTAGATGAATAAGTGAATAAATGAATGAATGAATGAATATACATGCTCCCTGCAGGTTTAATACATGCATATAGACATGCATATACATGTGCCTGTGACCTCTGGTTTCCACCTTCCCACACGTGGCATTTATTAGCAAAGGAGAATAACTGGCATCTGACAGAGGCCAAGTTCTATTGCAAGCCAAGCAGTTAGAGCACATTTCACCTTCTGGAAACATGCCACGCAGGCTTCACGAGGGACAGCCCAGTTCCTAGAGAAGCATTTAGCTGTTAAGAGAACCTGACATTGGATTTAAATTGACGGATGAAACGGCACCTGATTTGCTTACCACCAGACAGTCTTTGGTGGCTTTTGGAAAGTCCTAATTTCTTACTTTTGGGGGAGGTGTGGTGGCATGGGGGGGGATCCTAAGGACCATTGATAGGCAAATGGATGGATGAAGAAAGGATTTCTGGGATCCCCAAACCCAGAAATGGGAGATGCTCTCAAGTTCCCCAGCTTTCCAGTAGAAAGTTTGCAACACTTTGTCACAATGGTCTGGAAGACTGTACAGTAACATGAAAAATGTTTTTTTCTTACCAAACACCAAATGGAAAGCAGAGCAGAACATGGAATTGTGTAAATGATTTCTTATATTTGTGTAAAAATATATCTAGAAAAAATAGGGAAGTTCTGACCTCAAAACATGAATAGTGGTTGTGAGAGGATCATGGAAATGTGGTTGATTTGTTTGCTAATAATAAATAAACATGCTAACCTTAATTGAGCATTTAGCATGTGCCTGGCATTATATTTGGCAATTTTTTGTGGATCATCTTATTTAAGCTTCATAATAACCCTATTAGGTAGGTGCTCAGTGGCATATGAGGCTGAGGAGGCTGGCTTGGAGAGGTTCGGTGGTGTTCTTCTAGCCATACAGATAATGTTTTCATTGGAACAGGGTAACTTACTCTGTGGAAACAAAATCTCAGTGGTTTTTACAAAGTGAAAGCTTCTTTCTCACTCGTTATGGTCTGACCATGTCATAGTCTGATGTGGCTCAGACGAAGGTGGTTCTACCCGAAGGGTGATTTAGGGACCTCGGAAGTCCCCACCTTGTAATGCTGTCCTCTGCAGAAGTCACACCCCTGAGTTACGAACAGGCTTGGCCCTGAAGTAGCTTCACTCACATGCCCATTGGTAAGAACTTTGCCACATGCTTCCACCCTAAACATGAGGGATTCTGGGAAAAGCCATCTTTCTGTGCGGAGAGGCAGAGGAAATAGTGTTGGAAACACACAGCATTGCTTCAGGTAGTTTCCCTGGGAAGTGGTAGAGCTTGAACTTGAACTTGAGTCAGGCATTCTGACTCCAAAGTCTGAGACAAGCAGTCTGGGGACAGTCCTTTATCCCTCTGCTGAGAACCATTTAGAATGGTCTGAGTGGTTTTGTATCATAGACTTTTTAAAAAAATTATTAATCACCTTTCTTTATTTTTTAAAAAGAATTTTTTAAATATAATTTATTGTCAAATTGGTTTTCATGCAACACCCAGTGCTCATCCCAACAAGTGCCCTTCTCCATGCCCATCACCCACTTTCCCCTCCCCCCCACCTCCATCCACCTTCAGTTTGTTCTCAGTATTTAAGAGTCTCTTATGGTTTGCCTCTCTCCCTCTCTGTAACTTTTACCCCCTTCCCCTCCCTTATGGTCCTCTGTTAATAGACTTTTAAAAGTCTACAGATAGACTTTGTATCATAAAACAGACTTTAAAATAGACTTTCTATAGAAAAGTCTATAGAGAATGGGATAATAATTAGACTATGAGGTTTTCAATATGGTAAAATACATACGACATAAAATTTGCCATTTTTATTATCTTAAAGCGTACAGTCTCGTGGCCCTTATGTACATTCACAGTGTTCTGTGATCGTTACCACTACCTAGTTCCAGAGCATTCCTGTCACTCAGAAAGGAAACCCTTGCCCATTGCCAGCCACTTCTTTATTATCCCCTCCCGCCCAGCCCCTGGCCACCATGACCTACATTCTGTCCCTGTGGCTTTGCCTATTCTGGACATTTCATATAAATGGAATCATACAACATGTGGTCTTTTGTGTCTGGCTGTTTTCGGTCAGCATAGTGTTTTCAGAGTTCAGCCATGTTGTAGCGTGTTGTAGCGTGTGTTTCTGGTTAAATAATAGTCCATCGTATGGATGTAGCACGTGTTGTTTATCTGTTCAGTCGATGGACATTTGAATTGCTTCACCTTCTGGCTCTTACGTGCAGCGCTGCCGGGAGCATCTGTGCAATGGGTTTTGGTTTGAACACCTGTTTTGCATCTCCACGGTGGCTAGTGACACGGGGCATCTTTTCATCGGCTTGTTGGGTATTTGTGCAACTTCTCTGAGAGAGTGTCTTCTCCCATCCTTTGCTCATTTGAATCAGGTGGTTGGTCTTTTTGTTGTTGGGTTGTAAGGATTCTCATGTGTTTGGATACCAGACCCTTATCAGGTATGGTTTCCTCCCTGGTTGTATGTTTTTTTAAATTCCCCCTTCTGCTCTCTCTGCCTGCCCCATTCAGGCTGCAGGAAGGGCTGTCCAGGCACAGCCCCGTGGGGGTGTAGAGGAGGAGTCGACAAAGAAAACAAGGATCATTTGCATAGTGTGCATTTGGAGGTCTGTATAGCAGGGGCAGTAGTGTTGATCGCCATGGCCTTCAGTCAAGGGCTGGGAACTTGGGAGGGAAAAGAATGTCTGCTTCCTTAAGAGCCAAAGTCTAGAACATAGACTTTATACCATGAAGTGAGGAGAAGGGAAGGCTGGAGATGACAGGAGTCGTCCTTCTGCCTGAAGGGAGATCAAGGTCTCATCAGTGTCCCAGAAAGACAGGGTCTCAGTGGCGAGCCCAGAGGTTTCTATACTGGTAGGGCCCTGAGGTGCCCAGTGCTGTACCTCGTTGATTGAATCTGGGGAAAACTTGCCAGAATGATAGAGTTTTTTGTACACAACTCAGACGAAATTTGGAGAGTCCCAGCATAGATGGGGCCTTTTTCAGGCTTTCAGGGATCTACCCTGAGAAGTGATGAGTTTTAGAAAGCAGCCCTGTAGCCAAATGGCCCCTTGGAGGTAGAGTGGGAATGTGTTTGTGTGGGGCTTGGGGCAGCACAGGTGCTCTGCACATGGACGAGAGGCAGGAAACCGTCCCCCAGCCTGCAGGGTCTAGAGAGGCATGGAAGTGGGGGAGTTTGGGCCATTCCTGTAGAGAGAATACAGAGTTAGGATGACCCTCATGGACCTGCACCCCTGTTTCCCCTCAACACCAGTGAGTCCCTCATACCCGGGCTCTACCCAGAGGCAAGAAGTGGAAGGTGAGTGACTCATCAAGCTGATGGAGTGGTTGCTCCAAAGAGGCGAAGTTTTAGGTCAGTAAGAATAGATTTTTCTGCTAAGTAGAAAAGAGGCTCATTGGCAAAACCAAATCATTTACAGTTGTGGTTCCCAGACTTGAGGCACATCCGGCCACCTGGAAGGGCTGGCTAAGGCACAGATAGCTGCGCCCCACCCCCCGGAGTTTCTGGTTCACAAGGTCTATGGTAGAACCTGAGAATCTGCATTTCTAACCAGTTCCCAGGGAATGGTGAGGCTGATGGCTTGAGGACACACCTACAGAATTACTGATTTATAGAGAATAAAGAATACTAAGTATCGACATAAAACTTCTGTGAAATAAATATGCAGGGTGCGCTGTCATGGTAAAAAATTCAGACTGCATAAAAATGAGGGCTCTGTCACTCCCTCCACCTGCCCCATCCAGTCTACCCCATGCTCGTTGGAGGCAGCCTCTGGAAACAGGTTCTTGTGTATTATTCAAGTCATGTTCTACTCAGAAAGATGTATCTGTAAATATGAGTGTCTGTGTCATCTATTGGTTTTACATAAACATAAGCTTACTCTATGCCGTTCGGCAACTGGCTTTCCCCCCCTTCATTCATGTCTCAGAGATCTTTCTGAAAGATTAGCATGTAGATTGACATCATGCTTTTTAACACGGCTTTGAGTTCTCACTTCCTTATATTTCCCTAATCATTTGTAATACAGTCATATCTCTCTTGGAGCAGTAATAACAGAACAGTGAAAATCGCAGCAGAAAGAATTATCATGATAGCAATTTATTGAGGGGCACTTTATTAAGTGCCAATGCTGTGTAAGCCTTTACGTATTATCTTACGTAATCCTCTTGGTCACTCTGTGGCATAGGAGTTGTTCTTGCCCTTTATAGATGAAGGAAGTCGGGCTTAACTGGGTTACGTAACTTGGCTCAGTATTTTATAGTCAGTGGGTGGTAGAACCAAGGCTTCAATGCAGATTTAACTTCCTTCAAAGACTGTTCTTCGCAGCTCATTCTTTATCGGAGCCCATTCTTTGTAAAACCCAGTAGAAGGCACCGAGTCACATTTAGTAATGAAAACGACAGGGGCCTCATGTGGATAGGCAAATGATGATGAACTAGTTTAAGCACCATGTAGGACAGAGTTATGAGAAATGCCGTGGGGCAGAGACTGGGTAAGTGCCCCAGGAGTGGACTGGGTGGCATTTGCTCCTTTCTCTCGCATTCAAGGTGAACTTGGGATTGGAGCAGTTAATGTCAGAGACTGCACTTTTTTTTTAAGTTGCTCTGGGACAAGATTCCTTAGTATTAGCTTGATATAGTAGGATCTAACTCAGTCTTTCTTGTTCTGTGCCTCTTTTCTTTCTATAGGATATTTAGATTCCTTATTCTTCTTCTTGGCCCAGTGCTCGACCTTGATATTAATCCCTGGCTTTCATAGTTACGATACTTTTGATTTGCAAATTAAACATAAATACAATTTTTGGGGCGACTGGGTGGCTCAGTCGGTTAAGTGTCTGACTTTAGGTCAGGTCTTGATCTCGCGGTTCGTGGTTTCAAGCCCCGCATCAGGCTCTGTGCTGAATGTTTGCTCAGAGCCTGGAGCCTGCTTCGGATTCTGTGTCTCCTTCTCTCTCAGCCTCTCTTCCACTTGTACTCTGTCTCTCAAAAATAAATAAATGTAAAAAAAACCATAAATACAATTTTTAAAACTTGTCCGCAAATTAAAATTTAAACATCCAATTTACACTAGCTTAACTGACAAAGGATATCTATTGGCAAATGTAACCGACTAGTTCAGAGATATCAGGCTTCTGGCACAGTTTGATCAGGGTGTTGACTATGTTTCTTTGCCAGTTATCGGGGCTACTTTTATGATATATCAACTTGGATCAAACTGCATCTTCCAGAATTTCCTTTCCTAAATGTTTCTTGTTGGCAGACATCTTTAGGCACGATTCAGAGGGGAGAAAGGAACCAGGAGCAATTTTTGTTAGGGAGTGCCTTGGACATCCTACTTCACAATCACATGCTCTATCCCTGATCCTGACGCTGTGTTAAGGCACTGGGCTCAGTGGAGTTTCCAGCCTTGGTTGTGTGTCCCGGAACTGTGAAACCTTGAGGCTGGGTGAACGTGGGCCAGCAGTCCAAGCTCCCTCCCCCTTCTGGTGAATCTTTTCTTTTAAAATTTTTAATGTTTTTTATTTATTTCTGAGAGAGAGAGAGACAGCATGACCAGGGGAGGGTCAGAGAGAGAGGGAGACACAGAATCTGAAACAGTCTCCAGGCTCTGAGCTAGCTGTCAGCACAGAGCCTGATGTGGGGCTTGAACCCACGAACCGTGAGATCATGACCTGAGCCGAAGTTGGATGCTTAACTGACCGAGCCACCCAAGCACCCCTGGTGAATCTTTTCTTGGAGCCATTACTGTCCTCTTCTGAAAGTAGGCAGAGCATCCGACCCCCTCACAGATGCCTGGTGTCGTACCTCATTCTTAAGCTCAGGCTCAGGATTTCAACCCCTTCCTTTGCACTAGGATTCTTGGGAAAAGTGACTCCCTTCTCCTTACTAAAACATTTCTTCAATCCTAGGAGCACTGGGAGAAGCACTTGTGTTAGGCGAGGAGAGTTACATATTCTGTGCCCACCCCTCCCTTCCGCTGTAAATGTCTCCTCCCACAAATCCTCACCTATTCTCCCCACCCCCAAGTCACTGTCCCCAGAGCCAAGAAGGCAGAGTGCCTCGCTGATGCACTTTTGCAGAGATGTTCACTAGCAGCTCTTGTAAAAGAACTGAATTTCTCCCTTACTAGCAACCGCTTGAACCTGACCCTGACCACGTGTTTCTCTGTGAGCTGATTTGTCATTGCTCGCCTGGTGGTTGCCCATGAACCTGCCCTGGGATCTTGATCACAGCCTAGAGCCTGTTTCACATCCAAGTGAGGAAGTGGAATGAGCTTTATTCAATAAATGCAACTTTCTGCTGCGTCCCAGCCTCCCGGGCAGACACGGGGAGAGGTGAACTGGGAAGGACGGGCAGGATTGGGGGAACCTGGGCCCACGAAGGGAGGGGTGCCATGAATAAAGGCACGGGGCTAAGACCAGAGAAGGCTCAAGTCCCACAGGAGGTGACGAATCTGGGGATGGAGGCCTGAACTCTGGCCCTGCCATGGTCTGTATGGCTTTGTTGTGGGCACTGTTGACCGCTGTCCGGTCCCACATGGAACAAATCTGGATTTGTTAGTCAGGAGAGCCTTTGTTCAGCTGATCGTTGATAAGGCACATAATGGGAACACGGGAGATTGGTGTCTGGCCTGTCAAAGGAAATACGGTGGCAGGGGACGTCTGTGAGTCTCACCTAAGCCTTAGGTGGTGGGTTGATCATTGCGGTAATCTGTTTCCTAGAATGCTGAAGGGTGAGATTTCTCACCCATTGTTTTCCCAGATCAAAGACTCGGATAGGGTTCAGCGTGGTCACCAGATTCTGGATGGTCCCTCCACCGACTGGGTGTGCTGCCACCAGAGGGCTTTGCCACCGACTGCTCACACCTGCGACTGTCTTCGGAGGGTTGCCCTTGGGCATGGGCACAGCCCCCTGCCCCACACTGTGGCCCACAGCCCCTGAAGGAATAGACCGCAGGTACAAAAGCCCAGCTCCTGTGCCCGAAGCTAGATGCAGTCTAAGGGGTAACTATGTCCCAGAGCTGCCTGCAGGGTCAGGCTGAGGCCGAGACTTCACCAGAAATCACGCCTTTGTTTTTTCCTCTTCTGTCTCACTTCCTCCACACCCTCCTGGGGTTTTCTCAGAGCACCTACACTCAGATCTTCCGGGAGAGCCCGACCTAAGACAGCCGCAGTTTCTCCTGTGTGCCTTGGGATCGGCCATTGCTTTTAACCCTTTGCTTTGACTGCAGATCCCTTTCTGTGCCTCAGGCGCTGTGAGGAGTCCTGAAGGTGTAGCAGGCAGTGCAGGGCTGCTCAATCTTTGTGGAGTAGAGGCCCTGCAGCCCTTATACTATCCCCAACATCCTCTCTATATTGGGAGCAGCCCCCTTCCCAGCCCCTTGGGGTTCCACAGACACAGTGTGGGGCTCCGGCGTGGATAGGCAAAGCTTCTGGTCAGTCCTACAGCCTTACAGTTTGCTTTGAGGCCCCAAGTTTGCAATGAGGTTCCCACAGACTTGGACCCCACAGACTTCCCGATTAGTGCTTTGAGTTTGTGCCCAAGGATTTAACTCCTGTGGATCCAAAGACAACCAGCTGTGGGGTGGAGCTGTGGGATCTGGTTTCCCAGGTGTGAATCGGTGGGGGCAGCCCCAGGAGTGTAGGAGGGTCCATTCAAGTGAATGAACGTGTCTTGCTCGTTCATGACACAGGTGGCGGAAACTGGAGGAAAGATTCAGAGGCTGAGTTGGTTTGGGCGTAGCTGGTCCATTTCCTTCTGTTGATGAACATGGCAACAATATCATCGATTCTTTTAACATTTATTGAGGCCTTATTATGTGCCGGGTACTGAGCTAAAGGTGTCTAATCTCCACGACAGTCCTGTGAAGGAGGCTCTATTCTTACTCCAATTAGACAGATTAAGAGATGGAGGCTAAGCTGTGTGTGCAAGGCCACACAGCCAATGAATTGGAGTCGGTGAACCGACTGATTCCCGATGCACCCCCCACGGCCGTGCCCCGGGGTTCCTTCAGAATGCTCAGGAGATGGCTGCATGCATGTGTGTGTGCATGTGTGTGTGGGCCCATGGGCTCATGCATGTGGGCAGGCCAAGGACAGAGCACAAGCTGAGAGCGAATCTGCTGTGTCCGCTGCCTGTGGGCTCTGTGACTGCAGTCAGGCAAAGCGTCGGCCTGTTCCAGCTCACTTTTATGTTTTTATTTAGAAGCTTCAATACCAGAGCCGATGGCAGAAAATGTGCAGTAAAATGCGGGAGGCCGCTGGGTAATGGCCCCTGTAAAGTGTTAATTGCCTATTGAGACTGCAGGCTTTGTCGATGGCAGGGATCTGAGCTATTGACAGGCCCTTATTTATTTCGGGCCCACAGAGCGGGCCCCTCCTCCGAGCAGGCTTCCAATCAGTCACACTTCCCTGGGCCCGCCAAGAAGCGCCAGTCGATACGATACGTCTGCCTGCTGCCTTAACCCTTTGCAGGTGGCACTGTGGGCAGTAGGGCTGGCCGAGCTGAATGCCAGCGCAAGGGGGCCTCCCCCCACAGTGGCTGTGAAGGGAGGTCCCTGGGGACACGTGTGCTGTTTCCATGGGGGGCTTTGCTGACGCTTCTCAGTTTTCTCTGATGCTTACAACTTGGATGAGCGGGTGGCGTCCGTCTGTAGGGAAGGGGCAGTCCAAGCTCAGACACGCTGAATGAACTGCTGATTATCGAAGCTGCTAATACTGTAGACCATTGCAGGCTGAACGGTGCTCCCTCCAAATTTGTATGTTGGAGTCTTGGCCTCTAGTGCCTTAGAGTGTGATCACGTTTGGAGATAAGGTCAGATGAGGTCATTAGGGGAGGTCTGACACGACCGTGTCTTTGTAGGAGGAGGCAGTCAGGACCCAGAGGGAAGACCACGTGAAGACACACAGAGAAGACAGCCGTCTACAAACCAAGGAGAGGCCATAGAAGAAATCAACTCTGCTGACACCTTAATCTCAGACATCTGGGCTTCGGAATCGTGAGAATCCCAGATTCTGTTGTCTAAACCACCCAACTCAAGGTGCTTTAGTACAAATCCCAGCTGGTTGGCCAAGCTTACATATTGAGAACATCCCAGAGGAAGGGGTCTGAGAGAGACAAAGCCTGGGCCCAAAAAAATAGTTGTTGGAGAAGAAGGTGTCCCAGGGCATGAGCTTGCCACTCCTGATACGGTCAGATTTGCACCTCGAAGGAAAAGGCGGCCTGGGCCGCCGTGCATGGGGAATGGAAGGTAGGCTGCAAGAGCAGAGCAGGGAGACTAGGGGGCTTCTGTGCGCCCAGCAAGAGAGGACAGTGGCCTCACTGAATGGTGGCAACGGAGATGAGGTCGGCAGGCTTGAAACGGGCTTTGGAGATGCCACTGGCAGAACCTACGGATGGGCTGAGAACGGACGTGAACGGCAGGGCATCGACAAGATGCTGTCTGGTCTGTGGCTTGAGCAACCCAGCCTTGGCGGGAGCTGGTTACCGGGAGGGAAGACATGGAGAGAAATCAGCTGGGCTTCAGGAGGTCCCTTGCATTAAGCGGACTGTCCTCTGGACAGGGCGACTCGATTGAATGAAGGTTGTTCGAATCTATTCATTCCTTCCCCCACTCATGCACACATAAGTTTCGTGTGAACCAGAAATTATGCAGTTACCTTTTCTGCATCAGTGCCAGATGTATTTTGTCCAGGGTAACACCAAATTTCCTGAGGCCTCTTCAGCTCAAGCCCTGTTGGTAGTCCTGACCACCACCATGTATGCCTTTTGTACGTTACATTTGATCTTGAAACTTCCGAATAAGGCAGACCTTTTGATTGTATATTTGTAACATAGAATTTATGTTTTAACCCCTTGAATGTGTGGCATAAGTACATTCATAGTGTACAACCATCATCACTGTTTGGTTCCGGAACTTCTGATCCCTTCAAAAGGAAATCCTGTTACCCATGAAGCAGTGGCTTCCCTCTCCCCTCACCCCTCAGCTCCTGGCTACCACCAGTCTGTCTTCTGTCCCTATAGATTTACCTGTTCTGGACGTTTCATATCAATGGAATCATGTACGACATGGCCTTTTGTGTCGTTTTTTGCAATTACATTAATGTTTTTAAGACTCTTCAACATGTCCACTGATGCACGCTGTAGCCTATATCAATATTACGTTCCTTTTTTATGCTGATACTATTCCATTGTATGTATAGATCGCATCTTGTTATCATTCATCACTCTTGGATATTTGGATTGCTTTAACCTTTTGGCTATTATGGATAGAGCTGCTGCAGTAAACATTTGTGCACAGACTTTGGGTTGGATATCTGTTTTCAATTCTTTTGGGGAGATCCTTGAGAGTGGAGCCTCTGGTCATAGGCCAATGCTGTGTTTAACTTATTGAGAGACTCATGTAAGGCATATTGAAGGTAACGGTGAACTCCCATTTTAGAGAAGAGGAAATGGAGGCTATGGTGGCTGTAACTACCACTTGTACATTGTCACCTCTCAACTCTTTGATTCCTGCCCCAATAATCTCCCTGGTCCTTACAATTCATCCGTTTGATGCCTGGTAGAGATTTCTACCTGGGTATTTCACGGCGCCCTGAATGCGGCGTCTGAAACGGAATACTTCATTTCCTATTTCCATCCCTGTGAATGACACCCCCACCCCATCCCATCAGCCATCATCCGGTCATCACCCTTGGCTCCTCAGAAGATGGTAGTATTATTAACTGCACAGCCATGGGCAGGTTATTAATCTCTCCATGCCCTGTCTTCTTGTCATGCAAGTGGGAGGTAACCTCACTGGGCTGTGTGAGGATCACGGGAGAGCTCTCTCTCTCTTTCCCTGACTCTCTACCTCTCTCTCTCTGTCCCCCCTCGTTCCCCTCCTCCTTTTCTCTCTCTCCCTTAGCAAGGTGTGCGGTGCACACTGTGAGCTCAGCACATGTCATATTAACACGGACACTTTCCGGGTGAGACGTGCTGGCACCCCGCGGAACTGTCTCCCAGAGCTCAGTTCTGGGAACTGGTGAGCAATGGCAGTGCGGCATCAGCAATCCCTCACTTCTGTGGCATCAGAACACTGGCGGGCGAAACCTGGGAACCAGCACAAGTAACAGATGCCCCAGGTGATTTTCATGCTCAGCTAAGTTTGGAAACTACTGCATTCAGCTAATTATGTTCTGGTATTCATAAATGCCTTAGAAACATAGATTGGCAATTTCCATCAAAGACAAATTTCACCATTTCCCTCCATGGATCTAATAAAAGCATCAGTCCATGTGCCTTCAGATAGGTCTCCATGTCTTCTTATTACCTGTATTGAACATGGGCAGCCTTCTCTACCTGGTCCCCACGACGTTGTCTTCTTTAAAGTTGTGTCTTTGCCATCATGACTGAAAGCACACTTCATTCACTTAGACACACCACTGGCTATAATGCTGGTGCACGTTGTGACTTACCTCACCCCGCCCTTTGCAGGTTGTGCTTGGTTCTGACCTGTCCTAGGTTCTTTTGTGCAGAGCCTAGATGCAGGAAGTGTTAGTGATGGAGGGAGATGGTAACGAGTGTTCTGTGTGCAAACGAGCTTGGAGAACATAGGGTTAAACAAAGTGAGCCGGATTCCTTTTCCGCAGCACTTCTCAGGGTCTTGAATTAAGGTAACAGACACTGTTGGCCTCAAGTGCAAATGAATCATAACTTCAAGTGACCCAGGCTGGACAAGGAGGGAGGCTTCCCAAGGGGAAGAGTTTCTAGGTGGTTAGCGTCTGACCACCCTGGTCTGTTTGGGCAGAGGCAGAGGCAGAGCCTCAGAAGCCTTCCTGAGGCTGTGTGCTAAGGAAGGACTTGGCATTGAATAGTGGCCGTGGTAATGGGGGGGGAGGGGTATCAGACACAGAACGTCCACATCTACCCATTGATCCATTTTGGTCAATATCCATCAATATTTCTACATCCCAGTTATCTGGGCCACCCTATGGCTCTGGAAAGCATCACTTTAGCTTCTAATGACCTGGGCACTGGGGCTGTCACCGTGTCATCTGTCTCCAGTTCCACATCGATGTCTCAGTCACACCCCCCATTGAGTCGAACTGTATGTACCTCCGACTTCTCCATTACGAGCCTCCTGAGGACAAGCCCTGCGTCTTGTTTCTCTCTCTCTTCCCACCCGCTTCGCTCAGCGCCGGGCACACAACCTGTGTGTGTTAGCGTTTCCTTTCCTGTTCCATCAGGCTACAGGGATACTGTTTTGCAGGGGGGGCAGAGGGACGAGGAAGGGAGACAGGAAGAATGTGTGAGAGGCACGGCAGCTGGTAAATCCCCGGGGGCTGGAGGGAGAGAGACCATGCTGCTACTTCCCTCCAGACTGTCACCGCTAGAGAGCACAGCGTACCGAGGAAGAAGCGCTGCTTGCCCTGGCACCGGCCCAGCCCAGCTCTACTCAGCGCCCACCCCCACCATCCCCGGCAACACCCCGGCGGGCAGTGGGGCTTTGGATGAGGCTCAGCCCTGCCTCAGACACTTTGCAATCTTGGGCCTAATTAAAACACCACAGACGGTTTGAACCCCGCATTAAAATTTGATGAGGAATTGATCAGCCAAGCAAACAGGAAATTTAGCTGTGAGTGAAGGTAATGTTTGCTCAAATGTGTAATGAGGCCCATGGGGAATATTTGTGGGGACCTCAGTCATGTCTGGTTCTTCAATTTCATCTTCCCCGT
This sequence comes from Hyaena hyaena, assembly GCF_003009895.1. NCBI lineage: Eukaryota > Metazoa > Chordata > Mammalia > Carnivora > Hyaenidae > Hyaena > Hyaena hyaena. Next base: position 3,005,484 of record NW_024080657.1, read on the forward strand.
GTGGCTCTCCCCTCAAAACACACCAGCTGCTTCCAGAGGGAACAGAGATCTCAAAAAGTTTTGGCTTGACTTGATAATTGCCTTTGAAAACCCTAGGAAGTCTATAGAGTCCCCCACAATGTGCTGGGACCACAGCGCAGGAGAGGGGCAGACTCAGGTGGGGTTGCTGGCTCCGCCATTTGCCAGCTGGGGTCCTTAGTTGGCAATAATCGATTAAGTAATTAGTCATTGAGCACCTGCCCTGGGCCGGCTACACTCTAGACCCTGGGGATAGAGTGGCCTGCAAGACAGTCGTGGTCCCTGCCTCCACCGGGTGTGCGGTTGGGGGAAGGTCCAAGCTCCAACCTCCCCATCTGTAAAATGGGGGTATTAGTATCTTATTACTTGGGGCTGTTGGATGAATTAAATGAGAAAATAAACACATGGCACAGAGGACAAGGCTTGCATATATATTAAGTGTCAAATGAAGGTTCTGCTTCCTTCTTTCCCACAGCCTGCATGTGACACCTTCTAAGGGGTTTAACTTATCGTCCTATTCAGTTCCTCGCAGGTGGCCCGACCTGATGCTCACTCACTTATGTGCGCCACGCTGGGGCTGAGCACCGAGGCTAAGGGTGAAGCAAGTCACATGATGGATATACTTGCCAGAATTGGGATTGGTTTAGAAGTTCTATTAGGAAGATCAAATAGAAGGAATGATTAGCTCATCTGGGGGAATCTATTCCTAGGCGCATAAACAAGTTGATTGTGTTCTCTAAGTTTCTGGCATAATCCCCTCTCCTGTGTTCTAAGGTGCATGTTCCCTCCCCTCATAGATTTCAGTGTCTCTGCATTCAGAATGTACCCTATAAAAAATGTCAAAAGATGATTCCCAGCCACAGGTAGAGGAATGGGTTGTGACAGTCCTGGCGTTGCCTCAACATTCTCTTAGAATAAATAGACGACCTCTTCCTGTGTCCTGGAGAACTTCTACACAGATACATAGAGTATCTAACTACAGCAGTGACCAATTTCTGGGTGTCACTTGAAGTTTCATTTTCAAGTTCCATTAATATGGAATTCCATTCAGGGAAAAGCAGAAGTTCGAGTTTAACCAAGTAGGAAGGTAGGAGAAACTCTGGTTTTCTTCAGTGTGCTTCAGATGCCAGTCACTCCTAACATCCTTAGAATAGCCAGATTTGGGAGCAGCAAATATTTGGGAAGCAGCATGTCAACCCAGAGGCCATGCACAGCTGCTGGTGGCCAGAGAGATTCATTCAGAAGGCCTTTTGGGCCCTGAAAATGATTGTCAATTACCTTGGTACTAAGGATTGGATATTTTTTCACTTAACTTTATAAGCTGATGCCCTGGAAAGCTATAGATTGATATATATTTATTTTATACCTAGCTATCTAATGAAATGCTATTATTAGTTTTTCAAATCTTCCTATTACTTCTCTTACATTTTCTGAATTTACAACGATAATGTTTGCAAACCATACCTCTTTCGATTCTCTCTTGTGAATAGTTCAACACTTATTTCTGCTTCTTAGCTTCTTACATTGGTAAGAACTTCCATCAAGATCAGCGTATTCCAATTTTGCAATACCTATTGAGTCAAGTTTGCTCATTAGAACAGTAATTTTTCTATAGAGTTTTTCTAAGATCATCGATATATCCCTGTACAGCATTTTCTCTATTAATTTTAAATTATAAAAAATTTATTTATTTTTGAGAGAGAGAGAAAGGGAGGGAGGAAGGGAGAGAATGAGCAGGGCAGGGGCAGAGAGAGAGGGGCAGAGAGAATCTGAAGTGGGATCAAACCTACGAACCGTGAGATCATGACCTGAGCTGAAGTCGGCTACTTAACCAGCTGAGCCACCCAGGTGCCCCAGTTTTAAAATCTCCTTCATATCTGCTCTCATATCCCCTTTTGCATCCTTAAATTTGTGTAACCCAAGTGTGGCAGGTCTCATGAGTATCAGATATCATTAAGAAAGAAAGTCCTTTTTGCTGCTAAGACCAATCAGAGTGGAATCTGAAGTCTTATTAATTTTCTTACCCTACATTCCACGGGTACATGCAGTGTACATTTTGGAGTATAAAATATCAGTCCTCAGGGTGCCTGGGTGGCTCAGTCGGTCGAACCATCCAACCTGTGATCACATCCGACATGTGATCCAGCCCTACATCGAGCTCTGTGCTGAGTGTGGAGACTGCTTGGGATTCTCTTTCTCTCGCTCTGTCCTTCCACCGCATCCCCCCACTCATACATTCTCTCTCTAAAATATAAGAAAATATTTTAAAACTGTCAGTCCTTTATGCATATGCAATATCCATGAGCAAAATTTTATTTCTACAGTGTAGCGATCATATTATATATTGTCTTGTACCATATTTTTTTCATTGTGCTCTTTAATGACTTCCTAATATTCCACAGTACGGATGAACCATATGCTATTTATTCACTTCCCTGTTGTTTTACTGTCAGGTTCATCCATTTGTTTGCCGCCACAAGTAATTCTATGATGAGCATTTTTGTAAATAAATCTTTGTTCACATTTCCAATTATTCCCTTAGGATGCAATCCTTCAGTGGGGAGGGCTGATTTCAGCATCTCTGATACATATCGCCAAATTGCCCTTTAGGAATTTGAACAAATTTATACTCCTACCTGCAGTATACGACTGTCTAATTTGCTCCCCTGTCACCAGTATTGAATTTTCCTAGTCTTTGGAAGTGTAGTAGATTATGAATGAAATCACATTGTGGTCTGAATTTGCATTTCTTTGATTGTGAGTGGGCTGCACCTTTTAAATCTTCTTTATTTGCCATTTGTAGTTCTTCTTATGTGAGCCTTCTCTGTCTGTCCTTGGACCACGTTTCTCTATCTCTGCATTGGTCTTACTGTTAAGGGTGATCCAGCCCTTAAGAAAACCTTAATAATACCGACTCTATCACAGAAGTTGAAAATGTTTTTCTTAATTTGTTGTTAACTTTAAAATTTCTATAGTTAGGTCCATCGATTTTTTCAAACCTTTATTGTTTTGCCTTTAGTAGTAGTGAATTCTGTGATCAGTAAAGTACTGATTTCAGTTTTCTCCTGCAGATTGAATGTAGGGCTTGTCGGTGAGTTTGGCCCGAGGGTACCTAATGTCGGTGGAAATCCCTCCTTCATGGGGAAAGAATATTCCCTTTGAACGCAATGGTCCTGCTCATCCATCACCCGGCTCAGCCTGGCAATCTTGGGGTGGTCCGTGTCACAGTTGTGACATTCTCAACTGTGTCCTTTTCAACTTAGAGTTTCCTCCTTTATTTATTTATTTAGCCTAAACATGTCATTTTAAGTTTTTATTTTAATTCCATTTAGTTAACATACAGTGTAACACAGGTGTACAATATGGTGCTTCCGCACTTCCGTTCGACACCTGGTGCTTGTCATGGTAAGTGCCCTCCTCAGTCCCCATCACCTAGTTACCCCATCCCCCTGCCTCCTTGCCTACAGTTTCCTCCTTCATTTATTTATTTTTTTAAAAGTTTATTTATTTATTTTGAGAGAGATAGAGAGAGAATGAGCACGTGGGGAAAGGGGGCAGAGAGAGAGAGAGAGAGAGGGAGAGAGAGAATCCCAAGTAGGCTCCGCACTGTCAGTACAGAGCCTGACACAGGGCTTGATCCCGTAAACTGTGAGACCATGATCTGAGCCCAAACCAGGAGTCAGACCCTCAGATGACTGAGTCACCCAGAAGCCCCTATAGTTTCCTCCTTTAAATGTAAATCTTTAATCTGTTTAAGACTTAGTTCAATGGACATTTAAGATGCTCTAATAATCTATGTGCCAGGCATTTATATCATGACTTTACATACAGTTTGTATAGATAACACAAATATGTATACCCAGACATAAGAGCATAGCAAAACATATATGTTATTTCCATTAGGTCTCACAACAGCCTCATGAGGTAGACAGTGAAATAATTTATAGGTTAGGAAACTGAAGCTCAGGGGAACCAGGGAATTTGCTCACGAGCTCTGCCTTTGGCATTGACCCAGCATGCTCTTGCCTTTGCTGGTCTCCTGGGTGCAGCACAGTAAGGACCTGGGCACTCCAACCCCCACCTGCTTAGTTGTGGGAAGGCACAATTCTTCTATGCTCCGTTTCCCAGATGGCCTGGGGGGTTTCTAGAGAAGCTTCCGCACATTCCTACATCAGTCCGGTCTCCACTCTCCTCTTTGCCAGCAGAGCTGAGATGACGAAGCCACACCCTGACTTTAGAGCACCTTGTCCTATGTCTCTGAAGGTGCCGGCGACAATGGCACACCCAAGGGTGCCTGTTTCATGTGCAGACTCTGATTGTGGGCTCTCCCACCAAGCCCCGACGCGATCGATTGTCACCCTCGTGGAGTGAGGAAAGACCTTCCTGACTAGGTGAACCCTCACTGGATGCTTTGGACAGTCGCACTGGGACTTTAATCTGATGGCTGTGTTCAAGCTTTCTGTTCATACTGGCTTTGGGCTGCATTCCCTTTGACTTCCCAGATAATAATGATCCCGGGAGGTAAAAGGGACAAAGAACACTTCTTCCTCCTGATTTATGGTTGTTCAGTGGGTATCTCATTGTGAAACTGCCTGGGTTCCAAATATATTTTATAGTTCTTAGATTTAGAACTTTTTCAGCTCCTCCCCTCCCCCAACACACACCAGTTTCCCACCTAAGGGGCTCATGCAATGCAAACATCCATGAAGTTCCTGGGTTGTAAATAACAGAAGTCAACTGGCTAAATTCAATCAAAAGGAAACCAGTTGGATATTTGAACTTGAGAATTGTTAGAGGCGGGAGACCAGGCTGGAGATGAGCCCTGTGGGTATATGGATCAGGAAGCCCGACAGCTGTCTCATGGCAAGACTGGTCTGGCCAGGAGCCCCCGTGCTCTGCAGCAGTGCGTGGGCCTTAGCCAGTTCTTTCCACCTCTCCCTTCTTCTCTAAAGACCTAGGTCCTCAGGGAGGGCATCAGACTTCTAACCTTAGCCCACTAGCATGCCCCAAGTCCTGCTTAGATGGCGGCCAGAAGAAGGAGGATCATTTCTCGTTGGCCTCCCACATGGGATGTGGTCACCTGTAATTGCTCTCCAACCAATAGTGTGCACAATGAAGAGAGACAGTTCCCTCAGAAGAAACTAGAAAGGGGTAACAACCATTGGGAAGGTGCTGCACCTGTCAAGGAAGGAGCTGGAACCAATTTCATCCATCTGCATGGAAGCAAGCCTTCCCCATCCCTTAGACTGTCAAGGTTGCATTGGCCCCCTTGCCCTGGTGTCTCTGCCTTCTTGGCATTCACTGTCCAGCCCAAGGTCCTCCCTGTCATCTAGCTTTATTCCCTTTCACCCTTGCCCTTGAACATGTTTCTATATACTTGAACCTCAATGAGGGCCAGAGTCCTAGTTCCTATCTTATTGGAGGGCAGGGTCTCAGTTCATATCTTCCAGAGACAAGGACTTGGGTGTGGGCTCCTTTATCTGGAAGGTGATCCAGAAAGCACAAGGGAGGAAGTAAGGAAAGCAGGACAGAGAAGGAAGAAACGCCCCCCAAATGGCATGCTAATGACTATACCGTCACAGCTGTGGGGGACTGGGACTTAATCCTGCTAGGGACCCCCGAGATACTATATGGCATGTACCTTACAAGCTTCCCAGGGTGGTGGGTGGAGACATTTATCCACTGACTTCCATACCCCATTGGTGGGAGATTGTCACGGCCATTTGTGCTTACAGGAAATGGGCACGCTCAAGGATCGCTAGAAAAAGTCATGAGGCGGAAAAGAAAAGAGATACAGGAACAGGCACTGTGTGTGTGGGGGGGAGCATGCCCATGGAAATGTCTCCACCCGCTGCTGTAGGTAGGTCTTGTGGGCCCTAGGGAAGTGGGGCTGGGCCCCAGCGGCGTCTGCTAAAGAGGAATCTTTCCACCCACTATGCGAATTGTGTATTCATCTCGGTGGGAAGCTGCCTAAGACTGTTACAGAAAATTGACGAAAGATCCCAATATTTTATTAGTCTTTCAGTTCCAGTGGGCTCTGCCTAATCCACCTTGTTCCTTTTTACTATTTTAGGTCAAAATCACTCAGAAATCAAGGTCAGAAATGGGGAGCTTAAAAATTTACATTCACGCGCGTTCCTGGAGTCACATACCTTCCATGCACTTCTCACTCAATTCCTCCCCACCCCAGTATTATCAACTACGGTCACCATGTTATTCACTAGATCCTCAGACCTTATTCATCTTACCACTGGAAGCGTGTACCCTTTTACCAACCTTTCCCTGTTCCCTCTACCTTCCAGCTCTGGGCAACCACCACATCTTGTTTCCATGAGTTAGATTTAAAAAAATTTTTGTTTATTACTTTTTTAGATTCCACATACAAGAGATACTTTCTCCGTTTGGCTTATTTCATTTAGCACGATGCCGTCTGGTTTCATCCATGTTGTCTCAAATAACAGGATTTCCCCCCCTTTTTTTTTAAGGGTTGAATAATATTCCATTGTGTGTTTGTGTGTGTATTACATTTTCTCAACCCATTCATCCATCGACAGGCACTTGGGTTGTTTCCATATCTTGCCTCTTGTGCCTAATGCCTCAATCAACCAGAAGCGCAGGGATTGCTTCAAAATAATGATTTTGTTCGGGCTCTGTGCTGACAGCTAGCTCAGAGCCTGGAGCCTGCTTCGGATTCTGTATCTCCCTCTCTCTCTGTCCTTCCGCTGCTCATGCTGTCTCTCTCTGTCTCTCAGAAATAAATAAAACATTAAAAAAATAATAATGATTTTGTTTCCCTTGGATACATAACCGGAAGTGAGATTGGGGGATTGTACGGTAGTCCTATTTTTAATTTCTTGAGAAGCCTTTATACTCTTTTCCACACTCACTCAGTTCTTTAATTTATACCAGATTAATACATGGCCATAAAACCAGCTTCCAAAGCAACGACAATCACAAAAATCGCGGCAAAATGTAATAGGTAATTATTAATGATAAATTATTTTTAGCCACATATATCTATAAGGATACTTACTGATTTCCATTGTTACTATTATCTCCACTCAGGCCTCTTGCCAATGTTCAGGCTGTGGCTGATTGGCAGGATTGGGAGTTGGAAGTCTTCGGGAAAACTTGGAAAGTTTGCCCGACTCCTGGCGAGGAGTAGGCACGGATGACTAATGTGCACCGTGTCTCGTTTTGTTCTCTCTACATGCGAGCTAAGGGACCACGACGGGAACCGCATAACGTACTTTTGCCAGTGAAGGACTGTTCGACCTGCGTGGTATTTTTGGATGACGGTTTCCCGGCTGTTCTCATGCCTTTGGCTTTTTTCTTTGCCAACCTTTGTTGACAAGACTCAGGCACCAAGACGCCTCTTGCATCACTGGAATGCTCCAGTAGAGAGAATTCCGCCCTGTGGTTCGGCTAATTGGTCAGGCAGTAGATGATTTTCCACCGAGAATCCCCGCCATGGGTTTGCTCCACTTCTCAGCAAAGATGTAAGGGGTCAGTGGTTTAGAGACTTCTCCAAGTGCTGCTTTGACAAGATACACCAGCGTAATTGACTAGTCTGCGCTTGGTGTTATCATAAATAATTAAAACGAAGCTACGCTTCTCAAAACAAATGCACTAAGCAGTGTGCCTGTTTTGCTGAATCCCATGTTCGAAGGGATTAGAAGATTTAGAAATTAACCAGGTCTGTCTTTAGACACTGCCCCCATGTGAGTGGCTGAATATCGATCTGTGTCCTGGAGGAAATGACATCGTAAATGGCCATGGTTTAACGAGACGTGGTAGGCAAATGGGGCAGCAAAACTGGGTTAGGATTCTGATCCTCTCTTTGTAAATGTGCCCTCAGGTAAGCTTGTGTGCTTGGGTTTTTGTGACCGCGCTGATAAGAGAGGCCAGTCCTTCAGGAGAAGGGTAAAGGCAAAATGAGAGAATGTATGAGCAAACACTTTGTAAATTCCATAATGGTATGTAGATGGTCCATGCTTCTGTTGTTAACCATGATATATAGCCCACTTCTCCTTCCCCCTTCCTGGTTCCTCTCAAAGGTAGGAACCTCAGCCTCAGCACTGTTGACACTTGGGGGTGGGTAACTGTTGTGGGGACTGTCCTGTGCATTGTGCGACACTTAGCAGCATCCTTGGTCTCTATTCACTAGATTCTTAGTAGCATCAGCCAAGTCATGGCAAGTCCAAATTTTTCTAGACGTTGCCATACATCCTGGGAGTGGTGACATTGGGGGGGGGGGTGGTTGGCGGTGCAAATTGGGCCTTGGTCGAGGGCCTCTGTCTTAAGAGAAGAGAAACTGCTGAAAGTCTCTGGGAATTCTCTGGACCTTGTTTCTTTGCTACTTGGTGGCATCTCTATATGATATTAAAGTGCCTGCGGCCATTCTCCGCAATTCTCTTTCTTCTATTCCATGTTGCTGGGGGGATGTAACAGGCAGTTCAGTCCAAGTTAACGATGGTAACAAACAGTCCCCAAACCTCAGTGGCTTAAAACAGCAAGACTTTGATTGCTGGCTCACCCTGAATGTCCTTTTCACGTTGGATGTGGCTGTCTTCGACATGTCTGCCCTTTGGGCCCCAGGCTGATGAAGAAGCCTCCATGCGACAATGGGACATTGTGAGTCTGTGCCGGGGAGAGAGGAAAGCCATGGCACACCATGGACCCACTCCTGCAGTTTCTCTTCAGAAGTGACACTGGTTACTTTGCCCACACTGCACTGGCCGAGGGAAGTCAAACGGCCATTCTTGACTTGAGCGAGGCAGGGTTATTCAGTCCCCTTCCAGGGAGGGGTAGCACAGGTCACATGGCCGGATCCCACCTGCATGGGACAGGGACATACAATTCTCCCTTAGGGAGGCCAGGAACCACTGTGATACACATCCCCAGTGTGTATGTTGGTCATAGAGGTCCTTTGCGGCCTACAGATATTGCCACTTTTCTCCCCCTTTTTCATTGACTTCCTCCCCCCACGTACTAGCCTGAGGGGGGCTACGTTCTCATGATTCATATTCTACTCTGGGCCTCTCAGATGTCTCTTCTGGCCTCACTAGAGCTCTGTGCTGGAGGGTTAGTCACGTGTGAAGCTGATAGTCAAGGGCCACTTGGATACTCCTTTGCTTTTGCTCAGATTTGTGGCTCATCTGGGGACTTCACCGACGAAAGCCTGCTAAAGGTTTGAAGCACAGAAGTGGCAAAAGTGATCTGCAATCTATGTGTCACCGCGCGCTTGGTTGAAAAGCCAGACAGTCATTCATGTACTCGGTGTGGTGGTATAATAGCAGTCACCTGTCCGGGCTGGTTTTGTCACTTAACTGATGGGGACTGTCTACTGCTTAACTATCCAGCACAACCCGCCCCCCTGGTGGCCCAGATGGACCGTGTCAAGAATCCCATCACGTTGGTAGTCGGTCTGTGGAAGTGAACCTCACAGTCACACCTGCAGCATGGCTGAGGGGGTCTACACCTGGATGCACGTGACAAATGGGCTTCTTTGTGCCATCGCGTTGGTCGGATCCTGGGGCGACAGTCACATTTCACAACTCACAATGCACGTTCCTGTCTGCAGCCTGTCCAGCTGGAGAACTCCTATTCATCCTCCAAGAGCCTGCTCAGATGTGAAGTCTGTGGCTTTTCCCTGACTGCCTCTCCCCGGGATAGAGTTTGCTTCATCCTCTGTGTTGCTCCAACAACACCGTCCTCTACTGGTCTGTGAATTCTCGAGGTCTCTCTTCATATCCCAGGAGCCCACCATCTTGCCTGGCATTGGGTCGAATGTGGCTGCTTCACCGAACAGCTTACTTTACCTCCTACCGTGATTCTGTAAGCTGCACAAGGAAATGGAACTTTACAGACTCATTCACTTGCTCCAAGTCTCCCAGCCAACAAGATATGCCAAGGACACAAACCCACCTCTCCGCACGACCACTTCTTTCATCTGGGAGACTGACCACTAGTTTGTGGGGTGTCTGATGGAATGTGAAGCAATCTCAGGGCACTTGGATTTCCTTTTGCTTTCCTAAATAAGCACCTCTTTGGGGTGTAGATTTTAGTCTTGTACAGGAGAATTGATGGGTCCAGTTTTAGCTGTTGTAAAGTACTGCCTGATATAACTTTGTGACCTAAAGCTCAGTCTCTGATGTCAGAAAGACCTAGATTTTAATTCCAGGTCTTCTATTTATTAGCTGTATGTGGCTTTAGGTGAATTTTAGCCACTTTGTGCCTCAGTTTCTTTACCTGTGAAATGGGAATCATAATAGTATCCATCTCATTGGTTTATTTTTAAAGATTCCATGAAATAATGTATGTAAAAGATTTTAGCACATTGCCAGGCATGTATTAATCACTAAATACTTGTTATCCTTACCTCTCAAAGAGTATATTCTATTTTCACTTGGTGTGTCAGGTCCTTCCTTCCTTCAACCAATTTCGTCAAGTGTCTTCTCTACCCTTGTGCTGATGTAAAAAGAATCCTTAATAGCAACCACTGCATGGTTACTATAACTTCATGAGTGTTTCCTTCATCTGAGGCATCATCCATTGGTCAATATTAATAAAACATTAATCAATAATCAGTTGCACTCAGTATTACATTTAATCCTTATCACAACTGTGTTAGGAAGAATTCGTCCTCCCCATTTTACGGAAGGAAAAACTGAGATTCAGTTCACTGAGGGAGCTGAGGGAAGAATGGATGGAAGCAGGGTGTACTCGGGTACCAGGGGAGGACACAGGTGTGGTCACCTATCCTGGCCACGTGGTACGTAAGAGATGAAGGAAGAGGGTCATCCTTGTGGGTGCCAGGGACTGGTGTTTTCTCGACACGATTTTAGCTGCTTACGGAGGCGAACAAGGTACTTTCCAAGTTGACTCTTCGGGGACGTGGCCAGTTCTAGAGGGTCAGTGGACGATGGTCAGGAAGCCTTGAGGGCTGGACTGCAGAGTGTGACAGGGCTCCTGACCACCAGCCCCCTTCTGGGAAGGGGGAGGGCAATTCTGAGGAACAAAGAAGTCCAGAAGCCACCAGAGGGAGCAGAATCCTGTTCTGCCTCCTCAATCAACCAGAGAACTGATCCATAATTAACAAAGCCCAGAGCCAGACTGACCACCTAGAGAGACCTCCCCCTGGAGGAGCCATGTACAAGCAACGCAAAGGCCCATTTAGAGCGACTGCTATGCAACGCGCATCTTCCCCTCCCCACTCCATGAACTGTCTGAACGACCCTGAAAGGCAGGAGCTGTGACAGTCCCCCAGCACAGCTTACGCAGTATTTTCATTCGTGCGCCGACCATGCTTTCAGCACTTCCGTGTTTTCAGCACGTGCTGCGTGCTGGCGAGACGGCCGTGAACGAGACCGCCCGGGCTTTGGGGCTCAGAGAGGTGAGGTCGCCTGCCGAGGTCACACGGCACCTTACGCCGCGGAGCCGGGATGTGCCCCTCCGGGGTCTGAGCTCACACACCACACACCGGAAGTGGTCTGCCTGGGGGCTCTCCGTCCCTTCTCCACACCCGTTTCCACCTGCAGATGCCGGCCGGCTTTGGGGGCCACCTGACAAGTCAGAGCCTGCGGGTGGGGCAGGCGGAGGACCCCGGTTCAGCTCCCCGGCAGGCGGAGGTGTTCCCGGCTTCCGGCTTTGCAAATGCAGAAAAGTCCACTCGGGTTTCCATCGTTTCCACTTGTCCCAAGAGGGGCCCCTGCGTATCTGATGTTACAAAAGGCCTCCTGAGTTTTTGCCACTGCCAGTGAGTGCTTAGCTGACCCACAGCCCCAGGGCCCTCCGGGGCAGGCCGGGGGCAGGCGACCAAGACACCAGCCTTCGTTTCTGGGCGTGTCCTCTGCCGTCTCCTTTCTCTGGCGAACCACTTAAACCAGGCCTTTCGTGTCTGACTGCGTAAGCCACCCGCATCTTGTTACGGTGCAGATTCAGCTTCCGCTGATGCGGGAGGGGCCTGCTACCCAGCTCTCTGCTGATCCTGCTACCCAGCTCTCTGCTGATCCGGGCGCTGGGGTCCATGCGCTACACTTTGTGCGGCGGACATCTGGGCCAGCTTTTCTACACTGGTGTCCACAGGACCCTAGCATTCAGCAAGATGCTCGTCTATACCAAATCAGCGAAGTTTGGGGCATGGTGGGCTACACAAAATTGAATGAACTTCACTGCAGGACTTCTCAGAACCTTTAATACGTTAATATGCACGTGTTTGTCCAAAGCTTGGATTTACAGACGCAAATCCCTACTTTTAGGAGGAGGCCTCCATCTTCTGCCGACCCCTCCCAAGAGCACCTACTCATTAGTGTTCTTTATAGAGCTGTTTAGACACCATGGCTCTGGGCTTCTTCCTTCTGGAAGCTTTTTCCTCTCCATGCCAGCGTGCTTTCCTCCACGCTCCGTCTTTCTCCAGCGTGTGCATATGCTTCCCTTCCCAGACTGGAGATAATTCATTAAAGCAACTCTCCCACTCCCTGCCTCCCACTTCTGATACACCTTTCCACCTCCTAACACCCCGACTAAAAAACACCATCAATATTTCATAAACTCACGGTGACAAATTTATTTTAATGTGGTCCACCGAGAGCCGGAGATTGATTGGTCCCTCAGAAGTGTGACATGTTTCAAAGCAGGATATTCATGGCATGTTTTAGTGCCTACATTAGTCAGAGAGGAGCAGAGCCTGGATTTATCATCGTTATGACTTTCTCGGTATCTATTCTCTCCTGGCCACTGGCAGCAGCTCTCTGAATGCTCCCTATTGATTGGTTTTGTGTCTTTAAAATGTGCTGGCCAGGGAGGCAGGAGAGGGGTGGAGCTGGGGGGGCCTGGTTTCCATCAATTGAGCCTGGCTTGCTGGAGTTTCCGCGTGTTGGTAGCCCGCATTTGGGTTCAAGCCAACAGGAATATTTTGATTTTTACCTGTGAGGGCACTTCGGGGAGGGGGCTGATCTCCTGGAATCCGGAAGGGGATCAGGGATTGGGAAGTGGGGCAGCGAGGAACGGGGACCATTCTGCCTGCTGTCACCGTGCACGCCTGCAGCCCTGCCTGGGGGGCTCCTGAGAAGACAGTTGAGTTGAGACCTCCATCTCTAGGGTCCTTGATGCCCCAAGACCTCATGAGTTTCTTCTCTATTGTTAGGGACGTGCCCAGGGCGGGGCCAAAATCGTTTTCAAATTTAGGAAACCCCTTCCTCCACAGATAAAATAATAATTATTGGCAGGCAACATGTATTGAGCACTTACAACATGCTGAGTGCATGGTAGACGCGGTCTTTTCTCACAACAGCCCTGGGAGGAAAGTATTATTATTCCCATTTTACAGACAAGTAAACTGAGGCAGCTTAGAGCATTTAAGCAGCTGGTAAGTGGTGCAACAAAAATAAAGCCCAGGATCAACTGACCCCAGCTCTCAGCTGCTTAGATGCAGCAGCCCAGGGAAGCTATGGTTTTTGAAGCTGTGTTCGACACGTCCTCACTTATTCAATCATGCAGAGGCAAGGCCTCTCTTCAACACTCTGGGGCTAATTTGATTTTCTGCATGATATTCAGAGCAAATAAGCTATTGTTCTTTTTATATTACCCCCATTTCTCATTAATTCAGATCTCCCCAAATTACTATGAATCAGTAAGACCCTATCGCATCCCCACATCGCTAAAAGTTGCGTTAAATCATACGTGGCATGCCCGCCTTCCATGCACATGTCCTTAGCGCCCACCCAGGCACAGGCTCTACCCAGAAGGAGTTCATGTTCTAGCGAAAGAGACAGGTGGGTACATAGCTGGCCACGCACAAGGGCAGATTGGGGTAAGACCCAGGGGCATGATGTGGGTGGAGAACTGAGGACACACCAGTTACGTCACCGTGGGGTCTATCTGGGCGCTTTCCCTGGTGAGGTATCAGTGGTTCTGGGCCCGGAGAGACGAAAAAGATTCCCAAAAGCAGAGGTGGGTCTGAGGACGCTCTGTCCAGGGGAACGTTACAGACAGAGATGCTGTAGTGTGGACCACGGTGTGCGTGTGTCAGGGACATGTGACTTCAATGACTGGCATGGCAGAGGCACCCCTCCAGAGTTCGTCTTTCCTTCCTTCCTGTACGGACGAATGTACCAGAGCAGTGTCTCCCCCCGTGTGGATAAGGATGCACGGAGCAAAATGACTGCAAAACAAATCCTAGTTCCACTTGGCTTCCTTTAGGAAGTCAAGGATATATATCTGCAGGGAGGAGAAAACACTCCTCCGGCGGATTGAATGGAAGCATATTTACGAGAAAGGAGTGGAGGCAGCACGCAGTTAATCGTGGCGATTGTAGACAGCTGTCATCTCTGCTCGGGGGCTTGGGTGGGTCCCTACTCAGCAATCACGGGGCTGGGGACTCCTGTTACAAGGATGGTGCCAATGCCAGGATTTCCCCATGAGGTGAAGGCCGTCCCCTCCCCTGCCCCCCGGCTGGACATCAGTCTTTCATATTTAGGACACTTTTGACTTCCTCTTTGCCAGGTCCGGAATCGAGCTTCGCCTCTTGCCAGGACATGATGGGAGCACATGGCTCTGGAAGCGAGCTCGCTAGGGCTCCACACTCCAGAAAGTGTTTTCCATTCTCCCTTTTTTGGAGAAAGGAATGTTCAGGGATGTTAGTTCCTGTCTGGGATTTACTATAAAAGCCAAAAAAACCCATAGCCATTTCCAGTGGAGGGTTTCTCACTGGGTGGCCTGTAGATGATCTGCGTCATCATCACCTCGGGTATTTACAGACGGGTGGGTACACAGCTGGCCATTCAGGGGTTGGGCCCAGAAATCGGTATTAAACACACACACACACACACACACCAGCAAAGCTACTCGGAGATTCTAACACGCAGGAATGCTATGTGTGCTTGGGCAGGTTTACTCTGTTTAGCAGCGGGGGTACCACTCACATCAAGTCAGTGGGACTGGTACTTCCTGGATTTGTGCAGTGTCCATGGCAGCTTTTCACTGCAGAATTACTGTGGTGGGGACTGGCATCTATCAAGTCCAGACTAATTCATTCTGTCTCTCCATCTTCAGGGCAGGTCAGAGGTCCCTGGGGCCTAGTGTAGAGCAGCCAGGGGACTTGCTCCAGCGAAGGAAGCCCCAATCAAGGTCTTCAGCAGCAGATGGTCAAGTAGATTTAGGCATTTGTGAAAGAGCCTTGATCACTACCTGTTCCCCTGAAATATTACTGCGTAAATTAAATGTGCTAATGCTTATTGAATGCCCTTGCCTGGATCACATTAGATACTTCCTAAATGCTCTTTCCACCCTCTCTTCCTTTGGCCTAGCATTTGCTCACTGGATGTTGCCGGCGACACCCTGCCTCACTGCTCGGCCTCCACTACCACACTCTACAAACACAGCTGGCTCGGAGCCACAACCTCCCGGGACTTCAGTCTCTGGAAAATGGTTGCTTTTACATCTTGATTGCGCAAAATGTTGGAGGTTATGTTAACATAGCACTGGCCCCGCAGAGAGCGCTGGGAACAAAGTTCTAAATTATTGCAGAAGTCAGAATCCTCCCAGCAGGGACTGCCAGCCTCCTGGCTAGGGGAGCTCTGGGTGTTTCGTGAGCTACAGGGGCTGAGGACTTCCTCTGTGGGACCCCGCTGTGCTCTGAGCTCTCTGGCCTCCTGGTCCAGAGTCGCTGGTGGACTAAGCAGCCTCTGGAGAATGGGTGTCTTACTCTCTGTCCATGAAATTGCTGATGAACCGAGATTCCTCAATGCCAAGGTTGGAAGTGCTGCCCACTGATCTTCTGAGAAAGTTGACCAGACTCAGCCAGATAAATGCAACTTGGGGGAGAGTTTGTGGGTCGGGCGACCCATGTCTGAGCCGTGGGTCATCACTTACTGGCCATGTAAACTTGGATAAATTATGTAAACTCTGTGAGCCTTGGTTTTGTCATCTGTGCAATGGGAGAAGCGTTCTCACCTCCTGGGCCAATGAGTGGGATGGATGCAATGTGCTCGCACGTATAGATGGATTAGCACAGTGATTGGAAGGTCCATTCACTTATTTAAAAACGTGAGGGGCTGTGGTGGGTCAGGCCTGTGTTAAACATGGGGAGTATAATAGTGAGCAAGGCCCATGGGTTGCTGCAGTCACTGATCTTAGACTTTACTGGGGGAGAGTGAAAATAAGAAGTCAGGAAAAGTAGTGTCCGAGGGTAATCTGTACCAAGGGGGAAGTGGGGGCTACTGTGGATTGGATGATCGGGAGAGCATTGAGGAGGGAGTACTGATCAGAGACCCAAATGGTCAGAGAAGACAGACAAAACAGAGGCCGAGCACTTCAAAGGATGAGCAGACCAGCATGTGTAAAGGCCCTACGGCAAGAACAAGCATGCTGTATTGGAGGAAAGGAAAGGCTCCAGGTTTGGCTGGAATACAGGAAGGGACAAGCGTGACATGAAATGAAGCAAGCAGATCAGGAAAGGGGTTTACATTGTATTCTCAGTGCAACTGAAAGCAGGCACGAAGTTAATGCTCCTTTTCCTCTTCAGTGTAAACTTAGCTGCTTGATTCATATCAGTGAGGAATGTTTCAGCATCAAGTAACAGGAAATAAAACTAAGCAAACATATGATTTTCTCTATCATACGTTTAGGGGTATGATAATGCTGGTACTGGTTAGCAGCTCAACAATGTCATGTCTCTGGGATGGCCTCCCTATGATTCTCTTGGCTTTTCCCTCATGGTCACAAAATAGCTGCTACAGCTCCAGTTGTCACATCCTACACCATGTTTGCAGGAGGGAGGCAGAGGATGGTAGGGGAGCAGACAGTTTCTCTTTAAGTGCCTCTTTTTCGCAAGAATAGAGACAGCTTTCCCCAGAGTCATGGTGATTAGCAGGGAGTGATATCCTGGGGTCAAAGAATCTCTACTTGACACTTGAACAGAGTTGGAGTTTCATTGGCTGGAAAGAAGTATGGGGTGGGACACCATAGTGATTGCTGCACTCCTCATTTTCCCACCTGACTTCCTGACCTACGACCACAGACCTTTTTAAGTAAAGTCTGACCCCAACTAGGGTCAGCAGCTCCCAGAGGGGTTTTCAATCTTCTTGGAAGCTTCTGGATGTGTTTTATATTCCTCTGGCACCATCCCGGGCCACTCTTTGCTGCTCTTAAGCAAGGCGAAGGCACAGGATTTAATTAAAAGCAAACTTGACATAAGTGTTTTTAATTGTAATAGAAAAACGCCACCTGTTTTATAAAGGTGACAGTTTGTAGACACGAATGAGAATGTCTTCCTCCCTCACTTGTAAGCGGCCCCCTCCTGGAGTGGCAGGGACGGCGCTGGTGCGAATGGCTTGTTACCGCCATGGAGGACACAACCTGGATTTCTCTCGAGGACTGCCAGCCGCCATCTGTCATCAGGGACACTTCGCTGGCGAGATCCAAAGGGGCAGCCTCCGATCCCAGCACCCTGCCCAGCCTTCGGGCTTGCCTGGAAGAGGGAGGTGGCTCCCCCTCATCCTGGAGAACCGGGGTGCCTGCGACATGCTGCGGAAGCCAGATGGCCTTCCTCCGCCCCCGCCCTCCCCCAGCTGTGAAGCTAACTGTTCCTTCAGTCACCAGGATGTTTTACATCAGTTAATACAAAGGCCGGTCGGCTGGCTGGGGTCTGTGTTTGCATCTCTCTGGACTGTGGGGCCACTGTAGACTTGGCCTTGGCGTACCCACAGGAGACCACTGGCTCGTCCAGAGGGAAGGTGGCGTCTTTTTCATTCTTGTTTTGCAGAGAGATGTCTACACTGTAGGCATTTAAGAGCTAGCCAGCTGCAGGACCACATTTTCTTTATCCACTTATCGGTGGATGGACACTTAGGTTGTTTCCATGTCTTGGCTATTTGAATACTGCTGCAAGCCAGCCTAGACAGGATTTTCTAGAGGCATCCAAGAACTCTGACCCAGCCCAACCACAGATGGGTGTCTTGTACGTCTGCTCCCTTCCCCTCCAGAGACCAGCTTCCTCTGCAAGGCTTCGCATTTCTGCTGCCAGGTGGACTCTTCCTGGTTCTCAGAGAACCAAGCCTCAACTCTTACCTGACCTTGCAGTTCATCTGCTCATTCATTTATGGATTCAGTGATTCGCTAATGTATCAAATGAACACAGAAGTAGGTATATAATAATGACAAACGGAGATATCCAAGAAGGAAAGGGTGATGATGTTCTCCAGCCAAACGCCTCCACCTCTGTGACGCGGGTCCCACAATCCTGAGGAGCGAATGCGATTGGTCCAGCCTGGAAGACCTGGTCCAATCAGCGACGCCAAGCCTGGGCGCACAGCCCTGTGTCTAGGTGTGGGGGATGGGCAAGGAGGACCTGCTTGATGCCTCTCCTTCGAGAAAGGACTTTCGGATTAGAAGTCCACAAAGTTACATTGGATGGAACCTCACCAACGTTAGGCTTGGTCCTCAGAGAGGCTTCACGGATAGGACAAGAGGTCTGCCTCCTAGATGCTCGGCCGGGTTCGGATGCGCTGGGCGTGCCCGTGACTCACCTGGACAGAGAGTTTGGGGCCCGGGGTGCAAAGCGCGGGCAGGTGTCCCGCTGCAGATGGGCTTCCGCTGATGGGTAGCTGTGCTGAAAGGAACTGAAGAGTCAGGTTTCTCGAAGTCTCTTTTCTACTGAAATGAGATAGAAGACACAGTTACGTCGGGAAGAATCACAGTCCTAGGCGCCAAGTGCAGCGATGGCCGTCCAGGTTTCCCAAGGCCCGAGGCCAAAGCTTTGAGAAAAAACTTAGCAGCGTGGTAAGAGCAGATCACTGTATAGGAGCCTTTCGTCTGCTCATTCACCCAGCAGTTGATGGAACAGGCCAGGCCCGACCCAGTGCAGACATGGAGAGTCCTAGAGAAGGAAGTCGTGATGATGGCCTTGCTCCCGCCCACAGGCTCCCTCTTCTTGAACAAGCCGGGTACCAGTGCCCGGTGGCTCAACTCCGTGGCCACAGAGGTGGTGACAGTTTGCCCCGCTGGCCCAGGCTTGGCTGGCTCAAGGCAGGACTTGCAGATAAGGCTGTAGAGAGAGGGTGCAGAGCAGACACACAGGGTTCCAAGGGCCTGGCTGGGGGGTCCTTCTTACACAACTTGGACTCGGCTCCTCCACCCACCCCCATCCTCCCTCGCTGGGAAAACGAGGGCTTATCTGGTTTATGTAGCTCTGCGATGTGCTACCAGCTACTAGGCTGGGCTGTATTTCAGAAGAGTTGCTACAAGGGGATCTTAGCCTGTAAGTCAAGCACTTTAGTTCTCCAGGCGTGAAAAACAACACTCTTTATCTCTGGCCATGCCTGGCTTTGTGAGCTGTGTCTAACAGCCACAGGGGAAATATACCTCCTGTCCACATGGCCCCCAGACTCCCGTTAGCAGGAGGCCAGGCTCAAGGTGCAGAAAGGGCTGGCGTCACTCTTGCCCTGAGGTGCCTTGGTCTTGCAACAAATGTCATTAAAACAAGAAGTCGTCCAATATCAGACAAAACAGAAAACAAACAAACAATTACAATGATAATGATTTTGCTCCAAGTGTATTTCAACTCTGTTCTTCCCAGCCACACCAGTCTAAGTCCACAGTGATGGCACCTGGCCTGGTCCATTTTTCTTTGCTGCCTCTGGTGGTAGCCCAGGAATCCTCTGGAACTGGAGGCCACCTGGCCCCCACACCGCCTCTCCTGCCCATACTTGGGGCACGCTCCCAAAGGCAGACAGCCCAAATGCGTGCCACTATGGAGAAGGTTTGAATATCACCAAAGGAAAAGTGTCTCCCCAGCTGATCCTTATTTAAGCGTCAACTCTTCCAGGCAGCCTCTCTGAGAAGCATCCTCCTTTCTGCTTGAAGCCACTTTTTTTAAAGCCCCAGTATAAAGAATAGCATGTTTTCAAAAGAAGGCAGCAACAGCATTTTCCATCCCATGTGCTCCTTTACAATGTGACTTTGTCACTCTTCCCAGCGAGTGGTGGGGTCTGTGTCCTCTCTTCTTGTATCTGGGTGGACTCTTGTGATACAAGGTCTTGGCCAACAGGATAGCGTGGAAGTGATGCCCCGTGGTTGCTGAGGCTGGTTCCTAAAGATACCGGGCAACCTTTATCTGGTCTCTTGGGACTCTCACTGTTGGGACACAGCCACCATGCTGGGAGGGAGCCCAAGTCCGCTCAAGGTGAGAGGCCGTGTGGAGAAGTCCCCTGTCCTGTTCCAGCTGATGGTCCAGCGGTCGTCCAGAGGGACAGTCAGCATCAATGCCAATCATGAGAAGGAAGTGTCTGCAAATAAGGGGGTCAGCAAAGGTTTTCTGTAAAGGGGCCAGATCGTAAATATTTTTGGGTGTTGCAGGCCATACCATTTCTGCCATCACTATATGACTGTGCCATTGCCATTCAACGATAGCTGTGGGTAGTACACAAATGGAGAGGCACCACCGGACTGGACTAGTGGACTGTAGTTTGCCAATCCAAGCTCTAGGTGATTCTTATCCCAGCCACTGAGTCACTGCCTTCCTTCTACGATCCAGCTAAACTCCTGTATGAATTTCTGACCCACAGAAGCCATGCGCGTAATAAAATAGTTTGCACAGAGCAATGGTTCCTGGATCCGTGCATACCTATATTGATTTATGATTATCCGTCAGTGTGCTTGTGTCTCCTTTTAGCTTCTGAGCCCCTCAAAGATAGGGACTGGACGTTTTTCCTTTTTCTCCTTCTCTAGCAGACCTGGTACCAAGGGCCGGGTGTTGTGTTAAATGTTTCCTATGAGTTGTGGTCTTTGGTCTTCCCAACAGGTACTATATCTCTATTTTACAGATAAGCAAAACGAGTTTCCACCAGGTTAGTAAATTACCCAAGGTCACTCAGAATCATGGCTCCCTTGATTCCAGGGCCCAGGATCTTAACCATGATGCCATCTAGTCTCAGTGTTCATTGTGTGAAATAGAGGTGAGGGAGTTTGAGGATCGTCCACTAGATTGTGGGAAACCTGAGTCCAGCAGCCATGCTTGTCCAGTGTCTATCCACAGGCAGTGCCTGGCAAAGTCCCTGGGGCATCGTGGTTACAGTCCTTGTTGGGGGGCAGGTAAATGAGTGACTTGCACATGTCAGGTTTCCCTTCTGGTTGATGGCGTAGCCAGCTGGGCTAATAGTGGTACATCAGTATGGTTGGTGCCCTGTCTCTACCCCTTTGGTCTTCTCCAGCTTCCTGTTTCTTTTGGAGGATGTGCCTTGACCGAGGGAGTGACTTAGCCTGCAAATGGGGCTGGTCAGAAGTACGGAGGAATTAATGCCCAGCAGCAGTCCTCAGTCAATGGGGGTGGGGGTCAGTAGATAAATACCCCAGCTTCTCCCCCTCATAGGACAGCTCTGAGCTGTGCTCTCAGAAGTCAGGGCCCAAATGGGACTGAGCTCCAATTCTCTTGCTCATTGACATACCCTTTCTTGGCTTTCCCCCCTTTCTGTCTCTTTCTCAATCCTCACAGTATTTTTTGAAATCACCTCTCGAATAAATAACTTGTGCCCAAATTTAAGCAAACCTAAGGGACTTTCCAAAAGGGAAAGCAGAACAAGTAAAGTGTGGGCTGTAAATGGTGTAAACAGGGGTCCACGCTCCAGGACTCACATGCAGAGGGCAGATCTGCATCCAAAAGTCTGACCTAGGGAAGCAACCTAATTATTGATGATATTTGCATGGATGCAGTTTTCTTACCTTTGAGTATATATAGTAACTGGAATCAGGCTAACCACAATTTGCTTATTATTTTAATCAATAAATAGGAACGATTTGTAATCAGCATATCAATTGCATTCAAGAAATTGGTGCTTCTGAAATACTTGAGGGAGATTCAGAATGGTGTATCTTGGCTGGTTTTAATCATCTCCCCCCCCCCCCCCCCCCCCCCCCCCCCCCCCCCGCCCAGTCTTGTTGCCACCATAAATTTATCAAACCTCTTCTTCGTGGATCAAACGAAGATGCACTGGAGTCTATCCCAACCTGGCTCTGTCAGATCCTCGCTGGCTGAGGGGAAGGAGGGACACACCCTAGACTATTTGGTGTCAGTTGGACCTTCTGGTCTTGCACGTGGGGAGTTTAAGTGTTGTCCTAGGGATCCTGTTGGAAAATTATTTTTGGAGACGATTTGTGGCCTAGACTACAGGTGCATCCCTCCAGAGAATATTTGTGTATAATTCTGCCATATGCCGAGGGCGGTGTGGGGTCCCTGTGTGCTACATTATGGCCTGTAGTAGTTTTGGACCACTGGGAGCTTTTCATTGAGCTTCAAGGTCAATGGCCGGCTGGCTTGTGGTACCACTTTTTTAGAGCTCTAACCAATCTTGTCTGCTTTGGTGTTGAGTGACTTTTCATTCAGGTCTTCTGAGGATGACAGGGGGTGGCATTTGGCCTTTCATGGACAGTCTAGACCTTTAAGGTATCATTGTGATGCCTTAATGGAAGGGGGTCTCCTCGTAGACTTAGAATCTTGAGGGAGTTTGGAGCTTTGTCTTTTGTCCCCCGTATTCTAAAAGGCTGTGAGAATGGCAGTTTAAATTGTCCAGTTTGGGCAAATATGCTGAGGGCAAAAGCTTCTTATGCATTCCACACCTCTCAGAGGTCTAACCTTCCCTTAGCTTTTGGTCTGATAATTCCCATCATGGTATTAAGAAGATTTACAAAATGTGTTTGATCCAGTTTATTTAATTGTGAGCAGGGAGGCTCATTCCAATACTTAGACTGCCATGTTACAGGAGATGGGATTTTTCCCCACAGATTTTCTGTGGAGGCCATCATGGCTGAACCTTGGGCAGGAAACATCATTTGGAGATGCTTCTCGAATGTAAGGGTTAGGAGGCCTCTAAAATGTACCTCACCTGTCATAGCTTTGGACATTAGTCTGATGATGAAACCATTTACATGAAACCAGGGAAAGACCAATCCATCAGGGAATCAGATACCATGTCTTGGAGAGCAACAGGGGTTGGAACACATTTGATCTATTACATACCAGAGGGCTAAGTCCTGATTCAGTGAAAATATTCTGCTATGGCTCCCTAAACATTGCTAGTGGTTAGCCCTACCTTCCTTACTCAGGAAACAAAGGAGTTTTTAATTTTTCCTTTAACCTCAGACAAGGCTGGTATAGAAAATTCTACCCTATCTCCCAAGGGTTGGCTGGGACCTTTTCTAGTCTACCTGTGTTTAGGAAGATTCCCATGGTTAACCTAAGCACACCCAATTCATTCATTCAACCATTCATTCACCCATTGTCCAACAAATGGGCATAGCAGAAGCCCATTCTGAGGCAGACTCAGAGAGGAGAGTGAAAGGGGGCAGCTCACAGATATATCAACAAGACTCTCTGAAAGGATTCATGGTAACAGTATGCGCCTTCACAGACATCTCCCTGGGCCAAGTGTGGGACCCAACCAACATCTTATCTTTGTCACGAGCAAATCATTGATGAATTTTGTTTAAAAATGAAGGTGGGACACTGGGATACTACCTCATGCTGGTCAGAGTGGCTAAAATGAGCAAATCAGAGGATTCTAGATGCTGGCGAGGATGTGGAGAAATGGGCACCCTCCTACACTGTTGGTGGGAATGCAAACTGGTGCAGCCCCTCTGGAAAACAGTGTGGAGGTTCCTCAGGAAATTAACAATAGAACTCCCTTATGACTCAGCAATAACACTGCTAGGAATTTACCCAAGAGATACAGGAGTGCTGATGTATAGGGGCACATGGACCCCAATGTTCATAGCAGCACTCTCAACAATAGCCAAATCATGGAAAGAGCCTAAGTGTCCATCAACAGACGAATGGATCAAGAAGATGTGGTTTATCTATATGATGGAATACTACATGGCAATGAGAAAGAATGAAATATGGCCATGTGTAGCAACATGGATGGACCTTGAGGGTGTTATGCTGAGTGAAATAAGTCAGGCAGAGAAGGACACATACCATATGTTTGCACATATAGGAGGATTAGGAGGAACTAAACAGAGGACCATGGGGGGAGAAGAAGGGGGAAATAGTGGGGGAGAGGGAGAGAGGCAAACCATGAGAGACTCTTGAATGCTGAGAACAAACTGAGGACTGATGGGAGTGGGAGGGAGGGGAGGTGATGGGCATGGAGGAGGGCGCTTGTGGGGATGAGCACTGGGTGTTATATGGAAACTAACTTGACAATAAACTATTTGTTAAAAAAAAATTAAAAAAATAAAAATAAAAAAGATCGATGAAAAAAAAAATAAAAATGAGGGTGGGAGACAAGATTGTGTGAGAAGAGGAGAAGCCTGTTTAAATAGCTACTAATTCTGGCTGCAGCTAATTTTATAGTATTCCACTGAGAAAAGACACTTTTTTCCTCTCCCTGTTTCCTTGTGTTTTCCACTGGAGAAAGAGATGTATGAGAATAAATAATGTCCTTCAGGAGGGAGATGCTGCATGAATAGGCTGTGCTGTAGATCAAGTAAAATCCCGATCTCAATGGTGCAACAGACTAAAAGTTTTATACAAAGTTCTATGTTGGAGCTCCTGAGCTCCTGGTCTATGTCTTTGACTCTGGGACTCAGGACCCTCCTAGTCTGGGTTGCTGCCATTCTTGACACTCAACCAGTTTGAACCAATTGACATTTATTTATAGAATACTCCCTCCAGCAATAGCAGAAATCATATTCTTTTCAAGTGCGTGTGGAACATTTACCAAGACACACTATATTCTGGGCCATCAAACTGATCTAAAGTTGTGATAAATTTAAAAGGATTCAAGTCATCCACAATATGTTCTCTGACCACAATGGAATTTGATTAGAAACTTGTAACAGAAAGATCTCTGGAAAATCCCCAAATATTTGGACACAAAATAAACCATAGGTCAAAGGAAGAAGGAAGAAAGTATTTTTAACAAGGTGAAAATTAAAACAATGTATGTAAATTTATGCAAGGAGGCTAAAGCAGTAGTTAGGGGTTTACTTATAGCACAAAGTGTCTATGTTAGGAAGGAAGAAACATCTCAAATTAATGACCTCATTTTCCACTTTAAGAAACCAGAAAAGAGGAATGAGTGCCTGGGTGGCTCAGTTGGTTAAGCATCTGACTTCAGCTCAGGTCATGATCTCGAGGTTCATGAGTTCAAGCCCTGTATTGGGCTCTGTGCTGACAGTGTGGAGCCTGGAGCCTGGTTCAGCTTCTGTGTCCCCCTGTCCCCCACTCTTCCCCTCCCCTGCTTGTGCTCTCTCTTTTTCAAAAATAAATATAAACATTACAAAATAATAATTAGAAAAAGAAACTAGAAAAGAAAGAGCAAATTTAATCCCAAGTAAGCAGTTGAAAAGAAACAATAAAAGTCAGAGTGAAAAGCAATGAAATTAAAAAACAGAAAACAGAGAAAAGTCAATGAAATTCGAATAGCTCTATTATCTATTAAAGACATTGAATTTGTAGTTAAAAACTTTTTCACAAAGACGACTCCAAGCCCGGATGGCTTCATTGGTGAATTTAACCAAGTGTTTAAGGAAGAAATAATAGCAGTTCTACACAAAGTCTTCCAGAAAATTTAGGAATATTCCCATGGACAACCTAGCCACACCCAATTCATTCATTCTTCCGTTCACCTAACAAATTGGCCTATAGCAGAAACTCACGAGAGTCAGATGTTTCCCGAAGTTGTCAAAATGTCTGCTCTCATTAAAGTTTACTCGACACTGTACTGAGGGTTCTGGCTAATGGAATTCGGCAAGACAAAGTCAAAGGTATTTAGTTTGGAAAGGAGGGAGTAAAATTATCTTTATTCACGGATGGTATGTTGTTTATATAGAAAACCTCATGGACTCTTCAAAAAAGCTATGAGAGCTAACAAGTAAGTTTAGTAAGATTACAGGGTACAAGATACAACAATCAATATATAAAAATCAGTTGTACATATATATATTAACAATGAATAATTATAAATTGAAATTAAAATGGCAATGGCCTCAACAATAGGATAAAAAATATGAAATACATATGGATAAATCTAACAAATGGTGTGAAAGATCTATACACTGAACCACAAAATATTGCTAAGAGAAATTTTAAAACTCTAAATAAATTAAGTGATAGACCTTGTTCATGGGACAGGAGTCTCAGTATTGTTAAGAAGTACATTTCCCCCATGTGACCTATAGATTTAACACAATTCTGCTCAAAATGGAAACACTGATTCTAAATTTTTTTATTTTACATTTATTTATTTTTGAAGAAGAAAGGGATACAGTGTGAGTGAGTGGGGGGATCAGAGAGAGGGAGAGACACAGAATCTGAAGCAGGCTCCAGGCTCCAAGCTGTTAGCACAGAGCCCAATGTGGGGCTCGAACCCACGAGCCATGAGATCATGACTTGAGCTGAAGTCGGAGGCTCAACCGACTGAGCCACCCAGGTGCCCCGATACACTGAGTCTAAAATTCATATGGAATAGCTAGGCATCTAGTGTAGCCAAAATAACCTTGAAGGGAAGAACAATATTTGAGAGTTTACACTACCTGATTTTAAGGTTTATTATAAAGTTACAGTAATGAAGCTAGTAAGTGTTGATATCAAGATAGATAAATAGACAGAGGTAACAATTAAGGAGTCCAGAAATAGACTCATGCATATATGGACAACTGATTTTCAACAAAAGTATAGCTAATTTAATGGAGGAAGGATAGTCTTTTAATAAATAGTGCTAAAGTATTTAGACATCCATATACAAAAAATATAAATATTGATTCATACTTTCTACCATATATAAATTTTTTCTTAAAATGGGTCATGGATCTAAATGTAAAATATGAAACTATAAAACTTATAGAAGGCAACAGGAGAAGATATTTGTGACCTTGGGTTAGGCAAAGATTTATTAGATGGGACACCAAAAGCATGATTCATAAAAGAATAGATGAATAAATTGGACTTCATCAAAATTTAAAATGTCTCATCTTCAAAAGACACAGTAAAGAGAATGAAAAGACAAGCCACAAATGGAACGAAAATCTTTGCAAAGTATGTATCTGGTAAAGGACTAGTATCTTGACTATATAAAGAACTCTCAAAACTCTAAGTGAAAAAGACAAACACCCAACCAAAAATTAGCAAAAGATTTGAATAGAGACTTTACCAAGAAGGATCAGTAGATTGTGAGTAAGCCATGAAAAGATACTCAAAATTATCAGTCCTTAGGGACATGCAAATTGAAACCATATGGGGACACAGCTACACACCAATTTGAGTATCTAACATCGAAAAGACCGATCACACCAAATGTTGGCAGGATTATGGATGAACTAAAACTCTCAGACATTGTTGGTGTTAATGAAAATGGTACAATCACTTGAAAAAGCAGTTTGGCAATTTCAGAGAAGCTAAACATATACCTAGCCTGAGATCTGTCTCTTCCACTCCTAGGTATGTGACTGGCTTGCCCACACATGTTCGTAGCAGCTCTATTCAGATAGCTCCAAAATGGAAACACTGCAAAGGATGGCCAACAGATGACTGGATAAACAGATTGGAAAATAGCCGTATAATGGAATACTACTCAGCAATAAAACAGAGTGAACTACTGAAACACAAAACAACATGGATGAATCTCAAAGTATTTACAACGCGTGAAAGAAGCCACACATAAAAAAAGAGTAAATACACTGGAATTCCATTTATAAAAGTCTAGATAACGCAAACTAATCCATAGCGACAGAAAGCAGGTCTGTGGTTGCCTAGTGATGGAGGCAGGGGAGAGGCAGAAAGAGACAGGAGGAAGGGTCATCAAGGGGCGTCAGGGAACTTTTGGGGATGACGGATATGGTCACTCTCTTGATTGCGATGAGGTTTCATGGGTGTATACATATATCAAAACTCAACAAATTGTACACATTAAAAATGAATATGTGTGGTTTATCGTATGTCGGTTATTCCTCAATAAAGCCGTCGAACACTGGACCTTTGGCTGCTTGGCTGGAAAAAGCCGTGTGAGAAGCCTATCAGGAGGCCACCTCTCGAGGATCGGGCTGCTGAGAAGGATGACTTTGGAGATTGAATGACCTTCCCCAGTCATGCGCCAACCAGGGGCTGAGCCAGGAATGAAGCCTGATGAGTTGCACTCCATGGAGGTCCTGGGGAACGAGGCTTTCCTCCTCTTTTCTCTGTCTGTGGTTCCGGGGGCGAAGAGGGTCACAGAGTGGGTTCCAGGCCCTGCCCGAGGCATCAGGAGGGGGCTACGGGCAGGAGTGTGCATGGGCATGTGTGCCTGAGAGGGTGTGGTGGGCGGAGGGCCAGCCTTCCAGGACCAGGCAGGATCTGGGGGTTCAAGTTGCCTCTTGGTCTCACTCTGGGTGAATCTTGGGTGCAAGGTCCTGCTTTCTTGAAATGTGTGGGCCCCGTGGCCACAATCAATGCCACAACGCTCGATCCTGGAGGCCAGGGAGGTCAGGAGGGGGGCAGAGTGAACGGACGGAGTAGGTGAAGTCCGTGCAGCCTGGAAACATTGCAGGCAGAGGACTAAGGGCCCTGTTGTCCTCATCTGCAACCTCAAAGCCTCCTGGCTGCAGCAGACCCAGATCTGTGAGTGGCTGAGTACTTGGGGGTGTGGGTGTGGTACCCAAGGAGCGTCTGTGTGTGTGCCTGTGTGCAGGCTGACCGACTCATCCCGCTTTTCCTGGAACCGTCCAGGATTGAGTCCTGAAAGTCTGTGTCCCGGGAAACCCATCAGTCTTAGAAAATGTGGGAGGTTGGTCACCCTGCGTGTGTGCACGCACATGCATGTGTATATGTGTAGTGTGTGAGCTCTTGGGTCTGTACAGGTGGGTGGAGCTAATTGCGTGGCACATAGCTGCACGAAACAGGATGGGTCAGGGAGTGTGTGTCCACACGAAGGTGTCACGGGACTTTGTGGATGTCTAAATGCAGGCTTATTTATTCCTTCCCCATCCTGCCTTTGCAGAAAGGATCCGAGGTGGCTTCTCTGTAAGGAGGCCGTGCTCTCCATGGTCGAGGGCATGGAGTTTGGAGTTGGATGGATGTGGGCTCAGATGCTGTCCAGCCGCTATTGGCTGTGTGACCTTGGACAGGTGCGTTTGCCAGGGTTTTGGAGGGTCTGCTGCATGGTCGCCATTCAACCCATTCAACAGTAACCATGGTTACTGTTATGTTCTTGGGAGTCTGGTGATTGCGGCTAAATGCCCTCTTATGGTGTGCACATGGGGGTGCATGTGCATGTGTATTCCTGTGTGTATGGAGCGTGTGTATAGGCGTGCACACAAGTGACCGTGCATGTGAGTGTATACAAGTGCACATGTGGAGGTACGCATAAGCGCATGCAATCACCTGTGTGTGCATATGAACGTTTGTGTCAGCGTGCGCGCACACAGGTGTGAGAGTGTGTGCACCAGCATGTGTGAAGCTTTCAAGGTGGCTCCTGAGTCGGGGGGTGGGTGGCCGGGTGTGGTGTGGGGGGGTCCCGGGAGCAGGGGGAGGAGGCTCCCAAAACCTTTGCCTTCCTGGGCCCTGGTCACGGTGCGCATGGATCCCCGGGAGCTCTGCCCCAGGCTCTGCCGCGTGCCCTGTGTAGAGTTGAATTCTGTCCTGTGCAACCTGCCTTATTAAAATATATATCATGCCTCTATGCATCTTTAATGGGAAGCACTTAGTGAGGAGTCCTTAATCCCTTCAGTTGAGCTACATACCGGAGATCATTGGGGAGATGAATGCTTTCCACAGACGCTATGGTGAGGAGGGGCTGCTGGGCGGGTGGGGATGGAGGGTTCCCTCAGACAGAGGGAGGAGGTTCCCACAGAAGGTTTGGGGATGAAATAAACATTCAAACAGGTGAACTTTGGGTAAAGCAGATTGCTTTCCAGGATGTGGGTGGGCCTCATCTAATCAGTTGAAGGACTGAATAAAACACAAAGCCTGGCCTCTATGGTCAAGGGGAAGTTCCCCAGCAGACAGCCTTTGACTTGATCTAGACCATTGCCTTTTCTGGGTCTTGTCAGCCCACACAGCAGATTTGGACTTGTGGCCCTCCCTAGTGGTGTAAGACAATTCCTCTATCATCTATGTGTCTATGTATGTATGTATGTATGTATGTATCTGTCTATCTATTTATCTATCCATCTCCTATGAGCTGAGTTTCTCTGGGGGATAAGCCCTGCCAGCCCCATGGCTGAGGTATCAGAGTTTCCTGTGCTGAGTTAAGACAGGGACACCATGTCAGGAGCATCCAGGTGCGCGATGTGTGTCAACCTCCTCATGCCCCACTCCTCCCCCCCAGCCCCCGCCAGATCACACTGTCATAGCCATCAAGCGTCCTTGTTTTCTATGAACAGGCCTATTGGAGTGCATGTGGGTGGTGGAGAGAGAGGGATATCAAGGTTCGACAGGCTCTGCAGATGATCGGACACTGCTGGCCACATGTACTCTGGGAACAGGCTGGAGGGAGGCTTAGACTCTCCGAGGCAGGAGATCAGGCACTGGTGTGGGGAGTGAGGGGTGGGAAGGGTCCCGGCGACAGAAGGGGAGGGCACTTACCACCTGGGCATGGAGCAGGCATCTGACCTCCTGGTCCCTGCCACCCAAAGCCAGAGGGGAGTGTTGTGGCCACTCCCGGGCTCTGACTCCATGAACTTGGGCTCAGCAATGGTGCAGGAGGCCCCCGGGAGGGGGCCGGATGGCTGTCTGCTGTGTGTGCCTCCCCCGAAGCAGCTTGGGCACATGCAATTATAAGACAGTGGGCAGATGACAGAGTTAGTTAATGTAACAAGCCCTTTAAGCATTTAGCCACATTCGAGTGTTTAATCAGCTGTGTAAAGTGCAATATCTATCTTTCAATTTTATGCCATTAGGGGAGACAAGATTTTGATTAGGTACTTAATCTGTGCACGGAAAAAACAGGCCCACAGCAAGCCCGCGATGGGGAGGGAAGGGGACATTGGGCGCGGGATTCGATAAAGGGGAAAGACAGAAATTTAACATAAAAGAGAATTAGTGCGGCTCCTTTCAATTTAGTGCCCAGGCTTTATGGCCTAATCAATTAGAGGCCTGGCCAGGGCTGCTGGGAAGCCGCTCGGCTGGGCTGGAGGCTCGGCCGTATTAATTCCCTTCATTACGTGGGGGTCAGGCGGAGGGCTTTGCGGGGGCCCTGCAAGGAGTGGGTCACTTCTCGGGCATCAGCTCAGGAAGCAGGAGGCTGGACAGGAGGGGCCCTGAGGGCCCTGGGGAGGCTGAGCTCCCCTGGTGGGTCTGGGTGGGCTGTGGGAGGGTGCCCGTCCACAAAGCAGTGGAGCGTGGAGTGTTAGCCCTCTGGGTCTCAGGTGGGAGGGGCCTGGGTTTGCACGCTAGCTTTGTGACTGTTAGTTGTGTGGTCTGTGTGCACTGCAATTTCCTGCAGAACGACACTTGTGGCCACCCCAAGGGGTTGCCATGAAATGAAAAAGAGAAAGTGGCCCATGGAGAGCTGAGCACAGTGTGGAGCATAGAGTGGGTGTAAAATAGTTGCTACTATTGTGATTATTATCTTTATTTCCAATATTATATGTGCCACTGAAGGTAGATTATAACAGAGGCATGCACTTTAGCCATTACCCTGTATTCAGTCAGTGCTTGCTTTGTGTACCAGGCACCGTGCTAGGTGCTGTCTCTACCACTATCGCTAAGTTTTTAGGGTTGTGCTGTTGGTGGCAGAGGAGGAAGCTGAGGCACAGGGAAATAAATGGCCTGCCCAATGTCACCTAATATTGGAGGCTCTAAAATCAGCCCTTAGGCCTTCCCTGTCATGGGTGTTCATTCCCTGTGGATGTGTCAGAGTTAAGTGGTACGGAATTCCACAATGGCTGAGGTCACTAGATAAAAGGTCACATCTCTAGGTGTCCTCAGAGGACTCTAGATCTCAACAAACCACATTCCAGTTCCTGAGAAAATTCTAGAATTATGCCCAAGGCCGGCCCAGTGGGCTTCCCAGAAGACTCAGGAAAGGAGTTGTTATTCTATAGGTTTCCTGACAGGCGAAGGAGCCCATGGTCCCTGGGAGACAAGGGGGGAAGATAGAAATGAGGACCAGGCTGCCTTCTTTCTACCCCACAGCACCCCCAGACATCTGAGCAGGACCCGAGGGTCCTGAGAAACCACTGGGAACCGCAGGAGCCGAGAGTGAGCTGGCTGTGAGGTCTGGCGAGGCTCTAGAGCAGGGTAAAGAAAGGCTCTTGAAGAGCACGGGGAGCACGGGAACCGGCAGACATGTTTAAGGGAAGGTTCTCCTTCAGCAGGTTGGGGGAGGAGGAGTGGGAGTGAGCCCAGATTTATTGGGCACTCAGTGGCTGGCTTCTTACTTTGTGGCTGTGGGACTTTGGGTAGGTTACTCGGCCTTTCTTTGCTGGTTTCCTCAGTCATAACCTGAGGATGATCACAGGTCCTACCTCACAGGCTGGCTGGAGCCGACATGTGTGGAGTGCAAGAGCTGAGCATGGCACTGACTAGGCATTTGATAAATATTAGCCATTATTACCATTGGCTGTTATCTTGGCCCTTTGAAGTGCCAGGCCCAGTACTGGGGACTTGCTGAGTACAGTCTCGTGGAATCCCAGTGGCTTCTCTGTGGATTGTTGGTACAGTGCACAGGCAAAAAGTTGAAGTTCAGTGAGATTAAGTGGCTTGTCTGAGGTCACATAGCTGCTGTATAATAGGGATGAGACCATTTCTTTGACCTCTAGCGGCTTCTAAAGCCTTTCCGCCACACGGTGCTGCCTTGATAGGCAAACAGCATGGCCAAGTGAATATAAATTCCAGCAGAACATCTGGGGAATAAATTCATTCAACCTATATTGGTTGAGCACCTATTATGTGCCATACATCACAAGCCCTGTGAAGGCAGGTGTCACATCTGTCATGGGCAGTCCCACCGAGTAATCCATTAACAGATATTTATGGACTGAACGAATGAGTGAACGAATGAATGGTGTGTCAAATCCTCAGTATCCTTGAGGAAAGGGTGGAATAATGTGAATTACATGACTTTTCTGTTAGGTGGAATCATAATCGTCTGAGTGGGAGGCAACATAATAGAGTGGGAAGAAAGAAGACAAACCCTGGGCTGGAATCCTGGACTGTCTCCTAACTGGTCAGAGTTAGTTTTGTTCACTGGAGTATAATAGGTGATCAGCGAGTGTGTGTCAAATGGCTAAATAAATGGACAGATAGGGGATAGAGATGGTCTTGCTGTCCTGTTATGGGTGACACAGATGGGCAGGATAGATTTTATTGTGTGATGGCCAACAGGATTCCAAAAGCTCTTTTCAAGGAATAGTGCTGACTTTAATCTTCCAAAATGAAATTTGATGGATAAAAATGACAGCCCTTGCACTTTGATCCTGTTAGCCAGTTATGCAAACCCAAGCTTGGTAGAGGACAATGCGCCTTTGTCTTTCTGGATTCCATTTCAGAGCACAGATTGGCACCAGTTTTTGTAAAGGTCCAGGTGGTAGGTATTTTAGGCTTGTAAGACCCTAAAATTTCTGTTGCAACTACTCCACTGTATCACTGTAAAATGAAAGTAGCTGTAGGCACCATGTAAGCAAAGGAGTGTGGCTGTGTTTCAATAAAACTTTATTTATAAAAAGAGTCAGCCCATAGATTTGGTCCATGGGCAGTGGTTTGCCAATTCCTGATGTAGACGGCATATCCCCAGAAAGTAGTCTTTCTATGTGCAGGTTCACATCTATTTTAATTAATGTTGACTCTCAGGATCTGTTTCCCCATTTTACAGAGAAGCCCGAGTTGTAGGTAGGCAAAAAGTGTGCTTTAGAGCTAGCTGTTGTTCCAGACATGGCCGAAAGTATCGGCTACCATTTATGAAGCACTTATTATATGTTGCACACTTAACGTGCATTGCTCCATGAAGCATCTTCAACAACCAGGGGGTGTAGGACCTATTATTTTCCCCCACTTCACAGGTTGAATAAACTGAGGCACGAGGAATTTAAGTGACTTACTTATGGTCACCTGGATCATGTGTTAACCTTTATTTATGGAAGATTTACTGAGTATCTTACTCTATTCCAGACATTTTTGTGCAGCTGGGGATAGAGTAGAGTAGACCCCTGGCCTCAGTGTGCTTGCATTATACTTGGGCAAAGTGGATGATAAGTATACTAATGACAGATGTCAGCGGGGGATGTTAAAAGCGTAGAAGGGCCCATCATTCAGGACAGGCTCAAAGCCACAAATCTTCATGACTCAAGGTTTGGCAAACCATGGCTCATGGTCCAAATTCTGCCCATTGCCCCTTCTTAAAGGCGAAATTTTGTGGGATCACAGTCATGCCCTTCTATCTATGCCTGCTTTGGGGCTAAGATGGCAGAGCCAGACAGTTAAGACAGAAACCAGCTGGCTGTCAAAACTCCAAAAGGTATGTGGCCCCTTTCTTCAAACAACCAAGGTTTATTGCTTGCCCAGGCTCTGGTCCTTCTGGATTGACCTGGAAACACCCCTCATCAGTCAGGGACCCGGCCCCGTGGACCACCCCCAATCTTGAGTGTTTGTAAGGGAGAGGGGGATTCCAAAGAGTCTCATGGGGATGATGAAATGCCGGACCCAGAAGTGACATGTGTCATCTCTGCTCAGAATTTATGGGCCCTGCCCAACAGAAGGGACCCAGCTTTGCCGCGGTCTCAGGAGGTGGAGGGCTGGAGCACTGGGTAGGCGGTGAGCAGCTCTGGTGGTCACAAGTGCTGTTGGACATCGGCAATCAGGGAAAGTCACTGGGAGCCCCAGGGCCCTTTCACTTTCCATAATGCAGCCCAGGAGGGCACAGAGGAGAGCTCAGCCGGGGTGTGAACCCAGGTCTGTTCACCTTGAAAGAGCGTCTTCTCAACCTCTCTACTATGCTGCTGCGCCCTTTATGGTCCGTGAAAGTGGGTGCTGGGAAGGTCATTGGATGGTCAAATGGGGGGAGGGTGGCGATCCTTTTTGTGAGCTCCTAATGGGGTCCTGCCTGCTCTGTCCCCAGCCTGGTTTCTGCCTCTCCCGGGTCACACCCCATGGCGGCCACAGCCGGCCAGACTTGCTGGGCAGTCCTGGAAGAGATGGGCCGGGGAGGAGGGTGAGAGGCCCGTTCTGGGAGGCTGTGACTTCACGAGGCACTACATTAACGTTATTAATAACCCTCTCAGCCTTTATTGAAAAGATGCTCTCTGCGTCTGAATTTGCCAGTACGGCAAGCCATTTATTAAGGCTGTAAGAGCTGGAGTTGCTCCAGGCCATATTTATTGCCATGATTTGCTGAGGGAAGGCTCCGGTCCCGGGGCTGGGGCACCTGGAGGAGAGGATGCGCTGTGCTTTGAGGAGGCCTGGGCTCACCTGGCCAGAAGGTCAGTGAGAGATGCACTTCCTGTCTCTCCCATTTAGCTTAGGATTCCCACTGCAGGTGAGGAATTTGAAGCTGGAACACAATCTGTACGATCCCATCTCTGTACGGGATGCTATTCAGTGCACCTGATGCCTTCCCCGGGAGCACCCCAGTGGGGCGGGGGACAGACAATATTGGTCTTAATGTGTGTGCGAGGATGGTAAGACTCGAAGAAGCCGAGGGAGGCAGCAAGGTCACAGAACTAGCAGCCAAGCGGGCAGTCACGGTGGCCCTGGGAGTCATGGGCTCATTTCTCTATAAAAATCATTGCGAGTGCTCTTCGGCTCCCCCTTTTCTCTTTGGCATCAGAGAAACAAAACCAAACCACACCCCACGGTGGTACCACCACCAGCACCCACTAACTCAGTAAGCACCGGGCTGGGAGATTTCTGTTCATTAAATGGTTTGAATGCTCACAACGTTCCCGTGTGGGTATTATTGCCATCTTCATGTTACAGATGAGGAAACTGAGTCCTGGAGAGATGAGTGGCTTGTCCGAAGTCACACAGCAAGTCAGTGGCAGAGCTGGGCCTGGAAGCCGTTCTGGGTGATTGCAAAGTGCGTGTGCTTGTCCCTGAGACCATGACGCCTCCTCTCTTCTCCCTGCTCTGTTTCCAGAAGCCAGAGAAGGCACAAGCTCACGCATGTGCATCCCTGCTTCTCCAATAACTATTCCTTTGGACCCAGACCCCTTCCTCTGGGACATTCTCAACTGTGCACGCGGCCACCTGCTGGGGCTCCCATAGCAAAGGATGGAGGGCTTCAAAGATAGTAACTCATTTTCTCACAGTTCTAGAGGCTGGAAGTCCAACATCAAGGTGTTGGCGGAGGGTGGCTTTCTTCTGGGGCCTCTCTCCTTGGGGTGCAGATGGGCTGCCCTCTCTTCATTTCTCCATGCGCTCCTCTCTCTGCGTGTATCCATCTTAATCTCCCATTTTTTATATTTTATTTATTTGTAAAAATGCATTTATTTAGGTTCAAATTAGTTAACATACAGTATAGTATGGGTTTCAGGAGTAGAACCCAGTGATCACTTCCATACAACACCCAGTGCTCATCCCGACAGGTGCCCTCCTCAGGGCCCATCACCCGCTCAGCCCACCCCTTGTACTCCTCCCCTCCCCCCTTTTATGAGGACAGTGTCCAATGGGAATAGGACTGACAGCCTCATTTACCCTTAGTCGCCTCCTTGAAGATTCCATCATCAGGTAGGTTTGCATTCTGAGGCCCTAGGGATGAGGATTTCAACATGTGAATTTTGAGCAAACACAATTCTGCCCAGAACAGGATTCATGCAAGGTCAGTTTCCTGGGTTCCAAAGTTCTCGGGGGTCAGCCTGGGTCACTGGTGAGGTTCTGCAGTGGGGATGCCACCAGAAACAGGCCTCTGTTTCCACTGAGGCCAGTCCGTTCTCGGGGCCTCCCCCGCCGGGGTGCGCTTCGGGACCGCCTGTCATACACAGGCCGTGGCCCAGATCCCCAAGGCGCGGCTTTGTCCCGGTTTCCAGGCCTGGGCACTCTCACCCCCATGGCCGACTGCTTCCTGCACCCACATCCTGCCTGCACCATTGCAGATGTGCTCCCAGGTGTAGCTGGAATCTTCCAGCCCGGGATGCCTGCTGCTCCCGTAGCATGTGGTTTTGCTTTTCAACTCCTTCCCCCTTCCCATGACGGACTGTGTCCTTCCTTCTCTCCATCCATCTTTTCTTTCCTTGCTCTTCCCTTCTCTCTTTCTCTCTGCTCTTTTTCTTTCTTCTCCTTGCTTCTCATTGCCTGTACGGCTGCTCTACGCTGGACCCGGCGCTGGTGCTAGGGATGCCAAAAATCTGTAGCACAGGTAGATCCAGGAGGCACCTGGGCGGCTCAGTTGGTTGAGCATCCGGCTTCGGCTCAGGTCACGATCTCACGGTTTGTGAGTTCAAGCCCCGCATGGGACTTGCTGCTGACAGCACAGAGCCTGCTCCAGATCCTCTGTCTCTTTTTCTCTGCCCCTTCCCTGCTCATGCTCTCTCTCTCTCAAGAATAAATAAACATTACAAATTTTTTTTCAAAAAGGTAGCAGATGCAAAACTGGAAGTTCCTTGAGATAGATCTTTCCCAATGATGGTGTCTTACAGATACATTAGTACAGTGATCGATTGCAACCTGGAATTTGACATGGGCATGATGCTAGTAGCTACACTACAGATCTTATTTGGGTTCTAGCAGTTTACGTGTGTGTGTGTGTGTGTGTGTGTGTGTGTGTGTCTAAATGAATGACTTTAAGTTTTGAAATGTGTACGACAGAAGAGTTTAGGAAACATTTTTGCCAAGCTAGCACCCTCCACCCATACGCACAAGAACTTCTGGGATTGAGAGAACATTAGGGAGAAAGCATAAATGTTAGAGGTGGCAGGTTTGCGCCAAACAGGACAGCATCGAGCCCGTGGAAAGTTGTCACCGTGAATGTGAACGGGCATTTGAATGGACGAGAGAGAGAAGCTCTCCTTGCTTCTGTCTGGCCATCGAGGTAACAGGCCAGCCCAGTGCCCTGACCCACGTCAGCCACAAGCAGGCTAAGGAGCGCGGCATCATCCTTCCCTCCTTCTCCCCCACCGCAGCCGCTGCTCTTGGCCTCTCTGTCTCCTACTCTCGGGGGCTCTTAAGACAATAAGTGCAAACCCATAAAGCCCCCTTCAGTGCATCTTGCTTACCCGCTCTTATCAGAGCAGAGGAGAGCTGTAAGGGCTTTCAAAAGAGCCATCTGGTCGTTTTCATAAAGACATTATCTGCTTCCCATCACAGGGCTCTCGCTGTCTCTGACATGTGTCTGCCCTCCCTCCGCTGTCTGCGGAGCGGGAGCGCGCTCTCCGCTCTCCGCCTGCGCCTGGCTGGTGGAGGTGGGCTGCAGACGGAGTATTTATCTAAAAGTGAAGAGATCTGACTTATAAGCAAGCCCGATATTAAACGTATAAATAATGCATCCTGTGGCATTATTTATAATGCAATAACATTCCTATAATGTAATAAAAGTATGCAGGTTCCCAGCACTTTTCTTAACCCCTTCATGTCTTGGAGGATGCTGTAGGTCAGCCAGCCCCTGCAGTCCTCCAGGACTTTGGAATGGGCCGTCGTCTGTCAAGCCCTTCTACGCAGCCGGGTCTTTTGACAACCACCAGGCTGAACTTGGTCCCAGTATTTGGAGTTGGGATTTCCAAACTTTGGTGGGGCTCTGAACGCAGGTTTCCCATCTTTAAGCTACTGACTTGGGATCTTAAAGCATCAGGAGGGGAAGTGTGCATGTTTCACCCGCTCTTGGGTAGATTCGAAGACAGGTCAAGGAGTGCTCCGGGGTTAGCCCCGACTTGTAGCGGAAGAGACCGTTCAGCTTCCCCAGCTCATCGCTGCGGGACTCAGAACCAAGTCGACCTGGCAAGGACTGTGCTGGCCTTCTGCCCTCATCCCAGGTCTGGCTTACGTGTCTAGCAGTCTTGTCCCTCTGCCGCTGACTGCCAGCTGTGGGTCAGGTCCTGGCTGACCTCCTTGGTGCCACCTGTCACCCGCCTGGTTGTCTGAGTCCAGCTCATCCCTGTATCTCCTCGCTTATATGGCAGAGAATTCCGGGTGGACCGGTGCGAGCTTGGGTGCCTGGAGGCCTGCGCTCGGAGCCTTGCAAACTCCTGGTCTTCATCTTGCCCTGGCTTCCCCACGCTGCCCAGACACCTGCCTCTCTGTTTGGCTCTCTTGTGTTCTCCCGTGTCCATGTCCTTGGTATCTGGTACCTTCAGACATCCAATGTCTTCTTCACAACGAAGAGGAACCTCGTATCCTGGATCCCTGGGAAACTAGAAGTAGTGAGAGGAAGGATATGCTCTGAGCCTCCTGTTCTTTCCCCTGACTGCCCATCGTCAAGAGCATCTCCGCCTGTAGCCATGTGTCTTCCTGCCCTGATGGAAGAGGTGTACTGTCTCCAACATGACACTGGTCCCCTTTGCTCTGCGGACTCCAGCCCCAGCCTCCCCAGGTAACCTTCTCCATCAGCCACTCTTTTCTTCTTCAAATATCCAAAGCTTTTTCCCTACCGATTTTCCATCAGCTCCTAAACGTGTTCAATACCTTTCGGCCCCCCACCATCCCTTCTGCCCAATGTTGCTTCTAGGTCCCACCCTATCTCTTTCCCCATCTCAGCCATATTTCATAATAATGGTGCTGTGTATACACTGTTGTCGGAATAGGGACAATACACAGTGAATGTGGTAACCCACACAGCACTAATTTCTTTAATCCTCACAGTAACCCTATGATACATTAAAACTGGGTGAGTCGACATCTAGTTAAAGCAGAGGGAAATTGGGTGATGTGTCCAGAGGCCCAGGGTACTATGGGTTTGGTCCCAGGCAGTCCGGCTTCAGAGTAAGCATCAATTACCCTTGATGACCTGGTTCCTGCTGCTGCAGTGACTCCTCCACAATCAGGCCCCTTCTCCCAGGTCCGCAGTGACCTCTGTGTTGTTATGTCCGCTGGAAGTTTGGGGACTGATTTCACCTGGCAGAGTGCCAGATGGCCCTGGACTCTGCATGTGTTTGTGGAACCCTCATTTTTCTCGGTTCTTGGGGGCCCTTACTTTGTTTTCCTTTTACCTGTTGGGTCTTTTCTCAGTCACAGATTTAGGCTTCTCTTTCAGCCCAAGACCTTACGTTTTGGGGTGCCCCAGGGTTCCATTTTTTTCCCCTTTGCACCCTACACGCTGTCCTAGGACTTCATTTACCAACTGTGTCCAAAGAACTGTCAGATCCTGGTTCTGATCCCTGGACAAGGTGCTGATCTCTCGAAATGGGCATTTTCCTCACTTAATTGATTATTTCGCCCAAGTCATTCCCTCCTTTTGTCTTTCCCGTCTCAGTCACTGGCTACCATGCTTTCATCCCGCCCCCTCGCTGACACTCACATGGCATTTTGGACTCTTTCTTGCTTCCCCGCATTATGTTATCAGTTGTCAAGCTCTCTCCATCCGTCCCCTCTAAATCACATCCCCCACCTCCTCAACTCCGCCCACTCTGCACAAGCCTTGTGGGACTGTCTCACGCTGTGTTCACATCACCTCCTTCCTGCAACGGATTCCCAGCTGGCCTCCTGATTCCAGTTTTGTGGTCCCTGATACATCTTTTCTTTTTTAAAAAATTATAAACTATTTAAAATAGAGAGAAAATTACACACAGTGACAGAACACACACCCATTTATCTACCACTCAGATTTAGCACACATTAGTGTTTTGCCATGTTTGGATAAGTTAGTTGAAAGATAAAATGTTACAGATACTTAAAGAAATGGGTACCCCCTTCGTTTCTCCCCCTACCTTCTGAGCCAGAGGTAATTACCAACCAAAGTCGGTGTATATCCTTTCTCTCCATGTTTTAAAAGTTGACATGTGAATGTATGTTGACAAATGGCATGGTGTTTAAATATTTAAAATGTACATCAATCATATCATACTGCATTTATAATTTTTAAAAAGTTTTAATGAATGGCGTGTCTTTGAGATGTATGCACATTGATACCTAGAGGTCTGAGTAATTCATTTGAACTTCTACTCTGAACTGTAGCTATATTCTGTCCTTTCCTTATCATTTCCCTGACCTTG
Source organism: Hyaena hyaena (assembly GCF_003009895.1). Classification (NCBI taxonomy): domain Eukaryota; kingdom Metazoa; phylum Chordata; class Mammalia; order Carnivora; family Hyaenidae; genus Hyaena; species Hyaena hyaena. Next base: position 3,046,545 of record NW_024080657.1, read on the forward strand.
GTTGTGTCCAGGGTTTCACTGTTATAAAATGGGCTGCAAAGAACATCTGCATTCATGGGTCCCTGTATATTTGTGTTTTCTTCCTCCCCTGCAACAGATCAAAAATGAAAATAGCTGAGCATTATGGTGTAAACATCTTTACCAGGTACTGCCAAATTCTTTTCACAATGGTTGTATCAACTTATACTTCCTCCAAGAGTTTATCAGAATTTCCATTCCCTCACATCCTCACTACAACTCATAAATACTTAAAATACGAAGAGTGAGAAGCAGTGCCTCATTGTTTTACTTTATGTTTTCCTGATTGTTAGCGATTTTGAAAATTTTTCACATTTGTCATTGGTGTGTTCTGTAAATTGCTGGTTCCTTATGATCTCCATATTATTTGTATTGTTTGATTGATTTTTAAAATTAATTTTAGGAGTTCTTAAACATTCTAGAAACCAATGTTTTGTTGGTGATGTACTTTCCTCTCACTTTATTTGTGGTATCATATGTTCTTCCCAAATTTATTATTTATTTCTTTGAAAGAGAGAGAGTGAATCTGAATGGAGGGAAGGGGCAGAGGGAGAAGGGGAGAGAGAGAGAGAGAGAGAGAGAGAGAATATCCCAAATCCAAGCAGGCTTCATGCTCAGTGTGGAGCCTGATGCAGGGCTTGATCCCATGACCCTGGGCTCATGACCTGAGCTGAAATCAAGAGTTGGATGCTTAACTGACTGAGACACCCAGGTGCCCCCGCCCAAAGTTTTAAATTTTAATGCAGAAAACTATTGATTTTTCTCATTTTGGTTTGGGCATTTTAGTCTTGCTTGAGAATCTCACTCTCTTGATGTTATAAAGTTGTTTTGTTATATATTTCCTGAAAGTTTAAACTGTATTTTAAATGTAAATTCTTCAATTTATTTGAAATTCATGTGTGTAAGTGACATGCCTGTGGGATTAAATTTTATTTTAACTTTCTTAAAAAATTTTTTTTATATCTTTATTTTATTTTGAGAGACAGAGACAGAGAGCGAGTGGGAGAGGGCAGAGAGAGAGGGAGATGCAGAATCCAAAGCAGGCTCCAGGCTCTGAGAGCCTGACGCAGGGCTTGAAACTATGGACTGTGAGATCATGACCTGAGCCGAAGTCGGGTGCTTAACCGACTGAGCCACCCAAGTGCCCCTATTTTAACTTTCATACGACCAGTTGTACGTCACTCTTTTTTGATAAAAGCATTTCCCCACTGATCTCTGATGTCAGCGCCATTCTATACCAAGTTCCTTTACATGAGGGGGAGCTTTGGGGGCCTTTTCTGTGGTTTGTTTACCTTTATGCCAGCACTGCATATTGTAGTTGCTACAGCTTTACAATCACTATTTTTAAACATTGAGATTATAATTAACATATCTTATTTTTCTTAGCTTATTGTCAAGTTGGTTTCCATATAACCCCCAGTGGTCATCCCAACAAGTGCCCTCCTTCATACCCATCACCCCCCTTCCCCTCTCTCCCACCCCCATCAGCCCTCACTTTGTTCTTATCATATTAAAGCTCATTTTTTCAAAGTGTTTCTAAGCATTCGGTGTTTTTGCATATATTCATAGAAGCATGTGACCACCTCCCACTATCGGTTTCAGGGCATTTTCCCTCACCCTGAAAAGAAACCCTATACTCTTTAGGTATCATTGTCCAGCTCCTCATCCTGTATGCCACCCCCCTCCCCCACCTGGCCCTTGGCCACCACTAATCTACTTTCTGTCTTTATAGATTCACCTATTCTGAACATTTTATACATGTGATGTAATGTTTTCAAGGATCATCCATGTTGTAGCATGCAATAGCACCACACTGCTTTTTTATGGCTGAATAACACTCCATTGTATGGATATACCACAATTTGTTTACCCATTCATTAGTTGATGGACTTTTTTTTCCCACTTTTTGGCCATTATGATTCATTACGTTGTTATAAATTTTTGTGTATGAACACCTGTCTTAAATTCTCTTGACTATATACCTAAAAGTGGAATTACTGGGTCATATGGAAGTCTATGTTTAACTTATTGAGGAACTTCAACTTTATTTTGTCAAATTGGCTGCACCATTTTACATTCCCATCAACAATGTTTGAGGATTTCAATTTTTCCATGTCCTCCTCAGTACCTGTGAATTTTTCTTTTTTTGATGCTAGCCATGCTGGTAGGTATGAACTGGTACTTCACTGTGGTTTGGATTTGCCCTTCCATGATGACTAATGAGGTTGAGCATTTTTTTTCACATGCTTATTGGCTATTTGGTATCTCTGGAGAAATCTGGATTCAAATCCTTTGTGTGTTTTAAAGCCGAGTCTTTTTATTATTGAGTTGTAAGAATAATTACTATTTATATCTGGTAGAGGAAATTGTTCCTTCCACCCTCATTCTCTTACTTCTTTTTCTCTTCCTTCTTCTTCAGAATTATCATGGCTATTCTGTGCTTTTTTCTCATCTTTATGACTTTGGGATCAACTTGTATGTCACTATTTACTTTGGCAGATTTTTCACTGAATTTAGAAATACATTGCTTTTGGAGAGAATTGCCATCTTCAGATCATTGTCTTCCCATCTATGAACATGGTATACCTTTCCATTTGTTTGGATCTTCTTTTTGTCATATTTGGATGGGCTCCAGTTACACTCCCTTATGGAGAAATTCCCTGCTGTTCACTTACACACATGACCTTGCAAAACTCTCAGAGGTCCATTTAGCAATACTCTCATTTTCCTTATATTAATTTGACAGGTGTTTTTCCTTTTCATGGGTTGCCTGATATCTTCATGTCCAGATTTTAACCTTTTAGGAGACTCTAAGAACTCGTAGCCTCCTGAGCTGGGAAGAAGTGGAGAGGTAGTATCATCTTCCCTCTACATGTTCCAGGAAAAAGACTGGGTTGGAGCTTAGGAAAGAGAAATTGATGGGTTAAAACTTATCTTCAAAAAGTCCTGATGCCTCGAAGGAGGCAAACCTACGAACAAATAACTATATTGTTTCCAGGTACATGAATTATTTGGGTGTTGCTAAAAGAGGGCCTTATTTATTTATTTATTTATTTATTTCTGAGAGAGAGAGAGAGAGAGAGATAGTGTGAGCAGGGGAGGGTCAGAGAGAGAGGGAGACACAGAATCTGAAACAGGCTCTGGGCTCTGAGCTAGCTGTCACCACAGAGCCCGATGCAGGGCTCAAACCCACAAACCGCGAGATCATGACCTGAGCTGAAGTCGGACTCTTAACCAACTGAGCCACCCAGGCACTCCTAAAAGACACTGCCTCTTAAATGTTGAGCACTGCTTCTGTGTTATAGGGAGGGATAAAAGTTATTGTGAAGAATATCTCTGGGAAAGAGGGACATGAGTGTGCCCTTTTGTTAAGAAGATTTAAAGTGAGGAGACAACCAGTGGCTTTAGAAAAGGTTGTAAGCAGAAAATGGTTGTGGTTTTACCAAGTACATACTTCTTAGCATCTGAGATTAGAAAGCTACACGGTAGGGGATGAACAAATATTCACACAGGGCTGCGGACCATCAGGAGAAACAAAGTGGTTTGTTTTTCCGGGTCCCATAGGAGAACTTCTTTGATTGGAAAAGATGGGCAGGCAGAAGTCAGTTGGGTAGAAAGGGCCCAAAGGGAACACATAAGTAGGACGGAGGGGAAGGGAGCAGAGCCTTGACTTAAACCAGGACCCAGAATGTGTGACAACGACTTCCAGATTGAGAGCCTCTTCTGACCTATCATATTCAGATGGACGTATGTTGGCAATAATGACTGCATGACCGCATCCTGCTTGCCACCAAGGAGGCTGCTTCTGGAGCCTTCTGTTTCTGAGTGTTATTTCACCTTGCAGCCCCTAGGTGGTGCACCCGAGCCCTAGCTGCTCCACTCTGAAAAGAGCAGGATTGATTAATAGAACTGGGAGTTATCAAAAAGCACTGGTCCTGGGAGAGGAGACAGATGTCCTCAGAGTACATGACGGGGAGACCAAGCTAGTGTTTAATCATAATAAAAACCCTAAATCCCTGGGGGGTGAAGCAGCTCGTGTCAGTTACAGCCATAACTTGGAGGGTCGTGCAGCATGGGAGGGACATTCATTGGGTTTTCATTCAACACATATCAACTGAAGGTCTACCATGTGCTAGAAACGGTTCTGGGTGCTGGGTAGGCACATAACAGTCGGCAGAGCAAAGCCCCTGCCTGCAGTCTAGTTGGGGAGATAGGCAGCAAACACATAAACACGTGCTGGGCTACAAAAGTGTGGAGGAAGTCAGGAAGAGGCACGAAGGGCTGGTTTCTCAGAGCAGGCGTTGGCGAGAGGGAGCAAGAGCCCGTCGCGAAGAGCCGGCCAGTGGGGCTGGGACAGAAAGAAGGACCTGCTCACCCAGATGGAGGAGGGGCTCAGGAACCCATTTGGGAATCACTCCGTATTCATGGATGTGAAGGGAGAGAGGCACTCAGGACCCGGGACGTGGATGGACAAGCTATGGGGCTGGAGCTTCGCTCAGTGGTGATGGCAAAGCAGGGGGGGATTTTAAGCTGGGAATGGGGTGGGCATCATCTCTGGGGATGAATTGGAGTCAGCAGGGGATGGGGGGACCAGCTGAGGGGCAGGCTGGGTAGCTGGGCAGGGACTATCAGAGGAGGGATGGGGGCTCGAACCAGCACGGGGTCAGTGGAGATGGAGAGAGAGAGGTGGGCTCAACTGAATTTGGTGACTGATTGAAGGTGGGGCTGGGGGACAGACTGAAGTCAACCTCCCTGCCCTGGCCCCTGGTCTGGGTGACCATTTGCATCTCCTGAGATGGTTCCCCGAGTCCTGTGCAGGCGTCTTCCTGACCCCAAAGCCATTTTTATTATTTTCAAGCGTGCGGTGTAACCAGAACTGAACTAATAAAGTGCAGCAGTTCCACTGTAATGAGCAGAAAAGAGTAATTTGTAATTAGCATATACATTATTTGTACCTAATGAGTGCTTTCCAAAGTCCCGGGGGGGTCGTTTCTCTTCCTAAGTATTTAAAACCCTCCTCCTCCCAACCATCTTGTTTATGCTGTTTATTTGTACTCTCCGTTCCTAAAAATACACACGCGTACACATGGCCACAGGAGCACTTTCATTCACCTGCAGCCTTTGCAGGTCATCGGCAGCCGGTGGGGGGACACCCACAGGGATGTGCGGCCACTGCGTTCACTTGTCCCTTGTGTGTGTCTGCGTAGGCGCACACACAAACACCTACACTGGAGTGTGTGCATGCACGTATATAGGCATGTTGCATTCTCTGCACACGCATGCCCAGGAAGTAAGGGTACCCAGAAAGCGTGCACTCATATAAGAAGCCTGAAGCAGGGAGCCCCTGGGTGGCTCAGTAGTTTGAGCGTCCGTCTTTGGCTCAAGTCATGGTCTTGCGGTTCGTGACCTCGGGTCCTGAGTCGGGCTCGCCGCAGTCAGTCTGTCAGCGCAGAGCCTGCTTTGGATCCTCTGTCCTCTTCTCTTTACCCCTCCCCTGCCTGTACTCTCCCATCTTGCATGAAACTTGCATCCGTAAGTGCCCAAGTTCACGCATGTGGAGACACACAGGGCTACATGCTCGCATGCTCATACAGGTCCTCGTGCACAGGCTGCCAAGGGGCAGGGATAGGCATTTATCATTCTGCTCTTGTCCAAAGATTTGCGGCTCTGAGGCTTCGCCGTCTTGCTCACAGAACCTTGCTCCTGTGTGGATTCGCTGCCTCCCAGTTATGCTCCTGGCCACCTGAACTCATGAAAGATCTGGAGAACAGAAGTGCCACACAGACCATAGCAACGGGCCAGAGGTGGGCTTTTGCCTCCTTGGGCTGGGGCCATCCTTGGACAATACGCAGTAACAGTCCTGGTTAATGCCATGGTTTTGGACTCCTCCAGGCAAAAATCCTGCACAGGGATAGGGAAGACCACCAACAAATATGTGCTGAACACTCATTTTGCAGTAAGGCCTCTCATCCACACTGCCATGTAGACTCTACCAGAAGTTTGAGATCAGCATTATTTTCCTTGTTTTGCAGACATGGCCATAGAAGCTTGCAGGGTGGCCAGCCTGTGGCAGGCCACTCAGAGATAGGCTGGAGTCCTGAGACATCTCTTGCACTGTTTAATCTCTGCATCTCCTCAGCAAATCACTCCCTGCCCTGCTGGCCCAGCAAGCACAGGGGCTGCTGGAGCAGGTGAGAGAGGCTGACCGAGCTCCACGGCTTCTTGGTGCCTCTGACCTCCCACGAGGCATAGATGGGGAAAACACAACTCTTCTTTTCTGACCTCGATGCTCGGCTTTTGATGCGTTTCCAGAGAAGCAGCTGTTACCGTCTTCCTTCATCTGAAGATTGGAGTGACCGCCACCCATCAGGTCTGCCCTAGGTGCAACTTTCCTGAGATCAAGTAAGTTGGGTTTGCGAAAACTTACAGTAAGATGTGTATCCTGAGTGAAAAGGGAAAACACCAGAGCTTTTTTATTATGCTGAAAAATGTCACAGGCCTTGACAGTTGCTACTTCGTGTGGTTGGTTACCTGCCCGTCATTGGCCTCTTCTACCCAGGCAGGCATTGTGCTTGGACCTGGGCACCTGCACAGCTGAGGAAGGCACTGGGCCACCTCTGGCTTCCACTACTGAAAACAGTTTAAAGAAAAAGGTAGTGCGAATGTTTTTACAACTATTCTTTCATTTTAGCTTTAAAATGCCTTATGAGGGAAGTAAAGATATTAACCATCAATAGTGACACCAGCAGATGTTTACTCAACAGTTACTATCAGCCGGTCTCACAATGGCCTCAGTCTGTTAAACATTTCACATATCCCGGTCTGTCGGTTCAGTTCTCACTAGGAGCCTAGAGAGTTCTAGTCTGAGAATGGGCTTTGGAGGCTCCTGTTTCCTGTCGAGAAATGAAGGATTGGTGAAGTGACCTGAGCGATGTCCACAGGTAGGAAACAGGTCTGCCGACTGTTAGGACTGGTTTTGTGTCCCTGCGGAGATGGAAGGAGTGGGCTTGGGGTACTGAGAGCGATGTGCCTGGTGTGCACTCCCAGTCGCTGTGGGCCTAAAGCTGTCGTGGGTCGTGCTTTCCAATCCAGTCACCAGGGTGTGTTGACTTCCCACCAGGGAATAGGACAGGGGGCCACGCCTCCCTTGCGGGTACTGCTGGAGTTTGCCAATTTCCGGGCTATTACACCATGGTCAGTTTCAGCTACCAACTGTTTAACAACTGGGAGAGAAGGGGGTGGGGGACAGGGATATTTAACAATTGCATATTTAATGCTTGGCGCTCTGGCCCCAGCCCATTGTGGAGCCCAAGGCCCTGGCAATTAACCTTTTGCTACTTCTGGGCTCAAAGGGGGCCCGGCCGTGGGAACAGAGCACCAGAAGGATATTCTGAGGCATTGTCCATTGCCTCAGCTGGATGGGGCTGAAGGTGTTTTACTTCTTCCTTTGCCTCCCTCAAGGAGAAAACAAAGAGTGGATCCCAGAAAGGCCAGGGCCTCTAATCTCTCAGTAAAAGCCTTTGAAAGGAGGGGAAAGTAGCTAGGTCTACCACAGAGAGCTGGCAAAGCTGGGTCTCCTGAGGCCGGGGCCGGGGACTCCAAGAGCCAAGTATGGAGAAGGGCTGGTGGGCGGGGAGGAAACGGCTGGCGGAAGGCCTCCCAGACCCTCCATCCTGTCTCTGCCACTCCTGCATAGATTCACGAGCCCCAGGATGCCCTTGGTGTTGGGCAGCCATGCTCGGGGCCTCCCCAAAATAGACAGGACGCCTGGTGCCTCTCACCAGGGTCCCAGCTATTGTCTTTATGAGCCTGGTGGGTTCAGGGATCATATCCTAACACTTCCTCTTCATGCCTAATCACTATCCTGATGGAGAGCCGCTTGCGCAGAGAGCCTGCGGCTGTTGAGGGCAGTGCGTTCTCCAGGCAGCCAGGCTTCAGCGTGTGCATATGGGCGAGGGGCGGGCGCTGGCAGTGCTGGGGCTGCATCTAGAAAGGGGCAAATGGGGCCTGCTAACCTTAAAAAGAAAACTGTCATTTTACTAGCAAAAGTGGGTTTATTACAATCTGGGACATGCAAGCTGTGGCAATACCCACAGACCCGTCTAACGGACAAAGGAGAGGAACATTATTTTGTGGAGAGGGAGGAGGACGCGGGGAGGGGTTGTGTGAAGGAAAGTGTGTTGGAGGAAAGTGGCTCAGGGTGATGACGGTTTCTCGTGGGCTGAGCTGCAGGGGGTGGTCAAGTTCTTGGAGGAGATGCAATTGCATCTTTCCCTGTTGGGGCCCGTCATGGATGATTCTTCCCTATTGAGAGTCTTCTGTTGGGGTTTCTCATGGATAATTCTTCCTTTCATTGACACGGAGTGGTACATCAACCCCTTCCAACTTCCCCTTCTAACCTTCCTACTGTACCTTAGAGACGGTCCCCTTCGTTACTATTCACAGGCTATCATGGAGCGTCTGCAAGGACTCAGAAATTCTTTTTGGCTGAGGTTGACTGGGGTCGGAGGAGGGCAGCACCCAGTTGGTGCCATGGGGTGGGGGCGGTGTACGGGCCAGAGTCAGCCACAAGGGGGCAGGCCTTGACAGCAGGTGGACCAGGCTCACCCCCATCAAAGCTCAAAATGACTGGGAGGAAGGACGGCCCTGCTCTAGGTCTCCAGAAAGAGTCAAGGAGTGGAGATAGGGGGCCATTTGTAGATTCCCTTTATCTTCCTTGTCTGCAGTAACGGGATGATGAGGAGTTGCACCAGAGTCTGGACAGAGATGGGAAGTGGGTTCCCCATTCAGTGGAAGGGGTTGGGGGCAGGAGGATCATCAGGAACAGAGGAGGACAGGGGCGCCTGGGTGGCTTAGTCGGTTAAGCGTCCGACTTTCGCTTAGGTCATGATCTCGCGGTTCGTGGGTTCGAGCCCCGCGTCGGGCTCTGTGCTGACTGCCAGCTCAGAGCCTGGAGCCTGTTTCAGTCTGTGACTCCCTCTCTCTCTGACCCTCCCCTGCTCACGCTCTCTCTCTCTCTCCTAGAAATAAAAAAGAAAAAAAAAAGAAAAAAGGAACAGAGAAGGACAGGCCTGGGCTAGAGTCAGGAGCTGGGAGCTGCAGCAAGGGGCACAGACAGATGTGGGAACCCTCGCTTGAGGGATCTAAGCCCCAAGGGCCCTTCTCGATTGTGTCCCCCTGGGTCTGGAGGGCCAGGCCAGCCTCCTGTTTGCCTTTCAATGCAGAGCTTAGCTCTTTTTTCAGCTTCTCCAAAGAAGTCCCTGCCCTTGCTTTTCTTAGCTCCGGCTGATTCTGGCAGTTTGTGAACCCTCTGAGCAAGCTACCTGCCCATCCTGTCTGTCCTGCCTGTCCATCCATTTATCTACCCATTTTCCATCCATCTATTAATCGATTCAGTCCACATATGTCATGTGCCAGGCTCTCTTCTGGGTCCTGAGAATACAGCTGTGAACATGGCCGTAAAGGTCTCTAACCTTATGGGAACTGCATTTGAATGGAAGCCTCCCAGAGAGAAGCTGAATCCCTAGTTGTGGCATAAGAATGACAGCGAATGGGACCTCTCATAAATTATCAAGGTGGCCAGGGCTCTTCCCCTCCTGCCCTGATATAAGCAGACATTTACACTCAGGTGGATGTACCCCCAAATGCGCATACCCATTATGCATTCTCTAGGATACCAACATGGCCAGGAAGTCCCGGTGCACATGGACCTGCACACTCGAACGTGTCGCTATCAAAACAACTGTGCACATAGGGACACACGCACACAGGTACACGTGCGTGGGCAGGCAGGGCACTTGCACACACTCACACACAGAGGCATACGTGCTTGGAAACACACAGGTGCGCTCCACACGCACACATACTGGGGTGCCCAGGCACTGCCTCCAGCGCGCTGGCACACAGGCACGTAGGTACACAGAAATATGCGCGTCTGGCAGAGTTTGGGTCTCTATGCGCACAGCATACGTCCCCACAAATGCACTGGTCAGTCCGTGCCTAGAGGCCGTGTGCTCATGTGCCTACACACGTGTGTGTCCACACCCCCTAAGGCTTTGACCTTTCCCCCAAAGCCCCCACACCGTACCATTTTCCCACATCCTGTCCTGGGGAATTATCCCTATCTCTGACAAGAGAATGGGTTACTAATGCAGCCACAGAGCTGTTTTGACACTTTTGACGAATAACATTCAATACTATTAATTGGAACAATTGCTTTTCATTTAACTAAATCACGGGAATTGCTAAACTAAATTGAAACGGAATGTAATTTTGCTGCGCGCTGCTTTAATATGGGCCTCTAAATGTCTTCTCCCTGAAGGATTAGTAACTTAATCACCCACCAGTGATAACTGCTTCCCAGGCTCAGCTGGGAGGCTTCGTGCGCAGAAGCAGCCTGGCTGGGAACAGAATGGGCACCCCGTGGTAGCTCCTCCCGCCTGCCCTGTGCCTCCTCTCCTGCATTATTCATCTTGGAAAGCACGGCCCCCTCCCTGCTCTGATTCCAGCGGGACCCTGAGAGAGCCTTTCCGCTTTCCCTTGGCTCTGCCCCTCTGTATGTGATCTGGCCTGGGTCTGTTGTCCCGGGGAGCCTGAACGCGGGCCCAGACTCTGTCTCTGGGCCTTGCTGGGCCTCTTTGTCCCGAGAACACTGGCCCTGGGGCCCCTCAGGCTCCAAGGGCAGCCCACAGCCTGGCCCAGTTCACAAAGGCAGGTTGACATGGGGCAGAAATTCCCCCCTCCACTGCCTGGGAGGGCAAGAAGGGCCCCAGCCTGGTGGGCTGCTGGGGGGTGACCCACTGCCCCAGTTTGCTGGGCATAGAGGGAGTGCAGGACACGCAGCTTTCAGTGCTAATGCTGGTCGGTACCCAGGGAAGGGGGACAGCTGATCACCCCAGCCGTGAGACACCTGTGCTTCTAGCTTGAAATCAGGCCTCACTTCTGTCGCGTGCTTCCTGTATGCCAAGAGCGTGGCATCCGTGTTCTCATTTAATTTTTGGAACAATTTTTATGGGGATACGTTCTATCACCATACTCGTTTAGAAATGGCAAAGCTGGGACTCAGCGTCTGTAACCTTCTCTGACATCTCACAGGGGTAAACATAATGACAAAGGTAAGAGCGGCTGGTGTTATAAGACCTTGCTCTGTGCTAAGCACTTGTGCTGATGGCTCAACGTGCATCTTCCCAGGAATCTTGAGGATAGACCTTACATCTATCATTCCCATTTTATAGATGAGAAAACTGAGGCTCACAGAAGTTAAGGTTATGGGCGGGCAGTGCCAGAGCTGTGATTCCAGATGCAGGAGAGTGTCCTCCCCCCACTCCCCCCCCCCCGTGCCCACTGTGTTGGTTTGTCTTTCAGGCCGTATGTGGGCCTTCTGGGTTCTTTTCCCTGGGTGGTCTGAGGAGACTGGGCTGTGGACTTCTGGAGGTAAAACTCCTAGCGTATCGGAGTCCCTGACTTAGGTGGCATCCTACACATACAACTCCTGCCCATGGGTGTTCAGACTAGGCGAGGTCACTCCCTGATAAAGATTTCTAGAACAGCCACCCCTTTCCACTTCCAGGGACATGGGTCCTTGAGTGGATGCCTGTGACTGAGTTCTTGCTATAAACCCATCTTCCAGCCCCCACCTCTGCTGAGCTCAGGCCTCACTGGGATGATAGCAGCAGCCTCTTCATACGCCTCTGTGCCTGCCTCTCCATCCCCTCCCTCTCCCTTGCCTCAAGGTTGTTAGGCAAAAATTCTAAATGTGCTTCTCAGCTGTTGCCCCAAAATACATACTTGAAGAGGAAGGTGCCTGTTTCAAGAGAGAACAACATTACTGAGCCCTTGTTCAGAGCTAGACACTGTGTACATTCTCATTTAATCCACCGGCCTCCCAGGGGCCGGCATCATTCCCATTTCACCGTTTGGAGAACCGAGGCACCGGGGGGAAGGCATTGCCTGAGTGCAAGCACTTAGGACGTGGCAGGCCGAGCTTTCGGAATCAGGTTGTCTGAGTCCACACACCCGACCCTCCCTCGGGGCTGGGACTGCTCTTCTCCAGATTGTACCTCTTCCCAGCCCAGCTCCCCTGTTCCCCCGGGGGGCAGGCAGCGTGGCCGGGGCGGTGAGGCCCGTGAGGCGTGAACACAGGTGAATGTGGACCTGGAGTCCCGGGCTGCCCCACTGCTTATGAGACCTTGGGCTGAGCTCCGTTCGTCTCTGCTTGTAAAACAGGGGTGCACGCTGTCCCCCCCTTGACGGCCCCTGTCGGCTGGGAGGCCGGCTCAGGGCCCGGCGTGGAGCGGAGGCTTAATAAATGGTGGCTACCGTTATTATTTTTATTATTTCTGACGGTTTGGAAGGCGGTTCTCCAGAGTTCAGCACTGCAGGCTGTCAAGCCCTGCCTCCCTTGCATTTTACGCTGCCGGTGCCCTTGAGTTTCCCATTAACTTAATAGGTCTGGACATAAAGGAGCCAGTTGTTCATGGGATCCCAGAGCCAATCAACAATCTACCCTTCACTGCTCCCGTTCACTAAAATCGATACGTATTGATTGAACACCCAGGCCGCGTGGGGCCCGGAGGCTGCCCTTGAGGTGGCTTCATCCTCGCGCTGAGCCGGGAGGACGCGCCGGGCGAGTCTGTCTCCGGGTGTGGCCCCCGGACCAGCAGCGGCAGCGGCAGCATCTGGGAACATGTTAAAAATGCAAGTTCTTGGGCTGAGCCCAAGCCCTGCTGATTCCCACGTGTGAAGGCAGGGCCCAGGCACTGGGGTCGTCATGAGTATTCCTGACCTAAGGGCGCACCAGGATTTGAGAGACGTTGTTCTAAAGACCCGGACACAGCTGTTCTCTGAGAGGGGCCGCCTAGGGATCTGGGGGAGGAGACTGAGAGTCGGTGGGGGGACCTTGGGAAGGTGAGGTGGTGCCCTGACCCAGGAACGGGGTCCCCTCTCAGGCTTGGGCCGAGGGGAGGAGCCAGGGCTGCCACGGACCCACGTGACATCTCTGCCAAGTCAGACAAAGGTACCCCTTCCTCTGGGTAGAAGCTGCTGGTAGGTGGAGGGTGGGCTCCATTTCCATCTTCATTCGCTCCGCTTGTGTGCAAGGCTTAGGCCAAGTAAACGGTGGGCCCGGGAGCCCCATGCCTGCCCTCCCCCCGGGGGCTGGCTCCCGGGGTGCTGGCCGAACCAGGGAGATGCCCCTGCTGCCCGGACTCTCCCCCGGCCTCGGGCCTCAGCGGTCCTCTACATGGAACGGGCTGTGAGGACTGAAACCCTTGGGAGAAGCAGGCAGTCAAAGCACGGGTATGAAGACGGCAAGCCCCGGATGGGAGGAGGCGTCCTGCCCTGAGCCAGCGCCGGAGAGAGAATAGCAGGCATTCCACGTGCATGTCCCTCCGGAGCACTGCCGTCTGCCAGCGACGAGTCAGCAGACATCGACTGAGATATTGGACAAGCGGCTGAGTGTGTCCGAGGAGTAGGAAATGCTCTGGACCCCAGCCTGGCCTAATCAGCACCCGACAGCAGCCTTCTTCCTGCTGCCTTAGTCCCCCGACAAGGGGACCCTCTCGGGCTGACCCACAGACCCCTCAGCACAGGCAGGGGCCCGCAAGGAGCAGCCTTCCTCCCTCAGAACCCTCCCTGGCTGCCTGCTCCCCTGTTCTAAACAGCTGCTGTCCCCTCCCTTCATCCGGAAAGCCTTCCTGGGTTTTGGCTTCAGCTGGTCATCTGGGATGCCGCCTTAATTGTTCCTGGGGCTTGACTGGGGCTGTGCCCTCTTCCACATTCCTCTCTCTTCCAGAAGGTGACTTCCTGGAGGTAAGACCCTACTCGAGTCTCTTTGTCTTCTGTCTTCCCAACTGGGAGCCGGGTCTCTCTGTCTGTGAACGAGTTTCCCCTCTTCGGCATCTGTGGCCACACTTTGGGTGAAGTGAAGGCAGTGAAAGCCCTTCCCGGTCCAGCCCTAGGGGCCCCTAGACCTGCCTCGTTGGTACCTGCTGAGGTCTGGAAACCCACTGCTGTGGGGAGTTGCTCTGGGGCTGCTACGCCTCTCCCAGCCCCAGACCGCCGTCTAACACATGCGGGAGAGCCACTCCCTGCAAGGCCGGCTTCCGGAGGAAAAGTCTGCGGGGCGGCTGGACCATGTGCATCCATCCAAGTGCCCTTGGAGATGCGCACGTGTTTCTGCTGTCTCCATAGCGAGGATGTACCGGCTCTCATCTCTTCTGGCCCAAAGGTGGATAAAGCCCCAGTCCCACGTCCTCTTTGGTAAGACTAATAGTGGCCAGAGGGCTAAAGGAGACTGATGCTGAAAAAGGAAGTGGGGCTCCCAGGAGAAGGAGCCTCTCGGCCGGACTGCAGATGGCGCTCTGGGTAGCTGTAGCTGCGTTAGAAACTTGCGGTTTGTATGCGGACACTTCTTGTGCCGGCTTTCCCATTCCTTGGCGGTCGTCTTTAACATCTGCCGCATGTCTTACCCCTCTCCAGAAGTTTCCTTCTCTGAGGTCACAACTATCTTCTGGTTCCTGAAACCAGGGAGACGCAGGTGCCATCTTCTCTGGGTCCTGGGTCGGATGCCATGCAGCACAGCTCTCCTTCCCCTTGGTGGGCTTCTCCTCTGTTTTCACACTGATGTGTTCCGAGAATGTCCTTCGGTGCTCCTTGACCTCTCTCCTGTTTCTCTGGATCACCTCAATTGCCCCATCACCTCTGTACATGTTTCCCGAATTCCACCTCTGCTCCATGCCCCCCACCCCCCCAGCCTGCTTCAGTACATCCAGCTTCCTGGGGACATTTTTAGATGCGGTCCCTGCCAGTACCTCAAACTCAACATGCCTCAAACTAAACCCCGTATCTTCCTCTGACACCAGCTGTAGCCTCCGACCTCCCCTCTCTGTTAGGAATAGTCTCACCTACACTTGAAAGTTAAAGTCATTGAAGTTTCTTTCCTGCCTCTATCTCCATCTCTTTCAAAAATCTGATTGGCATTTCCAGAATTTCTCTGCCATGTCTTTTCTTTTCTTATTTGCTCTTTATGAGGTCTGGACCCTCCCTTCCTCGAATAGCTTGCTGCACAGAGATTTTCCTCCATGGGTAGCTTTCTGTCCCATTCACCAGACTCAGTGCTGCCAAGTTCATCTGTCCATCACCCAGGGAGGATCATGTCACTCTCTACCTCAGTCCTTTGGTTGGGAGGCCTCATACGAGTGGCGGCCATGTACTACGGAGCCAGGAGGATCTGGGTGACATTCTGACTCATTAACTGAACACCCAGGAGAGTGAATGGTCCTCAGTAAAGACTGTTTTCTGGACTGATTCAAGCACAAGTCATTTTATGATTACTTTTTATAATTTCCATAGTAGCTCACCCACCTCTCTCCCTCTCAGTATCTGTTACTTCTTTTTGTTTTTTTATTCAAAACTTCTTAAGTTCATTTATTTATTCTGAGGGGAAGGGAGGAGCAGAAGGAGAGACAGAGGAAGAGAGAGAATCTCAGGCAGGCTCCGCTTGTCAACATAGAGCTCAACATGGGGCTCCATCTCATGAACCATGAGCCGAAATCAAGGGTCAGATGCTTAACCGAAATCAAGAGTCAGATGTTTAACCAGGTGCCCCTATTACTTCTTCTTTTTTTTTTGTATCTATTTTGGTTTCTGTCTTCTCATTTTTTTATTCATTTATTAATAAATGGATACTTTTAAAAGCATGAAAAATGATATAGAACATATCAACACGTATGGTTTCAGTGGGTGCAGCTGTAATAGACGTCAATTCATAGATATCAGTGCCTTTATTTGTACTTGGGTAGGAGACAGCCTACTGACCATCAAAACCCATCCGCTTCTTTCTGCTTTGTAATCCAAGCCCGGGGTGCATGGTTCCCCAGTTAGACCTCATCTCTTATTTTCCTGTCAGGTTGTATGTGATACTGTGACTAATTTATTTCTGATAGAATATGAGCAGAGTGAAGCATTTCCAGGCTTAGCCCATAAAATCCTCTACGCGTGGTCCCCTGCGTTCACTCCCTTTTTGGCTGTTCGGGATGGCATCCCAGCAGGTGGTCAGGTGGCCTTGGAAGCAATGTGTTGAAGCTGGCAAGGCCACCATTGGCTTGGATACCTGAGTGACTGTGTGGAGCAGAACTGCACTGAGCTGGAACGCTTATCCCAGACAGTTCTGTGCGAATGAACATGTCTTTTACTCCTTAAGCTACTGAAAATTGGGGGTCCGTTACAACTAGTTAGCCTATCCTACCAAATATATTAAAAAGAAATTTTTTTATGTTTATTTATTTTTGAGAGACAGAGAGAGAAAATTACAAGTGAGGGAGGGGCAGAGAGAGAAGGAGACTCAGAATCGGAAGCAGCCATCAGCACAGAGCCTGATGTGGGGCTTGAACCCACAAACCATGAGATCATGACCTGAGCCAAAGTAGGACACTTAACCGACTGAGCCACCCAGGTGCCCCATCCTCCCAAATATATTACTCATTTCTTACGATAGGCATAATTTCTAAAATTACCCCCAAAGATGACCCACCCTAATAGCCAAAACTGTGAGTATGGTGAAATATTACCCCCATGATTATGCCACGTTACATGGCAAATTGATCTTAAAGTTGGGAGATGGTCCTAGGTTATTCAAGTAGATTCAGTGCATTTATATGGGCCCTTAAAAGCGGAGAACCTTCTTTGGCAGCTGGCGGTAGGGGAGACCAGAAAGGTTCAAAGCAGGAGAGGGACTCAATGGACCATGGCTGGGTGGTGGATGCAGGGGCCCATGTGAGAAAGTGTGAGGAAAGCCTCCGGCAGCAGGGGGTGGTCCCTGGCCGACAGTCAGCAAGGAACCTGGGACCTCAGATACATAGCAGCTGCAAAGAACTGGATCGTACCCGCAACCTGGGTGAGCTTGGGATCATAATTTTCCCTGAGCTTCTAGAGAACAGGTCAGCCTGGCTAACATCTTAGTTTCTGCCTTGTGAGACACTGAGTGGAGAACCAGATGAGCCCACTTGGAATTCTGACCTATATATGTGTGAAATAAAAAATGAGCATTGTTGGCGCAGAGGCTTCTGGGAGCGTAAAAGATGACGACAGCAGCTAGACCAACATTTGAGCCTGCAAGAGGTGGGAGAGGAAAAGGAGAAGGTGATTTGAGTCAGCTCTCAAAACAGTATTCAAGTAGAGACCTACCTTCGCATACAAAGATAAAATATAGACAAACCACTCAGGATGCCCCTGAAGAGGTTCGCAACCGTGACTTCAGGAGAGAGCTGGAGGAGAGAGAGCGAGCTGCTGCAAGAGAAAAAAACAGAGATCGTCCAACACGAGAACATACAACCTCCTCGTCAGTGTCAAAGAAACCTCGGTTAGACCAGATTCCTGCTGCCAACCTTGATGCAGATGATCCTCTAACAGATGAGGAAGATGAAGATGAAGATTTTGAAGAGGAGAGTGATGATGATGACACTGCAGCTCTTCTTGCAGAACTAGAAAAAATCAAAAAAGAAAGAGCTGAAGAGCAGGCCAGGAAGGAACAAGAACAAAAAGCTGAAGAAGAAAGAATACGTATGGAAAACATTTTGAGTGGAAACCCTCTCCTTAATCTCACTGGCCCATCCCAGCCTCAGGCCAACTTCAAAGTTAAAAGAAGGTGGGATGATGATGTTGTTTTCAAGAACTGTGCAAAAGGTGTAGATGATCAGAAGAAAGACAAAAGATTTGTAAATGATACACTGCGATCTGAATTTCACAAAAAGTTCATGGAAAAATATATTAAATAGTACAGTTTTATGTGCTTAATTAAAGACTGTAAAATGTAAATGATCATTCTGACTTTGTTCTGTTTTCTCTTTCCCCGTCTACATTGTGCAAAGGCTTCCCTAATTTTAAGTTCCAAAATACACTCTCTTTTATGGATCCCTTATTTGTTAAGGACTTGGGAATTGGTTTAACGTACTTTCCATTCGTGGAATATTTCCAGTCATGTTTTCCTTCTAATATGGGAAAGGGAACCTTCTTGCAATAAATGTTTTAAAAAAAAAAAAAAAAAAAAAAAAAAAAAAAAAAAAAAAAAAAAAAAAATGAGCATTGTTTTGGGGTGTCCAGCTTTGGCTCAGGTCATGATCTCACAGTTTTGTGAGTTCGAGCCCCACATCAGGCTTTATGCTGACAGCTCAGAGCTTGGAGCCTGCTTCAGATCCTGTCCCCTCTCTCTCTGTCCATCCCTGGCTTGTGCTCTGTCACTCTCTCTCAAAAATAAGTAAACATTAAAAATATTTAGAATAAAAAATGGGTGTTGTTTTAAACCACTCAGCTTGTGGTATTTGTTATTCAACAATAAAACCAATGTGATCCCTTAAAGGTGGGGGTTTAAATCTTGCCTCTGTTCTCTGTGAAGTCCAAGGATAGTGCCTGGCATGTGAGAGCTTATATAACTTTGGTTGAATGGATAAATGAGTTCAGGTGGGAGGTGAGTGGGAATCCTGAGAGATAGATCAGAGGTCTGCACCCCCTTTTTATAAAGGGCTGGACAGTAAATATTTGGGCTTTGAAGCCCTGTCACAACTGCTCAACTCTGTCACTGTAGGGCAAGAGCAGCCATAGACAGTATGTAAATAAATGTGCATGACTGTGTTCCAATAAAACTTTATTTAAAAACAGATGGTGGGCCAGATTTGGCATGCCAGCCATAGTATACTAGCCCTTGTATAGGGTACTGGATCTTTGATCTGGTACTTCCACTGAAAGAGATGGAAGCTTTGCATAGAACCACCTATTTTAAAGAAATGTTTTATGGACAGAAACAGTTTCTACCACAAGAAAATACTTGGTCAGTAATTCTGCAGGTTGCCTTTTCACTCTGTTAATGATTTCTTTTGCTATGTAGAAGTGCTTTATTTAGTTGGTTGCAGTTTTACTTATCTAATTGTGCTTTTGTGTGTCTAATTGTGCTTTTGGATACCTTTTCCTTATTGTGTATTCTCGGCACCCTTGTGAAAGATGGGTTGATCGTGTATGTGTGGATTTATTTCCAGGCTCTCTATTCTGTTCCTTTGGTCTATGTGTCTGTTTTCATGCAAGTACCACAAAGTTTTAAGTGGGAGAAAACATTTTCAAAATATATATCTGGTAAATGATGAATATCCAAAATATATAAAGAATTCTTATAACTCTGTAACAAAAAAACACCCCCACCAAGAAAAACCACCCCCCTCCCCAATAAGTGGCCAAGGGACTTGAAAAGACATTTTTCCATAGAAGACATACAGATAGCCAACAGATACTGAAAAGATGCTCAACATCACTAATCATCAGGGGAATGCAAATTCTAGTCACAATGAGACACCGAGTCATACCTATCAGGATGGCTATTATCAAAACACAAAAGCTACATGTTGGTGAGGATGTGGAGAGATTGGAAACACTGGACACGGTTGCTGGGAACAGAAAATGGAGCAGCCACTATAGAAAACAGTATGGTGGTTCTGTAAAAAATTAAAAATGGAATAACCATATGATTAAGCAATCCCGCTTCTGAGTATTTATCCAAAAGATTTCCGTCAGGATCAGGAAGACATATCTGCAGTCCCATTTATTGCAGCAGTATTCAAATAGCCAAGACATGGAAACAACCTAAGTGTCCATCCACCGATAAGTGGATAAAGAAAATGTGGTCCATGCGTAGCATGG
This sequence comes from Hyaena hyaena, assembly GCF_003009895.1. NCBI lineage: Eukaryota > Metazoa > Chordata > Mammalia > Carnivora > Hyaenidae > Hyaena > Hyaena hyaena. The sequence continues at coordinate 3,066,246 of NW_024080657.1, forward strand.
AATATGATCCAATTTCAAAAAAGAAAGTAACCCTCCCATTTGTGATAACATGGGTCAACCTTGAGGACATTTTGCTACATGAAAGCAGCCAGTCACAGAAGGACGGAGCTGCAGGAGTGCACTTACAAGAGGTCGCGGATGGAGTCAGATTCATATAAACAGAGAGGAGAATGGTGGTTACCAGGAGCTGGGGGAGGGGCACAATGGGATTGCTAGTCAGTGGCTGTAAAGCTTTAGTTATGGAAGCTGAATGAATTCTAGAGATTTGTATAGCACTGTGCCTATGGTTAAGGACACCGTATTGCACCCTTCAGTTTTGGGTAAGAGGGTAGATCTCCGGCTAGGTGATCTTACCACATAAAAAAGAAAGGGAATGCTTCGTCGGGCTTGAGAGTCATTGTCATTCCAGAACACGTGGAGCATCTTGGTTCCTGGGGACATGAAACCCATGTGCAAAGGCCCCTTCTCTTTCTTTAGCTTTGGAGAATCTTTCCGTCAACATGGCCCTAGGTGGGTCTCCCCTCTTTCATCGAGGTGGACCCGGCCTCAGTGCCTGGAGGCAGGACCGGCCTGGCGCGCTTACAGGGTGTGGGGTTCATTCTGCTTCTGTTCTGCTGAGCCCTCCCCCCCGGGGGAGGGGGCTGCAGCCCAGGTGAGCTCCCCCCAGGCAGCCTCTGTCAGGACTGGTACCTTGCTTCTGGGCCTGCCTGCCCATCCTTCATGAATTTTTATTAAACAAAACTGTAAGCAGATTGATTTTGTCCTCTTTTATTGCATTTTTATTTAATTCCCTTCCATGGCGGGGGCTCCATCATGTTACCGCAGAGTAAATCACTCCGGGGCATCAGGCCAGCGCCGTGGAGAAGGGCAGGGTCTGGCTTCCCAAGAGCACATTTACCGCATAAGAACCTTTATTAGCGGAGAGTCATTGATTTTTTTTTTTTCAGGTCACAGCCCCTTCACCATCCTTTAAAGAAGAGAGTATCACAAAGTTACAGTGGAAGAGAGACTCTGGGGGGCCAGGGTCATGGGGTGTAGGCTTGTCTCCGGGTCCCGCAACACCCGCACCCCTCACCAGCCAGAACTCTGCACTTACTGGGTGTGGGCGTGGGAGAAGCACGGAGAAGGAGAGGTTCGGGGGGACGGTGCATGGGTGGTACATGAGGGTGGAAGGGAAGAGTAAGTCCAGCAACAGAACAACTGAACCTCATTGAAAAAGAAAATTAAGGGTGGCTCTAGTTCAGCCGCAGAAGTTTGTCTACAAAATCAAACCATGAGAATTACAAATCAAAGCTTCTCCTTTGGTAGCTCCTGTGTGTGCACTCCGGGTAAAGGATTTGGGGCTTTTATTCTCAGGAGCTGGAGAGTCACTGAAGGTTTTGGAGCAAGGCAATAACAGAATATTTTCTTTGCCTCAGGAGGTTAATCTGGCAGTGGCATATAAAGTGAACTTGAGAGTTCAGGGACAGGAGTGGAGGCTAGAAGCCAGGGCATCTGGTGAGGAGCTAGGGTTGAGTCTAGGCACAGGGCAACAGGAACCTGGTGTGAAACAGTGGAGTCGTAGAAATGGCAAGCTGGAGACACATTAAATGAGAAGGGGGTTGTCAGAGGTGGCTCAGGTATTTTTGTCAATTGCAGAAGGAAGTTAAAGCAGAGAAGCAGGTTTGAGCAAACAAAATGGGGAGCCGAGTTTTGTACACGCTCATTTAAAAAGTAAAAGAAACAGGGGTGCCTGGGTGGCTTAGTTGGTTAAGTGTCTGACTTTGGCTCAGGTCATGATTCTTGGATTTGAGCCCTGCGTCCAGCTCTCTGCTGTCAGTGCCGAGCCTGCCTTGGATTCTCTGCCTCCCTCTCACTCTGCCCCTTCTCCACTTGCATGCTCTTTCTCAAGAATAAATAAAATTTTAAAAGTAAAAGAGGGGCACCTGGGTGGCTCAGTTTCTTGGGCGACCGACTTCGGCTCAGGTCATGATCTTGAGGTTTGTGAGTTCGAGCCCCGCGTTGGGCTCTGTGCTGACAGCTCAGAACCTGGAGCTTCTTTCAGATTCTGTATCTCCCTCTCTCTCTGCTCCCCATGCTCATGCTCCATCTCTCTCTCTCTAAAAAAAGAATAAACATTAAAAAAAGTAAAAGAAAATACATGTATACTTGTCATTGCAAAGTTGTGCAGGCACAATGCAGAAAAATTTGAAAAATTAGAGGGAAGTATAATAAAGAAAATATAAACTATCTTTAATCCCTCCACTGTGATTTGCCTTTGCAGTGGTTAATACAATTTGGTATGCATCTTTCTAGGTAGATAAATAAAATGAATCATGCTACCAAAGTTTCTTCAAAAATATGATTCTTAATGGCTGCATATTACCTTATCATCTGGACACACCAAAATTGATTTAGCTGTCCACATATTGTCGGACTTCCACTTGATTTATAGTTTCTCTCTACTATAAATAATGCTGTGGTGAACATCTTGGTGTATACATCTTTGTCTGTATCTCTGATAAATTTCTAAAGTAAAATTATTGAGTTAAGGGTTATAATCATTTTAAAGGCTCTTAATTCATATTGTCAGACGCTCACTAGACACTGATATAGTGTCGGTATGTGTTCATTTCACAGCACATTTATCAACACTAAGATTATTTTGATTTTTTAAAGCTTTGCCAATTTTGTAGTAAAAAAACAGGATACGCCACTGTTTGTTTCTTATTCACTTTTTATTACTAATACCTTGATGATAATTTTGGGTGTGCCTACTGGTCATTGGTCACTTTCTATTTCTTCCCTTTTGAGATTTGTATTGTTTGTCTATATTTCTATCGGAGAGTTGCTTTTTCTACTTACCAATTTATAACAGGTTTTGAAGATTTGCTTTTCATACATGTTGGAGATTTCTTTTTTTTTTTCCATTTCTCACATAGCTTTCAAATGTTTGTTTCTAAGGTGCTTTTGACAAGTAGAATTCTGAAGTTGTAAATGGTCATTGCTATTAATCTTCTTTTTGTATTTTTTTTCTCTTTCTGTTACACTTTGAAGATCCTCAGAAAGAGACCAGGTAAACATTTACCTATAGCTTCGTCTAATAACTTGTGATTTTATTTCTTTAATTTGTTTCTTTAGTTGACATTGGACTGTGGTGATCACAGATGCAGGCTCTGGAGTTAGATGGCTTTGAATTTGGATTCCCCTACTTACTTAGCTGTGTGATCTTGAGCAAGCTACTTAACCTCTCTGAAACTCATTTTTCAGATCTGAAATGGGGCTGGTACTTATCTCATTGATCTGTTGTGAGTCTTGCCCCAGAGGACACATGTGAAGTGTCCACTACAATGCCTGGCGGACCGCACACATTCAAGGGTAGACATTGTTATGGTAGAACTCTGTTAAGTGTGTGTAGTTTTGACCTCCGTGAGGCTTGAGCCTATGTTCTGTTTATCTCCGTACTCCCTGTCTCACCAACGGCATGTCTTAAAGTACATTGTCGCCAAATACTTGATGAATGTATGAAATGAAATTAACTGATTGCATTTTATAAGTTCTAAGGGCAAATAGATGCCTGTTTCCGGGAATCTACTTTACATTGTTGAACCCCTTTAGAAATGACCAGAAGAGTTATATGTGTGTCTAGAATGCAGAAGGAAAAAAAACCCTAAACAAATGAACATTGTGTTTTCATTAGCCACAGCTCACCAGTCAGGGGTGTGGGTCTGTTCAGTCACCTCTGACCCCTGACTTCTGACCCTGATCTATGCCTACAAGCCATTGCTTCACTCCAAGTCTATACATGGAGAGTGGTAAGAGCTAGGAGGGCCCTTTGAGGTTATTTTGTTATCTACACTTCCAGCATTTGTTTTAGCTGATAAACACTTTTTTTCTAAAGAATGTTATCTTGAAAGCCCAATACGTAAAACAGACCAATGTAGAGATGCTATGGTTGAAAGATAGGGTCAGGAGGGCATGGCCCTTCTTCTGGGGGCTTTGCACCTGCCGCTCCTTCTAACTAGAATGCAATTCCATTCTCCTTTGTCCCAATTACCTAGTGAAGTATTACTTTTCCTTTGGGTCCTAACTGAAACACCTCCTCTGGGAAGCTTTCCCTGACTTTCCTTGAACTAGATTAGTCCCATCTCCTATAGATGTGTAGCCCTAAGTACCTCTATTTGCTAGCATACACCCAGGTGTAAATTTACATCTGTGAATGTTCATTTCCTCCTACTAGACTCTGTATAAAGTAGAGGCATGGCTATGTCGAGTTTGTTGACCATTCATTATACCCTGAACACTGACTGCAAAGCTTGGCACACAGTGGCGTTCACTTAATATTTGATGCCTTTTTGAAACTACATCGGATCCAATCCCTTCCTTTTCCAGATGGAGCCAGTGTTTTCCATGTCCACTGTGTGCTACATTCTCTTGTGGGTACTGGTGGTACCCTTACGAGGGAGACAGACGTGTCCCCTGCCCTCAAGGAGTGCACATCTCATCAGGATGATGGGTCACTGAGGCAGGTTCATTAACTTCAATGGTGATAAATACATTGAGCTTCTAGATAAGACTTCACTGGAAGATAAAGTGCTTTTGTTTTTCAATAAAATAAGTGGCACATTTTGTTGTTGATAAAGGCAGTAGCTAAGTGGTACCTGGGATCCTGTCTCGGTGGTTCATTCAGGATGGGGCGGGGGCATATCTCTGTGGCCCAACCATGTCATGAGGATGGGCTTACCCTCTGATGAATACTGGATGGGGAGTCAGTGCCTCCCAGAATTGCCCACTGGGGTGCCCGCTGGGCTCGCTCTAATAAGTGGACAAGAACCCATGTTCCTTGTGAGTTTATCAGAACTATCCATTGCCAGTTGGCTGCCATATGGCCCTCTGTCCAATGGTTACTCCCAGGAGGTGGCTGGGCTAGAGGAAAGAGTGGTCTTTTAGGGACTTTTCAAGGCACTTGAAAGCAAATCCCAACCCCTCACGGACCCTCGAGGCCTGTGCTGATGTGCTGCCGTCTCCCTGCCCACCCCCATTCTGTCCCAAACTCTCTCATGTTGCAGATGTCAATTTCAGGTCTTACTTGGATCATTCCCGATTGTGGACCAGGGGGTACTGTGCAGCTCACAAGTGCTCGTGGGGTCTGTGACGTAGGTTCAGACAGCAGTCCCTTTCTGTTTGGAGCCTGCTTCTTCACCCATCCCTTCTGGAAGCTGCCGGGCTGGTGCCTGTACCACTGTGGGCTCGATGCCCACGCTGGCTGGGTCACCCTGGAGCCCCCTTCAATAGGAGCCTTTCCGCATGAGGGCCTGAGAACCCAGCAGAAAGCTCCCAGGCTCACTCCCTCTGTGGTGCCAGTCTGCCTGTCCTTGCCAGCCGAGGAGGAGGCCCCCCCTCTGCCTGTGCTTGTTTCCCTTGATTGTTATGTAATGTTCGGCAGCAGGAGGTAAATTCCTCTCCAATTTCCAGGCCCGTTACAGTGCATGAACCCCACCATGGGGAGCCACAGTGATTGAGCTCAGCAGCCAGGTCCCATGCTGAGTGTCATAAATCAGGCCTATTACCCGCTCCTCCTGGCAGATGTCACCACCAAGAACCCGTCCACTCTGCTCTGGAGACCCAGCCACCTCCGCACACGGTAAACTGGGGCTGGCACATCTGCTGGGGAATCGGGGGGCACTATCTGACATCCTGCCCAAGGCTTGCTCTGAATCTTCTTCTAAAGGGGTGGGAGGTTTCGTAGCCCTGGCTGGTATGTCTGAGCCCTGTGGTCCTGCAGCCCGAGGCTCAAGGAGCAAAATCAGGGCGTGCTCAGCTGCTCCTGGCTGTCCCCGTGTGGTGGTGGCCTTCCTTGTGCTTCAATACACATAAGAACCTCTAGGGGGCTTATTAAAAACACACATTTCCCAGCCTCATCCCTGCGCGAGTCCTCTTTTGCGGTGGGTCTTCCCGGGGACAGGGAATCAGCATGTTGACAACTTCCCTGGTGATTCTGCGGCAGGTGGTTCGCAGGCCATCCTGGGAGGAGCACAGCTTTAAGTCAGACTCTATCCCCAAAGCAATGCCTGCAAAATGAATGCCTATAAATCTAATCCTTCTTTTCCATTTCCTTCTATCATTTCGCTGAAGATGTGTTTCCCTGGGGAAGAAGATGTGGGTTTCAAAAATCAATGGCAATCACACTGAAGAATGAAGCAAATCTTTGACTGTGACATATTTAACGGGCACTAATAATGCTAATAGTTGGGGGGCAAGTCCCAGAGCAGGATGTTCTGCTCGTATTTAAAGTGCTGCGGGGGAATCTCAATGCTTGTTTCCCGGCTGGCTCTGCCTACGGCCCGGGGGACCGGCGCTCTGCTTACACTGGCTCAGGCCCAGTTTATAAGGTCGTCTCAGAGCAATTCTGTTTTTATGACTACCCCTTTTGGCTCTCAAAGGTCTCAGCGTGGATGACCAATTGCTATCCTATTGATAGCCCAGGGGGTGTTCCCCTCGGGACCTCCCATTGTCTCCCAAAGGGGCCTGCCTTGTGGGTGTCTCTGAAGGGTTTTGTCACATCGGTCCCAATTCTGGACACACACCAAAGGACACCCCTGCCTCTGGGCCAGGACGAATGGCAAAAGGAGCCTTTTGGCCACGTATTTCTCTCTCTTTCCCACAATCATGTACTGGAGAGGAGAGACTTCTCATCTAGTGAGCAGGGTAACAGAGATGGAGAAAGTGGGGGTTGGGGCGGCCCTCTTTGGGGGCCCAGTCTCCATGGTGGGTGTCTGTGAGAAGGCTGCATTTTCTTGTCAAACTTTAAAACTCCCAGTACTGATCAGCTACTCACCCCATCAAGCACTGAACTGGGGGCTGATGATTTGTAGTGTGAGGGCTGGATTTGATTCCAGCCCCGCCTTCCAAAGGATTCATGACTCCAAGCAGGCTAGCCATGTGGAGCCTCATTTTCCTTATCTGAAAAATGCAGATAATAATCTTCAACCTGGCAGAGGACTTGAGATAATGTGTGTAAACAGTGAACATTTCATAGGTAATCCATACCTGGTGACAGTTAATATAATCATCCTAATAATGCCAATATTACAAAATGAAGTTTAATAGTCTCAAAAAGTTTTCCAACTTATTTTGGGAAAGTGATTTTTTTAATCTTATTTATTTATCAGTTTCTTCCCTTGGAACTTCTTCTATGAAGGCTAAGTGAGGAGGCTTCCTAAGAAAACAAAGAGAAGATTCAATTAAACACAAAGATGTCCAAAGAGTGGGCATAAAAATCCCAGTGTGTTTTAGAAATGACTAGAGATTTCTAGGGGAACTCCAGGATTTATTTGTTCTTTAAGGATTTTAGTGTTATGGGGAGACCGTCCGAGACCCCATAGGGAAGTCCCCAGTTCAGCAAGGTGTTGGAAGCACCACCAAGCAGGTAGGTTAGAAACCAGAGAGAGAAGAATTCGGGGGGTTGCATTAAGGATAAGCACCTCCTCTTGTGATGGCTGGGAGATTCGGCATGCCCCAGTGCGGACACACGTGTGCCTAGTGCACATCTGGGTAGGAAGGAAGGTCTGAATCAGGACCAGGAACCTGCAGTGAGCAGGACCTCAGGACCAGAGGCTGTGGCTGCACATCTCAGCAGTGGGTACCAGGAGGAAGCTCCCAAAAGAGCCAAAGAAGCCCCCAAAGGACCCCAAAGGACCGGCCACATCTTGGTGGATGCCGTCATAGTGCCCAGGGGTGGGACTGAGACCCATGTCCTTTGGGAAGGAGCAGGGGCCATGGGGTGTTTCAAACATGCGTCTAGCCGCTGTGAACTTGGCCCTTTAACATCTGCCCTGTGTGCATATGCCGGACAGACCTTGTTCCGCACGGCCTGATCGTACACCCTAGTCACCCTGCCTGGCCTCCTGCCTACCTGGCCACCCACCCACCTGCTCTTTCGTAGGGTCGTTCTCACAGGGATGTACATTTTAACAAACCAGTCAATCCAGAACACATACCTCCATTCTTCTTTATTGGCCTTTCACACTCTGGGCCCCTATCCACCTGCCTTAATGGCCCCAGGGCCGGGTCCCAGGCAGCTAGGGGAAGCCTCGATGCCCCAGAGACCAATGAAATTATTAAAACGAGCCAATTCTAAAACTGCTTGTCCTGCCTCGCTCACTCCTTCCTATGGAGACCACAGTCAAGGCACTTGCCCTAGTTCCTCTGTCTCCAGACCAGTCCTGGGGCTTCTGTGTGCCCCCCCCCACCCCCCTCACCGTGGTGTGGCTTGCCTTCTCCTCTTGGAAACTGTCAGTAACACTCTCTCTCTTTTTTAATTTAATGTTTATTTATTTTTGAGAGACAAAGAAAGGGAGAGAGAGACCAGAGCGAGCAGGAGCAGGGGAGGGTCAGAGAGAGAACGAGGCACAGAAGCTGAAGCAGGCTCCAGGCTCTGAGCTGTCAGCACAGAGTCTGACGCGGGGTTCAAACTCACAAACTGTGAGATCATGACCTGAGCTAAAGTGTGACACTCAACCCACTGAGCCACCCAGGCGCCCCAGTAACACTCTCTTCAATGGCAATTGTCTCCTGAGTCGTTGGCTTGACTCTAGCTCCACTTCCCTATTCATACCCTATTTAAAATGGGGGGATACCGGAGGCGGCAAGGAGCCCCAAAAGGGGATTTGAATTTTGCCTTGACCAAATGTAGTAAGTGAAAGAGACTTTATTTACATATTAACACACTATTTTATTTTTTGAACGTGAAAGGTCTTTATCATAGTATTGGATATAACAGAAAATTGTAAACACCCATATACTTAACTAACAGTAAAGAGTTAAGTAAATGTTGGTGTAACCATGTAATGGATAGAGGAGACATTATTATATAATAATGGCTCAGAAGGAAACCTTACATAATGCTGACTAGTTAAAGAACTGCCCCAGAGCTCTGAGTTGCCAGGGACGGGATCTCCTTAGAGCAGCTGAAGTGGGAACAGACATGATAAAGTGCCTTGGTTCAGGCTTCCTGGAAGCAGAGCCTGAGGCAGGGGTTCTCGAGGAAATAATGCAATGAAGGCACACTCTCAGGCGAAGGGGGAAACGGAGAGGAAAGTGGGACAGGTCAGGGGAAGGGACAAAGCAAGGATGTGATTTCCAGATGGAGACTAGCTCCCGCATGACCCCAAGAGGGAGCCCTGGTGAATAAATTGTACCATAGAACGGATATCACCGCGAGGCAGGGAGGCTGGCCTGATGCAGAGCAGCTGGAGGATGGGTGCACCAACCTGGTCAAAGGGATCCGAGTGTGGTACCAACAGCATCAACTATGCAAGGTTAGAGGGAGGATGCGTGCAACTGAGAGAAGAGCCACAGTGCACATGGGCTTTATGGGAGTTGGAGGACCTGAGAAGTCACTCGTATTGAGGTTCACAGCTGACCTTGGCTTCTCTTCTCTGCATATCTTCTCTATTTTCCTCACTGATTCTGGTCATGATTCAGTTGGACCCAAACTGGATTCATGAACTCAAGGCAGTTCGCACTCTATTTGGTCAGCTACACGTGGCTTGTCCGGGATAACTGGAAAGGATGAGTCAGGCCCCCAAATTCCTTTCTTCACGATTAAGAATGGGAGAACTGAGCTATTGGACCAGTTGGCTGTGGGGGCGGGGCTAATGGGTCAAGAAGCAACCTGGGGTGCCTTCCCCGGTCAATTACATCATGAGATAAGAGAGGAGAAGAGGCAAGTGTGAGTGGAAGAAGTTGGACTTGGGGCCTACACAAAGGCCCCACCTTTACCCAGCACCTGCTTGACTTGGGGTTTGGCTGCCATTGACCTTGGGCTTTGGGGAGCCCCAAGGAATGTCTTCACACACAGACTGACAGGTGCTGAGAAACTCTTCAGAAACATCTGGGCCATTATAGTGTAAGAATGCCAAACGTGTTGGTGGTTATGAAGATGATGATGAAGAAGATGATGCTGACGATGATGGTGATGATACAGAGATAGCAATGGTGATCACTCAGAGTCAGGACTTGTCATATGCCCAGAACGGTCCTAAGCACCTTTCTTGTATATTATCATACAATACTTGCAATAGTCCCATGAAGTAAGTACTATTATCATCCTCATATCACAGATGAAGAATCTGAAACCCAGAGAGACCAACAGACTCTTCCACGTTTATTTGCTAGTAAGCATTGAAGTCTCAATTGCAGCTGAGCCGGTCAGCCCCAAGCATGCTACACTGTGCTACAAATACACCAACTCTTGGGTCAAGTCCTCTTTATTCTTATTCTATGATCTGTCTTAGGGACAATCTCCTTATCTGCACAAAGGGGGCTTGCTAATTCCTAACTCATCTGCTTGTCGGGAAGATTTGGCAAGATGACACACGATAGCTGCTCAGTAGACGCCTTCCTTTTCCCTATTCCGTTTTTCATGTCTGCTGGAGTGTCAGGTACCTCCATTCCTGGAGGAGGAAGAAGGAGCTTTGTCCTGGGCTTTCTACCCAGGTATAGGGAGCACATTTCAGTGGGGCTTCTGGGGGGCTGTTTGAACCCTGGATGGCAGCAGTGGAAGTCTGTGTACAATACTGCTCTCCAGTGGCGAACAGAAGGGGAAATGCAACCCTCAGCTTCCACTGGCTGTACTCAGGGAGTCCAGGGGAGGTAGAGAATTGGAGAAAGTTCCAGAGGGCCAACAGCTCCCACTCTCACAGGGCTGAGTGTTAAAAACACCATCCCTGAGGTGAGCAGGTGCCTCCCTTCTGCTTCCTCTGCATTTCCTCCAGCCCCTCCTTGTCCTCTGACCTACCCATGTCGCCCCCTCCCTCTATAGTCTCCTTCCTGCTCCGCTCCCTTGTTCCCTTGCTCCTGCCTGTCTTCCAGTCTTTGTTTATCTCCATTGTTCCCCCTCTTTCTTTCATCTTGCCATCTTTCTTCTGCCCTTTCCTTCCATCCCCACGTGTCCCTGATTTGGCAGTTGTCCTTGAGGACTTTGATCCTTGGAACAAGACTCCTGTCTTGTAGAATTTGACACTGAACCAAGTCAGATTATCCAACCCAGCTTTATTTCTAGACGGTGTGCACCTTCCACACGATGGAATACCGTACGCCAACATGAACTATTTTACAATGATACACACAAACATGGCACTGAACAAAAGACGCTCAGACGCAAGAGTTCATACTGAATGGCTACACTTATGTGGGGTTAAACACTAGGCACGATGAACCTATGGTGTTAGGAGTCAGGTGGTTACCCTTGGTGGTAAGGGGTATAGTGACAGGAAGGGGTCCTCTGGGGTGCTGATCACATTCCATTTCCAGACCTCAATGTTGCTTATACACATATGCTCCTTTTGTATAAATCCATGTTAGTATTCTGTCATGATTTGCATAGTTTTCTTGTGTGTATTTTAGGGAAAACTTATGAAATACTTTGAAATGGACTAAAGGATTATTGGGTGTCTTGAATGGAAATTGAGGTCTTTGACACACCTGTTGTGTAATAAAGAATGTGGCTGGTTGTTGCCCCTGGTCCCTGAGAAGGAGCCTTCAAGCCCTTGGAATTCTCCGAGTGCTAAGAGTGTCTTTAGTATTCATGCTTGGCCTGCTGTACCATGCCTGGGTTTATGCTCCCGAGGTCACTCAAGGTGGGCCTCTGGATAGTTGAAGAACGGGATCTAGCCATGCTGGAAAGACCGACCATGAAAAGCCACACAATACCAGCCTAACCTCCAAGGAGTGGAGGAGGGCTGAAGAGTGAATTTAATCCCATGGCTGGTGGTTCATTCAGCCATGCTTACGTAATGAAATGCCAATAAGACTCAGACACAAGGCTTTGGTATGTCTACCTGGTTAGTGACGAACTTCAATGTGCCAGGAAGGTGATACATTTGGAGCCCTCCCGGAAATCATCCTGTGGTTTTCTTCTTTTGGCTGCTTCTGTTTCTTTTATCGTAAGCCTTTGCTATGGACCAAATGTTTATGCCCCCCTAAAATTCCTATAATAAAACCCTAATCCCCAAGGTGATGGTATTTGATGGTGGGGCCTTTGGGAGGTGATTAGGTCGTGAGGGCGGATGGAGCCCCTGTGATTGGATTAGTGCCCTTTATAAGAAGAAACAGAGAAAGCTTGCTTTCTTTCTACCATGTGAAGACACAGAGAGAGTCTGGTCATTACAAGCCAGGAAGAGGGCTCTCATCATCAACTCTATCAGCATGTTAATCTTGGATATCTCAGCCTATAGACCAAGATCACTGTGATGCATAAATGTTTATCGTTTAAGCCTAGTCTATACCATCTTTTGATAAAAGCCTCGCCACTAAGACAGCTGTGATCTGTCATCATCCAAGCTTGGGGCTGGTGTCTGAAGTGAGGGCAGCCTGGGGGACTGTGCCCTTACTTAGCCTGTGAAATCTGATCTAAGTCCAAGTAGGGCCAGAACTGCACTAGGGCGCCCCTCTGGGTTATCTGATTCTGTGATTCTCAGTGCCTTTCATTGTCTTTGAGCTCTTTTACAGCTCTGTAATCTGTAGTTAAATGGTGCCAATGCAAATGATACTTGCCTGTGGACATAAAACTCTGTTGGTGGAGGGACCAGGGATCCCTCTCTCCCACTGCCAAAGTCAGTGTTATATCTATTGGTGAATTCATTTCAGCATGAACTGGATCAACTAAAAGAATGTGGTACTTTGAGCTCTCCTTTGAATCCACTGTAACATCTTACTGGTTCCCTAATGAATTAGTTAGTTAATTAGTGAAATAAAATCTTCCACACATCTTCATTTTCTAGTTGTATGAGAGCCATGATTGTATTGTCTTTTAAAGTTGATTCTTTAATAATATGTTCTGTTTCAATAAAAAATGCAAAATGCATTTTCCCAGGCCCCATGTCAGCCCTTCTGGGTCATGGCCTCTAGGGTCGAGGCTCTATGAACCTGAATCTTAAGAGGCTTCCCCGATGATTCTGATGTCGTTGCCCAGGGCCAGGTAACTGGGACTGCACTAGACAGTTCCCAGAGCCTCCTGTGGCTTTGACCCTCCGGGATTTGAGAACAGATTTTAAACGCCGGGGTTATGATTTTACACCATCAGCCTCCTTCCTGTTTGGGGTTTTCATTCACGAAGTTCTGGCCGGGATTTGCAAAGGAAAGAAGAGGTCAAACCCCAGCGAAGGCGTGTTTGAAAAACTTTCCAACCAAGTCTTTCCCTACATTCTGCACTGAAATCCAACAAAAGAGACCAGCCCTGACCTAGGCGGTGCGGGGCCTGCGCTCAGGCTACCGGCAACGGAGCCGAAGAAACCCCTTACTTTTGTTGCGCTGCTGCTGCTGCTGCTTCTTCTTCTTCTTCTTCTTCTTCTTCTTCTTCTTCTTCTTCTTCTCTTCTTCTTTTTTATTCAGCTGCAGCCTCAGTTTTGCAATGGAGTTAGTATTTTTTCCTGTCCTCCTTCCTTCAATTCCTAATGCAAACAGCAATGCTCTGAAAAGCAACATTTATTAAATCAGGATTACAATATCAATGGGAAGTTATCATGCAATAACCTTCTATTGATTTGTGTATTGCCAGTAATGAAATCAACTGGAATATTATTTATTAAACATATTGATTAGCAAAAAATAATTTGCAGGGACGGAAGCCTGACTCTGCGGGGATCCCACCGAGCTCTACGTGTACGAACGATCTTCCCCGATGCTTGGCGGCGGGGAGGGGGCAGCCACAGCGCGTGTGTGACCAGGCGTAGAACTGGTCCAAGAGCAGCGTCCTCAAGAGCATCTGCGGGGGGTGGGCAGACAGGCCGCCTGTGGGCCGCTCTCGGTGTTCATGCCATCTGCCGGGGGGGCCAGGGCTAGCTGCCATTATTTCCCCACTGAAAGTTGGATGAGCTGATGAGTCTGCGGTGTGGCAGAAGTCTCCCTTCTGACGTCTCAGAGAGAGGCGCGTGGAGTGGGGGCCGAGCGGTGGCTGGAGGGGTGGAACAGCATGTTGGTTGGTCCCGAGAGAGATCGCTGCGGGTCGTTGATTGGGTAGCGACCCCAGAAAGTGAGCGAGCGAGAAGGGTAGGGCGACAGGGAAGGGAGGGGAGTCATGGTGACGGGTAGGTGATGGGGTTGCCACCGGCACCCAAGGCACAGCCGTGTGGGGGTCGCTCTGGGACGTGTGTGTGACACTCCGAGGGTCCCTCACCAGCAGCCAACGAAGCTGGGCCCCTTACCACTAGCTCTTGGCTGAAGGCGGTTCCTGGTGGTCTTAATTCTTCAGCCTCTCCGGCATTTCTGGACTGTTCCACATGCCCGGCGGGGCACGTTTTCCAGGCGGTGTGACGCCTCAGGCAGACAGATCCAGGTGCTCGGGGCAGGAGCCTTCCCCGTGTCTGGGACTGTCTCTGGCAATGGTGGGATGTGGGGTGGGAGCTGGCGAAGGGGTGTGCAAGGTGCCCGGACAACGTCTGCCATGATGCACTGAGGGTCGAGGGAAGATGCGGGGAAGCTTCTCTCCGTAGCTGCCTTTGCCCCGTAACATCTACCTCGGGATTTCCACAGCCCGGGTCCTCTCTCTCCCTGGGGCACGGCCTGGGGTTTTCACAGACCAGTCAGGGGAGCAGGGACGACAGGTTGCTGACTGCTTGCCGAGTGTGACTGGCCCCCTCGGTCCCCACGGCAGCCTGTGGGCGAGGCGATCATTGTCCCCGTCTTGCAGACAAGGACACTGAATGTAAGAACACAGAGTGGGAAATGAAAGACCCGGAATTCCAGTCACTTTGCCCGATTTCAGAGCACAGAGTCGGGTTCTGAGCAGAATGGCCCCAAGCATGGGCTATGGAGCTGGAGGGAGCCCCGGTGGGGTAGCTCGGTGTCACTTCTGCTAGTTCTGGGCCCTCCGATGAGGCACTGAACCTCTCTGACCCTCAGTTTCCTCCTCTAAGGGAGTAACAACAGCCCCTGCCTCAGGGGCAGTTGTGAGGGACAAACACGCAATGGAACTCCAGATCTCTCCTTTTCTGTGGCTACTTTCCCTTCAACAACTTTAACCCAGAGTGTCATTTTTTAAAAAGTTTATTTATTTACTTATTTATTTATTTATTTAGAGCTGGGGAGGGGCAGAGGCAGCGGAAGAGAGAGAATCCCAAGCAGGCTCCGTCCTGCCAGTACAGAGCCCGACGTGGGGCTCAAACTCCTGAACCACGAGACCATGACCAGAGCTGAAATCAAATCGTACTGTTAATGGACTGAGCCACGCAGGCGCTTCCAGAGTGTCATTTCTATCCCTGAATGATATGTGGGGGCCCCCTTCTGAGGCCTCTGTGTTACACAGCCAAACTGGCCAGGGCAGGGGTGGGGTCAACGGGACCAAGGTGACTGAGGAAAAGCACCTCTAACAAGTACGAGCCACCTGCTACACGCCCTCTCTCTCCTTTGTATTCCTCATTCAGCATTGCCCACTTCCTCGTTACAATAGAGAACAACAGCATGGGCAGTGCTGTGCCCATTTCACAGATGAAACAGTAAGATGCTCAAGAACAGTTACAGAGCTGTCTCTTGTTGGCTCACACACAATAACTGACGAGTAATGACATTGGCTGGAAAAAGGTTGTCATCGGCACTGGCTCCCGGTGAAGAAGGGAGCAGGGGAGTGTAGACATCCTGGTAGGTGTAGATGTCTCTGAAAGGTCTTTAATGCAACACCCTGAAGTTTGGATGTTACTCTCCAGGCTAGATAGTCACCTGTGTGGCCAGCTCCCCCTGACAGACTCAGACGCCTCCAGGACACATGGCCTACATGGCCCACTGTGTTCTGAACACCTTGAGGGCAGCTGCTCCCTGGGGGCTGTGGCCCCCAGACAGAGACTAGCAGGGCTGTGGGACAGGCGTCCCATCGGGAGGCGGAGTCTTTGTCCTTCCCCTTCGGCACGGGCTGGTCTGGCCGATGGCACCCATGGAAGGGATGCTGCGTGACTTCCGAAGGCCAGAAGGGACACACGGCTCCTTTGTGACTCTCGCGGGACCCGTGTACCCTTGTAGCCTTGAACCTCCACGTCGGAAGTCCACCATCCAGAAGCTGTCGTCTGGAGATGCCAAGGGCAAAAAGCACAGAGAGGCCGGGAGGGGTGCCCAAGGAGCCCCAGTCGCCCTACCCCAGCTATTTGAGTCACCGGATGCAAGTGAGTGAGCCTGCAGATGTTAACAGCTCTCTCAGAGGGGGTCGGACTAGCCAGAATCCTCTGGAGATTCAGAAGCCACGCTGGGTCGGGGCGCCTGGGTGGCTCAGTCGGTTAAGTGTCCGACTTCGGCTCAGGTCATGATCTCACAGTTCGTGGGTTCGAGCCCCGCATCGGGCTCTGTGCTGACAGCTAGCTCAGAGCTTGAAGCCTGTTTCAGATTCTGTGTCTCCCTCCCTCTCTGACTCTCCCCTGCTCATGCTGTCTCTCTCTCGCGCTCAAAAATAAACGAAACATTTAAAAAAAATTAAAAGAAAAAAAAAAAAAAGAAGCCACACTGGGCTGAGCCATATTTGAACCCAAAGCCAAAAAACCCAAAAAAAACAAGAAACAAAAAACCCCAGTCATACTGACCTTGTCTTTATTGAACATTTGATATTTTCTTCATCATGAGGTTTTTGGTATTAATTTTAATTTTTAGTTATTTAGTTATTTTATTAATTTTTTAAAGTTTATTTATTATTTTGAGGGAGAGAGAGAGAGGAGAGACAGAATCCCAAGTAGGCTCCATGCTGTCAGCGCAGAGCCCTACATGGGGCATGAACTCACAAACTGTGAGATCACTGACCTGAGCTGAAATCAAGTGTCAGATACTCAACTGACTGAGACACCCAGGCACCCTTGATTTTTATAAAAGTACTGGTTTGGGACACCTGGGTGGCTCCATCAGTTAAGCATCCAACTTAGGCTCAGGTCATGATCTCGCGGTTTGTGAGTTCGAGTCACGCGTTGGGCTCTGTGCTCAGAGCCTGGAGCCTGCTTCAGATTCTGTGTTTCCCACTCTCTCTGCCTCTTCCCCCTCATGCTCTGTCTCTCTCTCTCTCTCTCTTAAAATAAAAAACATAAATTTATTTTTAAAAAAGTGCTGGTTAAAATATTACTTACCTTGATTACTGACTTTTTTGGCACCCCCTTAAAATTGGTGCCTGAGGATCAGTGACTGCTCATCTCGCCCTAGTCCTGGCCTGTGTGAGGCCTTCAGCAGGCCCAGCCTAGCTAGCCCTGATCAGCCCCGACAAGCACACGAGGTGATCATAATGGCTGACTTGTTTTGCAGCAGCAACAGTAACTAACCGATACAGAGAGCACACAAGCTCTCCAGTCCGCTTTCCTGGGTTGATTTATTCGTTTACTTTCTTTACGGTTTTCAATTTACTAATTCTGAATTAATTCAACCGAAACAACCTCACAGTCTATAAGGACACAGAAAGAAGAAGAGGACCGAATTACCATGATGATGAAATTCTGAGAAGGTGTAGAAAAGTATGGGCATACCATTCGGCCCTGTGTGTACTCTTACCCTGTTCTGTCAAACCCCGTATTTCCCTGATTAAAGCTTAGCTCGACTCGATTTAAATATGGGCTCTGCCACCAGTTAGCTGGGTGTCATTGGACAAGTCACTAAGTTTGCTGAACTTCAGTTTTATCACCTGTAAAATGGGCACAGCACCAGCACTCTCCTCATAGCATTGTTGACAGAATGAAATGACGTGGTCCATGTAAAGCATTTAGCACACCGCCTCGCATACAGTAAGTATTCAATAAATGTTAGCTATCACTATTGTTGCTTCTGCTGCTGTTGTTAGATAGAACTTGAGAAAGCCTGGGTGAGTTCGGCCTGGAGAAGTGCAGGGAGATCTTGTCTTTCTGTTATGCTGCGTTACCTATCTCGGAAGATACTTGCATTTTTTTCTACATCACCATTCCAAGGTGGTGCATCACTGCCTTATTTTCAAGTTTTTCTTCTTTTTTATAAGTTTATTTATTTTAGAGAGTGCAAGAGAGCATGAGAGAGAATGGGGGAGGGGCAGAGAAAGTGAGGGAGAGAGAGAATCCCAAGCAGGCTCCACACTGTCAGCGTAGAGCTTGATGTGGGGCTCAATCTCATAAACTGTGAGATCATGACTTGAGCCGAAACCAAGAGTTGGTGCTTAACTGACTGAGCCACCCAGACAGCCCCACTGCTGTATTTTAAATTTTTAAATGTTTATTTATTTTTGAGAAAGAGAGAAAAAGACAGAGTGTGAGCAGGTGAGGGGCAGAGACAGGGAGACACAGAATCTGAAACAGGCTCCAGGCTCTGAGCTGTCAGCACAGAGCACGACCTGGGGCTTGAACCCACAAACTGTGAGATCATGACCTGAGCCAAAGTCAGATGCTCGACCGACTGAGCCACCTAGGGGCCCTCCCTCAACTGCTGTATTTTAAACCCTGAGATCAGGGATATTAATAATCGGAAGTGTTAAATATAGAACCGTCAAATAGATGGACCCAAGATGAGCCAAGCTCTTGGTAAGAGCAACAACCTTGGGCTGAGAACCTCTGAGTTAAACTAGAATTCTGTTTTCACAATTAAAGCAGAGCTACACAGTTGATTTGCTTATCATCTTCCTTCTGGCTGGGGTTGCCTTTTAGTCGTGAAACTGCATCGAGGGTGTGCATGTGAGTGAGTGGAACCAGAGAGAAAGCACAGGATTCAGGGGCCATCCGGCATGTTTCTGTGTGACTTGTCTGTGTGCTTGTGCGTGTGTCTGTGTGTGTCGATGTGTGTCTGCATGTGCACGTGTGTGTGTGTGTGAAGGGAAACTACAAGAAGGTAGGTGCCCGTGCTTCGCCAAGTCACTGGTCCAGGATGGGCGCTCAGTATTTGTTGAATGAATGAATGAATATGCATGAATGTCTGAGTGTGTGTCCTCGTGAGAGTGCAGAATTGGGCTCTGTTTCCGAGAGAGAGGGTATGAGTTTTCGAGCCCCTGGCGGGGGGGGGGGCCTACATCTGGTTGTGTGTTTATGTTTTTTGTAAGTCTGGAACTATGCGGGGATCATGGAGTTTTCTTGGAGTCCAGACCCCACGTCGTTCCCACCCCCTTCTCGGGGCTCCTCCTGCCTGCAGGGCCCTCCTTCCCTCCAGCCCCCCACTCGGACCTTTGCTTCTGTGTGCCTTCCGGAGGACACAGATGGCAGGAGCAGGGAATCGGAAGCACTTGGCAATGAAGCAGCAATTCAGCCTGCAATCCCTTCGGTATTCATCGCAACAATGCCTGCTCTGATGGGCTCCGAGCGCTGAATGCAGCTCTCAATGTGCAATCCGGCAGGAATTACGGCGCCGTGCGGGCCTCATCAGGTCCACTCATTGTCAAGTGGTGCTGAGAATTCTCCCGCTCGGGATGAGGGAACCACTTGTTTTAGCAACTGACTTCCGAAACCTCCTCTGGGTTGGGGTTTCTGCGAGGCTCCCCGTGATGCGTTATTGTTTCTGGTTTGTGTTTCGGACCCTCGTGCGCACTGCTGAAGTATGTAAATCGCCATAATGCGAGGAAATGAGATATAAAAATAACTCCGGGGCAGCAAATGCCAGAGGAGCTCTGAGATGGGTATGGCCTTGGCGCCGAGGAGCATCTGTGGGCAGGCAGGGCCGGGGGCACGGGACCTGAGGTGCCCCGAGCGCTCGGCTCTCTGGAAGGGGCTGACCACCGCCACACCTGCCACACACACCCCCCCACCCCGCCCCGGACTCCTGGAGGAGGGTGGGGTGAACCCCTCCTTGGGAAGGCGGTGAGGGGCCACATGCTGGCTGTCTTCTTTCACTGCCATGGATCAGGGGGGTCAACTGAGTCGGGGGTTTTGCTCTTGCTGGGGGAATCGGGTGTCCACCCTCAGAGGGCAAATTTGTATCCTTATTAGCCCGTGACCTGTTCACCTTCATGTTCGTTGTCTCTCTCCCCCAGCCTGGCTGTTGGCAGGGGGCTGACCTTGCGGGCTCCTGGGTCAGCTGCATCGGCTGGTTTTGGCCAGTCGGGGGCACTGTGGGGACTGGAGGGTAATAGAAAAGAGGAGGTGGAGGAGGAGAAGGGGGAGAGCCTCTCGGACTCAGATGGTGTCCCCAGGAGCAGCTGGGCCTCTTTATGGATCTAGGTCCCCATGATCTTAAGAGTCCACAGATGGCCTCACTCCTCCCTCGAGCCCAGGCCTCCCTGGAACCCCAGGCCCAGGCATGGTGGCCGTCTCCTGCTCATCTCCACCTCCCTGGGGTGACTCACTGGCCTCTGCTGGGCTTCTCAGCTCCTCCATTATCTGTGTGACAAATTCCTGGCAGGAAAGTGCCTCTCTTTTAAATGTTCAGTGATTTCTGTTTTTTGTTTGGACTCTGACTGCTATGCTTGTCCAAGGCGCCTTGGACCACCAGATCTTCTGCTGTCTGTTGAGAGAATGGGTAAAAGGGGAATGAGGCACAATGGAAACGGGCCGTTTCTCTGTCAGGACGGAACCGAGGGGGAATTAACAGTAGGAACGAAAATGGCTAACATTTACTGAGCCCCACATGTTGGTCAGTGTGCCCGGCACTTCATTCTCATTATCTTATTTCATACAATGACCCTCTGAGGGAGGCATTACTATTATTCCCTTCTATATTAAAAAAACCTGAGGCTCAGGAAAGTAATGCTGATATGCATAATAGCGTGCATGTATGGCCAGGATCGGAACCCAGAAGGTTTTTTCCAGGGCCCAAGCATCAGATCATGATGTTTTTCTCCCTTCTCTCAAAGCACCTTCCAAATTTTAGTCAGTGGCACTGTAGCTCTACTCAGTACTACATGGCAGGGGGTGGGAGTCAGGTGGGGGTGGTACAAAGAGTCCCATGATGAAATAAGCTTGGGGGAAATGGCATGTTCTATCCCTACCTTATTTTGGAGATTTGCAGTGCATATTGCCATATTAAAGGCTCTGGTAAGTCCTGCATTACAGAAGCACACTTATCTCAATAAACCCAAAGTGTTCCACCATGGAATTTTGTGTGCTCCCTTTATAGCACTTTGTTGGGAGGGGGGGGGGTGGCCCAGGGAAGACACTTTTTGGGAAAATAGACAGGGGATTCATCTTGAGTATATCCAACATATCTCTTGAATATGAGCTGAAAACTCTGTTTGGAGAGCAGAGGGTCTTAAAATTGCAGCTTGAGAAGTGAGTTAGAGATGGTTGTTCCTGACACTTTGCCCATTTCTTGGATTATTAACTTCTGTCCCCTCTAGATGGCCCTGCCTCCCAAGCCATGCAAGCTATTGTTGGAAGTCTTAGAGGCTGACCTTCACCTTTCTGTAACTCCTATCCACGGACCCTCTTCACTGTTTTCCCACAGGGCAGTTCTTTTGCTTTCAGAAGCATCCACCAGGTCCACCTTCCGTCTTGCATCTTCCGGCTGAAACTGTTTGAGTTCCTTGGCAGATTCACTCGCCATCCAGAGTCCCCTTCTCTTTGGAGGTTGGTGGCCGAGCCTGAACCCGCAGGACTGGGGCTTCCTTAGCTCGTCTGAAGCACGTTCATGGCATCAATTTCCATATGTTGCCCAAATTTTCCACATCTATTGGAGAAAACCTCCAAACTACTCCCGAGGATGTAAAATTGGACCCCCCCGCCTCAGTCATTTCCAACATTGCGTGTCTCAAACTGGACTCACAGGTCCTCCCCCCCCCCCCCCCCCCCCCCCCCCCGTTCCGTGGCTCCCTAGGGGAAGAATGGCAAACCTCTCCATCCGGTGCCAAAGTCGTGTCTGGATATTGGGAGGCATCCAGCCAGTGGCTAGACCTGCAGGTTTTCTGAAAACCCCTGCCTTCTGTCTCTTCTGGACGCTGTTGTCTAGGGCTTGGCTGATGTTCCCCTTTGCTGACCAGATGGCGGCAGCCCCTTTTATCCCTGTTCTTCTCGTTGTTGCTCCCCTGCAAGCCGTTCGCCCAGAGCAGGCAGATACATCTTTCTAAAAATACACACTTAATCTCTGATTACTCTCTGGCTTAAGAATCTCTAATGGCTCTGGTGCATCTGGAGAGTGTCTACCTCTTAGCTAAGGGGGTTATAGAAAAACTTTTAGACTTGGTTCCTGCAGGTCCAAAAAGCCTCCTGTTTATCCACTATACCATTTGTTCCCTAGTCTCTAACCAGATCGAATTATTGGAGCTCCTGAACATGCTGGGAGGTTCTTGCCACTGGGCCTTTGCACATGCTATTACCAGATTTTTTTTTTTTATTAACACACCTGTTAACTCTTTAAGATTCTGTTCAGATTTCACCCTCTTCAGGAGAATTTTCTGACCTTCTAAGACTTTCTCTTTTATACTCTCAGGGACCCTTATGCTCAGTAAGGATAGAAATGATACCAGGAAGATGTTGTTGCCCTTTGGACCAAACAATCAGATTAGAATAGGTTTTAAAACCCAAGAGGGTTATACAATGCTTTTGGGGGGTGGAGGGTTATGGCTTCTGTAGTGGATCTGGCTTCATTATTCACATAGTCTTTAATGACTACATTAATGTTGGGTGGGATGTTGGGAAGGTAGAGTCCAGAGCAGAAAGAAATTTCTATTGTTAAGCCACTGACATTACATGGAGGTCAGAGAATGATGCAAAGCAGCCTTTGGCTTTTTCAGCTGAGTCTCTGATGCCAGCACATCACTTCTGCCCAGGACAGGAATGAGTCACATTTTCTTTGTTTCTTCTTCCTTTTGTCTTTCCTCTTTGGTCATCCCTCCATGTCTTTCCTCATTTTCACTCAGCTCCAGGCAGTAAGTCCCATTCATTTTATTTCAATGGTAAGGAGCTTAGAGAAGGGCCACGATGTGGATTTGGGGTTTTTGGGCTCTACTGGTAGGAAGGAAATGAGCCCATCGGGTCCAGCTTCAGAGCGAGACCCAAGACACGGCACAGTGTTTTTCCTCATGTTCACTCTGATAGTTATGCAACTGCTTCTTTTTCCTTTTTCTTACCAATGACGTTTTATATTTCTTACCTTGATAGGAGTCAGGAATTCCATGGGAAATGGTAAATTCCTTAGCCAGGAAGATAAATGAAGGACTTCAGAAGTCCTATTCTGGAGTCAAGACCATGGCAGTAGCCATAGCAAAGCCAAAACATTTGCTGTTATTGCACATACGATCCAGGAAGCTTGTTACAGGTCCACATCTCTACTTTCCTGTGATCGAGTGACATTGAGGCACGTGGGGTGAATTGTCTAAAGACCCCAAGGATGGTGCTTAAGGATTGCTACACAAGGGCCATCCTGAGTCCAAGGAAATCCGCCACTCCGCCGTAGGAATGTGCCCCACCCACCAACCGGGGCCACCGGGGGGCATGTGGCCTACAGTGCTGTACAGTCTGGGAAAAGTCACCCTGAGGGGTGCAGCAGTAGCCAGGAATTCTCCACTCACGCTGGCCTGTTTCCTAGGGTGATGGGTGCTCTCAGCACCTCCTGTCCCCATCTTCGTGGGTGGTGATGCCATGATCACCTGCATGTGTGGCCCCTCCCTGGAGGCATTGTCCTGCCTGAGTGATCGGCCTGGGCTGCTCCGTTCTGCCTGGGATGGGAGAGCAGGGCACCAGGGCTCACGCCAGCTTGAGGAGGTCCCCACAACCATGTCCTGGGCTGCAAGTTACCACATTAGGGCTCAGCCTCCCAATGAGAAGCAGGCAGAGCTAGGGCTTGTTTAATTGGAAATGGAAATGGAAAGGACAACGTCCGCCGCGGCCTACCTGGAATTTATGCGTATCTGTCTTGATGAGCTTGGAGGGAATGGTGTTCTTCACGGTAGGACTGCCTGCCTCCTGACCTACAACCTATCCTTCACATGTCGCTAAAGTCAACTGGCACATGTGGAAGGTCATAGTCAACCAGAATTGTGCTCCCTGAGTCTCCGGGTGCCTGGTTTTCTAGGGAAGTTGTGCCCGATCACAGGCCCAGGTTCGTGGGACCAGAGGAAATGGCAGATGTGAGGGCGAAAGGGTCTCTCCATGCACGGCAGCCAACTCCAGGGAGCTCTGGCCCCCCAGTTGACTACGTCCCTAGAAGATGGGAGACCCCATCTTGCTAAGTGTGAGGCCTGGACTGAGAACATCCACATCTCAGCCCCAGGACCTTGACCAAGTCACTCAACCTTTCCTCGCTTGGGTTTCTTCATCTGTAGAACGGGAATCATCACAGCACCAACCTCGCAGGGCTGTGAAAATCACGCGAGAGGCATTAAATATTTAGAACGGGGTCTGGTATCTGGAGGTGTTTGTTTATGAGACTCCATTGCCTGGAAGTTAAGTGGTCCACTTCCGGAAGAGGATGACTGGTTACAAGGCTGCGCGTTTGAACCCCAATTCATATGTTGAGACTCTAAGTCCCAGCAGGATGATGTTAGGAAGTGGGGC
Organism: Hyaena hyaena; assembly: GCF_003009895.1. Lineage (NCBI taxonomy): Eukaryota > Metazoa > Chordata > Mammalia > Carnivora > Hyaenidae > Hyaena > Hyaena hyaena. The sequence goes on from NW_024080657.1 coordinate 3,090,620, forward strand.
ACTGGGCTGTGATCGGGTCACCAGGGAGGAGCCCCTGTGATGGGAGGCTCACCCCCTCCCCCTCTGCGGTCTGGCATGGAGCCGCTCGAGAAGGCAGCTCGACGGCCCAGGAAGCGGGTCCTCGCAGAAACTGACCCTCACATCACACTTCCCTGTCTCCAGAACTGTGAGGAATGTACTTCTATTCTGTGCTGCCACCCGCTCTGTGCCCTCTTGGTGTAGCGGCTGGAACTGACGAAGACTGTGCGTTCAAATCCTAGTTCTGCTGCTTCAGAGCTGCAGCACAGTCTCCCCATCTCCATGTTTTTATCCGTAATCCATGGGTGACGGTTGATAGGAACACTCCCAGTTCTCAGAGCTGTGGCGAGTCTGAGCTTAAACAGGGAATTTTAGCCAAGTGCTTGGCCGTGTGTGTGGCCCTGCTGAACATTCATTAAATACTAGCGACATGGAGGAGGTGGGCTGGGCCTGGCCTTGGACGTGGCCCTGGTCTGAGCAGACCTTGTTTCGCAGCTTGCTGTCATGAGCCATGAGCTGGCCGGTTGGCTGTCTCTTTGTGTGTTTTTGGCAATGCCTTTCTTACCTCCAGGATCAAAGATTCCTTCTTCTTTCTTGATGTGCTTTCTAAAGCATCTATAGGGCTATTTGCTTCATCATGTCCCAATTTTTCTCCTTCAAAATTCCCTTCTCAGAACGTACGTTCAGCTCAGAAACCTCTCCTTGGACTTAGGGAATGGAGGTTTCCCTTCCCTCTGTCAGTTTGAGCTTGAAACATCAAACCGCCAGTGAGTGGATCATTTCGGTGGTGGAGGCTGCCCTGACCTCCAGTTGGGCTTTGACCTCCCCCCGTTTCTGGGACACTTAGGGAGGGGGTCTGTGGGCTCACGGAGAAGACTGTGGCCCCCACTCATAGCGTGCAGCTCCCTGCTCTGTGGACTGGTGACACTCAGCAGAGCCCCAGCGGCCACCTGCTCTGACCACTGGGCGGCGGGACCGCAGCTGAGTCAGCAGTCAGCCCGAGGCGTGCGCAGGGTGGACCCGCTCAGGAAACATGTGCTGAGTGGAGAAAACGATGAATGGGGATGCAAAAATTAGAGGGTATTTTTCCTCCTTCCTTCCTTCTCGTAAAGAGAGTTAATAAGTGGTGCCTTTTTTTGAGGTATAACATATAGAATCAGCATTTTGCTTATCAAAGTGTTATTTTCAACATCAAGAAAACCTCAATGGGTTTGATATCTTTTGGAAACGTTAGGTGACTATTTCCAGGGACGTTTCCCAATTTTCCTTTAAAAAAAAAATCCCTCATGAGGCACTTGTGATGCATTTGATAACCAAGTAGTCACGACGGCTAATGTGTGTTGAGTGCCTCTGATTTCTCAAGTCCTGGGCTTGGTCCCCTTTCCTCCTCACAGAGACCCCCAGATGCTGGTGTCAGGGTTAAGGTCACTGCTCTGGCTGTCCCAGCCTACAAGCTGCCGCATCCCAGTAGTGTAACACAGTAAGTTTTTCTTTCTCATTCTTGCTCGGTGCCGTGGGGGTTGGGGACCCTCCATGTTGCACCCACACCATCTGGGACACATGTCCCCCGGGGCCCCCAGAGGGGAGGAAGGCGTTACTAAAGACTTTTGCAGAATGTGCTTAAAAGCCAGGCTTGGAAGTGGCTGACATCATTCCTCTCCACATCCCATTGACCAGGATGCGGTTTCATGGCCCAGCTCAGCTGCAAGCGAGGCTTGCAAATGTGGAGGACCGTGTGGTGCTTCGCGCTATCTGACAATGGCATTTCTATGTTATGAACAAGGCACTGGATATTCAGAATTTAAGTAAGTTGCTCTGAGTCACACAGGTAGTTACGGGAAAGCCAGCAATTAAAGTCAGTTCTTCTGACCCGAAAGCCTACGCACTACACCCGGGGTCAAGAAACTAGGGCTCGTGGGCCACTGCCTGTTTTTGTAAATAAAGTTTTATTGGAACACAACCCTTGACACCCATTTGCATGTTGTCTATGACTGCTTTTGTGTTATGTCGGCACTGTTGATTGAGGATATATGGCTCCCAGAATCTAAAATATTTACTATCTGGCCCTTTGCAGAAATGTTTGCCAATCCCCACTACACACACACACACACACACACACACACACACACACACATTTATGCTCATTTTGCATCTAGAAGTTGGAGGCTCTGATTCTTTAAGCTTCTTCTGGGGTTGCCCCAAATGGATTAGAGTCTTATTTCTGCCTTTTCTCTATCTCGAGGCCCTTTCAGCAAAGTTGTGAAGAGAAAATGGATCTGGACCTGAGTTTGCAAATTACTGTGGGGATGGGTTATGCCGGTGGGCGTGCTGGCATTGTTACAAGGACAGAGCAGGTGCGCGTGAGTGTTTAGTTGAACGTAAGCGCCTTTAGGCCAGTCAGGCGACAGTAGCCACCGTTCCCTGCTGCCTCACACATAGATGCTTCCTCCATTTAGATTTCCTGGCTTGTCCTACAGGCGTTTCGGTTGGTGAGCCCTTGACCCAGACTTTTATTTACTCCTTCTGCTGTGAGTCCTGCCTTTTTAGAAGGAGAAGTTGCATATCTTTGGAAGCTAGAGAGATCTGGATTTGGGATCGGCCTTAGGTTTGATCCATTGGCAGCACAGGGCAGCTGAGAGAGCAGAATCAGGTTGCTTCCTTACTTAAATGCTGTGTGATCAGAGGCATATAACTTAACTGCTCTGAGCCTTAAGTTCCTTATCAGCAAAGGGGCAATAAGCAGAATTCTAAGATAGCCTCCGGGATTCCTGCTTCCTGGTGTATATGCTCTAGACCATCCCCTTCCTGTGAGTGTTGGCAGGGCTCCAAGACATTATGGGTTGTCACTTCCATGATTAGGATACATTGTATGCCAAAATAAATTTTTCAGATGAAATTATGGTTCCTAATTAGTTGATTTGGAGTTAATACAAAAGGAGATTATCCTGGGCGGACCTGGCCCAATCAGGTGAAGCCTTGAAAAGACCGGCGGGGCAGATTCTTTCCTGCTGGCCTGGGAGAAAGCAAAAACCACGTTGTGAACGGCATCTGGAGGGAAGCATATGGCTAGGAACCGAGAGAGACTTCTAGGAACTGAAAGGGACCGATAGCTGAAAGTCAGCAAGAAAACATGACCTCAATCCTACAACAATAGTAGGAGCCTGGACTCTACCAACAGCCTGAATGAGCCTGGAAGAAGACCCAGAATTCCATGTGAGACTGATGCCCAGCTCACCTGTGCCTGAGCCCTTGACCCCCAGACGCTGTGAGTTAATACGTTTGTGTAGCTTTAAGCTGCTCAGTGTGGGGTAACTGATTGTGCGACAGTAGAAAATTGATACACACGTACCTTGGGGTGCGGTTGGGGTTTAAGACTACAGGTGCTACATCCCGTACTATGGGGCTTGGCACATTGTGGGTTTCCACGAAACCCCACTGAACTGAATGGAACTTGCCAGAGATTTAAGGTGCCCAGAAATTTGGCTCTTGACCTCCCTAAGAAGAGGTGCTGCTTTGGCGGTGGCCGGGCAGCTCTTAAGCCTGCTATCTTGAGTCAGGTTCCCCAGAAGCAGAGCCTGACGTGGACATTCTCACGCGAGTGATTGGCTGAGGGAATGTTCTGTGGGAGAAGCTCAGGAAGAAGCAGGATGAGCAGAGGCGGACGCCAGGCTGAGATGTGTGTTTGGCTGGGAAGGGGCCTGCAACATGAGTTTTCTGCAGACTCTGTCTGCCCTGGGGCATGGCGGCTGGGCTCTTGTGTCCAGGGATTGTTCACTAATGGGTGAGGACCTCCCCTTGTGGGAGAAGGAGGGAGCAAATTCCCAGGCACCTGCAGGTGAGACGGATACTGTCCACCAAGGGCAATTCCAGGGAGAAGATCCCCAGCGGTGCCACGTCCTTTCTCTTGTCTGCTGGTCAGTGGGTCAGTGTCTCAGCTTCTACTCTGGGGCCTTTTCTTCCTCTTCAGCCTTGTAGACTTGCAGCAGCCGGTGGAAGTTTTCGGTGGTGATCGGGACCTGCTGAGAGTCTCCACAGTCCCCCATCAATACCATTCTCAAGGGTTGACCCAGCTCGGCCCTGACTTCATGCCCAACCCCCCACCCCGCCCCCCGCCCCCATCCCAACGCTCAGGCTCCAGGCTCTAAGAGCTGTGCTGCTAAGATCCATTAATTAGTGACACATTTGTTGCTCCCTGTTTTGTGGCAGGCACTGTACTGGGGGGGGGGATGAGGGTATGTTAGGAAAGAAGACTTCAGGGGGCACCTGGGTGGCTCAGGTTATGGCCTTGCAGTTCACGAGTTCTAACCCCGCGTCGGGCTCTGTGTTGACAGCTCAGAGCCTGCTTTGAATTCTGTGTGTCCTTCTTGCTCTCTGCCCCTCCCCCACTCATGCTCCTGTCTCTCTCTGTCTCAAAAATAAATAAAACATTAAAAAGGTGTTTTAAAAAAAGACATAAGATCTCCCTTCCCAGAGTGGATTGTCTAGTCAGAAAGAGAACCACTCAAGAGCCCGCTATGAACTGTCCGTAGGGGTATGTCGGATCTGCCTGTGCTCACGTCATGTCTTCTTATCCCTCCTCAGCCCTCATGCCCTTAGCTCTGTTAACCTGCTGTACCCAGGGTCCCACGGCAGCCCTGGTCTCAGCCGAGCCCCTTGCCATCCGCCCTGGCCCTGCCCTCCCACTGGAGCCTGGGAGGCCTGTGTAGACCCACCCAGTTTGGAAACACGGGGATTTCTGGAACAGCAAAGGAGCTAACACCCCCATGAAACACTATTGGCCAACGGAGGGCAGGAACCCCTAATCTGGTACAGTGTGTAGAAATTCTGAGAAGCATTCCCCATGGCCCCTTAGTCTTTATTGTGACACTTTTCACCACGCATTGTAGCAATTCTGAAACGTTAGTATACATGACAACTATGTGGGGAGAACATCAAACATTTCTCCGGGGATGCCTGGGCGGCTCAGGTGGCTGAGGGTCTGACTTTGGCTCAGGTCGTGATCTCGAGGTCTGTGGGTTTGAGCCCCTCCTCAGGCTCTCTGCTGTCAGCACAGAGCCTGCATCAGATCCTCTGTCCCCTCTCCCTCTGCCCCTGCCTGGTTTACCAGTGTGTGTTTTCTCTCTCTCTCTCTTAAAAATAAGTAATTAAAAAAAAAGTCTATCTCCTCTTCGGAGACACGGGGTAAGAGGGGAGAGACCGTGTGGGGAGGGAGAGGTCCCGCAAATGCATGGTCGTTGGATCAAGCCGTTCAGTTTTGGGTGGGTGGTTTATAGCAATTTCTGTTTCAGGTACTCATTTGGGGCTTTTTTCTGACAACTTTGCAGCCTGAACTGGCCCTGGCCGGGCGGCTCAGGGCCGTGGTCACTGGTGTGGACACACAGCAGGCGGTCAGGGGCTGGCTCCGCTGGGAAGTGGGGCAGCTGCACCCATCTCTCTGTGCCCTCAGAGCCGTGACGAGTGTGGAGCAGAAACTTCTCTGTCTCGCTGAGCCCTGGGACGGCATTGTGTCACTTCCCCTGGTTTGCTGGGGGCACGGGAGTCGCCTGGGGGTCATGTGAAAAAGGAGACCCTGATTCAGGAAACCCGGGGTCGGGCCAGCGCACCTGCATTTCCAGCCGGCTCTGAAGCTGCTGGTTCGTGCACTGCTCTGAGAGTTGGGGGGCCAGAGGGTCTCCATACTTCTGGCCGATGGTACACACCTTGAGAAACAGCCCTGTGCGGTAATTAACCATTTAGATGTTTATTTCTTCGTCCAGAAAATGTTAAACTTTAGATTAATGACCCCTTAATGCAGAGAATTGTGCATTGGTTTTAGAGAGTTAATGGACTTCCCTTACTGCCTGCCAGGAAGCCACCTTCGGAGCCCTGCAGGTAAAGAATCCCTCCATCAGACCCGGAGCTTCTCAATTCGTGTTATTATTGGCCATGGCAGACGGTAGGCACTTAATACATGTTTGCTAAAAATAAATGGATGGGTCCATGATTGACTACACGGCTGATGTACACGGTATGTGTATATAGATTAAAAAATATAGGGACGCCTGGGTGGCTCAGTCAGTTAAACATCAGACTTCAGCTCAGGTCATGATCTCACATTGCGGGTTTGAGCCCCACGTCGGGCTCTGTGCTGACAGCTCAGAACCTGGAGCCTGTTTCAGATTCTGTGTCTTCCTCTCTCTTTGCCCCTTCCCTGCTCACACACACTTTCTCTCTCTGTCTCCCCAAAATAAATAAACATTAAAAAAATAATAAAAAATATAGTATTATGAAACATATATAGTATTATAATTAGTATTATTTATACCATAACATAATATAACATAATGTATATTACGTGTGTATTATACAATTCTGTAATATATATTATTAATTTTATATATACTACTATGTATAAATATATCAAATACATTTATATATAATTTGTATATATAAACCTATATATTTATATATAACTTATTAATATAATATATAGATGTATAAAAGGTATCAAATAGGGGCGCCTGCGTGGCTTAGTCGGTTAAGCGTCCGACTTTCGCTTAGGTCATGATCTCGCGGTTCGTGGGTTCGAGCCCCGCGTCGGGCTCTGTGCTGACTGCCAGCTCAGAGCCTGGAGCCTGTTTCAGAGTCTGTGACTCCCTCTCTCTCTGACCCTCCCCTGCTCACGTTGTCTCTCTCTCTCTCCCTCTCCTAGAAATAAATTTAAAAAAATTAAAAAAAAATAAAAGGTATCTAATATATAAATTTATAAAAATATAAAATACATAAATCACGTAGAATAATACATTATATATACATTTCAATCTGACTGGGAGAGAAGGGCCTCCGCTGACTGGAACTGACTGACCTTAGATCCTCTCCTTTTTGACCTTGGCAGTGAAGGCAGGGTGAGCGAGTGGTGAGTGTGCGGGACACGGAGGGGCTTCTGGGACACAGGGCATTTGGTGCCACCGTGAGGACAGGCCCTGGCAAACGGTATGAGCTCGCCCTGAGTGAAGGTGAGGGTCACGTGCTCTGAGCTCTCCTAAGATCCAGGCACTAGGGCCACTGACTCGCGCCCTCACGGCCAGCCTTTTCTGCCTCCTCAGCACTGTTCGTACATTTTCAAAAGCCCATCTGTATCCACAAAGGAGTGACTTCCTGTGTGCACGGGCGGCCCTGGGGAGGCTGGGTCTTGGAGAGCCCGTTTTGGATTATAAGCCTTTGAAGACATCTGCAGGGAGGGGATAATTCATTCCAGAAAAACTGCTCTCTTTGCCATGCAAACCAGGGACCAGGAATGGAAATGAGATTTCTAATTACATGGGGCGTTTTCTGAGCCACCTGCTGGTCCCGGAGCCTCCCTGAGTCGCTGCCCTGTTAGAGGTGCTGGGGAGGGGCCTGGCCTCTGAGGTCAGGCTGCCGGGAGGCGTCGGTGGGCTTCCCAGGACAGGGCGTGAGCCGCTGCCTTCAAAGTGCTCTTGCAGCTGCATGCAGCCAGGCCTGCACAGGACCGTTGCCAGGAAGGTCTCCTCTGAACTAGGCAGCAGCGCCTCCCGCTGCTCAGAACGTCCCAGACCCAGGGCGACTGTCACATTCTGCTTTTCGGTGTTGGGACGAGCTCCGATCCACGCAGGCCTCCTCAGCACCGGGTGGGGGAAGCAGATTGGGTGCTGAACACTGAGAACTGAGGGGTTCACAGGGGACTCTGTTTCTGGCAGATTCACTCATGCTGCACATTCAGACAGACTGGGGTTCAGACCTCAGCCCCCCTGTGTCTCAGACTGGGCTCCCTCGAAGGAGATGATGAGTTGCAGATCAGGATGCAAGATGTTTGCAGTCAATCTCCGTGAAAGGCAGGAGGGCCAGCAAGGCTGGGCAGGAGGAAAGTCAGCCTGGGGTGGAGGTCCAACATAGGCTGGGCCAACCCAGGAGAAAGCTCTGGAATGAGCACTGGCCATCAGAATTGTCCTGGGTTAAATTGAAATGGCTGGGACTTGATAACCTTGTTTCACTCCATCATGGGGTGTTGATGTCCCCGGGAAGGACATGGCCTTGAGTGAGGTGGCCATGTGCTGCTGGGACAGACGTTGAAGGAGCTAACTGCTGGGGTCTCTCCCTGGACGGTAGCTGGGCAGTGAGTAATTCACCAGACGGGCTTTTGGGGAGCACAACTTGGCCGCTCCCACAGCCCACTCATTAGCTCTTTGACCTCAGGAACATAATGAACCTCTGAGCCCCAGTTTGCAGGTAGGTAAATGGAGCTAATATCATAAATATCTAACAGAGGTTTTTTTTTTAAGAAAACATTTTTCATGGAAAATTTCAAACCAACAGGAAATGTTTACGAAAGTGGTGAGCTTAATGTGATGAACTTCCAAGTACCAATGACCTCGCTTCAACAGTCAGGAACCTGTGGCCACTCTTATTCCAGTGAGGCTTCACGACTGTGCCCGGAATATTATGAAACACATCGCAGAGTCAGAAACATCGCATTTTGTCCATTAACATTACATATGTATTTCTAGAGGACAGGAGCTTAAAAAAAAATAAGCCATGACCACAATCAGCACCCCGGCACTTGCGGTAGGTGAAATAACCCAACACGAATGAAGCGTTTGCTAGGGCGTTTGGCACATGACGTTGGGTGCGTCAGGACACATTATCTTTGGAGATGACAATGGGACACAGGAGGAGGAGCCTGAGGGTTCGATATGTGACATGGACCCTCTGACTGAAACGTCACTGTGTGGTCACTGAGCTCGGGACCTGGCAGCCGCTGTCCATCCATTGGATTTGCCTGTAAGATGAAACCGATTGGCACTTGTTGTCCTGGAAGTCTGACCATGCCCGGCTCACCGAGCAGATGGCGACCAGCCCTCTCCCGCCCTCTGACTCACCTGACAGCTGCTACCCCAGCTGCGCGGTGCTGGCCCTGCCATGGCTCACACAGCAGCTGCCCACGGGCCCTCTTTGCCACTTGCACTGGGGTCCCTAGACCCTTGACAGTCGCTCAACCCGGGCAGTTTGGCATCTGCCTTGGCATCATTGTCCTTTTAACTCTGGGCTTCTGTCTGCTTCCTCTGTGACTCTGTCTGATCTTCCTTGGGCTTATTAGATGCGTGTTCCTCACCTCCTGCAGCCTCCCTCACTTTGTCATGCTCTCTCTCTAGATGACCAAGGCGTGTTTCCTGTAGAGGAACATATTAGGCTCAGAAGAACGGAAGATATCAGTGTACACGTGTGTGTGTGTGTGTGTGTGTGTGTGTGTGTGTGTGTATGAAATAACTTCCAACACGTGTACATGACTCCACAGCCCGTGCAACAATTTCATGCTTATTTTCTTCCTTTCTGCCTCATGTGGTGCTATCAGTCAGTCATCATCATTCTTATTTTATAGATGTGGAAACTGAGACCCAAGAGTGTTCATGATATTTGTTTCTTATTTTAAATATCACCGGGGCACCTGGGCGGGTCAGTCGGTTGAGCCTCTGACTTGATTTCCGCTCAGGTCGTGATCTCATGGTCATGAGACTGAGACTCGTGTTGGGCTCTGCACTGGACGTGGAACCTGCTTAAGATTCTCTCTCCCTCTCCCTCTGCTCCTCTCCAGCTTGCTCTCTCTCTGTCAACAACAACAACAACAGAATAAAAAAACACTTCATAGACATGAGGCCAAAGGGTAGCCAGGGCTCTGAATGACGTTGATCCTTCACACCCCTGGGTTTTATAAAGCAGCTGTGGACTCTTTCTTTAAGTGAAGATTCATATTAACGCCCGTGATCTGAAATTCTGGCTGAAGCGAGAAGGAAGGGCACAGTGTTCTGTCCACATTGGTACATCGTAGAGGCAAAGGGAAGGTTGCCTCTATGGAATCCGTAGGACTTCGGGGAACTTGATTTAAAAACCACCATGTTATACAAGCAGATGCAGGGTGTAATTGTACCAGCCTTGGGTAAAATTCCACTCTTGAGAATTTTAGTAGAATGTCTAGAGAATCACTGGGTTATGGAATTCTGTATTTTCAAACCCACAACTTTCTACCCATTGGAAATGGGAGGAGGCTTACGACTTGCTGGGAGCAGCTATTGGGTGCATGTGCTAGCTTCTGGGATCAGAGCTGAGACCTGCCGGGACTGAGGTGTCCTAGTCATGCCTGGCTGCAGCCCAGACAGGAGTGAAGGCAAGGAGACTCCAAGACTGCACTCTGAATGGCCTTGAGCCAAGGCTCTCACCAAAATACCGCTGGTAGATTGTGGTGGTGGCCACAAGAGTGATTCGCGAATATTTGCTCTCTCTGTGTTAAGTGCTATGCCAAAAGGACTTGCAATTTAAATCCCACGACAACTCAAGTAAGGGTCTTTTATCACATTTTCACAAACTAGCAGGGTGCTCAGGGCCACAGCTGGCAAGTTAAACTGGGATTTGAACCCAGGTCTCCTCAGCTCTCACTCACTCACTCACTCACTCACTCACTCACTCACTCACCCTGATTCTTTAGCTTTACTTTTCCAGGTAATCCCTACCATAGCCTTTGAGATGGACATCCTTATTTCCATTTGCTCCTGGGCACCCATGCAGGAGGCGAAGGACCTGAACACAGGTGCCTTTCCTTCCAGATCATGAGCTTGGATAGTACTAGGAGCAGGATGTTCTGCCTTTATGTGGGGGCTCTGGTTTACTCCGTCATGTTGGTGAGAATAGGGTCTTTCTAGAAGCAGAAGTAACCTGTGTTCTGCCATTTTTATTTGGAAAGACGTATGTATGTATGTATGTATGTATGTATGTATGTATGTGTGTGTGTGTAAAAACACACTGTATTAAGAGAAAGTTTTGTTTCTCTGTTTTTCTGGACTAGCAACATGAGTAATCTCTCTGGCAAGACTGGCTAAGAGGAAAAGAAAGAAGGTGGACCTAAAAATATTGAAATGAAAGGGGTAGAGAGCTACAGCTGAAAGAGGAGTATAAATAAAAAAACTCAAAAATGTGGATAAACGGGGCAATTTTCTATAAAAAAAAGATTAATGGCCCAGATTATCTCCAGAAGAAATAGAGAACATGAACAAGCCCATGTTCATTAAATAAATTGTGACAGTAATAAAAATAATCTCCCACAAAAGCATTGGGCACAGATGGTTTTATGAACATCTATTGCCAAACCTTCAACAGTCATTTCAGAGACTACAGTAGGGTGGAGAGTCCTCCAATTTACTTAATGATGCAAATGAACTTTAATGTCAAAATGGAAAAAGACAGCTAAATAGCAAAATTATAGGCCAATCTCACTTAGGAATATAAATGAGAAAAACTTAACTAAACTATCAATGAGACAAAGCAGCAAAACAAGATAATGAAACCACACCATGACCAAGTACAGCTAACCCTAGGAATTCAGGGATGGTTTAACATGGGGAAAATCCATTACTGTAATTCATACAATGGTCAGACCAAAGAATCAAAACCATATGGTCATTAAAATAGATGCAGAACAAGAATCAGAGAGATTGGTTTCTTTCTCCCCTCCTCTTGAAAGTAGCCTCAAACAACATGGGGAATGATACACAAAAACACAAACTCTATCTTACATGAAGCTAGAAGGCGGCCGTAATCTTGAACCATACGCGGATGACAGATTGTGGGCTGAGATACAGTGAGTAACTCAACAGGACAGAGAAAAGCCAAATGCAGATGCCCATGGGAGGAAGATATATATAAAAAGCCCGCAGGATTTCTCTGTTATTTCTAGAAACATACACATGTAGTATGTTTTGTCCTGATGAGAATAGACACATGTGTAAAGATGGAAAAACATGGCTGAGAAGCAGAACCCCAGCTTCAGAACACGGGGAGTTTGGAGGAGTAAGAACAGGAAGGAGACATGGGCATGGATGGAGGAGTTTCTCATTTTTTTTTTTTTAATGTTTAATTTTATGCTTTGTGAGAGAGACAGAGTGTGAGTTGGGGAGGGGCAGAGAGAGGAGACACAGAATCCGAAGCAGGTTTCAGACTCTGAGCTGTCAGCACAGAGCCTGTTGTGGGGCTCGAACCCACGAACCATGAGATCATGACCTGAGCCAAAGTCGGGCGTTTAACTCACCGAGCCATCCAGGTGCCCCACGAGTTCCTCATTTCTATCAGGAATGTTTTCTTTCTTAAAAAGATTCGAAGCCAAGACGACAAAACCGGTATTTGTTACATCTGAGTGGTGGGTATGTAGTTTTGTTGCGTTAGTCCTTGTACTTATATATAAATATTTGAAACACTTCACTATTAAAAAGCCAAATGAGTTAACTTTAAAGTAACACATGCTCACCATAAAAATTCAGTAAGAAAAGCACAAAGCTGAAAATCCTAAAATTTTCACTACTCACAGATAGCTCATATAGCCATATATAGTATGTACACAATTTAACAAAAATACCATATTTTGTGATACACACATCTCAATAATAAGAAATCAGCATATAGTTACATATAATTTAGTGGTTAAAGGTTTAGGTTTTGGTCTCAAATGGCCTGGGCTCAAATTCTATCTCTGTCGCTTACTAGATTTGATTCCTTTCTGATCTTCAGTTTTCCCATCTGCAAAATTGACATAATGATAGTATTTGTTATTATATACATGCAATAATAGTCCAATAAAGCACACAGCCTGATTCCTGGTAGTATGAACTCCATAAGTAAGATAGTTACCATTCTCATTTCCATGCCAACTCGTGCCATTTTGAGGTGAAAGGCATAGTGCCAATGTTTTGTAAGAAAGTGCAGCTTTCACCAGTGTCCAGGCAGGGGAGTATGACAGGCCAGATTGAAGGGATCCTTAATACAGAGAAATCACAGTCCTGATTAGACTTGAGCCCTATGAATCGACCATCAGCTCCTGCATGTCCCCGTGCTGGGGCTCGCTAAGCAGGGAGAGCACTGGTGACCTCCCATAGGACACCCATCCATCATTCCACGATTGACAGCCTTCGGAACAGGCCCCTGTGACCAGCAGGGGAGGCTACATTTTCTAAAAGATGAAAACCAATCTCATTTGCCTGTCATGCACTGGGTAAGGTTTCTCAAAGGCACTGGCACTGTCTGCCACTGTTTACCTGGTTTCATGGAAAACTGGCCAGTCTCCAATGGTGATGTTCTGCCCTTGGGCTGAGTGAGAGATGATGAGGAAGTGGGCTTGGAGTCTATCCACTGGGGCTATCCAGTGCCTATTTTGTTCCTGGTAACATTGACGGAATCACTGTTTCCTAGCTTCTCTTCTGTCTTCTGGCCTCAGGAATATCGTTGCGAGTAGCTCACGAATATCAATCAGAGGTAGAGGCAAATGCAATCCTGGGTCCGTGTGCCCTGTCTGGAAGGAGGACAGCTCTTTGGCAAACCTCAGACCTGGCGTTTAGGGTGAGTGAGGAAGGGATATCCTAGATATTAAGAGATTCAAGAACCTCACTCTAGAAAGAACCTAGAACCCCTAACCTTTCAGGTACAGCCTACTCTGGGCATTATTGGAAAACTCCCAAAACTTTTTAAACAAAATACTAACTCATTTTCTTTAAAGGTGACCATGTTTTTAATCCATAAGCTTCTTTAATGTTGCTTAACTTCCTTTTATATGTATTATTTCAATGCTCATGCCTTCTGAAGAGGCAAGAGAGGTATTAGTAGATCTGTTTTACTCGCGGGGAAATGGGCATCCACAACCAGTTTATCACTTGCCTGGGTACAGACAACTGGTGGTCAGATTCGAGCCAGGGGTGTATTTTGTCTCCTATCTCTCTTCCCCGGTGTGACTTACCTGATAGCCTCTCTTATGCAGAGCACTCCTCATACTTCCTGAGAAGTTAAAGTAGTTGAGAATATTAAATTTGTATGGTTTATTTTAGGAAACACCTTTATTTTAGGAATCACCTTTATTAGGGGCCCATTAACTCTTACTCTGCAAACAGTTCAGATGATTTTGGTTTCTTATTGCCCATCACTAACGATGAGGAGTACTGTTATGAAAAGGAAGGCAACCTGAGCCTTCTTTCCCTCACACAGCTCCCAAAGCGTAGTACCTGACTAGCTTCTCAAGAGTCATACACAAAGGGTCTTAGTGCAGGATTTCACTGGGTCTGCCCCATTTCGCCTGCCTCCCCTGCTCCTTGTCCCTGATGTGAAGTGGAAAGAGTTAAGCACACCTGGTTTTGAATCCCGACTCTGCCATATCTTTGTTTATGGCCTTAAACAAGTTCTCCATTCCCCAGGGATATCAATTTACTTCTTTATCGAATGTGGATAAAGCTATCTTGCTCAGGGGTGATGTTGGAGTTCAAGATTATGGGGGGCTGGGAGGCAAACTCTTTTCCCTCTTGCTGTCCCTTCTGCCTTCACCATATCTTTTGAAAATCTTGTATCCTCGGTACAGAATCTTTTCCCTGCCTCTCCTTCTGCTTTCCCTCGTGAGGCCTGCTTGGCTTGATGAATTCTTGAAGAATTCAGCCATAAACAACAAAACTCTTTGATAAGCATCTTGGGATTGAGGGAGGGGAGGGAGGGGGCTTCTCCCTGCCCACTCCCCTAGGCATATGCTTGAAGAACAGCAGAGTTTCATCTGGTCCCTGCTGGGATAAGTGGGGTCCACAAACTGAAGGCAGGAATGAGATCGCGTGGGGCCACAAAGCGGGCTTGGAGAGGCCATGGCCATGGTCAGGCAGGAAAAGGAGAGAGGCGAGGCAGGAGGCAGGCCATGGTGAGACTGGGGTGTTGGGAGAAGAACAGGGAATTCACGTGTCTCCTGTATGATGAGTGATGTGAAGCTTTCCCTCCCATTTCTTTAGGAAATCTACAGCAAGGGATCAGTTTCCCATTAATGTCTTGTGCATCTGGGTCTTTGGTAGGAGGCTTCTGATGAGATGCTAAGTATAGCCTCAAGGTTGGGTGAGATGAAAACCAAGGGTATCCAAAGAAGGCCCCTCGTGTCTGGCTTTCTTCCAAGTGCAGGGCATATAAGTGCTCAGTAAATAGTAGCCATGGCTCTAATTTCATCCTGGTTCCTCTTTTTCTTCTACACTAAGGTGTTCAAGAGCTCAAGGGAATGTAACTGCTTTATTCTCTCCTGGATTCCTACCACTGGCAGAAGGCCTAGCCTGTAACTGGGTTCCAATAAATATTCTTTTTTATGATGAATAAATTCATGTAATCTCTGTGACCAACTAAGTTCTACTCTAGGCCCGATTCTCTTCTTACTCTACACTCTTCCATCCTCAGAAAGCTTATCTGTTTTAGGGTGTTAGCTGTCACCTTCATCTAATGGGCCACCAAATTACTTCCCACCATTTGCCAATCACTATGTGAAGTAATTTACATGCATTATTTCATTTAATCCTTACAGGAATTCTATGCGATTGCTACCGGCCACTGTTAATATTCTCATTTTATGGAGGAGGAAGCTGACGTTCAGAGAGGTTGAGTAATTTGCCCGAGGCCACACAGTGATTAAGGGGTACAGTTGGAACGCGATTCTAATCAGCTTAAAATCAAAGCCTGTGCCCTTAGCCACTGTGTTACCTCTGTCTCCATCATCATCAAATACAAAAAAAGCATTTCTGATTAAAGCAGAGGGAAATGGTAAGTTTATTTAGAATGAACTAACATTTGTTGCTTACCTACTGGGTGCTGGACACAGTTAGACACTTTGATGTGTGTTAACTCAGTCTTCAGTACAAGCCTCATGGGGGAAGTAGGTACTATCATCTCTATTTCATGAATGAGGAAATTGAGGAACAGAGAGGTCAAGTGACTTGCTCAAGGGTACACAGCTCCAGAGTGATAGATGTTTCTGGTACCTTGAGCCAAGTCTAGTAAACAAAACTCCAATCCTTTTTCCTTGTCTTACAACGATGCCTCTACTCTCAAATTGGCTTTAACCCCACAGGGCAATTATCTTTGCACTGAATCTCTATTGCTTTAGTTTTAGTGTCTCTTCGAAGGCCCTTTTAGGACAGGCTTCTGGGAAGGTCCGTGAGAGGAGAGGGAGGATGCATGTTCCTGCCCTGACCTCTCCTCCATCTGGCCCTTCCCGACGGAACTCCACATGGCCCGTCGGACTCACCGTGGTCTTCCCAGAGAGTAATGTTCTGCTCGGAGGTGATGGAGAGCAGTGTGGCCTGCCCAGCCGAGGTATCGGAGAAAGATCCATCACCCCTGAGTGATTGGTGACCCACAGGTACTGCGCGAGGAACCTAATGACCAGTCACTCAATTAAGGGCTCAGTGACATGTTTATAAGGGTGAACTTTAGAGCGCTATTAGGGAACAGACAGATGAACTATAGCTGTGCCCGCGGGCAGAGCTCACCCAGCCCGGGTGCCTCTCTGGACCCATTACCCAGTAATTAGGGGGATTTTTAAGTAGGAAGCAAGGAGTGAAATTATTGCTCAGACTATTGCTTCACTTGTCACAGTGGAAAGTACTGCTGAGAGGAAAGAAGGAAAGAAGGAAGAATGGAGGAAAAACAGAAAGGGAGGAAGGAGGGAGGAAGGGAGAAGGAGGCTCCGCAAAGTCAAGCTTGGCAATAAAAGTTTCTTCAGTTTTCCAGTTGACAACTGATGTGAAGGGGCCACAGAGGACGGATGAGAGATGTAGACAGGTCCGGAGTCTGGGCCACCGGGGATGGTTTCTCTGAGCCACTGTACCCACTTATGTGCTCGGGCTATTGTCTATAGTAACTCGCAGGGAAGGTGGAGAAAAATATAATAATAGTACAATAATATAATAATATGATCATCCACTAATAGAAGAATAACTACCACTTTTTAACTTGTGTATTAGGAGCGAGGGGCTTTGCTCAGTAGTGTCCATGGGTCTACTCCCCGATTGTCTCGAGCGTGGACATGGTGGCTTCTACTGGGGCCCTGCCCGTCAGACAAGGACCCTGGAGGGCCTCTAGGTAACGAGAGGTGGGGAACCAGCTAATGCCAAGGTCCACGCTCTTGAGTCTCAATAGGCAGCTCTGTGAGGCCCTCACTATCCCGGAGGCACAGAACCTGCCTCTTCCGCAGAGGCAAAGGATGCTATGTCCTGGTTGTGTGATCCAGCTTCGTCTCTGCTCAGTTCCACCCCTGCCTTCCCCTCTCGAGCAAAAATGACCACTGAGGTTAAGTTTTAATATGTGTGTGGGTTTGGCTTTAACTTTTATTAGGAAAAACCCTTAACAGAAATCAGGTAGAGAGGACTGTGCAGCAGATCTCCACGCACCCTTTGCCCAGCACAAAAAATTATGAACTAGTCACCAGTTTTCCTGTATCCTCCACACATCCCCGCCTCTTGTATTGCTTCTTTAAAGAAAGCCCAAATATCATTTCATCTCTAAGTTCTCCAGGATGTACATCTATCATATATATAGAGGTTATTTATTTTAAAAAACAATTAAATTGCTTTGAAAATATCTAAAAATACTAATAGTTACTATTTATCCAATCTGTTCAAATTTCCCAATTTTATTAAGTAATTAAAAAAAATAATGTATTTAGGGGCGCCTGGATGGCTCAGTCGGTTAAATGTCTGACTTCAGCTCAGGTCATGATCTCATGGTTCATGAGTTCGAGTCTCATGTTGGGCTCTCTGCTCTCAGCCTAGACCCCACTTCAGATCCTGTGTCTCCCTCTCTGTTTGCCCCTCTGCAGCTTGCCCTCTCACTCTCTGTCAAAAATAAACATTAAAAACAACAATGTATTTGTTTGAATCAGGATTCAAATACCATCCACATATCACAACTGGTTCATGGGCCTTTCTGGTCTCTTTTAATCTGCTTTTTGCCTTTGAGATTATACTTGTTGAAAAACTGGGTTGTTTTTCTTAAGGGATTCCCCACAGTCTGCATTTTGCTGATTGTATTTCAGTGGTGTGGTTTAACATGTCCCTTCACCCCTGGTATTTCCTGTAAATTAGTAGTTAGATAGAGAGTTTTGATCAGATTCAGATTTAGTTGTTTGGCAAGAATACAGTTGACCCTTGAACGGCACGAGAGTTTGAACTGCAGGGTCCACTTAGATGCAGATTTTTAAAAATAAATACAGTGTGGCGCTATAAATGTATTTTCTCTTCCTTTTGGTTTTCCTAACATTTGCTTTTTGCTAGCTTACTTTATTATAAGGAAGCAGCGTATGATACATGTAACATAGAAAATATGTGTTCATAGACTGCTTATTTATCGGAAGGTCACTAGTAGGCTACCAGTAGTTAAGTGTTTGAGGAGTCAAAAGTTATGAGTGGATTTTTGACTGCATGGGTGGGGGTGGGGTTGGCATCCCTAACCTCTGTTGTTGTTCAAGGTCAGCTGTACTTCATACTCAATGATACTGTGTGCTTCTGTGCTTGTGTTGGGAAGTCTGGTGGACTTCTTCTCTCGGTAGCAATCACTGAGGATCGTTTCGATCAATGATAATTTTAAGCCCATAATGTCTTTGTCACTCGACATCTGAATGACTTTTTAAAGAAAAGCTTCTCTGTCAGCCTGAGATACAGTTTGTAGAAGAAAGAAAAATTAATGCTTGGTTCTGTGCTTTTATTTTCTCGTGTGCACAATGAGTTGGTTCTGTAGTGTTTGAGGAAGGACGCAGGTGAGTTTGTTTTGTTACCACTATCCTTTTGCACTCATGGGTAGAAAGTATTTGCTGGGTTTCAGTGCATGGTGGTTGTTCTTTTATTGAGATCCAAAGTTCTCCTGTGTCTGGCCTTTGGAAGACTCTTAAGTTGACTTCCGAGTCCTTCTGACTTGACCATGTAGTTATGGGTAGCTTCTCGCTGTCTGGTTTGATGATATGTTCCATTGCCCATCGTGTACACTTTCTCTTCCAAACCTAGGCTCAGCCCTTGTTTCTTTCAGTGATGCTTACATACCCACAATCTGGGTTTTGAGGTGCTTGTTGCTACTGGGCTTGTCGCTGTTTCTAGGGCTTTTGGGTGGTTATAGGTAGGACATACATATTTTGTTTTAAAGGGAAAACACATCTTGCATTTATATTGAAACTCCTGATTAGAACTGATATTATTTTTACTTACCTCTTTAATCTTACATCTGTATTTCCTGTTTCTCCCATGCAATAATTTTCCAGTTCCCCAAAGAACCATATTTGTATTATGCCACTGTCATCACTCAACCGTGTCAGATTAACAATGACACCACACCACCTTTAATTACTAAAAATAGCTTCAGTTTTTTTTTTTAAGTTTTTTTCTCCCTCTTATATTGATTTAAGCTGGACTTATCCCACAGAGGATGCACGGATTACTGTATTTTAAAATAACTTGGCACAGTTCTGTCTGTGTGATTGTACTATCAGCTCAGGACACATATTTATTCATTTATTTAATTTTAGTTTGATTTAGGGATTGCCTTTTAACACTGTAATTTTAAAATGAAGATTTACGGCATAAATAATACCTAGTAATCTGTGCAATTAATTACCAAGTTATTTTATAATTACATGGTTCGGAGTCAATGTGTACGTGGTTCTGAGTCAAATCTATAAAACAGCATGTTCTATGTTCCGTGTCCACATGGACTCCCGGGGTCCTCCAGGAGTATTAAGCCTCAGTCACCCTCCATGGAAACTTGCTGGAGAACACACAACTCCTGGCTGCTTTCTCTCCCCTGTCTCACTTTCTCGTAGCCTTGCCAGTTTTCTGGGATTGCCTCGAATAAGCTATTTGTACTCAAGTCTTTGTCTCCTGGTCTGCTTCTAGGATCACCGAAATCAAGGCACACACTTTTGCTTTTCACATAAAAAGATATCCTGAAGATTGGTTCTTCCATTATTCTGGAGATCAACATGGCAGCCGTTACTGAGGCTCCTCCAATAGCAGCGTTTTCCTTGCTGGCAGGGACGAGAGGAGCTGGAGCCAGGGCAGTCACCCTGGAAGAGACCTCAGCAGAAGCCAGACTGTAGATCCTGCGAAGTTTCGGCGTCATGAGAGACTCCTGTTCACTGAGGGGTAGGGCAGTGGTGAAG
Source organism: Hyaena hyaena (assembly GCF_003009895.1). NCBI lineage: Eukaryota > Metazoa > Chordata > Mammalia > Carnivora > Hyaenidae > Hyaena > Hyaena hyaena. The sequence continues at coordinate 3,110,604 of NW_024080657.1, forward strand.
AGACTTGATTTTGGAGCCAATCCTTGGATTTGAATCCTGGCTCTGCCCATTATGACTGTGTCACCTGGGAAAGGCCTTTCACCTCTGCGAACCTTGGTTTCCTCCTTTGCTCAGTAAGTGTAATGATGGTATCTAAGCCTCTGAGGTGTGCTCGTATGGGGCACAAGAAATGAAGTGTCTGGCACCTTTGGTAGATGTTAGCTCTTCTCCTCATGGCTTAAAATAAAGAGGCTGCTCATGTTCTTTCCTTTCTGAGCACAAACCATCTCTTTTTTCAGCCGCAGAGTCCTTGGTTCTTTTGGGAAGTTCTCACAGGAGATGGACCCCAAGGCCCCTCCATCTTGGGCTACAAATCTCTCTCTCTAATGGTGAGAGAATAGAAACTACCCTCTCAGCATGATACACCTGGCAGAAAACTCTGAATTGCTGCTGAGAAAATGTTCTCATTAGGAATTTCTGTGGAATCCCCCCATCTTGTATTCCTGTCCCACAGATCTGGCCTTCGCTTGTGCGGACCAGGGTAGCCCCACCAACTTTAGGCCTTCTACCAGTCCTTTCTCATGGCTTCTGTCTGCCTTCTCAGCAGCATAGGTATATCCTGGGGACCCCAACAAGAGCATCTACTATTACGGGAATGCTAGCTGTTTTCTCAGAATTGACCATTTTGTGGTTGTGGAAGTGTTTATATTGTTTAGTCTGAGGAGAACGTCTGTCCTGAGGACAGGTATTAAAAGGAGAGAGTATGGCACCATCCCCTTCTCACAACACAGGCAAACCTGAGAGGCAGCGAAGGTGAGGGAGGCAGAAGAATATTTATGAATGTAAAAAGAAGTGGAATGGAGTCTTCCTGTCTTTGCCACAGTCTCTCTGTCCTGTTCCTGGGAGACTTTGAAAGTGGCATCCTGGGTGGGCTCTGCAGCTGTGTGTGGGCCAGAGCCCTCAGAAGAAGGAGGAGATGCCTCAGGTACAAAGTGCGACCCCTCAGGGCCTCCACAGGCCCCAAATCCCAAGCAGTATCCCCACGTGCTAGAGGTGGAAGTGATGGTCTGCGGAGCCAAACATTATCGAGAGTTTTAGCCAAGATGGCTTCCGAGGGGCTCAGTAGGAAGCGGGAGAAATCATCTCAGGAAACAAGAGTTTTGTCATATGAAGCAAGCGCACAGATGTTCCTGGCATTCTTAGAGAGAGGGTCCAGTTCTTCGGGGAATGGCAGTGACAAGGCAGGGTGAGGCATTCGGACCCATGGATGGTTCCCGAGATCCACAGATCCTCTGTGTGGTGGGACACACCACGCTAACGGAGAGTTGGAAGGCAGAGCTCTACTTCCCCGTGTCTCCAACTGAGAGAAGAAGATGGCTGCCATGCACCCGCATGGCAGTTGCACCCAAGGACAGGGTCACAGCAAGCTGGGGCCTTAGCAGGTGGCTTACACATGACAAGTAGACTGGGCCTGAAGATTTCCTGAGGACTGGCTAACTCGAATCATTACATGGGCTTCTGGGCTTCAAGGCTGTTCCTAGCCAGTTGTTTGGCTCCTGGCCCTGGACTGGGGGGCCCTGATAAGAGAGATGATGGGTGCAGGGGCTTAGCAAGCTACCCATGAAGGAGAACTGAGTGTTGTTAGCCACGATCCCAGAATTGGGTCAGGGTAGCACTTGTGAAATGTTATACTAGAGCATGTCAGTTGAATTCAGGGCAGACCCTGAGACTCTGGAGATGTTTAAGGTAAAGTTGGCCTCCAACCCAATCACAGGTCTTGGACCGAATGTTAGGAATTAGGGCAAGGAAACCAAATACGCGGCATCCATGCCATCTCCGTCTTCTCTCTTGATCATAGCAGACGTCGCTAATCAAACACAATCTTGTTCCTCCGAGCCTGGCCTCAACTTGGAATTATTCTCAACTGCCACCCCTGACAAGCCACAACGTCGGTGTGTGATTTGAAACCTACTAACCATTCTTCATTTGGGAGGGAGCCAGTTAAAGGACATGTAGGTACCTGGGTCTCTTATAATTTGCAATCTATGGGTAGCGAATATAATTCCAGATCCCATTCTTTGGTGAGTGAAGAGTCTCCCTTATCAACATTGCTGAGGACTGAGAGGGGCTGCGTCAGGAAGGGCCAGGTCCCAGTAAGGGAGTTGATTGGGGCTGGAGAAGGCAGCGTCTAAAAACCTTACAGGTACAGTACCTAATCAAAACAGTGCATCTTTAACGGTGAAAACACAGACTAATAAGACCCCAGGGGGACACCTTTACAGAAGTCATTGTTCTCACCATACTCAACATACTGGTCAACATACTGGCCATACTCAACATACTGGCCAAGGCCCATCCACAAGGCATGCTCGGGTGTGGTTTGGCCTAACACCTCAAGGTGGGACAAAGGACATTTGATCTTTTTGGAAAATATCCAGCCCAACTTCTCCCCAAAGTTATGCCACATCTGTATCCTTTCCTGAAGTATTGTATTAATCATTTCACGCATACTTATTTTCACCTCAGACTTCACGTTTTGATTGTTTCTGATATGTATGGCCATACCCATGGTTTCCCAAAGTGTAAAAGGCATGTTTTGGGACGAGGATATTCTCACAGAGGCTGGCTCAACACCGAGAGTCACCAACAGGCAGTTGACTCTGGTGAAATGCAGCCAAAGGGAAACCAAACCTTATTTTCTTGATTTTTTTTTCCTTGCAGGGAGAGATCACTGATCAATTTCGGTTTATATCTCTTCTCTCTTAGTCATCCAGACCCAATCACTAAATACTTACTGAACCCCTCCCATGAGCCAGACTGTGCACTAGGTGCTGGGATACAAGGAGAGAATGAAACCAGAGGATCCCCACCCTCCAGGAGCTACTTCTGGAGAGAGAGAGATTAATGAGATAATCCTAGAAGAGCATGTAAACTTGCCTTTGGTGTTTTGAGAGGGAGGATGTATGTATCAAGAAAGCTTGTGGCAGTTTTTAAAAAAAAAAAATTTAATGTTCATTTTTGAGAGAGAGAGACAGAGACAGAGTGCAAGCAGTGGAGGGTTGGGGGACAGAGAGAGAGAGAGAGGCACTGAATCCGAAGCAGGCTCCAGGCTCTGAGATGTCAGCACAGAACCCAATGTGGGGCTCAAACTCATGAACCACGAGATCACGACCTGAGTCGAAGTCGGAAGCTTAACCGACTGAGCCACCCAGGCGTCCCCCTTGCGGTAGGGTGTTTGATGCACTGAGGGAAGGCACCCAGAAGCCAACGACTACCAAGGCTAAAAGAAGATCTGGAATAAGTGAAACGAAGAGTCTTGTGGTACGAAGGGAGCTCTAGGCAGGGGCATAGCCTGTGCAAAGGCCCGGCAACTGGCAGAAAGTGTGAACACTAGGCGAAAATAAGGGAGCTGGAGTGAGGAAGAGGGAATGAGGGAGCAAGGGAGAAAGTGAGCGAGGGAGATGTGATAGGCTATGGGTTGGAAGGGGTGTCCCAGACCATCAGGGCCCGACCTTGTAAGCCAATCAGATGTGCATTTGCTGCGAAACACGTGACATTTAAATATCTGGTCATTTCACATGGGGTCCTTCCGAGTCCCTGCTTCATGAATGTGGTCAATCCAAATAGTACTTGCGTTTGCATATTACACAAGAGAACTGGAAATCCCCTAAAACCTCCCAGCTGATACATGAAATAGGCTCAATAAAAGATTTCTCTGATTTATCCATAATCCTAAAACTTTCCAAGAATGAATCTGTGAGGTTGAAACAAATAAGTTTCACTTTATCATGGCTGAAAGAGAGCGATTCTGAAAGTCTGTGAATGCAGACTCGGTTCACGAGTTCGAGCCCTGACAGCTCAGAACCTGGAGCCTGCTTCGGATTCTGTGTCTTCTCTCTCTCTGCACCCCCTACCCCCAACTGCTTTCCTTTCTCTCCTCTCTCTAGAAAATGATGTTACAAACTCATCGTCACACCTAGAAGGTATCAAAGAATATGCAGCCGACAAAAGGTAGGAAGAAGGATTACAGAGTTGCATCTGTGTTATAATTCATGCAACTATGATGCTGCTGTCTAGGATTTTGTAATGTCAGTGGTTATTGTCACTTGTTAAGAAATACATAGCTTGTTGGGATTTCTTTTCTTCCTCTCAATAAATATTCAAGCGCATGCTTAATGTTGAATTCGGTAGTTTGTATTCTTAGCTGATCTGCCCACACTTGGTTGCTGATCACTATTATCAACCCTCCCTCCAACTGCCAGCATTAATTTGATGTGTAAATCTTTCTCTACGTCTTAAAGTCCTTCCCTGGTGAGAGTGGGTTCAAGCAGACCCACCCAGAAACAGTCTGCTCTCAGCTCTCAAAGCCGACATGTTCAGTCATTTCCAGGCAGAAGGTGTGGTTAGGAGAGAGGCAGGACACAGGGTCTGTCCCCTCACCCGCCCATCCTTATTACGAGGACTTCCTGGTGTGTTTGGCTTTAGGCCAATTTCAAAGATTTTAAGTAGTGTCCAGGAGAGAACATAGACTGCAGGGTTCAGTTTGAAGTCTGGCTTTGTCACTTCCTGTGTGGTCAAGGTTCTGAATGTGTAAATCAGACTAAAAGATTCTGTGGAGCGTCCTCATGAAGACAGTGATTGGCAGAAAGACAGCGTCAGATTGCGTTAAAGATGCAAGGTTTCCTTAATAGCATCCGTGTATGTGGTGTGGAAGTATCCATGTACCGAGGCAGGAAACCCAGAGCAGGAGACAGTCTGTAAGGTTTTCTGACGGACACATAATTTTATTTTCATCTTTCTGGTGACAGAACATTTTTTACAATTTAATGCATACACATATAAGTTCCTTTATTAGAGAAATTATACACAATGGTGCATAGGGCCAACAGTCACATCTCCGGGTAAATTCTTTAAAATCAGAAACAATAATCAGGATGGACTCCATGCTCTGCTTGTTACATTGTGAGGTGTCCCATGTAGCTCCATTCTGTCATTGCGATGACAGTTTGCAACCCATGTGAGAAAATAAGAAGATACCTATGAACACCTCTCCTCTGCAGCAGTCTCAATGATTTTCCTTATCACCCAGCATGCCTACATGGGGATCTGAACACGCAGGGGGTGGTGTGATAAGGGTGATTTAAATGGTCATTGTTTCCTTCACACCATCTTGACTGATGCCTTCACACATGTGCTCAGCTGATAAATGCTGCCATTACTCATCATCGTTCAGACCCAAGGTGCTGGCGTCTGGCAGTGTTTCTCCCATGTGCCATAATGGTTCTACGTTCCAGTTTGCAAACTAGCGACTTTAGTTGTAGTTTTATCAGTTTGATGAGCTTCCACAATTTTCCTTGCCCTAGGAGTAGCCTCATGGAATGGCTTCCAACAAGCCATTCTCGATATACTCTTTCATATTTGCAGCTTTTCTTTCTTCTTCCTCACCCTCTTCCCCACGTACGGTGGAGCAAACTTGGGGACTTACACTGACCTTTAGACTGACTACACCTTTCCAGGGTAGGGTCTAACTGCTTTGGTTATTCCCACAGCCCCTGTGCTGTGGTGGGTACCAACCCATCCCCTGTCACCACTGTCTTCTTCAGTGATAGCTTCCCACTCACCCGAACGTTTTGTCTGTCTGCACCACTTGCAGCATGGCATGATCTGGGTCACTGAAAACTGTTTGCTTTTGGGAGACATTCATTCCCTTTCAGTTCTCCCTAGTGGGCCACTGCCATGTTGGATGGTGGGGGACTGAGTGATCTCCAGCTGCCCCAAATCTTTCTGGGGTAATAACACCTGTTGGCTTTGCTTGTGATTCCTTGAGGACTGGAGTCAGGCTCTCAGACCCTTCAGGGACTCTCAATAACAGCTACTGAATGTTTAGCCCACCCACTTTTCCAGTGATGGTTCGGGCAGTACTAGAGGCTGGAGGGTGTGTACAGAGCTCTGACCTAGTTCCCCCAGCCAGTGCCAGTGGAGGGAACTTGGCTTGTATCCAGCGGTGAAGGGAGCATGTTACTCCTTAACCCGAGAGACCCTCCTACCTTTTGAGACAAGAGCATCCAGAAGGTCTTTGCTGTCCCCCTGAATGCCAAGCATGCTCTTACCTCCCAGATTCTGCTTGGTCCCTTCCTCCACCAAGAGCGGCTTTCTTCCAGATTCCACAAGATTGCTTCTTCACCTTCTCAGGTCTTTCCCCCAAACTCTCAGGGATGTCCTCCCAGGCCATCCTATCCCGTATAAAATAGAAGCCTCATTGTACCCGGAATCCCTCCTTCCCCCCAACCTGCTTTGTCTTTCTTGTGCTTAGTGCCCTCTCACAGCACGTACGCACATGTTTATTTGTGTACGCCTGTCTTTACCTACAAGAATATAAAACAGCAACAGGACAGGGGCTTTGTTCTCTTCACGCCGGATCCCCAGGGTTCCACGGGCACTGAAAAAGTAGCCACAGAATGAGAGAGAAACGGTGACAAAGGGTTGAGCCACTGATCGATTCTGATGTTGTGGCAGGAATTGTACTCAGAGGATTTCAGATGATGGGCACAGCCTGGAGAGAAAGATGTTCTTCCCATTGTACAAATGAGAAAAGTCTGGCACTGAGCTGATTTGTGCAAGGGCAGACAACCAATGAGTGGCTGAACCTGGCTCCTCACCTATGATGCCTGAGACTTTACCTTAAGCTCCTTCTTTAATGCTGTGGCTCTTTCCTCCTTTGGACCAAGATGTTCCTATGAGGACCTGATGAAGACATTTTCCCATACATTCATATGCACACTCACACATACACACCCACCCACATGCGTGGTGGTTGCAGATCATTCCAGGGCTCACCTTCGATCCTGGAGGGAGGACCCTTTCCCTACACCACGGACAGGAGAGGCGTCTGGTTCTTGCAATTGGTGACTTTTTTTTCAACTGGCATTGGATTATTAACTAATTACCACTTGCGAAGTCCTGGGGAAATACCAAGTGCCTGTTCAATGCTGAATATGGATATTAGCGAAGCTTTGAGTTTTCGAGAACAGCCAGGAAGCCCTGAAATAAGCAAATAATGGTTGTGCGGGGAGGCTGGCAGCCACCGGGCCGCCGCGGTGTCTACCAAACTCGGCACGGCTCTCACAGGTGCCTCAGCTCATGCTCACTAGATCTGTCCTCCCGGGGAGTTTGCCCTTTTTCAGAAAAAAAGGATTCATTGCCAACTGATTGCTTTTCTGAAGTCCCCTGTTTCATCTTTCAGGGTCTGTTTGCTTTTCTTCTGCCCCCGGCCCTTTGCTCGTCCCTACACTCTGGAGTGTACCTCTCCCGAGGGTGAAGAGAGGTTCCGTGTCACCTTCATCCTTTCCACCCCTTGGTGTTTCCGTCGCAGGCCATCGGTCCCTCCTGACCCCACACCTCAGAGGATGTGCACCCCCTCCCAGACCTGGCTTCATGGGCACGTGAGCTGTGCAATCACAGAGACCCCTTGAAGATTTCTCCCCTTGCTTGGTTTAATGCTCTGCTGTTACCATTTGTATGCCTGATTCTGTTCCATTTGGTGAGGGGAAATTCCATCTATTTTTTGAATGGGAATTCCTTGAATTCACCGATCTTTCTGGGGACCATCCCTGTCTTCCTCACCAGAAAGCTGGGAAAGACCTGACCGTGTCTGAATGCAGGATCCAGCTTGGAGAGAAGCTTGTGGGCACAGGAGGAGGGGCCTCTCCAAGACAGGACTTGGGTGGCGAGCACCTGCTGTCCTCAAGAAGGCCAGGGCCATTGGGCAGGGGAGGAGGGAGCCCACGCCTTGTACTGGTCCCACCGAGACTGGGGGACCGCTGATTGGTGTCAGGAACTTCACATGAGTAAACTTGCAAGATATTGTGGGGCGGGTGTAGACATGGTATGTGGTTTGCACTAGTAAGTCTGGTTTGTAATGTTTACCATTTCCCTGGTGTAAATACTTTCACTGAGGTGAGTCCCAAGCTACTCATAGGGAAATAGCTATGATAGGGAAAAATCTGGTTTTTTGATAGGGAAAAGTCTGTTATAAGATGGCCGGCCGACAGGACTGATAAGGAAATACCTGTCCCTGATGAAAGGCTCCCCCTTCCGGTTTCCTTTTCCCACCCTGCTTGGCACATGCATTAATGTGGAATGCGGAAGTAACAGGCTATAAATTACTCCCTCTGTTGATGCTCTGGGCTCAGAACTCTGGAGAATGATCTCCTCTGAGAGCACCGGTGTAAAATAAACCTCCTCCCTTCCAAGATCTCCGAGTGCCGCTTGGTTCTTCCGCCGGGTGATCCAGACCAGGTTCCGTAACAATTTAATGCCATTGAGTGAAGAACTGGCAAGAGGCGATAGAATCACACCAGCCTACCCCAAACACAACAGACGTGAACAGCCCTAAAAGCATAGACAAAAAATTGTAACACATAATGAAATAATTAAGAAGTGATGGCCTTTTTTTATGTTTATTTATTTATTTTGAGAAAGAGAGAGGATGAGCAAGGGAGGGATGGAGAGAGGGAGAGAGAGGATCCCAAGCAGGCTCCACATTGTCAGCATGGAGCCCGACAGGGGGCATGATCTCATGAACTGCATGATCATGACCTGAGCTGAAACCAAGAGCCTGATGCTCAATGGACTGAGCCCCTCAGGCACCCCACGAAGTGATGACTTTTAAGTATGTTTCTTCTACCTTTTATAGATACCATTTATTTAATTTTAGTTTCTATAATTTAGTTTTCAGTCGTGGCCGGGTTTAACCACTGGTTTGCAAAATTCCCGGTGACGTGACAGTTGGGTCTCTCAGACTGACCTGAGCCAGCTTTCCGCACCGCTGGTCAGACAGGCAGCTCTCAATTCTGGATTCAGCTCGGCCACTTACCGGCAGTGTGGCCTGGGGAAAGGTCAGTAACTGTTTTTATCTTCGGTTTCCCCTTACACGACATAGTGTTCATCCTAACAGCTCTTACACTGGGAGGCTGCACAGACGAGAGGAGACAGCAAACCTGGGGGCTTGGGTCTACCGCCTGCTCCTCACCTGAGAGGGTGGTAGTAGTTGTGGCTGCGGCAATGGTAGCAGATGTATGGATTAGTACCCACCTCACAGGTTTCTTTGCAGGGATCAGTGAGTGCATGTAGGTGAAGGGCGTCATGTCTTGTCTGGTTCCCACTGAGCTCTCCTGGCTGGAGGTGGTTGTTACAGGAGGCAGAGTACACAGTGACTAGTAGTTGAATCAGGCTCAAATTCTAGATCCTTTGCTTCTTTGCTGTGTGACCTCAGGCAAGTCACGGAACCTAGCTGAGCCTCAGTTTCATTGTATGTAAAACAGGGAGAACAGTAGTACTCAGTGTAATGGGTGGTATGAGAATTAAATGAGGGACTAAGTGCTGTTGTGATGGTCATTCCCACCATCACTGTCAATATCACAGGTGATGTTGAATCAGGGTGTCTGACTGTGACTGTGACCCACCTCACGGGGACCTCTGTGTTGGCCCTCCTGTGCCCAGCCTCCCGTCATCTCTCACAGGCTTAGACACACATTCCCAGTGTGCGTAACGAACAAACTTGAGAAGCTGGCCCGGCGACAGAGCTCCTCCTCCCTTCCGGCGGGTGAGCCCTGCACTGCATTTGTAGACTAGACACAAGTGCCAAAGGGATTTCAGCCTGGGTGTGCGGCCACTGGACACAAGGCTTGGCAGTCACGTGGGCCGGGCATCACACGACCGTGTGATCGTTTGGTCTTTTCTTCAAGGGCCTAGTGGTCATGTTGTCTGTTAGTCAGAAGATCTGATGTGCGTGGGATTCCGGCGATAAAAGTTCTTGATGAAGGCGTGAGTTTTCCAGAAGGTAGGCAGGGGGTGGCCAAGAAGTTCAGGCAAACAGGTGCAGAGCTTCACCGTGTAAGGGGGCCAGGAACCACACATGACTACTGAGCCCTTGAAGTGTGGCTGGCCCAAACGAGGTGGGCTTGGCGTACCAAACAAACAGTGGATTTTGAAGACTTAGCATGAAAGAAGGTAAAATACCTTGTTAATAATTTTTATATTGATGACATCTTTTTAAAAAATGTTTATTTATTTTTGAGAGAGAGAAAGAGACAGAATGTAAGCAGGGGAGGGGGAGAGAGAGAGGGAGACATAGAATCCGAAGTGGGCTCCAGGCTCTGAGCTGTCAGCACAGAGCCCAACGCGGGGCTCGAACTCACGAACCGTGAGATCATGACCTGAGCCAAAGTTGGATGCTGAATCGACTGAGCCACCTAGGCACCCGTTAAATTGATTACATCTTGACATGATACTATTTTGAATAGATCGGGTTAAATAAAATACTTCTGGAACTAATTTCACCTGTTTCTTTTTACCCTTTAAGGCATGTTAGAAGATTTAAAGTTACATATGTGACTCACATGGTATTTCCATCGGACACTGCTCTAGAGAATTCAGGAAGGAGTAGTCGCTGTCAGGCGTGACAGTGCTGGGTTGTTTTGGGGGGTACAGGAATGAGGCCCCAGACTCCAGGGATGGAGGCCACTGAGGTCAGGTTTGGGTGTTGATTGATTGTTGGAGGTATTGGGCAGAGAATGGCGCTCGGCCACAGGGCCTCAAGCAGACAGGGGCCCCTGTCCCCTCCCAACTGGTCCCCATCTTGACTTGGCATCAGACACCATCACCTTGTACCTGCATGACTCCAGCAGCCTCTTCATAACTGCCTCTACTTTTACCCTCCAAGAATCTAGTTTCCTGCCGCTACTCACAGCCAGTGCTTTTTTTTTTTTTTAAATGTTTTATTTATTTCTAGGAGAGAGAGAGAGAGACAGCATGAGCAAGGGAGGGTCAGAGAGAGAGGGAGACACAGACTCTGAAACAGGCTCCAGGCTCCGAGCTGGCAGTCAGCACAGAGCCCGACGCGGGGCTCGAACCCACGAACCGCGAGATCATGACCTAAGCGAAAGTCGGACGCTTAACCGACTAAGCCACCCAGGCGCCCCTCGCAGCCAGTGTTTTTTAAAAAAATATCTACCTCTCCTCACAGGGACTCACTTGAAACCCTGTCAAGGGTCCCAATCCTTTTGGAATTAAATTCAAGGTCCTTGTAAGCCCGGTCTGGAAGGTCCTGTGTGTTTCTGGCCCTTATACTGTTCTTCAACCTTCTCCAGTCTCTGCTTCACCTGGGATGTTCTAGCCTCATGAGCCTTCTAGAAGGCTGCTTTCCTGCCCCAGGGCCTTTGCATATGCTATTTCTTCTGCCAGGAACTCTCTTACCTCGACACTTCACCTGGATGGTGACTTTTCATGCTTCAGGAGTCAGCTTAGATATCACCTCCTCTGACAAAATGTCCTCATTTATACTCTCTACTAAAAATCCCAATTTCCTCTTCCTGTCACCTTGTTTATCCCTCTCATCTTATTAGCACCTACTGACACTCATGTGCTTATTCAATCTTTTTTTGGTCTACATTTGGTTTTAGACTCTCTGTGGTGGGTCCATATCTGTGTTATATCCCCAGTCCTAGCATGGAGGCTGTGACAGAGGGGCCTCTTAGGAGATGTTTGTTGGAAAAGGAATAAATGAATGAAGATCTGTTATCAGGGCGTAAGTTCGGTACCAGCCTTAGCAATGATGACTGATGGAGCAGGACTGAGGCTGCGGGATGGGGCAGGAGGGGCGGGAAGTTCCAAGGGAGGCGGCACAGGGAGGCAGGGGCAGGGGTGGGAGGCAGCAGGCAGGGCACCGCGTGAGCCCTCTGGGGACGCTGGGCTTTCCCTTGTCTCAGGCAGGGACTTCAAAGCCCTTCACAGGAAGCGAGTCAAGATGTGTCGGTCCCTGGAGGTGTCACTGGCCCTCGGAAGGCCTCGCCAGGGTTTGATGAAGCACCTTCCGTGGCAGGTCTGGTAATTAACTGTGGCCGTGCCGTGGGCTCAAGCAGATGTAAATCATCGGCGGACACTTTGGGGCTTATCTACTAATGAAAACTCCTTGGCATTTCTGTAAGCATATTATGGTCAATTACAATTAATTCAGTTTGCATCGACTGCCTTTTTCCTTATGCAAAGATTGTGCAAATCGAGTGTGTGAGCCCAGGGCTCCGAGGCCTGTAAAATCCATACTGGTTAGCTCCCAGGGATGGTGAGGAGAGAATAAAACCAGGGGCCGTTTGAAATTTAAATCAGAGCAAGAAGACGCAGGTCAATAGAAGCAGGTTTGCTGCACTCAGATTCGTTGGGCCAGGCCTGCGAGGGGACAGGAGGGGGACTTTCCTGCCACCAGTCTCTCCTTTCAGCTCCACCTCTGTATTCCCGGCCGATGCAGCCTCTCCTGTTTGAGGACTCCCAGCCGCTTGATTCGCGAGGACAGATTTCTGCTACTTGAGGAGGGCCGAGGTGTTTTCCTTGTTTCTTCCCCACAGTTCCAAGAGCAGAGTTCCGAAGATAGCCGGTGTGCCCTAAACTTCTCACACTTTAGTTTCTGAACCAGCTGACGTCCATTCATTCATAACCACGTGTCACGAATTGTGCTCAGTTCCTTAGGAGTGTTTTCTAAGTATGCGTGCACACATCACACAAGCCTGGGAGCTCGATATTCCCACAGGCACACGTTTTACAGATGAGGCTTTGAGAAGCAAAGCGACCTGTCCGCGTTATGCAAGTGAAAAAAATTTGGTTTGAATCTAGGTTTTTGATCACCATCGTATCTGGTCACTTGGGTGCTGAATCCTAGAAAAGAGGATGCTCAGTATTGATTCTGTTATCATTGGCAGCCAATGTCTGTACCTCTTCTCCTTCCCTAGGAGAGAAGCTGGGACTTTGGGGTTTCGTTTGATAATCAGGGAGATTGGCTGGCTGGGATTTTTCAGGCAGAGAGGTGACACCCATGTGGAGTTCTAGCTGTGAGGGCTGTGGGGGACCTCTCCTGGGCCCCTTTCTCCCGGAGAGTGACACTCAGATATCCAGAGAGGATCTCAGAGACCACCTGACCAATGGGGTATCTATCCCCGAGCTGTGCATCAGGCCAGATGTGCCAGAGAACTCATGCTTCCCGGGAGCAGGCTGTAACAACGAGTGATGGACTTTGGTGTACAAACCCTCCAGCTCCCTACCTCCTCAGGCGGGATGGCTCTGAGGTGCGAGTTCCCTACCAGCTTACATCCCAGTCGCCCACGGAGCAAACTTGACTGTTGATGAAGTTTATTAACTGCGTCTCTCCCCGCTCTCACTTTTCTGCTTTCTTATTGGCGTTTCCTGGGACTGTCTTCTCAACAGCACAACTGCGCTTTAGCTGTGAGGGAACCAAATTAAGAGAAATCTTTTCCTTAATGTTTGTTTATTTTTGAAGAAGAGAGAGTGAATGAGAGAAAGCATGAGCGGGAAAGGGATAGAGAGAGAGGGAGACACAGAATCCGAAGCAGGCTCCAGGCTCTGAGCTGTCAGCACAGAGCCTGACGCGGGGCTCGAACTCACAGACCATGAGATCGTGAGCTGAGCTGAAGTTGGACACTAAACAACTGAGCGACCCAGGTGTCCCTTAAAAATTTTTTTAATGTTTATTTATTTTTGAAGGAGAGAGAGAAGAGCATGAGCAGGGGAGGTAAACTAAGATAATTCTTGGGACATAAGCTTGTTGTACAAAACCTGTTTTATCACTTTAAAAATTGCTTTCAGTTGAAAAAATTATTTTCAGTTGTCTAGATGAACACGAATATATTTTCACAAACTTTGCAGTTACTTTCCAAGTCCCCTCTGACCCTCTTCTCCAGTCCCTTCCCTGCCCAGAAATGACCATTGTCATTATTTTAGTGTTTCTCCCTCCAGACACTTTCTATGCATTTACACATACACGCACACACACACACACACACACACACACACACACACACCATCCACTCTACGTATGGACCTGTGGTGTATTATTTACAACTTCACAAGATGTTTTGGGCTTCTTTCCACGTCAGTACACAACATTTCTCTCACACGCTGTGTCACCTTGCCCTGTATGAACTTAACATGGTTTGTCGAACTCCTCCCCCTTTGGCGGATATTAGGTTATTCCCAGTTCTGCCCTAGCTTCAACTTTGAGCTTCCTCCTTAGAGCATGGGCCATCTGAACGAGGGTCAGTTTCCTCAGATTAAGGGCTCTGCTCTGCAGTCGCTCTCTTGTGAATCTTGAAACAGCCCAAGTGCTGGTGGTAAAACGAAGACATTATGAAAACCCGAAAGCATTTCTGGGGAATTCCAGACAATGTAACATGACCTCTTCAAATCCCTAGAGGACTCAAACCAGACTCTGAAGAGGTGGATTGGGACAGGATGCTGGAGAGAGAGGGGGGAGGGGAGAGCACCGGGGGGCTAAGGATGGAGGAAGAGGAGTCTTTCCTGGCCTCAGATTCTTGAAGCTCCACTTGCTAATTTATCATGAGACCACGGAAAAATTGATCCCTCCTGCTCCATCCAGATGTTCCTTTCCTGAGTTTTGGCCTTGCCCCCTTAGCCCTTACCACATCAAGGCGGTGGATAGAAATTTTAAAAAAAATGGCTTTTGCTTTAGTAGGATTGAAATCCCTTCTGTTCTACTCTCCTGTACCATTTCAGTCCTGGAGCCTGGTCTGGGAAGGATAAATTATTAGGTCGAACCATATGAAAGTGACTTTTTGTAGGTCAAATATGGTCAAATACCTTCAGTTTCATGTGGTTCCACTGAATAGTTTTGGAAGCAATTCAAGTTTATCTTTTAGGTGATGGGGATGGGGTGAGGATGTTTTATATCTCTTGGTGCCTCCGTTTCCTCATCTCTATAATAAATATAATAATGCTAGTATACAGGATTGCTGTAAAGGAAATTGAAGTAATATATATCAGAGACTTAAAAATCCTGCCCCTCTCATGGGAAAACTTAATACGGTGTAATCACCATCATCATCAGTATCATTGAGCAACAGGATGTGAGTACAAAAAAACAAAGAGATTTAATATTTACTGAGTGGCCAGTGTCTAAAAGCACTGGCTGTGCACCGTACATAACTTCATAAAAAAAAAAGACAAAAATTCTGTAGAAAACCACTAATACCCTTTTTTCCAAATGCTGAGAATGAACCTCAGAATTAAGTAACTCATCAAAGATGGAAAATATAGTGAACTGTAGAGTCATATGAGATCTGGTAAATGCATGTGTTTAACTGGAATTCCAGAAGATATGAGGAAAGAGAATGGAGGAGAAGAAATATTCAATGAGATTAACAGACCATATTTTCCAAATAAAACGAAAGACACCATGTATAATTAACCAAGGTGAACATGAAGAAAACTACAGTTGGTCTATCACAGACAAACTTGTGAAAATGAAAAACTAAAGAGAAAATAAATCTTAAAAGCAACCAGAAATCAAAAGGCACATTCCCTTCAATGGTATAAAAATAATATTTAGAGCTGACTTCTTAGCAAGAATTATGCAAGTCAGAACACAATGGAACAGTAACTTTAAAATATTCTCGAACACAACTGTCAACCTGGAATTCTACACCTAGAAAAATATTCTTTAAAATGAAGGAGAAATAACTATACTTTCACATAAACAGAGCCCAAGATAATCTGTGCCTGTAGACTTGCACTAAGGGGAATCATAAAGGATGGTCTTTAGGTAGAAGGAAAATGATCATAGATGAAAACATGGACATTATGAAAAAGCAAGAGTGGAGCTACGTGTGGGGGTTTATCTAAATGAATATTGGCTACTATAAAGAGTGGTGATCAGGTTTTGTCATTGCAACATGGAAACAAAAAGAGACAGATATAAATAGAGTCGAATGATTCTAGAATTCTCATGGTATCTGGGAAGTGGTGAAAAATGCTAAGTTCCATAAAATGAATAATCCAAGGATGTTGTACTCTCTAGAGTAAAAAATTGTAAAGAAATGTATAGCTGAAAACATAACCAAGGGGAAAACAGAATAATAATAATAATAATAATAATAATAATAATAATAAAAGACTCGATTACTGTTAAAGAAGATAAGAAAGGACAAATACATGAGCACAGGACAGTTAGAAAAGTTGAAGACAAATAGTAGAATGCTGGATTTAAGCCAAAATACATCAGTAATTTTATTAAATGCTTATGGCCTAAATTCTGCAGTTAAAAAGGAAAGATTTTTTTTTTCATAAAAGCATACACTGCTTATACAACATTTGCTTTAAATATAAGGACACATAAAATTTGAAGCAAGGGGAGCCTGGGTGGCTCAGCCGGTTAAGTGTCCGACTTCAGCTCAGGTCACAAACTCGTGGTTTGTGAGTTTGAGCCCCGTGTCAGACTCCGTGCTGACAGCTCAGAGCCTGTGAAGCCTGCTTTGGATTCTGTGTCTCTCTCTCTCTCTGCCCCTCCTCCACTCATGCTCTGTCTCTCTCTCAAAAATAAACATTAAAAACATTTAAAAAAATATTTCGAAAGCAAAAGTTTTCAATAACTAACCAAAAGGTAGCTGGGATAATTACCTTATACGAGACAAGGCCTACTTTAAGAAAACAAGTACTACCAGAGATAATAATAGATGTTCCCTAATGACGAAAGGGTCAAATCTTCAAGAACTTGTGACAAGTCTAAAATCATACTTAACTAATTAACATAGTTTCAAAACATTTCAAATAAATAAATGCACAATCATAGTGGGTGACTTTAACATAATTTTCTCATAGCCAAGAGAACAAACAGATTTAAAAAAAAGAGAAGACAAAAAAGATCTGGTTAATACATTTGACCTAATTTACATAAATTAGCCTAATTTACTGAATTGACTGAACCTAGCTGGCTTAATTGAATACTAACTGAATATTAATAGAATTCTTTCTAACATCACACATGGATTATTAAGTAAAATTGATTATATTTTGGGACAGAAATCAAGTCTCACCAAATTTATAGCCTTAAAACTTAGTGTATATCCTCTGACCAGAGTAGAATTGAGCTAGAAGTAAGTAACAAGAAAAGTAGAAAAGCTCAAATATTTCAAAGTTAAACAACTGACTTCTAAATAACCTATACATAAATAAATAAATAATAATTACAGTAAAATTCAATATTATCTTGGAATGAATGATAATAAAAATAGGATGTATAAAAACATTTCGAATGTAGCTAAAGTTGTGGCAGAAGGAAATGATAATGTACAACTTTATGTTAATACATTTTAAAATGTGGATGAACTATGAAAAATCCAAGAAAAGACATAATTTATCAAAAATGACCTAAGAAAAGACCATCTGAATAGGTACATGTTAAGAAATATATTTATACTGTAAATTAAAATCTTCCAACACACAGAATATTATTCAAGTGCTAGTTACCAGTGAAATTTTAAAAACGTCGATGGAAGAAATAATACCAATATTACACAAATGCTTCCAAAAACCAGAAACAGAAAAATAGGGATGCAATGAGGTCGGTACAACCTGACTGAAACATACATAAAAGGGAAATTATAGGCCACTTTTCTAAACAGCTGAGAAAACTCCGAAACAGAACATCAGCAAATTGACTGAAGCAGTGTATAAAGAGAGTAATACACCTAGGCAAATTTGGATTCATTCCAGGAATGCAAGATTGGTTTAACATTTAACAACAGTCAGATTAGTTAGTAAACTAATAACCTGAAAGAAAAAGAAATTTGATCATCTCAACAGCTAAAGAAAACTATTTGGAAAATTCAACATCTACTGGGTATTTACCCAAAGAAAACAAAAAACCACTAGTTTGCAAAGAAACGTGCCCTCTTATGTTTATTGCAGCATATTTACATAGCCAAGATTCAGAGGCAGCCTGTGTCTTTCCAGAGATGAATGGAGAAAGAAGGTGTAGTATGTATATTACGGATGGACTTAGAGGGTGTTATGCTAAGTGAAATAAGTCAGAGAAAGACAGATACGATACGATTTCACTTATATATGGAATCTAAGAAACAAAACGAACTTATAAAGCGTACTTTATAAGTTATAAAGACAGAATAAACTGGTGATGGCTGGCGGGGTGTAGGGGGTGGGGGGAGATGGGTGGAATAGATGCAAAGGATTAAAAGGTACAAGATTCTTGTTATAAAATAAATAGGTCACAGAGCTTCAGAGTACAGCACAGGGAATATAATATTGTAATCACATTGTATGGTGACAGGAGGTGACTGCACTTACCATGGTGAGTACTGTAAAGAGTTGTCAAATCACCGTGTTGCACACCTGGAACCAAGAGAACATTGTGTGTCAACTACAACAGTAAAAAAATTCAACATCTAATCATTATATCAACTCCCAGCAATCTAGGAATAGAAGGGAACTTTTTTTTTTTGGATCAATAATTATAATTGATAACATTGTTTAGAGAGCTTTCCATGTGCTAGGGATACATGCATTGTTACTCCCATTTTACAGATGAGGAAACTGAGGAAAACAGAGTTTTCAAAAAACTTGTTCACGTTGATACTTCCTGCACAAGGACTTTACCATAGGCCTCTTGACTTGGAGGAAATCCATCAGATAGTCTACTTATTGCCTGTCTGGTTAATTCTGTATCAGGTTTTCTCGGCATTATCACTGTGGACATTTTGAGCCAGAAAGTTCTTTGTTGTAGAAGGCAGTCCTATGCATTGTACAATGTTCAGCAGCGTCCCTGGACTCGATCCACCAAGGTGCCAGGTGTGATAACCAAAACTATCTGTGGGCTTTTCCAAAAATTTCATAAATAATATCTACAAAACACCTATGGCCCAAATCACACAGCACTTAATGATCTGTTGAAAAATTTCTCTCTGAAAATGTAAATGAGCTGACGATGGCCACTCTTGCCATGTCTAGTCGAAATTGTACTGGAGGTCCTGTCCAATGCAATAAGTCAAGTAAAAGAAATAAAAGGCATAAAGATTGGGTAGAAAGAAATAAAACTATCCTTATTTGTAGATGACATGAATGTTATCTGTAGAAAATTTAAAATAATTTACATATGTGCTATAAAATTAATAAGTAAAAATGACTAAGGGATTGCAAGACCCCTTAATAAAAAGTCAATATAAAAAAATCAATTATATTTCTATTACTGTAAAACAAAGAAAATTTCAATAACAAAGCGCTTTAGTTTACAGTGCCATCAAAACCTTCAAATACCTCGGTTTATATAACTTATGCTCAGGGAACCATAAAATGCTGTTAAGAAAAATTAAAGAAGGATGTAAACTGAAGATATAGCATGTTCATGCATTGGAAAGTTCAGTATCGTAAAGGTGTCAATTATTTTCAAATAATCTATGGGTTAAATACAATATCACTAAAAATCTTAGCTGGTTTTGAGTGTATGTTCGTGTAAGTGTGTGTATGCAGAAAAGACAAACAAATTCTAACGCTTATTTGGAAATATAAAGGGCTCAAAATTGCCAAGACAATTCTGAATAAGAGTGAAGTTGGAAGGCCTACTTGAATCCTGATCCTAAGATTTATTTTAAAGCGACAGTAACTAAGACAGTGGGGTATTAGCACGAGATAAAACAGAGAACAAATTGAGATGCAGAAACATCCAAATATATATGTCCCCGGGATTCATGATAATGGTGATGCCACCCTGCAGGGCGGAAAGTCTCCCTGCCCTCCAATTAAATCATATTGGGTCACCTGGATATTGATAAGGAAAACAATAAATCAGGAACTGTACACAAATCATGCACAAAAATCAACTCCCGATGCATTGTATTTCTAAATCATAAAAGTAAAAAGAACAAAACTTTATAAAGGTAAATTCAACAATATTTTCATGACCTTCAGGTAAGCCAATATTTCTTAAGGAAGCTACAATACTCCCATAAGAGGAAAGATTATTAAAGTAGTCCTTGTTAAAATTAAGAACTTATGTTTATTGAAAAACACCTTGAAAAGAATAAACATATAAGCAACAGGGCAAAAGATATTTAAAATACATATATTCAACAAGAGACTCTTAGGCAGAATATAGAAAGTACTTGTACAAATCAATTAGAAAATAAAACAAATCAAAACAAATCCCCCAAAAACAACAACAACCTCAGAGAATCTAAGAGGAAATAGGTATAAAACTGAAGAGGACTTAAACAAGACAAGATACCCAGGTAGCCAGGAAGCATATGAAAAGATGTTCGACCCAGTTAGTCATTAGCAAAATGCGAATTGAAATCACCATGAGCTATCTACACACTCCCACCAGAATGGCTAAAATGAGGAAGACAGACAAAGCCAAGTGTGGGCAAGGAGGCGGAGTCTTTGAAACTCCCCTGCTCTTGCCGTGTTCAGTGCACCCCTCAATGACCATGCTGAGTGGAAGAAGACAGACCCGCAAGGGTATGTATGGACTGAGTGGGTTCTTTCATAGAAAGTATTAAAATGGGTAATACTAATTGATGGTGGAAGCTGTAAATGGTTGATCTGCCTAGACACTACATAGATTTATGTAAACTTACTGCATGATCTGTGCACCTTTCTAGATGCTTGTTACTTACACTAAATGTTTATTCAGAATAGAATCACCACTAAGTAAAGAGCTTTAGACAGTCGAGAGGCAGGAACCCTTCAGCTTCAAAAGGCAGGGATTTTTGTCTGATGAGTGTGGTCCCATGGGCCCTCAGCAGTGTGTCTGGGGAAAGACAGCCCTTTTCCCCAGACATGTAGCCAACACATCTTGAACTATGACAAAACCCATCTGACGCGCTTGAAACATTTTGCACACAGAGTCCTTGCAATTGTGACCAGACCGGACTGTCTGGTTCTCCCCCGGCAACAGCCTTATCTGGGCGTCCGGGAGAGGGATTGGGAGGTGGAAACTTCTGCCTGTCAGTCTACAGCAGCGTTTCTTCAACTTGAACGTGCAACGTAATCATCCGGAGGGCTTGGCACCAAGCTGGGCCCTGCTCCCCAAAGTTCTGATTCAGTCGGTGTTATGGACTGAATGTTTGTGTCTCCCCCACCCCCCTAACCCTGTTAGGAGATGGGGACTCGGGGAGGTAATCTGTCATAAGAGTGGGCCCCTCGTGGATGACCTTAGTGCTCTAATAAGCACTGAGTTCTCTCATCTCTGTGCTCTCTGCTGTGTGGGGAGAAGATGGCCAGCTGTGACCTAGGAAGAGAGTCCTCCCAGACACTCGGTCTGCTGGTGCCTTGATCCTGACTTCCAAGCCTCCAGAGGTGTAAGAAGCAAATTTCTGTTACTTAAGCCATCTGGTATCCTGTTAGAGCCATATGAACTAAGATGTGGGTACGGGGCATCCCTGCCCCAGTTCTGTGATTTGTGCCGCCGCTGCTAATGCTGCTGGTCCAGACACGGTACTCTGAGCACTTATTGATGAGTCCTTTCCAGGAACGGCAAAGTGCTGCTGGCTGCAGGCTGGTGGCTGTGAGATCATAGTGCACAGACATGCAGCCCCGAGGGCTAAATTTCACTGTTCACAGCAGCTTCGCAGAAGGACCCTCCTTCCTTTGGAGCTGGATTTCTTGAGTTAATTACATGGGTTTTTATAAGGGAGTTCAATTATAACATGTCACTGCCTTGTTCTTACATGTGGCAAGTCAACACGGGCGCAGGAGTCTTTTTTAAACGAACACCCCTCCCCACACATGATCTCATTGGGGGTCTGGCATTTTGAAGAGTCGAGCTGGTACACCCGGGGCCGTCTGTGCAGGTGACATCATTGTTGTCTCCGGTGATGACTGGCACCCATAGTAAAATAACTGTGACCTGATTTCTATTTCTGTTAGAAAAGCTGACTTTATACTTGGCGTTGGCACGGGCTTTGGGAGGCAAGGGGACATTGGAAATGGCCCGCAAACAAAGAGGCAGTGGATACAGCTGCCTGCTCCCCTGTCACGAGGTTGACTGAGCAATGAATGCATCATGTGCCTCAAGAGGAGAGGCTGAACTTGTTACATTTTCCATCCCCACATGACTCTGGCTTTGCACATGTATTTCAAAGGCTTCGTGTTGTTTGCCGAACACTGTCCCAACCACAGGATTCCCTATCTGCAGCCCGAGAGTTTTCTATTCAAAAGGGCCCAGGGTTTTCCAAGCGTGGGATTCCCTCTCTTTAGCGGAACTCATCTCGCCTCTCCTGGGAGTTGGCTTGTCATGAGCTGTCGCTAGCTAAAAACCAGCCACGGCGGCTTCATCTCCTAGACCTGGTCATGGCCATTATCTTCGGCACCTTAGCTCTCCCAGATTTGCTTACTCTTGGCAGTATGGCCAGTTAAAGAATTGTTTCCCCCGTTCTTCCTTCTATTCTCAGTCACCCTTTCTCATAGACCCGATCTCTGTTGATTGTCATCGGTCAAGGTGATCTACCGCGGAGGCTGGGAGGAGAAATGTGGGTGCCCTGGGCCATCCTCAGCCTTTCAGTGTGCTCTTCCTGACTTTGACCTGCTAGGATCTACATCCCCGTGCCTAAAGCCTTCCTCCCCTCCCCCATCTTGACCCCAAAAACTGTGAAAGGTGGCTCCATCATTTGCACAGCAGGCTAGATGTTCTAGGAAGGGTCCTCAATCAACGACTGTCAGGGATCGGGATATAAATGCTCCAGATCGCTTGTTCCCAGGATGGGATAATTTGCACCACTTCCCAGAATTTCCCCATTGCTTGTTGGCTTCCTTCCAAACAATTGGGTTCAACAGTCCTCTATTGAGTGCCCACTGTTTACCAGACACTGTGCTAGACTCAGGATATAAACGAGACGTGAAACAGACGTGTTCTTGTAGTCTAGCGGGAGAAAGAGACAGTAAACAATCACACAAGAATGTATAATTTCAAAATTGCTATCAGTACCATTAGGACTTAAGGTATATGACGGAGTAGCTAAAAGACCTATCTACACGACGCTGTGGGATGGGGGGAGGCCCCACTGAGGAGGTGATATTGAACCTGAGTCTTGAGGAGTGAGAAGGGATGAGTTATGTGAAGAGCTGGGGGAATAGAATGTGGGAAGGCACCGGACAGGAGAGCACTTAGAACGTTCTTAGAACTGAAAGAGAGCTGACCAAGGAGGAGAGCATGGTACTCAGTTCAGCTGGAGAGGCAGCTATGGACCTGGGGTCTTCCCTGACCTTGTGGGTACAAGGTATGTGTGTGTTCGTGCATTTGTGTGGTGCGTGCCTAAGAGCACATGGAGCACATGTGTGTCTCTGTCTCCTGTGTGTTCACTCGATGGCCCGTTAGTGAATGGGAGGTGTTTGTATTTGCTTTTGATTCATCCACACGACTGTACCTCTGTGTGTGTGGGTTTGTATGTTTTGTTTTGCCTTTTTGATTTTTACTTTATTTTATTTTACTTTACTTTATTTTATTGTATATGTAATTTATTGTCAAGTTAGCTGACATAGAGTGTATTCAGCATGCTGCCAGGTTTGGGGGTATATTCCCATGATTCATTGCTTACATACAACACCAAGTTGGCTTTGTATGTTAAGAAGGGCCTTTGCATTGATGTTTTCAAGTACAGTTTTTTGAACTTATCTCTAAGTATGTATTTTGCCACGGTGAGGTCTGACTCGGCGGGTGTGATTACTTATGAGTGTGTTTGTGGAAATGCATGGATGAGTGTGTCATTGTGCATGAAAGCATGAGCACCATGTTAAAGTGTGTGTAAATATTTCTGTGTTGTGTTGCTGTATACGTGAATCTGTAGCTGCCTCTGTGTGTGTGTGTGTGTGTGTGTGTGTGTGTGTGTGTGTGTTTTATGAGCACGTGACTGTATGTGTGTCTGCATTTCTGTGTGAAACTCTGGAAATAGTCTTGCCCTCATCCAGACCACAAAATCCTGGAATTTTTATGGCCCACATTTGCTAGCAAGATGCAAACTTTATTTGCAGTTATAGTTATGGCTGGTTTTATATTTTCAATATTCCTGGACTTTTAACATCTGAATTCTAAATGCTTTGTGTGAATATGTGTGTGTGTTTATTTCTCTTGGTTTTAGGAAGTCAGCTCTAGGAAGACCAAAATCCCAACCCCTGTCTTTGTGAGCTACTATCTTGATGTAGAAATGAGTCTCAGCCCTGGAATGGAGCAGTTTCCTTAGGCAGTTTATTTCTCGGTGAAATAAACTAGTGGTAAGATGATCCAGCAGCCTGATAGTCAGTGATTCAGCACAGGGAGGCCCTAAGCCTCTCGGATGCTGTCACAGATTGATGTCAGGGAAATGGAGGCAGGAGCGCACAGGGGATGGAATGGAGGACCCAGAGCCTGGACTGTTATGTCTTTAGGGAGCAGGAGGGCTCCAAACCCTTTAAGTACTTGTTCTTCAGCTCCTGATCCTGGGGACACAGCAAACACGGTTTGGGAACATGGTTTGGGAAACAGGCAGGGAACATGGGCTCTGGCCTGAGTCTCCACGAAGCTTCTCTCATCCCTTATTTGTTCTTCCAACTACGACTTAAACATAATTGTCTCCTTCATGTACTGTTTTGAGTGTTTCATTTTTGGTTGTACAAAATATATATAAGAACTTCAATGGGTTTAATAATGTTCTTCCTTTCCCTAACCTTATTTTTCTCACAAGGTATGACGTTCTCCTGGCATGAATTCTCTGACCTCAGAGAATTTTAGAAGTCAGTCCCAGCAAATTGGAGAAAGCTACTACCTATGAAATTCATCACCTTTACTGAGCACTTTGCAATTCTCCCGGAAAAGTCTCTCACTGCTTTATCTCATTTGAGCAAGACAATATTCCTGTGAAGTGGGTAGGGAAGAGCTTATCATTTTCATTTTATGGCTTAAATGGAATAAGCTTGGCACCAAATCCTTTTGGAAGTGGAGGAAGCTCACCTTGGGCCACGTGCGGAGAACTGAGGAGAAAATTGAGACAGATTAACACGGGGCCTCACTTCCCTGTATCTTTCCAGTTAAATTACCTTGTTTCCTTTTGCCGCTACGAACTTGGCTTTGCTAGTGACTTGGACCTGTCCATGTTTCTGCATAGAAGGGTGACCTTCATGTATCCGTAGAATCCACACGCCGCCAACGAGAAGCCACCCAGCAAATGCAGATGCAGCAAATGGAAAATGCATTTCAGGTGCAGATCAGAACTGTCCCCGCAAGATAAACAAGGGCCCTGACAGGGGCTTTGGTTGTCCAGATAAACGCTGAAAGCCTCTTCGCATTGAAACCAGGGTGCTTGACGATTTCAAGTCTTTCCTATCTGAAAATTTAATCTTCCTGGGTCACTGACTTCCTCAGCCAGATTCTCACCAACAAAAAGGCGTCATTTAGCTGAGTAGGAATGTCGGGAACCTCAGGAGAGCTGGTGGAGCGAGGAGTTAGAAATGGGGCACCATTAGCGGGCCGGAAGGTGGATTTCAAACCGTTGAGGAGAAGAAGTCTGCTCGGATCTGTGGGGCGAGGCTTTGAAGAGCAGGGCAACAGCAGCTGGAAAAAATCTGTCCACGGTGCAATTCCGCCTGTGTGAGTGTTTCCAGCGACGGAGGGAGAGCGCCGAGAGGCGACCAGAAAGCCCGATGTGGTTAGCCAGGGGGCTCTGGTGAATGGCACGGCCAAGAGGCACCAGAAAGATGGAAAGAAGAACTCAGGATCCGGAACAGAATGGAAGAGAGTGAGGCTGTGGTTGGTCCTCAAAGATCCCTGAGTGGATTCTTGAAGGAGGTAGTCTGTGAATGCATGGAATCAGAAAGAAGGACCATGGGGGCTCAGCTCGTGTCCACTCAGAAGCTCTATCGGGTCCATTCCAAACCTTCCGCTCACACACGGACACACTGCCACCTACGGAAGCAAGTTCGTGGTTCGAATCTGGGACATTGGCTGGACGCGGAAAAAATGTCACATAAAACCTCCATGGACAAGATGGATAAATATAGGTTAGAAGGCATTATAACAGCAGCGATAATAAACATAGCGAACATGTATGGAAGGTTTACTAGATGTCAGAAACTGTCAGGGCTTACAAATGGTTTGGTAATATTTTGTATTGGTCGGGGTTTTCCAGAGAAACAGAACCCGCAAGCTACAGATGGATATAGATATAGATATAAAGGCAAGATATTTACGATAGGAGTTGGCTCACATGGTTTATGGAAGACAGGAAGTCCCACAGTATTCTGTCTGTAGCGGAAGAACCCGGAAAGCCAGAGGGGTGATTCAGCCCAGGTCTGAGGGCCTGAGAATCGGGGGGCTGATGGTGTTGGCCCAGATCTCAGTCCAAAAGCCTGAAGACAGTAGGGCATCCAAGGGCAGGAGTGTATGGATGTCTGGGCTCAAGCAGAGGGACTGGATTAGCCCTTCCTCTTCCTTTTCTGTTCCATCTGGGTGCTCAGTGGAGTGGGTGAGGCCCATCTTCTTTGCTCAATTGGCTTATTCAAATGCTGGTCTTTTCTAGACCCCTCCTCCCCGCCCCAAGACCAGAAATAATGTTCTATCTGTCAGCTGGGCACCCCCTAGCTGAGTTAAATTGACACATAAAATTAATCATCACACCTTTGAACTGTCAAACATGAAACAGGCTAAGGTTGAGGAGGAGAGAGGTCTCTGGTGGTGGGTCCCAGCATTGTGTCCTTGACCCTATAATCCAATCAACACCTTGATTTCTCCCTTGGAGGAAGATACAGAGGGCACACGAATGATACAGAGCTGGAAGGGAGGGGGAACAAACACACGGGATGACAGTCAGAAAGAACAAAGAACTTGACAGCCAGGAATAGTGGACTGAATCTAATATGACAGAAAGTACCAGGAGTAACTGTTCAGCTAAAAAAAAAAAAAAAGAAACAAAAACCAAATCCTCCTGTTCCAGTGTAGAATAGAGATGTGGTGAAGCAGTTGCTCAAATATAAAGAGTTGTGATTTCACAAGATGGCATATTTGATTAAAAAATGGGAGATTCCCCCAGCAAAACTTTTTAAGGTTTCAGGCCATATTAATAGAAGGACAGTATCTGTAATGTAGGAGGGGATTGTCTTATGGTAGCACTAATTACTCTTTACCTTGAGTATCTTGTTTTAGTGACATTACAAATGGGGAGGGGGGGCTAACGCTTATTAACATCACTTCTCTGGTTACCTTTAGTTGGTTTCCCACCACACTGAAAAATCATATCCAAATTGTTTTCCTTGGCACTTCATAATCTCTCCCCTCCCCTGTCTACTACCTCATTCCCTACCACTCTCTCCCTTGCTCATTAACTTCTGTTGCTAATCTTCAAATAGGCGCAGAGCATTCTCATCCCAGGCCATTTAAATTTACTACCCCCCCTACCTAAACACACTGTCCCCAGAAATTTCTTTTGTTTGATCCTTCAATGCATTCAGGTCTCTGCTTAAGTTACCTTCTCAAAAACGGACAAACCACCTTTCCTGACCACTTTGTTTAAAGAAGGACTCTGTCACTTGTTCCCTTTTCACAATGTTTCATTTTTCACCAAAATGTGTAGGGCTATCTGCCATTATTCTATATACTTATATGTTTATTTATATTATATATATTATATCTATATTACGTTATTTATATTGTCGGGCTCCCTTGTTAGGACTTGTGCCATGGGCGGCATATGGTTTTGGTCTCTCCCAGCACAGTATGAAGAAGGGTCATAGTTGATGCTCAATAAAAACATTGTTGAATGATAAATGGAGGGATGAATGAAGGAATGAATGAAACTTCCAGAGAACTCACATCCCCCGGAGAGTTTTGGCAAATGTTGTGTGGGGTTCTGGCTGTTGGAAATAAGGTAGAGATGAATGTAGGGAAAGAGCAAAGATTTGGGGATTGCTCTAGTTTCTATCCATTGTTCCCGGCTTTAGTCCCTGATCCCCTTTCTTAGATATTCCTAAAAGTCCTTTCTTAGGGCTTCTCTTTTACTTGGAGCCTAAGGGCAAATCTTGACTTTTCCTTTGGGTATTTCTGGGGTGGAGGCACCATTACTGGTATCTCTCATCTTCTTGCAGCTTTCCTGAGCTTTGGCCCTGTAAAGTTCATGGTCTCCAGCCCTGGTCTTCTCTGGAAGGATTCTTCAGGAATGTGTTCACTAGCTGATTGTCCTTTGGGGAAACTGACACATTACTGTCTTTCTTTCCTTGTGTAAGTAATGATTTTAAGTGCTCCAGTTTTATGATGTCATAAGTTGCTTAAATATGCATTTTAAAAAATATATAACTACTTGTTTGCAGAAATATGGCCTCTGCGTGTGTGTGTGTGTGAGTGTGTGTGTGTGTGTGTGTGTGTGTTTCCTTCCCATAACACTTAACACAAAGCCTGGACTAGAGCAGGAATTGAGGATGCTTTTGCTGGTTTTCAGGATGGTTGGGAAATGCGGTCTTGGATAAAAAGGTGACTCAGATGACATAAGTATGCCATGCACGGGTCTTCATTCCAGGGACATTTCTTTATTCGTGTAACAGATATTACACTGCATGTCCCCGGGTGTTTTCATGCCCTGGCCTCTGAGCATCCTTACTTATGACCTGCCCTCACTGTCTTCTTCACATCAGCTGGGCAGAGAGGGGGCCATTCTTTTTTTTTTTTTTTTCATTTGTTTATTTATTTTGAGAGAGAGAAAGAGAGAGCATGGGGGAGGGACAAAGAGAGAGGGAGAGAGAATTCTAAGCAGGCTCTGCACCGACATAGCGCAGAGCTGATGTGGGGCCTGAATCCACAAACTGTGAGATCATGACCTGAGCTGAAATCAAGAGTTGGATGCCAAACTGACTGAGCCATCCAGGAGCCTTTTTTTTTTTTTTTTTTTTTAATGTTTATTATTGAGAGAGAGACAGACAGACAGACTGAGCATGAGTGGGGGAGGGGCAGAGAGCAAGGGAGACACAGACTCCAAAGCAGGCTCCAGGCTCTGAGCTGTCAGCATTCATTTAAGAATGAATTATGGTCTTCAGGTGACTCTGATGGGTCAATGCAGGTGCATCAGTTGCAACAGAAGTACCACCCTGTCAGAGGATGACGGTAATGGGGGAGGCTATGCACGTGAGGGATGAGGAGCTACGTGCAACCTCTTCACCGTCCCCTCAGTTCTGCTCCAGAAACTGCTCAAAAAATGTCTTTAAAAAATCTCCAGCATCTGGCCAATTTAGTTTTTCATGATCCTAAGTAGAAAGATGCCCAAGAAAAGAGAACTCCTTCTCTACCATCAAACCCCACGTGATTTGCTATTATTTTATTCCATGTGCACGTGCATGTGTGTAAGAGGAGAGGGGGCGGGGATGGCACTTTCCTGACCTCCTGCTTCAAAGTCTTTTCCCGACTAATCCAGAAGGTCTGTTTGTTCCATACTACAGAGACAGTGGAAACTAAGCCCAGAGGGTTGGATGGAATTCCTGCATATGCAGTAATTTGTTTATCCATATCTTCCTTCCTTCCCTCATTTTCATTCATGATTAATGGATAACAACTTGGTGGCAGGTGTAGACTCTGGTCCTGGGCTTCTCAAGTGTGTGCATGTAGCTCACCGACCACCTAACATGCACACACAGGACTGCTGGCTTGTCCCCTGCTGTTACCCCCTTGCTCAGTACCCCAGCCCCTCCAGACCTGACTTCAAACGTTATCCTGTGGGCAAGAGGAACCATTATAGATTTTAGGCAGAGAAATGATTTTGAAAGATTACACTGGAAAGGAAATAGCACTGAACTGGGGGGCAGGAAGACAGCTTAGTCTCAGTTTCAAATTCTGGTTCTTTCTCTCCCCCGATGCGGAGGCTTGAAGAAGTCACCCAGCCTTATTGACTCCCAATTGCCTTATCTTTAAAATGGGGTGTAATCGACCCTATCTCTCATGATTATCACCTGAATTCAATGAGAAAACACACAAGACGGTGAATATGGTGCCCGGCTGGATGGAATGCTCAATAACGACTTCACAACTTCTTTCTTTTGCAACACTTTAGGTTTTATTTAGGGTGAGAGATGAGAATTGAGACTCACTGTGGTCCAGATAAGAGCAAAATGGCTTTATTGCAGGTAATCTTCCAATAAGACAGAATCAATCAATCATTTTCTCGGAGTCCACAATCCTTGGTTTTTGTTGTTGTTGTCATTGGGTATGTGTGTGTGGGGAGGGGGGATTTATTTGGGATGTGAGATCTTGTCGTTCATTTAGCATTTGGATTTTCCTCAAGAAGGGTGCTACTGGCCCCAGAAGGAGCCCGAGCCCCCGAAGAAGCCGGGGACCCTGCGGCCAGCATTTCCACGGCACAAATGCCAGTCGAAGCCCTGGTCTCGGCCTGGCCCCACCTGCCCATCTCTAATTAAAGTCGTGTCTGCACTGAGACAGATTATAAGGAAGGAGAAGAAGGCTGTCAGCAAGTCATAATTTCCAGACTCAAAGCTCCTTTTCCTTCCCCTCCCTTTTCCCCTCCTTACTTTGGACTTGGCAGTGCGTTTCCTCAAAAGTAGGCCATGGTGTCCTTTCCTACAGTTCATTACAAGTGGGCAAGGAGGGCCCCACAGCCTGCCAGGGCCTTCACTCTGGGTTTCACAGGCAGCGGGCAGGGACTGTTTCCTGAATGCACACCTCCAGCCAAGGAGGCAAACATTGGTCATGGAAGCCTTTTTTTTTCCCCCTAAACAAGGAGTTGTCATACACAAGGAATCATTTGCAAATGTCTGAACATCCAGCCCAAGTTTATTTTTAAGTGTACGGTGCATGTATACTGCTGCGTGTTCGGCGTAGGAAATTGTTACAGATGTCAAGCTGGAAAGATCTTTTCTTCTGGGGACCTGGGATCTGATGGTTGCCTTGGAACTGTCAGCCTTGGCCATTTTGCTACAGAGTCCATGGAAGGAGAACTTTCCAGAGACAGAGTGTGTGAGAAGGGTCTGATCTAGGATGTGACTCTGTTGTTATGTTATGGTCATAAAAATAGCTGTGGAGCTGACCTGGCCTTGTGTGGACACGGGATTGTTTCCTTGACAGAGGCTGCCCCGGTCAAGAGAGAGATAGCCTCCAGGACACCCAAGCAGTGGGGGAAGGAAGTAGAGAAAGGCAGTCATGTCAAGGGATACACCTCCCTGACTGTATGTCTGACGTCATTTGGATAAAGTCTGAGAGGCAGAAGTTATAAAGTAAATTTTGAGAGACATTTGGGTGAGATGTAGATGGTCTATGAATTGTGGAGGTTTCCTTTGCTAGATGACAAGCCTTTTCCAAGAACTGTGTGTTGAATTTTTCTCCCAGGTCCACGCTGACTGGTCAGTAATGACCACCTGGGGGGTCACCTTGCATGTCTGCTGTGGGGACAGATGGGGACCGAGTGGCCCATGTGCTGTGTGCCTGCCTGAGAGAGTCCCACAGTGAGGGCCAGCCTGCTTTCTGATGCTCGTGGGATCCTCACTCTCACCAGGGACGACCTTCTTACTGCCTCAAGCACGCCATCTTCCTCTTCTCCTCTGTCTCCCCTCCACTTTCTCTTATTTCCCCTCCTTTCCTTTTCTTGTCCTAGTATAGAAACTCACTTCTGCCACACACCCACTAAGTCCTTTTATGTATATGATCTTATTTAACCCTCAAGCAACCCTTATAATTCGGATTCCATTTTTAGAGATTCAGGAGTAGGAATACGGAGAGACCTGCCAGGGTGACCCAGCGCCAGAGCCAGGAACCGGGGGCCCAGGGCCCTTGGAAGCCGAAGATTTTGCTCACCTTTGTGGTGTCCATGCCCCCCCACCCCCATCCCAGTCGCCCTCTCCGTACCCCCTAGGCTGTTCCTCCCCCACCGCCTCCCCCCCCATGTGTTTGGTTCTTGGGTCATGAAAGATTGAGCTGGTTAATGAGTGCTCTGTGAGTGGAGGCTTCCTATTTTTTTTTCATTAAAAAAGTTTCCCCTCTTGTGTCTTCTTTGCTTCTATTTAAACAGTTCTGTGAAAGGTAGACTTTGTGCCCAAATTAGCCCCACGGTGGGAGCTTCCAAGAACATTCTGGAGCAGAATCTGAGCCTCTGACAGTTCCCTGGGTGGCATAGCCGGAGCACACTCTAAACTGAACTGCAGAGGCCGGACTTCCAAAGTCTAATCCCCTTGGGGAAAGTTGGGGGCAGTGGCTGGTGGCATGGAGGAGATGCCTTCACGTAAGTGTGCTCTGTGTCAGGGTAGATTTTGGGTCAGGGGTGGGCAGCTCAGGGCTCTGTCAGCTGGGAAGGAGAAGGGCAGCCTGGCTGAGCTCTGCTCTGTGGTGGACTCATGGCAAGATTCTGCTCCGGCCCACGGCTCCTGCACCTGGCGGCTTGATTCCCAGCTGCCTCAGGGCGGGCTAAGTGACAGTATACCTTTCCTTCAAGGGTGGAGAGAACAGACCGTGTCCTTCCCCTTCTGCATTCCCAGAATGCACAGCATTCTGATGTGCAAGGGGCACCGGCCCAGCATCTGCGCCGTGTGCCGTGGTGCCAGCACATGCACATTGCCATCTCTGCTTTCTCGGCTGGCGGGACAGCAGAGGTCCTTGCCAGCAACACGAGTAAGATGTGAAGGGGCTGCAGGACAAGGGGGCGGGAAGGTTGTTGAAGCAACTCACCAGGATATGCACAGCAGAGCCTGGTTGTGTATTTGCTTCTTGCGCGTTTGATGATTTTGATTTTCAACCACAAATTAATGCTTGCTTTTGCCAATGGTCTAGCTCCAAGAAGGTAGGCAACATTGGAGAAAACTGTTACGTACCTGCTTTCTGAGCCCACCTCCATGGTTCTTAACCTGAAACGTTTATCAGAATCACTTACGGAGCTCTAGGGAATGCCGATGCCTGGGTCCCGTCCCTGGAGATTCCGATTTGATTGTCGAGATTGAAGCTTTTGTAACATGACATTTAAAAGCTCTGCAGGCGATTCGAAGTCTCGACTAAATTTGAGACCAGAAGGTCTAGAGGACACCTGATATTTGGGAAGCTTAGCAGTAGTCAGACGTTCTGCTGTTATAATGATATAACCTATCACTAGGTTATAACGAGAATCTAAATAAATAACCTTGACTGAGTGTTTAGGTTCCAGACGCTGTAGGAGGTGCTTTGCCTCCATCATCTCCCTGAATTCTTGCACAACGTGTATCTGAGTCACCTGGAGGGCTTGTTAAAACATGGGTGTCAGGCCCTCACCCCCAGAGTTTCTGATTCAATAGGGGTGGTAGGCAGCCTGCAAGAGGTCTTTCCCTCCTGTTATTCATGCCCTTATGTAATTCCCTCCCCTTGAGTGCCAACTGGTTTTATAGACTCACTTCTAAAGAACAGAATAATGTAGGAGGGATGGGATGTCACTTCTGAAATAAAGGTATAAAATATACCATTGTCTCCTGCATTGTTTGTCCTGGAGGAAGAGTTGTTCATGACTCAGTTCTGCGGTGAGGTCCATATGGCAGGTGTGTCTAGATTTCTGTGTCTAGATAGGAGATAATGAATGTTTGATGCTGTTAGCTGTTGAGTCTTGGGGTACAAGATGATGAGTATAGTAGGTCTGGGATAGGGCCTGAGAATTTCCATTTGGAATACACTCGAAGGTGGTGCTGCTGATGCTGGCCTGGGGGAGGGGTCACACTTTGAGAACTACTGCCTTAGATCAATACTTAGGAGATATTATTTCTTTCTGACTATATCGATGAAAAGACAGTAGAGTTTTAAGTAACTCACTCAAGGTCACATACAAGAGTGGTATCGCTAGGTTTCAAGTGCAGGAAATCTGACGTCCATACGCCTGCTCAGAACTCCTCTGCTCTGTCACCCCCTCTCCTCACTGGGAAGCACGTGTTGATTGACTTGTATCTAATGTTGGTGGTTTCCTGAGAAACTTTGACTTGGGTCTTTACTGGGATTATGACCGCAGTGGCTTTCCTTTAGGACATCATGTGCCCCCAAATAAGGGTTTGTGCTGGAATGAACCCAAAGACCGGTTTGCCCTTTGATATAGAAGTTCTCAGATGTTCGCATGCATCAGAATCATTTGGAAGGCTTGTTAAAATACGAACTGACGGGACCCCTCCTCAGGGTTTCTGACACGGCGAGTATGGGGGAGAATTCGAGAATTTGCATTTCTAACAAGTTTCCAGTCAATGGATCCAGGGGCCATCAGAGACCACACTTACAGAACCACGGCTTAAAGCAAAGGACCAAGGTGCTTACTGTCGGGCAGAAGGGCTCTTTGGCTAAATCCTCTGAGCTGTTTAGCGCAGAGAGAAGAGCTGGCAAAGGCCAGGTTCCATGTTCCTCCTCCTGCCCGCCCCATGCTGATTTCTACCCCCATGAGCCTTTCTGCTCTGGCGGGGACTCGGGGTTGGAGGGACCATCCTGCTGGGTTCTTCCTGCACATCCCATTCATTCCAGGGGGTGCTGAGACTCCGTTCTCATGAAGAAGGGCAGAGTGTGGCTTCCAGGGGGCTGTTGCCATGTGGGTTAGGTCCTGAGAAACTGAAGGAGGAGCACTGACAGACGACTGCCCAGGCATGCCTCTGCATGTTATCTGTTGCTACGGACAGAACGAGGCTGGGTCACGGCCCGGGCAGGTGGAGGCAATGAATGGAGGTAGCCTAAGCCAAGGTCAGCCAAGCCAACGTACAGAAGAGCTCTTTTCACATCTTGGACGCTGAGCAACGTTCCTTCCCCTTGCCAGTGGGACTTGTGTTTTTCTTTCTTTTTTTCTCCATCTCTGATCACCTTCTTCCCTCAACCTGAAGCTCTGCGGCCAATTCTAGCCTGGCCAGGATGGGGCCCTTGTTGGCATGGGGCCGTTGAGCCTCGGCCATATTGGAATGTAGGATGGTTTCAAGGCATGTGGTGAGGAGAGCTTATCCTTCCTTTGCACCAGTGGTGAATGTTTTTAAGAGCCACAGCTGAGGGACTGAGCTGGGGATGCCAAAGAAAGCTTGCATTCTGAGCCATATCAACACTTCCACTGGACCCAAAGTGGATAGTAAGCGCAGTTTTTGAACTCTCTTGAATAAATACACAACCAGCCTTCTAGTTTGAAAGGAGCTGCTGTGATAGAATATATTATTTGTTTGTAGTATTTCTTGCTCTCGTCACCTTTCTCTGCAGACACATTATTCTCTCTCCCATTAACTGTGGGACTGTAATGTGATGTACTAGAGCCATTGAACATTTCCACCAACCTTCTGGTCCTGCCCCTCCACAATGAGACCAACACATGGCAACCAGTAGAGATTGTGCCTTCAGCCTGGTCCCTAATGCTCAGACCGGCCGTTCCCTTACAGTTCAGAGCAGTCTCAGAGCCACAGCTGAACCACACAGCTAGTGTGTGAAGTGGGTGACAAAAAAAGGTTGGCTTTGCAAACCAAGAATTAGGCATTGATTATTACATAGCAGAACCCAGCTCAGAGGCAGAGCCAGATCCTAGTCTAGATCTTTCTCTGATTTCCCAAGTGTCAGGTGCTTCAAGTAAAGAGCTGAGTTTGCTCTGATTCGTTAATTCAGAAACTCTTACTAGAGTGACCACTTTGAAATGTGACCTAAATATTAAAGATACAATTTTTCAGCCTCCAAGAGAAAATACAGGAGAACGTCCGTGTGATCTAGCAGGAGGAAAAGTTTCCATAAATAAAACATAAAAGATTGGTAAGTCGAGTAAGATGAAAATAGCAGTTTTGGTATAACAAAAGACACATAAGCAGAAAGCAAAGAAATATCAGAGACAGTGGCGGTATTTTATATATGTATTATATGTGTGTGTGTGTGTGTGCTATATTTGCACATATGGTTTACGTAAAAAGATTTTGTATATAATGAAATCAGATTATACAATGATATAAGGAGTCCCTACAGATCAATAAGAAGACAGAGCAATATGCAAAAAGGATGAAGCTATCATCAGAAATTCATGGAAGAGATAATCAGAATGGCCCAGAAAACATCTACAATATCTTTAGTAATGAGGAGAACGGTGAACTAAGCCTAATGAAGCATCATTTGACAATGAGCAGACTTGCAACAGTTAAAAAGTCTGACAATACCAACTGTTGGTGAACATAGACCCTGTGTTGGGACCAAGAATGGCTGCAGTACAGACCTTGATCTTGAAGGAAGTAGCACTGACTGGAGGAAGCAGGCGTGTGAGGAAGGGGCTGTAAAACCTGGGCAGTGAGGGGCATGTCCTGGGTACGGCGGGATCTGAGAAAGGACCCCGATCCCTAAGACCTTGGTGGTCAAGGAAGGCCTCACAGAGCAAATGCCAAGAAAAGGGTAAAATAGGTTATAGATGGAGGGACATCAGGGCAAAAGCACTGGGGATTGAAAGGGATTGAAAAGGTAAGGGAGTCGACACAGAAATAAGTCAGGCAGGGAAAGACAAATACGTATGATATCACTTATATGTGGATCTAAAAAAGCTGAACTCATAGAAACCGAGATGGGAATGGTGGTCCCTAGGAGCTGGGGTTCTAGGAGCTGGGGGTGGGTGCAGGAAATGAGGAAATGTTGGTCAAAGAATATAAACTTCCAGCTCTGAGATGAATAAGTTCTGGGGATCTAATGTACGGCACCGTCATTAGAAATGATAACACTGGATTATACACTTGGAAGTTGCTAAGAGGACGGATCTTAAGTGTTGTCACCGTAATAAAGATGGTAGTGACATAATGAGGTGTTTGCTAACGGCAGGATGGTCCTCATTTCACAAGATACAAGTGTATCAAACCCACATCTTGTGCTCTTTAAATGTACACAACGTCATCTATCAATTATAACTCATTAAAGCTGGTAGAAAAGAAGTGTGTAATTGAAGGACTGAATGTACATTATAAGCACCAAATAATTGAAACCATGTTAAGGAGAAATGAGTCAACCGTGTAGAGGAGAGGCTGGTAAAACTTCAGTAACGTGAGGGGAAAAGACAAAGGCGTATGCACTAGCAGAGAGAAGGTCACATAACTGGTATGGCTGGATAAAAGAGCACTGTAAGAGACGTGAGAATCAAAAATATAATGGGAGAGAATTTCAGGAGGTGAAGAAATACTAGAAGTATTGTCTAACTGGCAAACAGCATTAACAAAGTAAAAGGAGAACCAAAACCCAATGAAAACCTAGACATTTTCTGCTTTAAAAAATGCTCAAGGACTTTTTGACTAATTAATGAATTTGTTCTTATTTTTCTATTTTTAAACTATATACTTATTTTTGAAAATGAGAGAAATGCATGATAAAACAAATTGTCCTTATCAATAGGTATTACTATTATTTGTTATGTTCTTTCAGTGATTTTCTATGCTATTTATACAAAACGGAGGGTAGATCATGTGCATGAATATGTATCCATGGGTATGTGTGTACACACACGTTTAAGTGTATACATATGTGTATATGTACACACGTGTACACGTGAGCATGTGTGCATATGCATATATGTATTTGTATAAACAGTTCATTCTTTTTAACTTATTTTTAGATGTATATACGAAGACCAGTAGAACAACATTGAAAACAGAGGCATTTGGAATCTTACCGCTTCTAGTTATATTTTCCAGTTTTATTATGCCCCTTTTATTATGACAGTCTTCAAAATGTTCTGAATTTGCAGTTTTGATTTCCTGCTCAACCTAATCATTACTTTGGAGAGGTTTTGTATCTTTCATATTCTCCCAGGTTTCCTCCTGAAAAGTTTTTTTACATTTTCCCTTTTGGATTTAGGTCATATGTCCAAAGTGGCTGTGTTCTTGATTCCTGTTCTAGAAACAAGCCTCGGGTTTTCCTCTGCTGTAGTCAGAGAATAGACTGTAGGAGACTTTTCCTCCTTGGAACATTTTGAGGTTTTCATCAAGCCCTAATTATGTAATCATACTTTTGTAAATATTCTAAGCCCCTGGGAAAGAAAGCCTTTTTTTTTTGGCTTGATTTTCAAGCACAGCCTCTTCACTAACCTTTGGTATCATTTGACTTGATAGATTTGTGTGTATCTGATGGTTGTAAAACACTATCTTATTGTAATTTATTTCAAGTCTCTTTCATTGCTCGAGATACTGATCACGACTCATGCTTTTGGGTCACTCTTGCTTTCGTGTCCACGAATCTTATTTTTCTTTTTAATTTTTTATGTCTTTATTTTATTTTGAGAGACAGAGACAGAGAGCGAGCAGGGGAAGGGCAGAGAGACAGAGGGAGACACAGAATCTGAAGCAGGCTCCAGGCTCCGAGCTGTCAGCACAGAGCCTGATGCGGGGCTCAAACCCACAGACTGTGAGATCATGACCTGAGCCGAAGTCGGACGTTCAACCAACTGAGCCACCCAGGCGCCCCCACGAATCTTTGATTATAGCCTCTGACCTTTCTTTATTGGTATGTCTTTGTTAAATATTGATTTATAGACATTCCTTATATGTTCTGGATTAGATTTTTTCCTAGTCTATGAGTTAGAAATAACTTCCATATGTCCGCAGCTCTTTTTCTCTTTTTGCTTATGTTGTCTTTTCTCATAAAAGCCTTTTATTTTCATATAGTTAGTCAGTCTTTCATGGTTTGTGCTTTTTATCCTTTGCTTAAGAAGCCCTTCCTTTCTGTTAGCTTATAAAGATATTTTCCCCTATTTCTCTTTCAAAGGTTTTAAACTTCTACTTTTCACAATTAGGTTTTTAATCCATAAGGAATTTATGCTTGTGTATGGCATGAAGTAGGGATTACATTCATTTTTTTTTCCAATTTGGTTGACCAGTTGCTGCAATGTCATGAAATACATTCTTTCTTGTCAATTTTTTAATGCCACCACATATTGGTAGATGTTTCTTGTGCCAGTGCCACATTGTTTTAGTTACTGTGGCTTCATGGTGATAAACAGTAGGACAAATCGCCCATCCTTATTCTTTAAAATTATCTTGGTCCTCTACCCTTTTCATATAAATTTTAACATCAGCTTATTGATCGGCATGGAAAGCCCTGTCGTGATTTTTATTGGAAACATGTGCTTATATATTAATTTAGAGGCTATTGCCTGCTTTATTTGAGTTCTTTTATCTGACGATATCTCTGTATTTAGAATTCTTTTTATGTTCTTAGGGGCGCCTGGGTGGCTTAGTCGGTTGGGCGTCCGACTTTCGCTTGGGTCATGATCTCGCGGTTCGTGGGTTCGAGCCCCGCGTCGGGCTCTGTGCTGACTGCCAGCTCAGAGCCTGGAGCCTGTTTCAGTCTGTGACTCCCTCTCTCTCTGACCCTCCCCTGCTCGCGCTGTCTCTCTCTCTCTCTCCTAGAAATAAATAAAAATATTAAAAAAAAAAAAAGAAAAAAAAAGAATTCTTTTTATGTTCTTAAATACAAATTTATAATTTCCTTCATAAATTTCTTAACTTTTTCATTTCCTTTGTTGAATTTATTCTTAGATATTCTATGACTTTTGTTGTTCTTAAGAGTAAGATTTTTCATTTTATTATAGTTTCCAATTATTTATCTAGAATGATATTAATTTTAATATACTGCCATATAGTTGGCAGTGATACTAAATGTTTTCAAATAGTTCTAATATTATTTTACTCTATCATATATTCAATGTTGTCTCTGTGACTAACAGAAATGTTTCTTATGTTTCTTTCTAATCCTTCATGCCTCTTCCTGCTTTTCCTCGCCTGCCTGCATTGACAAGGACCTTCTACATAATGCTGAGTAAGTACAATGATCAGAGAATTCCTTTCCCTCTGTCCTGACTTTAAAAGAAATGTTGCTAAATGCTTTGCAGCATACGATGTGTGTTCAAACTTGTGTTAAGATATGCTATAGAGGCTATATCAGGTCCCCCCTTCTCTCTTCTGCTTCTGGGTCACTAAGACTATTTAAAAAAAATCAAGGACTCTTATTAAATTTTATCAAATGCTTTTTGGGCATCTTTTAAGATGCTGATATGATTTTTCCCCTTTAATAGCTAATGAGGTGAATTTCATTATAAGGTTTTTCTAATGTTTAATCATGCTGGCTTTCCTGGCCTCACTCCAACTTGATCATCATTGTATATTATATATATCATAATGATTACATAATTGCAGTCAGTTCACTAATATTTTAACAAAGAGGCTACTCTACAATTCACTGTAGTTTTAAATTCGAGAAATTAAAATTCTGAGTTAGTCTAGAAGTTAGTCTTTTCCAAATTTGCTTCCTTTTTCCATCCTCTTCTTTCATTATTGTTTCTTTTAGTCATTTGTAATGTATTTTATTTGATCATCTCCTTTAGACAACAAGCTACTACTTCCTCATCGTTCTGTAGCTTGATTATGCCTGGTAGCTTTCAGTAGTGGTGCTCTGTTCTCCCCACATGGTTTGTGATTTTGGATTCTGAGCTCATCTTCTGCAACGATTCGTTTTTCTGTCGGAATCCACTGGGTCTGTGTTGTGGAAACTTCCTTGCTGACTCTTAATGGTGACGCTCAGAGCTTTTCTGGTCCCCATCAGAATTTTGAACAGCTCTTTGAGGCTTTTGGTTTTACATGCATGGCTGATTCCACTCCATGCTTTGTGTGGACCTTGACTTGTGTATAGACGGTCCCTGACAATGTGAATTGTGTGTAGACGGTCCCTTAACTTCACAATGGTGCCAAAGTGATATGCATTCAGTGAAAACTAGGAATTTCAAATCTGGATCTTTTCGCCAGTCAGCCCACCTAGGTGGGTGGGATGCTTTCTTGTCTTGCTAGACAGCGGCGTGGCAGTGAGCCCAGTTCCCAGGCAGCCACGTGATCACAAGGGTAAATGACAAATAGGCTTACGACCGTTCTGCTCCTCTACAGTCATTCTGTGTTTCACTTTCAGTACCATATTCAATATACTGCATGGGACATTCTACACTTTATAATTTTTTTATGTCTTTATTTATTTATTTTATTTTGAAAGACAGAGACAGAGAGCTAGCAGGGGAGGGGCAGAGAGAGAGGGAGAAATGGAATCTGAAGGAGGCTCTGAGCTGTCAGCACAGAGCCCAAAGTGGGGCTCGAACCCATGGATTGTGAGATCATGACCTCAGCTGAAGTCAGACACTTAACCGACTGAGCCACCCAGGTTCCCCGTACACTTTAGTATAGAATAGGCTTTGTATTAGATGGTTTTGCCCAACTGTAGACCAGTGTAAGTGTTCTGAGCACCTGTAAGGTAGGCTAGGCTAAGGCTTATGTAGGTTATGTGCATTAAGTGCATTTTTGCCTTATCATATTTTCAATATACAAAGGATTCATCAGGATGCAAGCCTGCCTAAGTTGGGAAAGACCTGTATTCCCATCCTCCTGTGACAGCGAAACCCGTGGGCTCCTGAGGCCTGTTACCTAAACCTGAACATGTCCTGGCCCATGCAGGGTCAGCTCATGACTCCTCTCCCCTATTTCACACTTGGAATTTAGTTTTCTCTCCTTTGA
The DNA here is from genome assembly GCF_003009895.1 of Hyaena hyaena. Lineage (NCBI taxonomy): Eukaryota > Metazoa > Chordata > Mammalia > Carnivora > Hyaenidae > Hyaena > Hyaena hyaena. The sequence goes on from NW_024080657.1 coordinate 3,151,875, forward strand.
AGACTTTCATGCACTTTTTAAAACTCTTGTAATTGATCCAGGATTTCTATCAGTCTGTAATGGGAAGGAGGAGCTTTTTATCACCCTTAGACTGTCATTGTTCTAGACGTTTGAAATCATTTCATTTTATTTAAAATTCTGTAATCATTGTTTATCTGTGCAGTTTTTCCTGATCTCAAATTTTCTTTTGTGTCTGAAGTCAGTAGTTTAACAAATTCAATGTCTTTTCAATTCTTTTTCAAAGAAGAACACTTTTTTTTTTTTGCCTTGTCTTTTAGTTATAAACCTGGTTCTTGTCAGTGTCCATCTTTCTTTGAAGCAGAATTAATTTTCTTGGAATCAGGGTCTTTTCACTTTTTATAAAACCCCTTAGTTTTTGGACCAGTGCTTCTCAAAACGTTGGCCATAGGCTACCCGCTTTAGAATCATCTCAGTTCATTCTTAAAATTGAAAGTTCATCAACCTCCCTCTCCTTTCACTTAATCAAGATCTTGGGGGACAGGATCCTAGAATCTCGATTCTGTATACTTGGAGAGCTGCTATTAAAAAAAATCAATGCTTATCCAGCATTAGCTTTTCGTTAAACAAAGTATATTAAAAGTTTCTTTATATAAGCTTGCCCTCAGTGTCTACAGAATTCTTGAGGCTGAAATGTAGATGGGAAATGTCTGGGTTGGCTCTCAATCACCATCTCTGACTCTGACACCCAGAGACATCTAGTGATTCAGGAAGGAGGTGGAGCTAGAAACATGAGTGGACCTGGGGGTGGCTTTGTGGGCAGGATGCAGTTCATGGGACCTGGAGAAGATGTGACACCACCAAGTGTGGCAATGGAACCCAGAGGTTGCCAACCCCCAGGAGTGAGAGGGACCCTACTGGCCTGTGGCTTGCCTTGCCCATAACTCTCAGCCCAGTGATGGATTTCTGTTCAGTGTCCTCCCTCCTCTCTCCAGACTGGCTACCGTTTTGTAGAGGAAGTTGGGGCCTGCCATCCTTCTTTGTCTCTCCTGCCATCTAGAACATTTCTGAAGCTGGTTCAGACTCTAGTGCATGTTCACGGTCTTTGGGGCATTCCACTGGGAATCTGAGAAGGCAGAGGCTTTATCAGATGCCTTTATGTCTGTTAATGAGTTTCTGGGACTATTTCCTTTGTTGTTTTATCTTATGGCTGTGAGGAGGAGCTCTGAAAATATGTTCTTTTTCTAAAACAAGTGGTTTTATGATGCAATTGTGAAACACCAAAAGTATAGATTTATCTTTTGCTATGTTATCTACTAAATATATTTTGTATAGCATCCACTTCAAAAGGTGCCTTATCAGGGCCCCTAGGTGGTTCAGTCAATTGAGTGACTCTTGATTCTGCCTCAGGTCATGATCCCAGAGTTGTGGGATTGCACCTCAAATAGGGTTCTGCACTGAGCATGGAGCCTGCTTAAGATTCTCTCTCTCCCTCTCTCTCCTTCTGTTCCCCCCCATGCTTGTGTGCACTCTCTCTAAAAAAAAATAAAACTAAATAAAAGGTGCCTATCAAGTTAACCATTAATTGCTTTGTTCTCTATATAGATTATGTCCCTTGCATCATTGTAAAGTAAATAACCTTATTTTCATATGTCAGTGATGTGTTTTGAGATACTTTCCCCGGAGTGGATTGTGTATCAGAAATCAAGTCTGGTGAGATTTTATACTGATAAGTTAGTATACATACATATATCCCTGAGATGTCCATTTCACCCCACCCCCCCACCCCGAAGCCTGGTATGGAACCCAGGGCAGGTAAATGAGCATACACATTTTTGTTTGTGTAGAGAAGTTACAGACCTGCATATACTGAAGGGTGGTTGGTGCAAATTTGAGTGGCTTTTGCAGCTGAGTCTGACCACGATTTTGAAAGGTGTTCTTATTTGCCCATGTTTATAGCCTCTCAAGTATTAAGAAATCTAAAGTACGCAGGTCCTTCTAATTTTAGCCAGGCTTAATTTAATGTAGAGTGCAACTGAAAATTTTTATAAAGGCATTCGGTTAGCAAATTCGTACTTATTTTCTAGGGAATATAGTAAATGATAATTTGAAGGATCAAATAACAATTTTCCAGTTGTTTCTAAAATAACAAAATGACTTTTACCTTGAAATAGAGGCTATTAGAGTTTCGAGAGACTCTGGGGAAAATTTCACCCACAGAGGGGTCGAAAAATAAATATCGCCGGTACTTTGATTTCTCAAAGTTTCCCGTATTTTTACTTCTTTTCTCGTGGCATCAAAATGCCTGGGCCCTTTGCTGCAAGTCATCGAAAAGCCATTTGGCTTTTCAGCTCACATCACAAACCCCAAACTCTCACTTCCTTTAGGATGCAATTTGAGCGCCTGCGAGCGTAGCCAACTAAAAGCCAGAGTGCAAATGTTTTCTTTCATCCCTTTGACATTGTCCCAAGTTACACGGCTGCAAGAGGGCACATGTCAGATTGAGGTGAACGCCCCATGCAGGTCTGGTCTCTGTGCCACATTCCCTGCTACGGATGGGAAGCTTGGAAAGGATGGGTGATAACTCAGCCGTTTCTAAAAGAGGAAAATGATGACAACCGCAAGAGGGCCAACCATAGAAAATGGCCTCATTGGTGGATGTCAAACCAGTCAATCTGCTTCTGCTTAGGGGGTGTGTTGGGCCTGGTTCAAAGGAAAGCCTGCTCCATGCCATGTGTGCCTGCGAAAGCCAGAGTGGGTGGAAACTAGAGACTGTGTTCAGTCTTCGGTGTTTATTTAACAAGGCACAGCTTCCCAGAGAAACATAGACAGGCCAGGGGTCTGTGGGACAGAATCCCACAGACCTGTGTTTTGGCTCCTCCCTCTGCCTGGGGATTTTTGGTTCACTTGCTTGACTATGGTGGTTCCCGAGATTTCTCCACCCCGCAAAGCTCCCCCTGGCTCAGTCCCCTTGCTCCCCATTCCCTGCTATTTCTGTACTTTCTGATCAGTTTGTTTGCTAGGGCTTGAGGCAGGGATTATGAGGCTCATTTTGGAAAGGAAGAAAGTTCGGCTCGATCTGGTAAGGCTTTAAGCCACAAAGTTTGTAAATCCTGAATCTGGATTAAAATCTAGGCCTGACTGGTGCTAAATAGTGTCACTTTGGCCAAACCACCAACTTTCCCTGGCCCTTACTTTCCTCCCTGAAGTGAGCTATTGTTAAGGTCAGATGGCATTCCTTCCTTCCTTCCTTCATTCAGCAAGCATTCATTGTACACTAATTCTGTGCCAGAGACTCTTCCAGGTGCTACAAATACAATAACCATCCCTGTTTTCATGGAACCTATCATTAGGTGGAGGAAAGACAGACAATAGATGTTGCATTGGTATTTCAGGGGGTGCTAAGTGCTAAATGGGGGTAGGGAGGGAGGGGGCCATAAAGAATGCTGGGGGCAGGGGGGAAACATTTTAGCTGGGATATTTAGGGGAAGTATCATGGAAACGGTAACTTTTGAACAAGGGGGTGGGGGAGTGAGCCACATGGATAATTAGGGGAAAGGCACTCCAGGTAGAGTCAACATGAGTAAAGTCTCTAAAGCAGAAGCAAGTCTGGAATGTGCAAGGAAAAGCAAGAAGGTGCTGTGGCCAAGTGGATGGAATAAAAGAGAGAGTCCGAGGAAATGATGTCATAGAGGTGATGCCTGGTGGGTGGGGAAGTCATGAGAGACCAGAGCTCTTGAGGCCTTTGTAAGAGATGAGCTACAGGGAAATGCTTTCTGATGAGCGAATGGCTGTCCATATGTATTTGCTATAATGCAAACACAACATAGCAGCTGTTCTGGAAGTTGGGTTCTACAACTAGTCTATATGGTAGACTTCAGTGTCTCAGTCTTAGTTCTGAAATCTGGGCTCCTGTAGAGCCATAGTCTTCAAATGGATGCCATGGTTCATGAGTGTTGTCTATCCCACTGTGGACAATACTGTCAAATTACTGATCAACAGGTAACAGTTTGTGAGTATTATGGCTGTGCGTGGCTTTTTAGACTGAATGGGATTACAATGGGGTGTAATGTCTTGTGATTAAGAGCTAGGAGTTGTAGCTTAATGCCAAGCCAGCAGCAAGGAAAGACTTCATTCTGAAGTGCACGAAAACGGTACCTTGTCAGCATGGTGAGCTGCACTATCCCAGAAGCATCACAGAGATGAAGGGGGAGCAAAGGCACAACCCAGCAACTGGAGGCTTTTGTAGACACTGTGAAACATTTTTATAACCCAGTAGGGATTGTGCTGTGTTCAATGACTGCCTTGTTAAAATCTGCTATTCAGAGATTTTAATTCTGCTAAACATTCTGCTAAAATTTAAAAAACTCAAACGTGTGGTGTGAAAACATACCAAAAAATGAAGGTTGGGAAGTACTCTTTTAGAAGCCAGAGAGTTGCATGATTGTATCTGGTACGCAGCTCCTGGGCCAATCACTGGGCCAATTACGCAGCTTGGACCCATAGACTGATGAGTTGAGTCTGGCCATTGCATTCCATGGATTATTTCCCTTTTTTTGTTAGCTGGGCACTTGGTTTCTAGAATGCTCTACCCCTCATTATCCCATTTTATCCTCCCAACACTTGTGTGGAAGTAGCAAGCGGAATGCCTCCTTCCTGTTATGAGTGAGAAACATGAGAAACCAGGGGGATGTGACTTGTCCAAGGTAACACTTCTGTCAGGTGACAGGAGAGCCAGGACATGAATCCAAATGATCAACAAACCCACCTTTCCTTCCTTCTCCAGACTGACTTTCAAATGATGACAATGCGATAGAGGAAGACAATCAGGCCAAACCAATGACTTGTCGTTACGTTGAAAAATAACATTCCAATGAGTGGTTGCTTTCAATTTTCACCAGCTATTAGCCCCACATCCAGTGGAAGGCCCAAAGCAGCTCCAAAAATGCATTCTTTTCATGCAACTGAACGACCAAGGTTTCGTAGCCAGGTTTCGTGATCCTGAATATACTGGTAACTTCTGTGTTCCCTCGTATAACAGCAGGCTGAGCTCTACAGGCCGATCAAACAGAGAGGGGTGGGTTGAGAGCCCTGGTCAGTAGGAATTACCTGGGTTTTCTTAATTATCACTAAGACATGATCATTTCTGCTTTATAGTTTACTTCTCTCAACTTGACTGTTTTATTTTGGAGACCTTTCACGACGGCCCATTCTCTAGTGCAGCAACATCTAACAGAACTTTCTAGGATGAAGGACATGTTTCATTGGCACTGTCCAATATGGCAGCCACTCAACACACGCAGTGGCTCGGAGTAGTTGAAATGTGGTGGGTGCAACTGAGGGACTGATTTTAGATTTTATTTAATTTTAACTACTTTAAATCGAAAAATCCACATGTGGCTAAGCATGGGGCAGGAAGAGGTTAAAAAGGAGAAAGTGAATCGGGGGTGGATATTGTGTGGATGGGAAGCTGGAACCCCGAGGTAAAAGCAGGACCGAGGCTTGGAGGATGGTGGTGTGTGGTATGTGAGGGCCAGGCGGAAGTAGCTGGGACAGGGGAGTCACTGTGGAAGCCGTGAACAATGGGACTTTGGGAAGTGGGGCTGGGAGGCTGGGCGGGCCCAGGCTGGCGATAGTCACAAAAATGTGGATAATAGTAGTAATAACAGGGGAAGGTCAAAGAAGCTTCCTCTGAGATGGGGAAACTGAGGGAGGGGCCTAGAGGTAGGCTCTGCCATACTGTGGCCTGCGAGTCTTGAAAACCCAGCTTTGTTGGTAGTGGCCGAGGAGAACGCTGCCAGAGGGGAAAGGGAGTGGGGGCTGGAAGGGAAGATTTTCCGAAAGCAGGAACCAAGGTAAATAAAGGAAGTGGAACATTAACAGTATTCGGACTCAAACAAAGAAGAGTTCCCCTTGTCCTTTCGGGCTGGCTGGGAATCTTCCCCAGAGGGTCTCTCGGCTATAAGCCGGAGCCTGAGAATGACCGGAGGTTCCAATGAGGCCTTGGTCCTGAGAGCTCAGGGGGCCCCTCTGGCTCCCTGACCAAATGTGCGCTTCCATTCTGGGAGATCAACATGGGAACGTTATTTACCATTTTCATGAGAAGGACAAGGACATGCAGAACAATTCTGTAACATGTTTCAAGTCACCAGAAACATCAGGGGAGACTTTTTTGGGGTCACTGAGGTGACAGTGTTGGGGAGCACAGAAGCCCACTATGAAGGACATCTCAAACAGGGGCTTGTGTAGAGGATGTCTTGGACGGCTGAATCCTTCCTAATCTCCCCCACACTGAGATGCGATAACATTCTTAGAAGCAGTGGCTGATAACACTGTGTCATTTAATCCTCCCTCACTCAAAACAAGTATTAACCCCCTTGTACAGAGGGAGAAACTGATGCCAAGAGGAGACAAAACTATTTGAGTAAGTCAGAATGGCAGGTTCAAGGGAAGAGTAGATTCAAGGGGTTAGGGAATTTGGCTCTCCATTGTCACCCAGGAAGCCTGAGCAGTTGGGAGAGCATCTTTTAGGAGGTGTCTCAGTTGACTACAATGCTCTTTGCCTGCCCTACTCTTGACTCTCTCCTTTTCATCCTTCTTGTCTCCTTCCCAGAGTGGCTTTCCCTGATATCTCAGCACCTTGTGTCTTTCAAAGCACTGATTACAATTGTATTTATGTATTAATCCCCCTCCTTTTATTCTCTGTCTTCTCCAGGAAACTGCGACTTCCATGTAGTTGAGGACCGTGTCTGTATTGCTTACCCTTAGATCCTGGCATCAAGTGAAGTGGTTGGTCCATAATATGAATGGTGACTCTTTTGTGGAGTGAGGGATCCTCTGAGCTTCCTAGAAAAGGGGCCTGGCCAGATGACTGCAACCGCTCAGGGATGGCAAGGAGGACAGAGTCCCTTGGGGGTGCTAGTTTCAAGGGCCATGGGGTAGAAATGACAGCTGGGTTTATGCAAGTGAGAAGAAAATGTCCCACTTCTCTATCATGTTTTGTGTTTCAACATGTAGGAGCATGGCTCTGGCCGGGTCTGAGCAAGTGTGAGAGAACTGGAACAGCCCTTGCGCTGTACTGGGGAACAGAGTCAGGGTGGGACAGGTACATGCCTTTTTGAGGGCACAGGCTTTACGGACTTGGTCTCATTTGCTTCTCCTGACAGTACCTCGAGGTAAGGGTTCCTCTCGCCATTTCCATCTTGTCAATGATGAAACAGGATGTCTGAGAGGGTAAGTCCAATACCATGCAGACAAGATGGTGGAGCGGAGATGCTAACTCAGGTGTGTCCAATGCCATGACTCCTTTTCCTAGTGATTATGACTGTGCTTTTGAGTCAGAATGCTTGGGTTCGTATCCCTGCTCCTACACTTACTAGCTGTGTGCTTTTAGGAAAACTATTGAACTTTTTTGTATCTTAGTTTCCTCATCTAAAAAATTAGGATAGGGGCACCTGGGTGGCTCAGTTGGTTAAGTGTGTGACTTTGGCTCAGGTCATGATTTCATGGTTTGTGAGTTTGAGACCAGTGTTGGGCTCTGTGCTGACAGCTCTGATTCTGTGTCTCCCTCTCTCTCTGCCCCTTCCCTGCTCATGCTGCCTCTCTGTCTCTGTATCTCTCTCTCTCAAAAATGAATAAATGTTAAAAGAAAAAAAATTAAATAAATAAAAATAAAAAATTAGGATAATACGAAGGTATGCCTTAAAAGGTTATATAAGGACTAAAGAACTCAATACCATAGGTAAATAGGTAGAGACTCAGAACAGTACCTGGCAATATCATCATCACCATCATCATCACCATCATCATCACCATCATCACCATCATCATCACCATTATCACCATCACCATCATCATCATCATCATCACCATTATCACCATCACCACCATCATCACCATCACCATCACCGTCATCATTACCATCACCATCATCACCATCATCGCCACCACCATCATCGTCATCACCATCATCATCACCATCACCATTATCACCATCACCACCATCATCATCATCATCATCATTACCATCACCATCATCACCATCATCATCACCATCACCATCATCATCATCATCATCACCATCACCATCACCATCATTACCACCATCACCATCATCATCACCATCACCATCATCATCACTATCTTCATCATCATCACCATCATCACCATCAACACCATCATCACCATCATCATCATCATCATCACCATCATCACCACCACCACAACCACCACCATTTACTTATTGGATATCCTTCCTCTTTTGCTGAGGATGTACACAGACTCTCAATGGCTAAGAAGGGAAACCATCTAGGAAGATCTGAGTGAAGATTCTGATGCAGGGAAGCTCTGGAAGCAGTGAGAAATAGCTCATATCTGGTTCTTACGACAACAATCTCTTTCTTCTGCACTTGCTCCTTTCAAAGACTAAGATGTTTAATTTCAGGTGACAGGAGTTTCTATATAGTAATTGTGATCTTTCTTTCCTTTCATCGGTTGCTTCTGGTGGGAAAGGAGAGCAATGAGATGAAGACTTTATCAGGAAATGAATACAACAGAATAACACTTTTTGAGATGGTGCATTGGTGAGGGTCGCAGGGATGCACCAATGGGTGTGAAAGGCCAGGCTGAGGCTCTGCCTTATGTTCAAATACAGCAGTCTCAGGCTGATCCCTTAGCTGAGTCTATGGCCTTTCTAGGTGTAATTAGTGGAGAGAGGAGGTGCCCAGAGAGGGAAATCCCAGATGCCGCTCTGAAAGGTGTCTTGAAACAGTGATACTTTATACCAGTTACAGGGCACCGTGGGTATTCATGACTGACGACACAGGATTGTTCTTCCTTCTGTTAATGGACTGTGCCTGTATGTTTTCCATGTGGGGCATAATTAAGAAATTCCATAGTGAGCTAATGGTTCTTGGGAGGCTGAGATGCATTCCTCTGCTTTTGTCCCAAGGAAGAGGATGTTTTTAGGAGTCTGCAGAGTCCATGTATCCGTCTCTGCCAGGTCTCTGCTCTCTCTTAATGTGGACTCCCCACCGGTGCCAGAGCTTCTTGCACTAGAAGTGCAGACAAAGCTGAGTCTCTGTGAGGTAGCAAACACCACGACCAAAGGCTGGATTCCAGAACTGGCCAAGGACTGGTATGGGGAGTATCATCTCCCAGATTCCTTTTCTCTTTTTCTTTTTGTAAATGCCCAGGTGGGCAAGTGATGAGAGAACCTGGGGTCCCTACCATGCTGTTTAGCCTCTTCTGGAATCTTCAAGAGCCCAGAATACAAGTTCTACTGTGATCCATTAATGCAGGAAAGAATTGTGTGGTTTGTTTAAGGAGAAGCAAACCCTCAATGGAAACACATATCTGCTGGGATTTTGGACAGATTTTCTCTCATCAATCTAGAAAATCAGCACTGGAAACCGTGTCTGTTCATAGATGGCAGAACTCAGGTGTGTGCTGCAGAGAACAGACCAGATGTAGTAAGGGATACAGTTGTGGATTTGACAGTGAGGCAATCCAAATGCTGACCCTGGACCATAATCCCTCTATGAAAATATCCCCTTCTGATTTCCACACATTCTCTCCAATGCGAACAAGGGGACTAAAAAGTCCTCAAGAAAACAAAGGAGCAATCCTGACACTTTATGCTGGCATAAATGGTTCACTTTACCAAGTTCAAAAAGTAGATTAAGTTCATATTAGAAGCAGAGGGAGTTTTGTTGTTGTTGCTATTCAGTAACCAACTTTCTAAAAAACAGCTTTGGAAAGAATTATGCTCGGCTGAGAGAAATAAAAGGAGATTCTCAGTGCTAACTTTGAGTTTGAGATCTGAGCTGAAAGATAATTACTTCCCATTGCCTCTTGTTTTTATGCTACAAATGTATGGATGTGGTTTAAGCTGCTTAGGAATCTATATAGTGGATCACAGAAAGAAAGAAAACGGACATTTATTGAGGGGTTACTATGTGTCCATCACTTTTTCTTCTAGTGAATACTGATAACTCACATTTATTGAGTGTTTAAGTGGGGCCCAGCATTGCACTCTGCACATTTAGTCAGTTCTATTATAATGCAACATATGGCACATGCATTCTTTAAAATTTTTTTTATGTTTATTTATTTTCGAGAGACAGAACACAAGTGGGGGGGGCAGAGAGAGAAGAGGGGGATGCAGAATCCAAAGCAGGTTCCAAGCTCTGTGCTGACAGCTCAGAGCGTGACATGGGGCTCGAACTCACAAACTGTGAAATCATGACCTGAGCTGAAGTCCAACGCTTAACCAACTGGGCCACCCAGGCGCCCCAACACATGCATTTTAAAAACCACTGTGCTATATGCTAGATCATGCACTAAAACCACGGAGCTTATACAAACCTTGGGATTGGGGTACAACACTAAAAAATGTCATCAGTGACAAATTTTAAAAAAGGTAAGAACTAGTTGGGCAAAATAGGTTAAGGAGTTTAAGAGGCGCAAAATTCCAGTTATAAATAAATAAGTCACAGAGATGAAAGGTACAGCCTAGGGAATAGAGTCAGGGAATTACAATACATGGTAATACCGTTGTATGGTGGCAGATGTGACTCATGTATTTTGGGGAGAACGCTGTGTCATAGTGTACAGAATGGTCAAATCACAATGTTGTGTGCCTAGAACTAACATAAAAGCAGATGTCAACTATCCTTCAATAATAAAAATTTTTTAAAGATAAGAACCTAATTAAAACGGCAGGGCAGTTTGATATCTTGCATGGTTAAAACATATAGAAATACTACTATAAATATGACACTTTACCTTTAAAGACGCCTAAGGATTGCTTGTGTAAATGTACTTTTTTTCAGCTGGTGAGTAATTGCAAAGGGGTCCTCTGAAATCAGAGGGAAAGTTGAATACCCGGTGTGGATGGGTGTGGCTCATAACACACGTGGTGGACTGAGGGAGCAGGTAGATGTTTGAGTTGTGTGCCCAAGCGTGTGTGTGTGTGTGTGTGTGTACCTATGGAGCTCAACTCGGCAGGGTACAGTTTTCTGTATTCACTTAAGTGTTTCTCAAGGATGAAACTTAACATAAGTAAACACAGAATACATGTTATGTTCAAATCACTCCCCAGTTATTGATCACACTGGAGCAAATTCCGTTTTCAAAATAAATGTTGGGGCAGGACTATGATGCTTGCGTCCCCGCATATGAAGCCCACGGTCACTCGAGAGGCCAGCATCATTATCATTGTCCTTACAATTACCCCGTGAGTCAGTTTACTTAAGCAAGTTTTCCAGGATCACAGATTCAAAGTTTGGACCCCACATCATTTTTGAACCTTTGATACTGTTCCTGGCATGACCGTGGTCACGGGTCCATGTGAGGACAATAAATAATTAATCCCCTTTCTTTCCAGACAACAATTCCATTGTGTTTGTGGTATAACTGTTTGACCATGAGTGTTTTTCAAATTTTCCTAGTGCAGGGAATGCAGTCTGAGAGAGAGTAAGGTTAAGGTCATGGCTACATTACGGGCTCTATTGCCTTCCCCGGCTGCCACAACAAATTACCATAAAAGTGGTGGCTTAAAATAAGAGAAATTTATTCTCTCCCAGATCTGTAGGCCAGAAGTCTAGACTCGAGGTGCCGGCAGGCTGTGCTTCCTCCAGAGTCTCCAGCAGAGAATCTGCCCTTGTTTCTTCCAGCTTCTGGTGGCTCCTGGCTTTCCTTGGCTGTGGCCGCATCCCTCCAGTCTTTGTCTCTGTCTTCACATGGCCTTCTTCCCTAAGTCTCTGTCTCTTGAATCTCCCTTTCTCTTGTAAGGATAGGAGTCACTGGATTTAGGATCTACTCTATATCCAAAATGATCCCAACACCTTAATTACATCTGCAATGACACTATTTTTTAAAATATAATTTATTGTCAAATTGGTTTCCGTACAACACCCAGTGCTCATCCCAACAAATGCCCTCCTCAATGCCCATCACCCTCCTTCCCCTCTCCCCAACCCCATCAACCCTCAGTTTGTTCTCAGTATTTAAGAGTCTCTTATGATTTGCCTCCCTCCCTCTCCTTAACTATTTTTTCCCCTTCCCCTCCCCCATTGTCCTCTGTTAAGTTTCTCTGGTTCCACATATGAGTGAAAACATATGGTATCTGTCCTTCTCTGCCTGACTTATTTCGCTCAGCATAACACCCTCTAGTTTCATCCATGTTGCTACAAATGGCCAGATTTCATTCTTTCTCATTGCCATGTAGTATTCCATTGTATAGATAAAACGCATCTTCTTGATCCATTCGTCAGTTGATGGACACTTAGGCTCTTTCCATGTTTTAGCTATTGTTGAGAGTGCTGCTATGAACATTGGGGTTCATGTGCTCCTATGCATCAGCACTCCTGTATCCCTTGGGTAAATTCCTAGCAGTGCTATTGCTGGGTCATAAGGGAGTTCTATTGTTAACTTTTTGAGGAACCTCCACACTATTTTCCAGAGGGGCTGCACCAGTTTATATTCCCACCAACAGTGTAGGAGGGTGCCCATTTCTCCACATCCTTGCCAGCATTTATAGTCTCCTGATTTATTCATTTTAGCCACTCTGACCGGCGTGAGGTGGTATCTCAGTGTGGTTTTGATTTGAATTTCCCTGATGATGAGGGACGCTGGGCATCGTTTCATGTGTCTGTTGGCCACCTGGATGTCCTCTTTGGAGAAGTGTCTGTTCATGTCTTCTGCCCATTTCTTCACTGGATTATTTGTTTTTCGGGTGTGGCAAAGACTCTATTTCTAAATAAGTTTGCATTTGCAGGTTCTAGGCAGGGATGTATTGTGGGAGTGGGGGGAGATACCATTCAACCCAGTACAGTAACAACAAGGATTTGAAAGGCATGTACATTTCCTTTGGCCGGTCCATGGAGACACTGCATTTTTAAATAGCAGCAAAGTGCACCCCACCCCACAAAGACAGAAGGATTTTTAAAGCCTCAAAGCTGGTAAGTTCCTCTCTTGGCAGAACCTATTTTATGCCAAATTGTCTCTTCCTTTGGGGACATCTCTAGAGAGAGTCATTGCAGTATCAGAGAGGGAGGCCTAATGGGAGGGCGTCCCACAGGCTCTGAGGCACTTTGGATGCTAGGAGGAGCTTCGTGTTGTGGGGCCCACACCTGGGGCTCATTGATATGTCCAGAGGATGGAATTCGAGGCTTCCTGAAGCAACCCTTCTCCCTGCACTCAGGAATGAAGGGAGCAGAGGCTCTGGACAGGCCACCCAATCACCTAGGTCAGTGGTTCTTCCATTTTAATGTATGGGTGAATCACCCGGACAGCTTGTTCGAACACTGATACCCGGACCTTGCCCCACCCTCCACCACCACCAGCATGACTCTCATTCAGTAGGTCAGGGCTGGAGCCCAAAATTTTGCATTTCCAGCAAGCTGCTGCTGGGCGGGGGACCACAGGTTGAGTGGCACGGATTGCGGAGATTATACACAAAATCAAGTAGACTAAACTTTGCATCACATTCAAGGACAGTCCAGGGAAAGGCAGCTCAAAGTCTTCTCACATGGACTCCTGTATCCCAAAGAACAAGGGACATTGCAGAGTTGAGCCCGTAATCCAGAGTTCTGAAAAGTCTTTCTGTTCCTTCTTAATTCTCTCTTCCTGAGAAGAGCTGGGACTCTTCATCTCAGTGGCTCCCGCCCTCCCCACGGAGCTCTGGCCCGCCCTCTTTTTCTGACTCTTCCTCCTTCTCCCCTTTCTCTCTGACTCTGCTTCCCACTCTCCCATGGGTTGTTAAAGAGAAAATTCTCGCATAGTACGAGGCGAAGGGCGGAGCCTGGGAGGCAGATATACTGATAAATCTTGCCTCAAACCTATTAATATTTCACATCTGAACTCCAAAGGGAAAACCTTCACTGACCCAGAGTGACCTGAAACCACTCAGGAGGATGTTTCTTTTTTAAATAATTTAACTTTATGTGGTAGAAAAGCCAGGGCAGGGGGGTCCTGAGTGGTTCCATTAATCTGTAATTTCCCTACGAAGCCGCTGAAATCGCCAGTGTTGTTACTTCAAGTCCATGTGACACAAACTTATTGATTATGTTATTTGTATCTCTTCATCCAGGTTTTAGTTTTCATCTTGACTAGAAGGAGATATATTAATATATGTAATATTATAGGTAAATATACCTGTATATTTGTATAAATATTTCTTCTTCTTATTATTATTTAATTTTATTTATTTATTTTTGAGAGAGAAAGTGTGAGTGGGGGCGGAGCAGAAAGAAAAGGAGACAGAGAGAATCCCAAGTGGGCTCCACGCTGTCAGCATGGAGCCTGACACAGGGCTCCATCCCATGAACTGTAACATCATGACCTGAGCTGAAGTCGACGCTTAACCAACTGAAGTCGGAGTCACCCAGGTGCCCCAAATATGGATTTATTATGATATATTATATATTTTTATAAGTATATAGTAATGTATTACTATATACATAAAACTGTACATATAGTTGAAGAATTTTAAACATATCTTTAATTTGATACTGGAGCTGAGAGGCAGGGAGTGTAGCAAAGTAGAGTCTAGGGTCAGAAGAAGGGAACCCAGTGGAGTTAAGCCAAGTGGTTGGGTGATTGAAGGCCGCTAACCCACTCAGGAGGGTCTGCCTCAAAGTGTCGATGCAGCCTGGCCTCATCTCTCTCTTCTTAGTCCCAACCCTGGACCGGCCAGCCTGCTGATCCCTGGGCTGACTGAAAGCACTCAGCCAGGCTGGGTTGGGGGGATAGACACAGGATTCTTTTATTGAGGGCTGCAGCCCGGCCAGTTCATAGCCTCCACATGTGTCACTGCTGCCCTGACCATGTCAGCCCGCTGCAGCCTGGCCAGTCCTGCTGGTGGATGAGCCCGTCGTCCCAGTGGCCTCTTCCCTAGATGACCTATATTCTATAGAATATATGCCTGGAATATATATAGTGTTCTATACATACTTCTATAGGCCACACACGCCTTCCACAGAATACACACAGGCACATCCTAGATGTAACATATACACACTAACTGTGTAATGTCTATGCTAAGTGGCCGAAGACACACAGCATCCCATGTGCGCCTGTTGTCTCCCTGCCTGGGGACTTTGGCCACAGGCAAGGCCGTGCTTGGGAGCTGTTCCGGGATCCTTATAACCAGAGCTGAGCAGGAGGTGGTAGAAAAACATTGTAGCTTCTCCCTCAGTGGAACAACTCTGAGCCGTATTCAGCCCATTTATCAGACCCTGCGCTGACATTTCTCACTTCCCCACTCCCTCACTGTCGTGCTTGGATTCCCAGATAACAAACCCCCATCCTCACAGTCTGCTTTTGAGAGGAATTTTAACTAAGACAATGCACCACAAATAGTCTCCACACATATCTTCCAAATTTGGCAAAAATCCATCCGAGTGTTTTTTTTTTTGTTTTTTTTTTTTTAAATCATGCAATTCAGAGAGATGCTTCCCTTTCTCCGGGTGTAACTTTCATATGTGCACAAATGTTTTCCGCTTTATCCACATCTCTACTAAGTGCTCTTGCAATAGCATAACTGAAAAGTCATTTCTAGACTCACTTCCTATTTTTCAGTTATGTACAACTTTCTGGAGGCTTTGACTCTAATACATTTTTAGTCACTTTGTGTGAAATCTCACTTTCTTTTCCTTTTAAATTTTTATTTGGCTCAAGCCTCTGCCTGCCCCATATGGTAAGTGCATGCAAAGTCCCACTGGTGGAAAGTGATTCTTTTTATTTGAGTTGTTTCCCCTGGAAATTTATTGTCGGAACATTTCTTTGGAGTACATGTCATTCCTCTGGGGGTTTAGATGCGGGTGGTGAGCTGTTTAGAGAAATCCTACTTGTGTCCCATCCTGGGCACGGATATTCTCCTGTATATTTAGTCTGGCTTCGAGTACATAGTTGATGCCAAACAAATGCTAATTAATAATAACCTAATAGAAAATGGATTTAGGGCAAACAAATGCAGTGCATAATGACATCCTAGATTTTTCAAATAACATTCATCACGTTTATTTTAGTCTTCTCCAACCCAAGCCAATCTTTCAAGTCAGCTCGGAAGAAAAGAGGAGATTAGGTTTGAGTCTGGGTTTTTTTTTCCCCCCAGAATGTTCCATCCTGTACATGACGGTAGTTCCCGGGTCGAGGCAGAGGTAGCTGTGGGCCGCGAGGATGTATAGGAGGCGGTGAAAAGTTGGTCTGTAAGGATGGCGCCCTTTCTTCCTCAGAGAGGATTCTCGCTGGGATTTAGGACACCCGGCAGGAAATTGTCACTTGAAGTGAAGATAAGGCTTTTATGTAATTAATAGGATGGATGAAGTCACAGACTCCCTGGTGTATAGCCTGGATTGGGGTCAAGACCCGGGTCAATAAGAAGGTGGCGAGTGTGACGTCAATACCTTCTTTCCTCCAGTACCTCGTTTTCATTTCTCGCGGATTCTCACCCTTCCGTGGAGGCCACTGGACCTGGGCATTGCACGTCCTCGACCACACCGGGTTGTAGTGTTTCTTGCTGCCTCTGGACCTGGCCCATCGCTCAGCCACCCAGCCTCCGAGGAACCTGGTCTCCACACACACAATGGAGTAGAATTCAGCCATAAAAGGAAGCAAAGCCCGCCCATAGGAGACAATGTGGATGAACCTGGAGGGGGGACATCACATGAAGTGAACCAAGCCAGACACAGACGGACAAATACTGCATGATTCCACTTAACACGAGGCACACAAAATAGCCCGACACACGCAAACAGAAGGTAGAATGCTGATTTCTCCGGGAAAGTGAGTAGCTGTTTAATGGGTCTAAAGTGTAGGTTATGCAAGATAAGTAAGTTCTAGAGATCTGTTCTCTGCTGTGCCTGTAGCTGGCAACACTGTATCATGCTCTTAAAACTGTGTCACAGGGCATAGATTTCATGTGACATGTTCTTACCACAATAATTAAAAAGAAAAAAAAAGAGGGCAGCCAGGTGGCTCAGTCAGTCAAACATCTGGCTTTTGATTTCCACTCAGGTCATGATCTCACGGTTCGTTAGTTCAAGCCCCACGTTGGGCTCTGTGCTGATTGCAGGGAACCCTGCTTGGGACTCTCTCTCCCTCCCTCTCTCTCTGGCCTTCCCCCACTGTCTTTTTCACGTGTTCTCTTTCTCTCTCAAAATAAATAAATACACATTAAAAAGAAAAGATAAATCTCACCAAGTTGCCAGAACTTCTTATTCACTTGTCTGGAAATGAAAATTGCCGACTTGGTGTCACTGGGAGGATTTCCTGTCATAATGTTTGCTGGATGGCTGGCACGTCACTGGCAATAAGTGAGTCTCAGTTTTATGCCCATCAGAGCAGTGCATGTAGCACAATGGGGAGCGTGGGCTCTGAAGCCAGATTGCTTGCATCTGAATTCTGTCTTTGCCGTTCTTGGGGAGACATTATTTCATCTCTCTGTGCCTCAGTTTCCCCATCAGTTAGACAGGGGCAATGATGGCGTCTAATATACAGAGTTGTCATAAGATTAAGTGAGGCATTGCATGTAAATACTCCATAGATGCCTCATGATTATTACTATTCTTAGTTTCCCGGGGAAATAAATAGTCCCTCTTCATCCTCTCTAGTTCAGTTCTATTATTCTATGATTCTTCCTTCCCAGGTGGGAAAATGGGTCCTCATCGCTAAACTTACTAAAGAAAATGCTGATCTCCCAAAATAGCTATTGAGCAGTAATTTTCAAAATACATAGTAAACCCAAGCTGTACATGAAAGGCTCTTAAAGTAGGTCATTGCCATGGGGCTGCTTAGAGAGGGTGCCGCGGGGGTGATTTATGTCTGGGGGGATTATTAATTAAACAAAAGAGGGTCTATGTTTTTGAAAAATGCTTCTGCCACAAAAGAACCGTGCATGAAGAGGCATAAAGGAATAGCTGTGATTAAAGAGTATATCTTTATCTCTATATATATTCAAAAGATTATGCATTAAACAGATTTTTTCCCTGTATTTAATGCTTTGGGAGTTTTCACAGATCTTTGTGTTGAGTTTGGACTACTTTGGCATACTTGTTGCAAAGGAAATTGTGCACATGATCGCTGCGTCAATAAGGGATCAGTTCTTGTTTCTAAGAAGGAACAGAGAGGGGACACTGGTGTGTGTGTGTGATACACGTGTGCCAGTTTCCCAAATATCTTTCTCTACAGGTGTGTGACCGCTGTATGTTTTTCCACAGAGGCTTTATTCTGGGGAGTCTGATAAGGACAGGGCCTCAGAGGTGTATCTTTCAGTAGGGGAAATTTCTCTCATAGGAATGCTGATGGCAGAATAATCACTTTCGAGGCCCCCACCCACCCTCACATTACTCTTCCCACAGCAGTAGGCTTTTCTGTGTCATTGCATTGTCTTTTTCTCCTGACTTCATGAAGCTCAAACATTGTCCTTCTTAATTTTACCCTTTATTAAAGATAAATATCTCTCTGAATATTTTTCTCACTATAAAAGTAAGGCATAATTCTTGAGGTTCCTTATATAGTTGAGTGTTTAACCCCTTTATCACATACATAGTTTGCAAATACTTTCTCACATCCCATCGGCTGACTTTTCATTCCACTGATGGTTCTTTTGATGTGCAGAATCGCAGATTGATGTAGTTCCACTTGCTTGTTTGTGTTATTGTTGCCTGTGGTAAGTAAAAAAACAAAAACAAACACAAACAAAAAAACACAAAAAGCAAAAAAAAAAAAAAACCCCACCCACAAAAAGCAAACAAAAAACTTGAATGGATATTTCTCCAAAGAAGACATACAGATGGCCAACAGGTAAATGAAAAGATGCCCCACATCACTATTATCAGGAGAAAGCAAATTAAAGCCACAGTGAGACATCACCTTGCACCTGTCAGGATGGCTGTTCTCAAAAAAAAAAAAAAAAAAAAAAAAACCACACAAAACAAAAGACAACAAGCTTTGGCAAGGATGTGGACAAATTGAAACCCTGGCACACCGCTGGTGGGATGCAAAACGTTGCCACTGCCATGGAAAACATTAAAGAGGTTCCTTAAAAAATAAAAGCACAAGTACTGGGGCACCTGGGTGGCTCAGTAGGTTAATCACCCAACTTCGGCTCAGGTCATGATCTCAGGATTCATGAGTTCGAGCCCCATGTCAGGCTCTGTGCTCACATCTCCTAGCCTGGAGTTGACTTCAGATTCTGTGTCTCTGTCTCTCTCTGCCCTCTCCCCTGCTTGTGCTCTGTCCCTTTCTCAAAAATAAATAAACGTTTTTTAAAAAAAAGCAGGGGCGCCTGGGTGGTGCAGTCAGTTGAGCATCTGACTTCAGCTACGGTCATGATCTCATGGTTTGTGGGTTCAAGCCCCACGTCGGGCTCTGTGCTGACAGCTTAGAGCCTGGAGCCTGCTTTGGATTCAGTATCTTCCTCACTCTCTGCCCCTCCCTTGCTTACACTCTGTCTGTCTTTCTCTCTCAAAAATAAATAATAAAAAAAATTTTTTAAAGCGGAAGTACTATGTGATCCAGCAATTCCACGTCTTGATATTCATCAAAACAACTGAAATCAGGATCTCGAAGCGATATTAGCACCTTTATGTTTTTTGCAGTATTATTCACAGCAATCAAGAAGTGGAAGGGACTCAATGTCCTTGGACAGGTGAATAAATACAGAAAACGTGGTAGTTTCATCCAATGGAATGTTATTCAGTCATAAAAAGAAGAAACCTCTTTAGTCTGTAGCAATCTAGAGAAATCTTAAGAATATTAGGTAAGTCCAGCACAGATGGACAAATACTGCCCGATTCCACTTCTAAAACAGTGAAATTGATATAATCAAAGAACAGACTGGTGGCTGCCAGGGGCTGGAGGAAAAGGGGACTGGGAGTTACCAATCAATGAACATAAGGTTTCAGTTATGCAAAATGAGTAGATTCTAGAGATCTGCTGTACACTTGGCCAATAATCAACAGTAGTTTACACTTAGAACTTTGTTGACGGTAGATCTCATGCTAAGTTCTTACCACAACAAAATGTAATTTTTAAAAGCCTAAAAAACAAGGCATAGTTGTAAATATTTAAATAATACAGAGATGTAAAGAAGAATCCCATCTAACAGCACTAAATACTATTAATATTTTGGGGATATAGCCTTCCAGATTGCTTTTGTGCATGGGTACACATGTAACTCACACATACAGAATATTGTAACTTGCCTCAATCGCTTCATAGTACAGTGTTGCTAAATCTTTATGTCAACACATATAGCTCTATTGTTTTGGTTTGAAAAGCTTCACAATATTTTTTTGAATGCCATCATTTATTTACCGCTCTTATAGGTAAACCTCCAGGCTTTTTTCCAATTTTGCATTTATGAACAACCCTCATATGAATATCCATGTACATACATCTTTACATCATTGCATTATTTCCTTAGAATAAAGTCCTGGAAGGCTAATGGCTGGAGTTTAGTTTCGGTTCATATTGGTAAACTGTCCTTCAGAAAGATTGTTTGGGGTCTTATTTCCACAATAGTTGGAGTGCGTCTTTCCCTATATCTGCAACAACGGATAGTATTAGTCTTTGTGCTCTTTGACAACTTGATGCGCATAAAAAAAGGATGTCGATTTTTCAATTTGCCTTTCCTTGGACCTTACCAAGATAAGCATCTTTTTCCTCTGTGCATTGCTCTTCATAGATCTTTTGTGAATTGCCTGTTCATGCTCTTTTCCATGTTTTTACCATAATGTTCATTATAAATTGATTTGAATGATCTCTTTATTAAGAATATTAATCATTTTTATGTCATATATCTTGTAACTATTATCCAAGGTTTTATTTAATATTTTATTTCTGATGACAGAGCCTTGCCCATATGTTTTACATTTTTATGAACAAATTTGTTGATCTTTCCTTTAAGATTTTTTTGGCTTTGATGCCAAGCTAATCGTGGCTGTCCCTACTCCCATAATGATGAAACTAAATGTACATAGGTCCAATATTTCACATATTGGGAAAATATAAATCTTATGGAACGAATCAGAGACTAGGATGCCTGAGGGAGGGGCACGTGGATGGATGTAAAGCAGTGGGCACAAGGTCGAAGATTTTTCTATCACATGTCAACGTTCGTATTTGTCAAAACATCCACCATGGAGTAAACCTTGAACAACCAAGTAGACAAAATGACTTGCCCGGTTGATATTAGCCTTCATCGTTGGCCCCAGACCTGATACCTCTGTGAATGAGAGACTGTAGTGGCACAGATGAAGGCCACATTGGCTTCATAGGATGAACTCCCACTTACTAAGGCTTATCTGCCAGACCTGACTGTCGGTAGCAGGGATGAACGCTGAGCCTCTATTATGTCGCTATTCTTCATGGAGACTAACAGACAACTTGGTGCAGGAGCACTCCCGGATGACCATGTGACCCATCGTATCACATACCACACCATCCAGAATCATAACTATATTGAGCCTCTTTCATCCTAGAAGAGACAGGGTTTGTCCTCATAGGGATAGATATACTAAACGTGAGATAATGTCTGATCGGCAGGCAGGATATTATCTTCCCCATGAAACTAAGGCTTAGAAAGGTTTCATGACTTGCCCAAGGTTGCACATCCAGAATTTTGGAGAACTGCAATGTAAAGACAAATCTTGGGTCTCCACAGCTTTCTTTCTCTAGTCCAGCAGGACCAGTGTAGTTTCCTGCAGAAGACACACTGACTCGGGTCTAGGGGGCTTGGCTTGGCCACCCTATAACCAAAACTGAACCCAGAGCCCCTCATAAATGCTTCCTATGGGGCATGGGAGAAGCTTGAGAAAAGCCTCCATGAAGCTTCATTCAATACAAAGCAGAACAATAAACAAACATTCTCTTTTACTACATCATGTACCGAGAACTTCAATATGGTGTTGGCGGCTTTTTCTTCAACTGCTCCAGGGATTGGTAGATAATATAGAAAAATCTATAGTAGAGTCAGGCTCAGTCTAGCTATTAAGCTTCTCACCTCCTTTTTCAGGACCAATCCTCATCTGAAAAAAGAAGTTGCAATTTCAACAGGACCAAGGTGACATGTGTGAGGCGGAGGTCTGGCTCCAGACCTACTTGCAGTCTCTTCTTCCTAACCTCTGATGCCTATACCTTAGACGTTGTCTCCTATAATGGGCCCCCTTTCTGAATTTGCTTGGGTCATATGTGCTTCATCTTGTGTTAGGCTTGCATTCAACTTGTATAAGCGTACCATTAGTATCACTTTGGGTGGTAAGTGACAGACATCCAGTTGATTCCATAACAAGATTTATCAGCCTATGAGAGTAAACCTTCCACTTGACATAGGGCCAGTTGGAATGGATGCCTTGAATGCTACCAGGACTCCATTTCTTCATCTTTCTTCTATGCTTCTTTCAGCCTATGTGTTTTATCCTTTCAGATTGGCCTCCTCCATTTGGCCTGAATCACAGTTGGTGGTGACCCACACAACCCCCAGCTCATATCTGCATTATTCCCAGTTTTGATGGGAAAACTCTCAAGGACAGTGCTGATTGAGTGCGCTTTGGTTAGGTGTCCACCCCTGGACCGAAGAAAGGTGGTGTGCTATGGGTGGTGGCTTCCTACAACCAGTGGTTGGACTGTGAAAAGCAGTAAGTCGCTCTCCAAAAGAAGGAAGATGATGATGTTGGCATCCCAGAGAAAAGAATATGGAGCCAAGAAAACAATGATACCCACAATGGCGGCCCAGTGACCTGCAATGAGTAAGCCAAATCAACAATGCTATGAGTTCCTACTAAATAATTACGTTTTTTTCCTCTTCTAGGAAACATTCATTTTTGAGCACAATAAAAGATGCCTTTGCTCGCCTTTGTACCTTCCACAATGATTAACACAGGAAGAACGAAAACAGCAGGTGGTAGTTTCCTCTCCTGGGATAATGATATTTTTTCCCAGCCATCAACTCCTTACTGGACATCTTTAGGTGTTTCTTTGGTTGCATTTGCCTTCTCTTGCTCTGCCAAGAAAAAGCACATCAGATTTTTCACATTTAGCCTTTGGTTTCGGAAGCTGCTTAGCACTGCATCACGGGTAAAATTTGGGTTAAAGATAATTGTAAATATGGTATTGATATTAACTGATGTTTTCCCAACATTGCAATAATGCTTGTTTTGTTTGTTGGAGAGTTTATTACTTTTTGATCAATAGAATGTGAGATTTGTGGGAGAAATTAGCATAGTGAATAACAATTAGGCAAAAAATCAATGGCATTCAGACAAATACGGGGCTTGGAAAAGTCCCACAGGCACATGAACCTTTGCACACACACATACTCACACACACACTCTTAAAACTGTAATGCATCTCATTTACAATTCTGAAGCAAGGGGTGGGGGTGGGGGTGTGCATGGCTCCTATGAACAGAAAAGGAATTAGGTCCAGAGAAGCTGTCTGTGGATTTTGTGTTCAGGAAACTCAAGATCTTTGCATTCAGAATAACCCAAAACATCAATATCTACTAATTCTATTTGCACCCTCTTTACTTTTGGCTTAAGAGTCACTGAATGCCTGCTTTTCGCTAGCTCTCTGGGAGTCATGGGTGGAGCAGATAGGCCCATAGTTCTCCCTTAGTTCTTTCCTTCCTTCAACATATTCCATGATGGCCAGAGCAAAAACCTTTCTATTCTTTGTCAAGGAATCATGGTGAAATAAGTTAGGAGAGACCCAAGCACAGGACAGAAATCCTTGAGACTATGGTGGGTCCTCACCCTTAACTTGAACACTTCTAGGGACAGGGAACAAAATTTCTCCCAGTGCCATCCACTGGGAAGAGGCGTAGCTCTGGTGGATACGATATGGCCCCTAGCCCTGCACATTCTTCCACGAGTCCTGGTTGTACCTCTGGAGTCAGAAGGAACAAGAGAGGAAGGAAGGAAGCCATGATTCGTTTATCACCTTGTAAGGTTATAGGTCATTTTATAACTTTTCTTCTTTAGGACAAATGGTCAAGACCAATTGTATATGAGTTTTTGAACACCACTGGGTGCAAGCCACTGGGGCAAGTGCTTCACACGCATGTATTATCTCCCTCACTCACGTAGCAAACCTCTGCAGTAAATAGGTCACTATTTAACAGAGGGAACCTGAGAACTGATCAGTTTAATTAATGTGTCCTAGAAAGCGTTAGAGGCAGAATTCACTGCCAGAAATTCTGATTGCCCAGCCTTGTTGCAAATACTATTCGCTATGAGACTTTTGTCCTTAGTGCAGCAGGTGAAAATACATAAAAGCCTCAAGCACATTTCAATGTATGAATTTGGATTCAAAGTATCCTGCTTTCCTCTGGCTGTTGGACATGGTGTGGACATCCTTAAGGGAGCCACACTGAAGTGTTTCTTCATTCCCTTCCTGCCTGCTTGGTGGGAAAGAGCATAGGGATTTGGAGAATGAGAAGAAGAATTTCTGTTTATTTAACAGATTTATTTTTCTTTTAAGCTCAGAGAGATTCATGCTAAGCATTATATCCCTGTGCACCTTGTATGTTGCTGGAGAGACGCTTCACATTTCTGTGAAATTCTTTCATTGGATGTAGGACTCTGCTGAAATGTAGAAGCCTACCTGGGAAGGCGAAGCTTCTGAAACAGGAGCCACATTCCAAGTATCCATCCTTTTTGGGAGGAGGGTATTTCCAAGCTTCCTTAAGGAACACAACATATTGACTCTGAGCTCTTTGAAGGTAGAGGCTATGTCTTCTTCTTGTCTCCTGCACCTCCGGCAAATATAAAATATAGTTCAGGGAAGTTACTAAACATATATTTGTTGGATTAAATACAATGATTGGCATACAATACAGTTCTCAGCTCTTAGAGTTGTTGGTGCATCTAAGAAGTATTCCCTTGGAACATTGCTAAAGTGTATTCACAGCATTGCTCAGTCTCCCTGTGGGCTCTGATATCTGTATATCATGGTATTTGAAGATTCCAGGGGGTTCATTGCCTTGTCTGAGAATCCTCACTATATATCATCCTATCTGATAATTCCTTATGGAATATCTCTGTAGCTGAGAATTTCCTTCCCCTGCATGCCTGTTCAGAAATCAATGTGTAGAATAATGGTCCTGCTTGGCTCTGAATTGGGCTGGTTAATAACCATTGCCAGGGAAATCAATCAAATCTATGATATCTTATTACTTACACTAATTTAATCACAGGGAACAGATCACTGTTCCAGTTCAAAGGGCAAAGTGTGTGTGTGTGTGTGTGTGTGAGAGAGAGAGAGAGAGAGAGAGAGAGAGAGAGAGAGAGGAGAGAGAGAGAGAAAGACCTTTTAAGCAAAGAAGGTAGTGAACCCTAGAGGAAATGACCTATTACTATAAATCTCTATGCTGCATTATAATAGGCAATATCCAGCTGAACTTTAATTTATACCTAAAAGCATGCCACTTTTATTCCAATTTCATTCTGAAAATATTCTGTGTTTTGTATAATCTTTGAGATCAGAGAAGGCAACTGCTAATCCCCTAATGATACAAATTAACTGAGCATGATCTTTAGTAAAATTGCTCACATGTGATGACTGCAGCCACCCAGCTAGCTCAGTCCCTAGCAGCTGGTTGGATTACAGATGGACAGGACAGAGTCTGTGGATGTGGGGAATCAAAGATACTTCCATCTCTTCATGTACATCACTTAGTCTGTGTCAACCTCTTCCCCTCCCATCCATCTTAGAGCTGGGAAGTGGCACCTTTCTATTGGCCCAGATCTCAGATGTCCTGACCTCCATGAAGCCTTTTCTAAGGACCCCGGTCAAGTGAGAGCTTCCTTTTCCCACCTTTTCCCCACTCCTTTTGTGTCTCTGGAGCGAGCACTAATGATCTGATCTACTCTCTGTCTTTTTCTATTGGGTAATGCCCCTCTCTCATTTCATGGGTGTTATGATGGGGTTTATAATCAAGAACCATACTCCTCTGCCCCAGGCTGGCCAACAGAGGATCCCTCCTTCCCCTGCACAGAGAGGTGGGTGCAGGCTGAGCCTGTTTCTCAAGCAGCTCAAGAAGAATTATCCTTTGGTGATCTTGTGGACTTCAGGAGAGGAAACACTCTGGAAACTGCAAACAGGATGGTTTCCATCCTCCCTGGCTTCCTTCTCTTTTGTATAGCCCTGCCTTAGCCTTTGCTTCTGCTTCATGAAGTTTCCTATTCTCTGATCACTGGATTAATGCAGAGATGACAAATTTTATCTCACGTCCCCAGCCTGATTGATTGGCAGTGGCTGTGGCAGGCTGTGTTAAGAACCTCAAGTCATACCTAGGGTCAGCAAGAAAAGAGATCTGTGATCAATTAGTTATGTCTGGCACGGGGTCAGGTATGCTGTAAACAAGCCAGGTGTTTACCATCCTTTATCCCTTGAAGCCTCTTGTTTCTTCTCAGTGATTTGGTGTGAGTCCTGGATTTAGGCAGCATCCTGTTTTTATCGTGTGTCACATTTGTCACAGCAGCCACTTCATGAACCAGGCCAACCTGAGTTTTGCCCTTCAGATTTTGTCATTCATTCTTTGGATCCTCAAAGGCTGAAGTCAATTAGCAGGAGAAATGATGTTAAAGAGTATAAATCCAAGTGGGACAGGAACATAAAAAACGAGAAGAGAGAACAACGAAAGCCATTCTGACAAATTTAGGGAGTGTGCAGCAGAGACTGGGAAGCTCGGGGTTGTATGCTCAGCAGTGCATGAAGCAAATTCAGTTAAATTAGCTTTCCAATTCAGACTTTAATGGATTGATTTGTGGCATCAAGACCCTTTGGGGATTTTGTATGTAAAAATGTGGCCACAGGCCATGGATGCTTTCTTTGCTCCCGGTGCCTGGTCCATAGTATATGCTCAATAACATTGTATTGAATGAGGGAAATCATAAATTAACATATTAATGTATAATCTTCCCAGCTCATATCAGAAGTCAAAATTGCTGGATATTTGGAATATTGTCTGAACTGAAGCAGGAACATCTAGAAAACACATTCTGTTTTCTTTTTTTTTTTTTTTTTTAAGGTTTTTATTTATTTCTAGGAGAGAGAGAGAGAGAGATAGCGTGAGCAGGGGAGGGTCAGAGAGAGAGGGAGTCACAGACTGAAACAGGCTCCAGGCTCTGAGCTGGCAGTCAGCACAGAGCCCGATGCGGGGCCCGAACCCACGAACCGCGAGATCATGACCTAAGCGAAAGTCGGACGCTTAACCGACTAAGCCACCCAGGCGCCCCTAGCACATTCTGTTTTCAAGAGACAATTAGGAGCCATAGTTCATCGGATTTGGTGGTGGACAGGATGCTAGGAAGATGGAAGAGAAAAAGGAGAAGAAACCTTTAGATCTCTATGACTGAATGAACTGGCTGAGTGGTGCCAGAGTTAGCCAAGAGGCTTGTCTGAAGGACCTGGGTGGATCTCAGCAAACGGACTTCTCATACTCCATTTTTTATTGGCTCATTATTTATCTGACTTCCTCCCAACCCAGGAAGTGCACTGAGGGAAGCATCGTGCCTGTCTTGTTAATTATTGCATCCCCTGAGTCTAGCACAGTGCCAGCATATAGTAGGTCTGCCACAAATACTAAGTGCATGTGTGGATTGGCAATACATATCCATGGATGGTGACAAACTCTTTAGTCCGCACGTAGGATGACACTGAATTTCTATTCACTGTGCCAGGGGAACACGTTATGCAAAAGCAACTTCCAGCCATTTATGACAGAGAGCAGAAGGCAACCCTTGTCTCACACGGGTCAGGACTGCATCTGGTCTACAGGAGGCCTGCCGATCCTCCTGTGGTACTAAAATGCAAGTTTTGCATGAGCTTCAATTACTGAAAGTCTATATGGAGTTTATGAGGCTTAACCCATAGCTGGTTCCTGTTCACAGTCAAAGGCCAATGAATGGTCAATAAAAGCTGCAAACAGTTTTCCATTATTCCTGATGGATTTCTCTGTAAGATGACAGAGTGTAACAATGATCAATAGTGGAACAGCCATTCCTGAAGGCCTTTGTACCAGATATAATATACTGATAGAAAGGAGGGCGGCATGAAGTTTTGTTGGTACACTGGCCTGTGGTTTCGGGCTACACAGGAACATTCTGCAGATTACACTTGAATCCTTCCAACAGGACCTGCCCCAGGGTTGGGACTCAACAACTGTGTGGCTGTGATGATCGTATCAGAAGAGCTAGTTGAAGAGGGACATATCAGTGATCCCAGGAGCCCAGGAGCCCAGGAATTAGATTAGTTATTGGGGGCAAAGTTTCTCACCTGATGTTTTATTAAATTTTAAGATTTGAAATCAGATGAGCTTAAGTGAACAGGCAGAGGTAGGTGGGAAGGAACTGTGACTTACAAAAGGGCCTTAATATTTTTACCTTAGATGCCTCTCAGCAGCACGGAAATGGTTAAACACTCTCACCTTTTGGAAAAGCTCACCCCTTTCCATAACCTCTGTTACGGGTTGAAGTGTGTCTCCCTTCAAATTTATGTGTTTTGCAGAGACACCTGCTCCTTCTCTCCTGTCTTCTCCAAACCTCATTGGCATTAATGCAATTGCTCCAGCCAGAAAGCTAGAGACTTCTCTTTTTTCTTCCTCAGCCCCAAATACATTCATCACCAAATCCCACCACTTTCACTTCTTCAATAGTTTCTCCCTCAAACTTGTCCTGCAGTTTCCTTATTTCAGGATACTTGATCATTTGTTAAAGTGACTTCAATAACCATCTGTCTGCCTCCCCTCCCCCCCACTCCAGCTTTCTTTCCCAGCTCCTCCAGTCTCTGGACTAGAGCCTGATGATCTCTCTAAAATAAAAAAACTTTGATCATGTCCCACCCTGCCCCAATTAAAACCCATCAGTGTCATCTCCTTGCCCTCAGAATGAAATGGGACATCCATTACAAGGCCTTTCTTCATTTGACCCCAACCTACCTGACTCATTTATCTCCAGGTCTTCCTCCTGCCCAGGAGGAAAATGGGCGGAAAAGCCATGTTCAATTTACTGAATGGTGAGGACAACATTTGTTTTCCTGTTCATTACACAGATGCTCCACTCTTCCTGGTGTGGGTCTGGGAGAGTCAGAATTGAAGACCTATGTCAGGACACTGCTAGCGATGTATGAGGGGTGTGAAGAGGTGCACTGATCCAGGAGGCCACCCAACATAATCTGGGGGTACAAATCAGCTAACTTGCTAGTGTCTTTAAGATTTTCTGAAGGCACTAAGGCTTGGATGTCCAGGTTTTATTGCTTATGGGAAGCAAGGAAGTAACAGCCCATTTATAGATAGGAGAGATCTATTCTTTGCTGATGTAGTAAATGTGGCAGGTCACCATTCAGCAAAGTTAGGATCAGTTAGACAGAGGTGTGCAGTCCCAGATCCATGTGAAGATCAGTTGGGAATCTTGACCAATGCTTGTGTGAGAGCTTTGCCCTAGAACGGGATCTGTGTGGGTGAGGCTGGGAATCAGGATTTTTGTTCTTAGGTCATTGTAACCCACAATGTGGGCTGAAAACCACTGATTTCACTCAGTAGAGGACTAGTTAAACACATCAGACATTTCTTTTTTTAATGGAGAAAATCTGACTTGATAGTTAATGGGGCAGTAGAGTTTTGAAAAAACTGATTTGGAGTATTTTTGGAATTAGATATTGTTAGCTGAATAATAACCTTGACTTTGGGATAGCTGGTTTCATTTTGTATATGCCTCAGGAAGGGAAAAACCTGAAAGTGTATCTTACCTTGGTCTAGATACTGGTGTCCATCATTGCCTAGAATATCCAAACCTTGAGAAAGGCAGATGAGCATATGCTGACTAACTGGGAGGGAGGTTATGTACCTATTGAGAGGGTCTCCAAGTATTCTCCAGTATTCTCTCAGGGAATCTTGTCTCTCATGTAAGGCAGACCCAAGGGAATAAGGAAGACAAGCTGGATTTAGGGGTTCGGACTTCAGAAAGCAACCAGAAGGGCAGCCTCAAAAGTTCCTCCCTCTTCTGAATCAAAAGGAGAAATGGTTGATGCTGGGAAATGGTCTTTGCTGTTTGGAGAGCACATTTTGTCACATTCTGACCCAGTGGTTGACTCTTTAAATGGACATTGCCGGTGAAACTGCCTGGGTTTCACCCTGATTTAGTACTCTGGACAGCTGTCAAAGAGGTGGCCCTTCAAGGCTTTGCTGTGGGACAAGGGTGACCCATTCCTCTGTACCTGGACATAGAAGGGGAGCCATATGCAAAAGCTGATCAAAGCAGCACAAATAGGGGCTTTACTTGCTAAAGAGGGAAATAAAATTTCCTGAGCATTTAGAGACCACAAATCAAAAAATAAAGTCTAATGGATCTGAGAGTTTTTTCCTTTTGGTTTCAGATTTATTATTATTATTATTAATCAGTGTGTTGGGAATTGGACTTGTTTCATTATTTTAAATAATCAACTGACCTATAATAAAGAGATATTGCCAAGCAAGTGTTGCTCAATAAAGGAAAGGATTGTATTTCTGTTCAAAACACGAGCTGTGTATCTGTGACCTTGTATATCTGGCTGGGTTATGCCTTTCCAGGCCTATCCGAATGGGTTAGTTCATTCTCCTCATTTGACTAATGAGTATACTGAGACTTGGCAGAAGTTGCCAGAGAGCTATTAAATAATGTGGAAATTGAGCTGCCTTTCCCCTGGAGGCCGCTTTGCAAGGAAGACAAGTGAAGGCAGAATCTTGCTGCTAAGGGGAAACTCCATGAATATGGTTGATGATGGCTCCCTGCAGGATGGAAAAGAGCAGTGGACTGAAGGGCTGCCACTGTCTGCTGTGCCTTCCGTGTTCCTGAGCCCTCAGCTCTGTAGCCAGGTCCTCCCTCTCTTAATGCCTGTCTCTCTGTGTAGATGGAGAGATGGCAGAATGCACATCCATGGAGCATGCAAGAAGTCATGAAGGTGGGGACTAGAGAGTGTCCAGAATGGTGTCAACTAGTGGCCTGAGGGCCTCTGTGTACTTGGATGGAAGCCAGAGAGCCATTCAAAGTGCTCTTCCAGGAAGTCAGACTACCTGGGCTCAGATTTGTTCTGCCCTGTCCCCCTTTTTAAATAGTTTATTGTCAAGTTGGCTTCCATCTAACACCCAGTGCTCATCCCCACAAGTGCCCTCCTCCATGCCCACCACCCCCCTTCCCCTCCCCCTCGCCCCCATCAGCCCTCGGTTTGTTCTTGGCATTCAAGAGTCTCTCATGGTTTGCCTCCCTCCCTCTCCCCCACTATTTCCCCCCTTCTTCTCCCCCCTGGTCCTCTGTTTAGTTCCTCCTAATCCTCCTATACATGCAAACATATGGTATCTGTCCTTCTCTGCTTGACATATTTCGCTCAGTGTAACACCCTCAAGTTCCACCCATGTTGCTACACATGGCCAGATTTCATTCTTTCTCATTGCCATGTAGTATTCCAGTGTATAGATAAACCACATCTTCTTGATCCATTTGTGTAATATTGACTCTCAGTTTCCTCATCTGTATAATGGGGTGATGTTAACAATACTCAACCTTTTAGGGCTATTTTGAGAATGAAATGAAGTATTGGTTGTAAGTGCTTAGAATAGTTCAAGGCGTAGTGTGAGTGCTCAGTATAAGTTAATTATTGTTATAGGTTTTTAGAAAATAAGTAGGGAAATTTGACACTTGTCTTTCTCAGATGGATGGTCATTCCTTCATTCATTAAATAAGTGTTTGCTGAGTAGTTTTTTGTGTTAGGTCTCATTCCAGGTACTCACAAATGAATTACAAATAACCTCTCTTTCAAGGAACTGGGAGGACTAGTTGGTTATGTTCCAAGAAGAGACAATCAAGTAGAACTGCCTGGCAGCCCAAGTACACAGAGACCTCTTGTATTCTGGAAGGGTCAGGTCATGGGCTGAAGCTTCTCTGGGAAGACATACCACTGGATGTAGCCCATGTAAGGTGGTGGGGACAGAAGAACATGACACAGGCCTTTCTCTTTCCTCCAGTTTAGATGTGAGGCTTCTAAAGTCATTGCCTAAAAGCAATAGATTGAACTCAAGCTCTCCATCTCAATCTCAGAAAAGTGGGCAATAGGAAGGACTTGGCTGCCTCCTTTCACGGTCTTCTAGGGCATGCAACAAACAGCCAGTTTCTTCAGGCCTCATAGAAGCTTCCGCTGTTGAGCGGTGCTGATCTTGGGTAATGGTCCTGGATGGAAGGAAACCTCCTCTATAAGGCTTTCTGGTGCCTGGGCCAAGGGCTTTGCATAACAAGCACCTTCTGGGGGCGGGGCTGCTGTGTTCTCAGTCTACTTTAGATTATAATTATTGATAGACTCTTGGTTTGGCAGAACTGGGTTGGATCTTGGAGATAATTTTATTCAGTTCTAACATTTTGCGAAGGAAATCCCTTAAACCCGAGGGCCAAATTCTCCTTCCTTGCTGCCCGGTTCTGTTCCCTTCACAGCAGAAGTCTCATCTCTCCACTGATTGCTCATAGGGACTATGCCAGATCCATCTTCACATGCTTTGTATCCTAAAAACTTTATACCAAATATAAAGTCTGAAATATTTGAACTGCAATAGATTTCATCAATAGCTACCAAACTGTAACACGGAGCATAGTAGGATGTTTTCTTAAGTTATGCAAAACACATTTATTTTTTATGTAAAATTGGAGTCCCTTATAGCAATCCTCACCATCCTCACCATCACCATCATCACCATCCTCACCATCACCACCACCATCATCATCACCATCATCACCATCATCATCATCACCACCAGCAGCATCATCACCATCATCACCATCATCATCACCACCATCATCACCATCATCATCCTCACAATTGGATGAAACTGTGCAAGACTAGTTATTCTCAAAGCGTGGTCCCAGATCAGCAGCATCACCAGTGCCTGGGAACTTGCCAGACATATAAAACCTCAGAGCCCATCTCAAACCTAATAAATTAGAAACTGCTAGAGTCAGACAGCCAGCAATTTGTGTTTTAACAACCCTACCCCATCTGATGTGTGCTAAAGTTTGAGAACCACAGTGCTAGCCGGTGCCAAGGACATTTAATGCATTATCACAATCTTTCCTCAAAATACCCCCCTGTGATAAGTACCACTATCATCTCACTTTGACAAAGCTGAGACGTGATGAGGTTAAGCAACTTGCCCGAGGTCCCTCAGCTTTTAAGGGTTGTGGCTAGAACCCAGTCTGCAGCTACTCGGTTGCACCATATCACAGCTTCCATGAGGTCAGTGCCTGTGTCTCTGCTTATTCTAACCAATTCTCTGAACTAAAAACGGAAAAGTGTAGTAAATTCTTCAGCAATCACCCCCCACCTCGGGCATGGGATTGTGATATATTTTTACTTAGTCTCATCCCTTTTTAGTCCATAACTAGCATGTGGGGCTTGACTTGGAGGCACAGCTCCCAACTCAGCCTCGTCTTCCCTTGATGTAATGCCCGAGGCGGTTTCCTGGGCAGGTCTGCAGCCACTGAGGTCTGTGGTGGCAAGAAGGATGGGGCAGAGGGGGACGAGGCTGAGCCCAGCTGCAAATATTTGCTGAGTAGAGAAAAGGAGATGGGGAAGACAGGCTGCAAGAGGAAGTATTTCTTACTTACTAGTAAGCAGAGGCCACTGGTCTGTGAAACAAGTGTGATGATGTCAATTTAGCTGGTGAGCAAATGGAGACCGAGGGAGGTTATGTGACACACGTGACACCACGAACCGGGCAACAGAGGTCCTGCGATTTGCCTCTAAGTTCTGTGCTTATTCCGCCACAGTGTAGCTTGGAGCCGCTGTGTAGAAACCCAGCAATACCGGCCTGCAAAGAAACAGAGATCCTGTCTTGGGTTCATCCTGACCTTCAGGGGATTGGTGGACTCACTGGATTCTGTGCAAAGCTATAGTGTTACAGTGTGCGTGCCTGTGTTTATTAGATATACATTCGTACACGCATATACATGTGTGTACATGCATATATACAGATACATACATTTATAAATCTGACTACTGGGGTTCTCCAGAGAAACGGAACCAGTAGGAAATCTCTCCCTCTCTTCTATCTGTCTGTCTGTCTGTCTATCTATCTATCTATCTATCTATCTATCTACTCTATCATCTATCTCATGTATTTACCTATCGATCTCTATCTCTATCACATGTCTATCTCTCTATATTATAAGGAACTGGCTCACAGAAGTCCAGTGTTCTGCCCTCAGTGAGGAAGAGATTCCGGAGGGCTGGAATAGTTCCAGTCTGAGCCCCAGGGTCCAATCCCCGGAGAGCTGATGATGTAAGTTCCCGTCTGAGTGCAGGAGAAGACCAGTGTCCCGATGTGAAGATGCGGAGAGGGTGAATTTTCCTTTCCCCTGTCTTTTGTTCTGTTTAGGGCTCCCTCACAATTTAGCTGAGCAATATGCCACAGTCTACCAATGCAAATGTTAATGTCACCCTGCGACACTCTCATGGATATATCCAGAATAATGTTGAACCAAATAGCTGGGCACTCAGTGGCCTACTCAAAATTAACACTCTCTCTCTCTTTATATATATATATATATATATATATATATATATATATATTTATATATTTATATATATATATTTATATATTTATATATATTTATTTATATATATATAAAGATCTATATATTGATCTATATCTATATATATGGCAAGGTTTGAATTTTTGTCTTTCTTGTGTTTATTTTATTTATTTTATATTTTTATAAGTTAATTTTTTAACATTTATTTATTTTTGAGGGGCAGAGAGAGACTGAATATGAGCAGGGGAGGGGCAGAGAGAGAGACACACTATCTGAAGCAGGCTCCAGGCTCTGAGCTGTCAGCACAGAGTCTGATGTGGGGCTGGAACCCACAAACTGTGAGATCATGACCTGAGCTGAAGCCAGCCGCTTAACTGACTGAGCCACCCAGGCACCCCTATAAATTTTTTAATGTTTATTTATTTTTGAGAGAGACAGAGTATGAGCAGGGGAGGGGCAGAGAGAGAGAGACAGAATCTGAAGCAGGCTCCAGGTTCCAAGCTGTCAGCACAGAGCCCAACACGGGGCCCAAACTCAGGAACCATGAGATCATGACCTGAGCAGAAGTCTGAGACTTAACTGACTGATCCACCCAAGCACTCCCACTTGTTTATTTATTAAAACAAATCTCTTCTTTCCTGAGTGTGTGTGTGTGTGTGTGTGTGTGTGTGTGTGTGTGTATTACATATACTGGAGAGAAAGGAAGAGATTGAAAGGAAATAAATAGTTTGCAGTAGAGATTCTGAAGTATACTGCATTTTCCAAAGATGGCGGCACATTTACTCCCATGTACACTCTTCCCCTGAGAGGCTGGGTCTGTGCTCCCTACCCCTTAATCAGGGCAGGGGGGTGGGACAGCTTCAACCAACAGATAATGGGGCAACTGGTGTCATGGGCTGTCCAAGGTTAGGTCATAAAAAGGGTATAGTTCCCCTCCCTTGGGATCCCAGCCACAGCGCCATGAGGAAGCTTAAACTAGCCTGCTTGGAAAGACCCAGGAGAGGGGCTGAGGCCCCCAAGCTGACAACTAGCATCAGACCACCTTCATGTGACAGCTTCCAGCTTTGAGTCTGAGACCCCCGAGACTGTGGAACAGAATCAAACTGCCCTTGCTGTGTCCTCTTTGAGTCCCGACTCCCAGAATCCAAGAGCATAATCAATGCTCATTTTATGTCTGCCCCCTACCTGGACTTACGGAACTGCCTAAGGTTCCCTGAAGCCATTGGTGCCCCAAACCCACATCTAAGCAATAGAGCACCTGGCTGTGAAAAGGGTTCCCAGGCTCACAGTAAAATCAGGTGAAAAAGCAGAGATTATGCAGAAGGCTTTCTTTAAGGTCAATCTACTACATTTTCTGAATGAACCGGCCCTCCCGCCCCATTTCTCTGTTTCTTAAACTAAAATTCATTTTCTTTCTACTTTTTGGTGCTAAAAGCATTCCTCCTTTAATGAAATGATGAGAGTGGCTTGTTCTGTTGTTTCTGCTGCCGCTGTGCTTTGTTGTAAAGCCCTTACCAAGCAAAATAAAAAGTTGGTCGGTAAACGCTATCTTCCGAGTCTTTAAAAAAAAGTACATTCTGATACCTGAAGTAAAAGTCTGGGAACCGCTGACCCACATAATAAAGTCCAAGCCACTTAGCACGACATTAAAAACCTGAAGCTGTGTTAGTTGAATCTTATTCTAATTGCACGAGAATCAGGCCCAACCACCATGCGATTCAACACCATACCCCTCAGGTAAGTTATGGACTTCCAAGAACATCAGAGGCTTGGTGGAGAATTACTTCTTCGGGAAAATGTGTTTTGAGACACAAACTATTGACTTAGGTTAATTTTTTAAAACACAGCCCTCTTCAAAGCTAGGCATTGCTAGTTCGTAAATAATTAACCCAAACCATCCATTCACTCTGACATATGAGGGACGCACAGCCTCGGCTCATGCACCGTGTCATTTGCAGACGCAAGCACACACGGGCACACAGCTACACGTGGCAGCCGGGTAGAGGCGGAACCCCACCGAAGGATCCAGAGTTGAGCCGCTCACCAGCTCCTGTCCAACTGCGCGGTGCTCCATTAATCTCTGCGTATCCACTTTCAGGGGCTCTTTTCCCCAAAGCCCTTGAAATAAATCTGCGGCCTGATATTTGAGAAAGGGCCAGTATGGGCCCTGCTTACATAACTCATCCGTGCCCTTGACATTCCATCCCCCATCCCCCACCCCCACCGGATTTGTTCAGGAACTGCGGCCCCAACCCAGCACCGGGCCGGGACTACTGGCTCAGGCCCTCTGGTGGAGAAAGTATTTGCATTTTCTCCGGACCTGCGACCCCTCGGACTTGCTTCTGCTCATCAGATGCCTGCCGCCTCGCCGGGAGGATAGTTCATTTCAGGTCTCTTGGCCCCCGTCTCGTCCGGTCGCCTGCTGTTTGGCGATTCAAAGAGTGATAAATAAACACAGGATTCATAATCACAGCACGCATGATTAGGAACACTTTCTGAACATTTCAATTCAATTTGCATTTAGGTCTGGTTAACCTGAGGGGCAGGCATGTTAATCTTCACACAATACAGATTGATTACTGGCTTCTCTAATTTTTCTTCCTTCCGATGACAAGCCCCAGCAGCCTGGAATTTGTCAATTTAGGATAGCACCCAAGGAGCGCAACTGACCGACTTTAGGAGAAAAAAAAAATTAACTTGGAATAAATACATTACTTCCGCACGGAGCAGGAACATAAAATTATACCCCAAGGAAAGGCACAGCCTATAACCTACTGCACTCCTGAGATATCTCGGTGCCGCTATTAAATTTATTAATGAGGGTTGGGAGGTCTTAGCGCAAGGCTGGCCCATCAGTTCCACCCAGCCCTATTGTTTAATAGGATCAGTGGACATTTACCAGCACAGATGATTAATTAGAGAGAGGCTTTATCAGTGTAAGGGTTGGGGCTGGGGAAGCAGGTGGAGATGTTTCCCGTTGACCTCATAATCCTTCATCTGTCTTCCTTGTGGTGAGGTTTTATTACTCAAAGCGCACAAGGATCCAATGCTCACCCTTGAAAATGTCTAGGAATGTGGGAGTGTCTCTGCAAAGTCCAAGGAAGATGTGAGGAATTCCACCCAGTCGTGCAGATCTTAGTAACTTTATGATGCACAGCAGATACTTAGAACATGTTTATTAAATGAATGGGCTTTTGGCCCGTTTGAGAGTTGGTCATTTTTCCTTGCCGTTGCTTGAATAAAGGTGGAAGAAGAAATTTTACCACAGGAAGAGGAACCCGAATCATCTCTGTAAGATTGTGTCACGATTCTGTCATCGTTAATCTGGCCCAAGACAACAGATTCTTGGCTGTTCTCGCCATCCAATGGAGCTTGCATCCCTCCTTACCATTTTGATTTTCATGAAATGATGTTTGCACTCCTGGCCGTGACTGTCGGTGGCACTTGGGGTCATCCTCAAAGTGCAACACAGAATAACTTCCTCAAGTTTTTCCCAATGAGGATGATCTAGCGATCATAGGCTCTTAGTTTCTTTTCCAGTCTCTGGAGAGAGTAACATTTAAGAAGTTTTTCTTCCTTCCTCCCTCCCTCCCTCCCTTCCTTCCTTAACATTTATTTAGTTTCTGAGAGACAAAGAGAGACATAGCGTGAGCAGGGGAGGGGCAGAGAGAGAGAGGGAGACACAGATTCCAAAAGAGGCTCCAGGCTCTGAGCCGTCAGCACAGAGTCCGAAGCAGGGTTCCAACTCATGAACCGCGAGATCATGACCTGAGTGGAAGTCGGACATTTAATGGACTGAGCCACCCACGCGCCCCAAGAAGTATTGTTTTCTGGGAGAGTCTGCAATTCACCTCTTTTCCAAATACTCTAAAAACATGTTTCCTTGGAAGACAGTAGGCCAACAGAAAGCTGGGCATCCTGGACGATGGTCTGCTGATTACTTATGGATCTACTTTTAATGAATGGCCTTTTGATGGTCTGTAGCAAGGTTCTGATAAGAAACAGACCTATGAAGCTTATAGTTCTATCCATTTTAATGACGCTGTAAAATGGTGTTTATTATATCATACATTGTCTTCTTTATGAAGGCTCCTGGGAGCAATTTTCATCTGGTCCCCATGAAAGGGTGGATAATTAGCAAAGAGTGGAGCCTTTACCTTTATGAGATACATAAACTTTCATATTTGTTTAGTGTGTGTGTGTGTGCACGTGCGTGCATGCACACTTGCTCCTGTGCTTATTTCCGGAAATTTCTGAGGCATTGTGAAGACAGAATTGTGGGAAAGGCACTCCTATCCAGCCTTTAAGATTTATCTTAAACATATGTCCTTTGAGGAACCTTTCTGGACTGCTCAGAGGTAGTTAAAAGCCCCTGCCTCTGGTCCCCCACATCACTTAATTCTTTGGCTTTGTCGTTTGCAGTGTGTCAGGATTTGTGTGTCTGTGGCCATCACCTCCACCCACCTGAGCTTGTAACAGACCAAGACAAGGCTTTCTTTGTAGCCCCCAGAACCTAGCGTGTATAGCTCGGGACATTGTCACTCAGAAGTTTTACCTATGCCTCTTGATATCCATCTGACCAGTGGACTTTCAGGGGTCTTTTGTCTACGGGCACCTTTATAATAGAGTGTTGGAAAGGAAAAGGATGGGTCTCTTTGGACAGAGGTGAGTTCATCTTTTATCCAAGACCTTGTAAATTCTGTTTCCTGTTTCTGCCACCCAGAATTAAGAAATGTCTTCTCCAGTGGGGTGTGTGTGTGTGTGTGTGTGTGTGCACGCACACCGAAGAGAGAGAGAGAGACAAGAGAGGGAGAGACAGATACACACACACACACACACACACACACACACACGCATGCACACAGAGTTTGAATGATTATTCAAGACATACTCAGAATGAATGGGAAGAGGAAGCAGTCTTTTGACTTATGAGTTTCAGCCGACCCACAAAATTGCTGTGCTTCTGCCTTGTAGAGCAAGGTGCTCTTTTGGATTCTTTTCTTAATAAATCTGTGACTGGACCATTCTCACATTTGGATTTTGGCAAAGGCCTATTGAAGATAAAACTGTACCTCTGAGGTTTGCTTTCTAACCCACAGCTGTTTCAATTATTTTATTTTTATTGTTTTTTGCTGATTTGTTTTTAATTCCATCCTTTCTTCAGCCACTTTCTTTTTCCTTTCTAGGAGCAATAGAAGGATCAGACAGACATGTTCTGAGGTTGCATTTTGGTGATGTTAATAGAAGGTCACCAGGAAGCTGACAGTTGGTGATGGAAGGTGATGATATCCATGTTCCCAGTCCTCTGGACGCTTGCTGCAGCACCACGGAGTGGACCATTAACAACCTGGGAACATGGATGGATGCCCATCAGCTTTCAACAAATCACCAAGAGGCAGTGGCAGGAAGTGGTCATCATGGACTGACCTCATGTTTGGTCTGCTTTGGACTGCTTGAGCCCCAGGTGTTTTAAAAATTAGGAAAAGGGAAAGTGGAAAGCCCCAAGGAGAAAATATTGGATTTTTTGCCAACATATTAAAGGGAGCGCAAGACTTTGAGATGAAAACTTTTATAACAGATATGCTTTTGAGCTTCTAAAAATGAAACAAGTCATTATGGTTACACATTTTGTAATTACTATGAACTAAGTGTTTATGTCCCGCCAGATTCATGCACTGAGGCCCTAATCCCAGTGTGGCTGGATTTGGAGATGGGGTCTTTATAGGAGTAATTATGGTTAAATGAGAGCATAAGTGCGGGGCCTTAATTCCATGAGATTTGTGTCCTGTTAAGAGGAGGCCGGAGAGAGGTTGCTTTCCCTGCATCCAAAGAGGTCAGGTGAGCACACAGGAAGGTAGCGGTGGCCTGCAAGGCAAGAGAAGAGGTAATAAAACCTATTTCACTGGCAACTTGATACAAGGAAGCAAAATGTGTCCAGGCTTGGTAGTCAGAAAGACCAAGGCTTAAGTCCTCTGCACACCATTTGTTTGCTGTGAATTTCAGGTGAGGTTCTTTGCCTCTAAGCTTATGTTCTATCACCTATAAATTATCATGCAATCCTCAATATAAAGGTTAAATGCGATAATACATAAAAATACAAATCTAGATGCAGGACTGACATAATGTACTGTCTAACAGACAATTTGATCATTTGATCATTTATCAAATATCTGCTTGACTGTAGCATTGCCACCTCCCCAGTGCTCACCCCCATCCCAGACATGGTAGCAAGAGGATTTGGAGTGGGAAGTCTGCCTCTGGTTCCCTTCTCCGCACAAACTGGAACCAAAAGGATTTTTAAAAATTTCCTCTGAGTAGTTACCTTACTACCTTAGGGTAACAAGCTTTGTGGTCCAGTGGATTAGCAGAGAAGAGATATTTTATCTTTGAGGGTCTCCCCTAAATAAAAGAAATGACACCATCAAACAGGATAAGAGAAGTTTAGGGAGAGTTTAGGCAAGGGACTAGTTCCAAAAGCATGGATTTAAGGAAATAACACGGGATAACCCAGCTAGCAACGGTGGGTGGCTAGCTAATACCACCTCTAGGTCTAATGGAGAAAGGGGAGGGACCAGTCACCAGAATAACTGAGTGGAGTTGGATAACTGTATGATGACGGGGTTCTGGAAGGGTCTCTGGCTGGTGACTGAGGAACACAGGCCACTTGGGATGCCTTGGCAGTGAGGGAGCTATGTGACAAATAGCCAACCAGTCTCCCCTCCTGTCTTCTGCTCCCTGGCTGCCCTCCAAGTGGCTGAACCGAACCAGAGCCAAGGACAAGGGGACCAGTTGATGGATCCCATAGGGATTGGTCCCCTGGGGTACAGAACAGAGGTAGAGAGTGAACTTGACAGGGTGAATGGAAGCTATCCAAGACAGAAATCTCCCTAACCCTTCTAACCTTCTCAGCAGAGGAGCCACCCTACATCTGATTCCTCTAGGTCTGATTTCTTGAGATATTAAAAGGGTATAGAACATCTGTTGTCTTTCCCAAGCTTACATTTCAAGTTTAATGTCTGTCCTGGCGTGATAAATGTCTACCTTACAGCAGAAGGCAGCAAGGACACATGATTTAAGAGAGGAATTAAAACGAGCAGACTTAATGTTTGAAAAATACTTTCGCCATTACACTGACTCATGCTGTTGGCTCATCCATGGCTGTGAGTCCCCTTGCGCTCTGGGGCCACCTGGATGTCTATACCTCTTAGTCACTGGCAATAAAAATCTATTTCTTTGGGCCTTCCCACCACCCCTTTTTATTTAAACTTCTCAGTTGGAGATACTTGTATATTCACATGCAGGTGCAAGAAATAATTCTGAGAGAGCCCACATACTCTTGACTCAGTTTCCTTATTGATCATATGCTGCAAAACCATACTATGAGATCACAACCAAGATCTTGATGTAAATAGAATTCACTGATCTTCATTCAGATTGCCTCAGTTTTACTCATACTCCTGTGTGTGTGTGTGTGTGTGTGTATGTGTATCTATACAATTGTACTACGCATAGAGGTTTGTGTATCCTCCACTCAGTCAAGATACAGAACAGTGCACTCACCGCAGGAATCTTGCAGCTCATTTATAATTGTATCTATTTCCTTCCTGCTCCCGACCCTACTCATGTCCCATCCTTAACCCTTGGTGATGACCGGTCTGTCCTCATTTTCTCTATAGGCAGACCTTGTTTGATTGCACTTTGCAAATGCTGTGGGTTTTTTTTTTAGTTAGTTTGTTGTTGTTGTTTGTGTTTTACAAATCAAAGGTTTGAGGCAACCGTGTTTTGAGCAAGTCTGTCGGTGTGATTTTTCTAACAGTTTGTGTCTATGTGTCACATTTTGGTAATTCTTGCAATAGTTCAAACTTGGTCATTCCTATTATATTTGTTATGGCGGTCTGTGATCAGAGATTACAACTCGCTGAGAGCTCAGATGATGGCTAGCATTTTTTTAAGCAATAAAGTATTTTTTAATTAAGGTATGCACACTGGGGATTTTTTGGGTATAATGCTATTGTGCACTTAATAGACTAAAATATAGTGTAAACATAACTTATATGTGCACTGGAAAGCCAAAAAATTCATTTGACTCCCTTTACTAGGCTATTTGCCCTATTGTGGTGGTCTGGAATTGAAGCTGCCACACCTCTGAGGTACGCCTATAATTCTGTCATGTGAAGAATGTTATCTCAATGGAATCCTACAGTTTGTAACCATTAGGTTTTTTCTTACTCGGCATGATGCTATGAGAATCAATTCAAACTACTGTGTGTACCAACAATCCATTCCTTTTTACCGCTGAGTAGTAGTCCTTGGTCCAGGTGCAGTGGTTTGTCTCACTAGTTACCCATTAAAGGTCATCTGGTTTGTTTCCAGATTTTAGTGATTGTGATAAAAACTGTTATAGTCATTTGCAGGTGTTTGTGTCCACATGAATTTTCCTTTCTCTGGAATAAATGCTCAAGAGTGCAATTGATGCATTGCACCATTTCCTGTTTAGTTTTATAGGAAACCGCCCTGCCAGTTTCCAGAGGGGCTGTACCATTTTACATTCCCACCTGTGAAGCGGAAGTGAGGCACTTTCTTCCATGCCGGCCAGCATCTGGTCTTAGAACAATTAAAAAACAAAACAAAGCACCTTTTACCC
Organism: Hyaena hyaena; assembly: GCF_003009895.1. Taxonomy (NCBI): domain Eukaryota; kingdom Metazoa; phylum Chordata; class Mammalia; order Carnivora; family Hyaenidae; genus Hyaena; species Hyaena hyaena. The sequence goes on from NW_024080657.1 coordinate 3,195,036, forward strand.
ATTCTGATAGGTGTGTGTTCTCGAAGTTAAGACAGGTACTCTCGGGAGAAGGGTAAAATAAAGTCCTTTCTTTCCTTCCTTTCCAGTCCCTGCAAAGCAGTTCTGGCTTCAGGGCTTCTTAGAAATGCAAATTGAGGGGCATCTGGGTGGGGCAATCTGTTGAGGTCTTACTCTCCATGATCTCAGGGTTTGTGAGTTCGAGCCCCGCCTCCGACTCTGTGCTGATGGTGTGGAGCCTGCTTGAGGTTCTGTCTCTCCTCTCTGCTTCTCCTCTGCTTGTGCTCTCTCTCTCTCTGTCTCAAAATTAAAAAAAAAAAAAACTTAGAAAGTATAAAGTAAAAGAAAGTCCTTTAAAAAATGCAAAATGAGTATCTAATAGTAGGCATTTTAAGAAAGCCTTTCTAAACTATCAAAAGTTGGACTTATATCAGCTTTTGTTGTTGCAGGCGTGCAGAGCTTGTATTTGTGATAAGATTGAGACTAGCTGACTGCAGCTCCTGGTTTTATTACTGTTGTATTGTATAAGCCTTAAGTTTCCTGCACACACACACACTCACATGCACATGCATATGCACATTACACACACACACACACACACACACACACACACATATATATTCTCCTTTGGGAAAAATATGTATATATATTGAAAATAATATATATGTATTTTTTTCAAAGGACATTTTTAAGTGTGTGTCACTCATGCACACACATATACAACCTTATGAAGGCCAACCAAAATTTCTGGGGATGGAAAATGTCCCTCAGACTGAAAGTCTTTAACCTTTGCTCTACAAAATGGTTTGGAGTAAAACTTCCAATGTGACCACCTAGCAGACAGATTATGTCTTTGAATTAAATGCAGTAGTTGTGTGGGTATCTTTGCTTTTTGGATTTGTTTGTTTGTTTTTGCTTTTTTGCTACTAAATCTGTTTAATGTCATACAAGCCACTCTTGGGACACTACTCCAAATCCATGCTGATTAGATACTTTGTTTGTCTGTATATCAGGTGATGTGCAGATACAGGCAGTCATTTACTTATTTGTGAGTTCACATAATTTTGGAATTCCAAGGTACCTGAGCATACTTTTTTTTAATTAAAAATTTTTTGGGGCGCCTGGGTGGCTCAGTTGGTTAAGCGTCTGACTTTGGCTCAGGTCATGATCTCATGGTTTGTGGGTTTGAGCCCTGCATCGGGTTCTGTGCTGACAGCTAGCTCAACTGTCTTCGGATTCTGTGACTCCCTCTCTCTCTGACCCTTCCGTGCTCATGCTGTCTCCATCTCTCTCTCAAAAATAAATAAAACATTAAAAACAATTTTTTCAATGTTCATTTATTTTTGAGGGGGCATAGGGGCAGAGAGAGAGGGAGACACAGAATCTGAAGCAGGCTCCAGGCTCTGAGCTGTCCGCACAGAGCCCAACAAGGGGCTTGAAGTCACAGACTGGGAGATCATGACCTGAGCCAAAGTCGGATGCTTAACCAACTGAACTACCCAGGCCCCCCCTCCCCCGCCCTGAACAGACATTCTTAGAGCTTTCCTCCAGGTGTACCTTTAATCCATAACATCTTGGGGGATTGGCAGTCCATCTTTGCATGATGCACGGCCAATGCAGAAGAACTAGCACCTTGTAAGGTGGTTCAGTTCATTACAAAGCACTTGACTTATCTGAGAGGTTTTCATTATATTAAACAAATCCAATTTCCCTGTTAAGGATTCTTATTGACCCTTTGGAATCCTATAACAGTATCTAATTCCTCTCCTGCTTGATGGTGCTAATTATTTCAATAAAGCTACCAAGAGGTCTTAAGTCTTATGAATCCCCTGCAAAAACAGCCACCCTTCCTGCATGACTTCCAGCTGCTTCCTCTACCCCAAACTCATGCTAGGTGTTAGCAAAGCCTATTTTGAAATGTCTGTCAGAGAATGTTCCAGCATTCTCCGGTCAGCACGGGACATTAGTATCAAAGGAGTAAACAGCCATGGAGCTATAGACACTGCAGATGAAGCCCAAGGTTGAATCTGTTGCTCATCTTCCTCATTACATGAGCATCTCGTAGAGCTTACCACCAGCCTTGGTTCCTGGTTTTCTCGCAGCCATGTTTTCCGGTCCTATCCTTGCACAGCTGCCTTACAGTCATAGGTGTAGTCATTTACATTTCTATCATCTTATTTTGTTGTGTTAGATATGATCCATTCTTCCAACCCACTTACATATTCTTGCCAACTTTCACTCATTTGCTCCACAAATATACACCAAGCACTCATTTTTTTTTGCCAAGTACTGAACATACAGTGGTGGAGATACTTGGATATTAATTCTAGTTATTTACCATATTTACTGCCATTCTGAGCTTTGTGTCACCTGTGAATGTGGTGAGCATAGATGACAGTGACAACATGGCCTTAAGATTATACTCCAGGGATAGAAGAGTGTTTAACCTGAGAATGTCTATGAATCTAACCTAACGTATTAACACATTTAAAAAGAGAAAAGATTTTATAATAAAAATAAATGTAGAGGTGGAATCTTAAAAAGTAATTCACACGTCTCTTCATGGTAAGATTTTTTTTAATAGTTTATTGTCAAGTTGGTTTCCATATAACACCCAGTGCTCATCCCCACAAGTGCCCTTCTCCATGCCCATCACCCCCTTTCCCCTTCCTGCCACCCCCATCAGCCCTCAGTTTGTTCTCGGCATTCAAGATTCTCTCATGGTTTGCCTCTCTCCCTCTCCCCCACTATTTCCTCCCTTCTTCTCCCCCACAGTCCTCTGTTAAGTTCTTCCTAATCCACCTATACATGTAAACATACAGATACCATATCTTCATGGTAAGATTTTTAAAAACCCTCTCAGTTCATCAGGAAAATCATCCTTAGCTTGAAAGAGAGTATCTTCTAAAAGAGGACAGCAAGCATCATAATTAGTGTGACTAACAAAGAAGGATTTTCTTTAGGGTTAGGAGAAAGATCTGGATGCTTGTTCTTACCACTCTGTCCGACGCTGTATTGGAAGGTTTAACTAGCACAATAAAACAATGTAAAGAAATAAAAGATATGAGGATTAAAAGGGAAGAAGCAAAAAGGTTATTATTTTTAAACAAAATGATTGTTCACATAGAAGCTCTGTTTATAACCATTACTACTACTAAGAGAGATAAGTAGTGTTGCCGAACATAAAATCAATGTTTATATAGATCATAAACAATTAGAAAATATAATATAAAATGCATGTTATTTTTAATAGCAAGTGGGAGCTACAGATGACTTCGGAATAGGATGGGCTGTACTTTAGGCGAAAATTGTAACGCTTTACCAAAGGTTATAAAAGAAAACCTTAGAGATGTATTTATGTTCATGGACCTTAAGATCCATAATGTAAAGATGTCAACACCAAAGGACTCCAGGTTGTGGGAAAAATAGAGCACAAGCAGTCTTGGACTTGGATAATGGTTTCGTCCAGCCAAGCACAGCATCATGATTTCAAGACATCAGCTCCTGGGACCTGACATGATAAGATTCTAAGCTGGAATCTATCCACTGAAATGTGGTGGATGAAGGGAACAGAGTTAGCATATAAGATACAGTTCTACTCCCCGTAGAAAAAATGGTAGATCTAAAAAGAATCTCAGGTCATATGGACTGTGTGATTGGATGGAATGAAAAATAAAGGCTATAACACTGTGGATTCACTGTATTTAGTCCAGGTCCTCAGAGGAAACAGATGGCATGCTGAGGAGGGAGATAGTTGGAGAGAGTGTAAGGAACTATATGCAAGAGTGTGATTTGGGTGAAGAAGACCAAACATGATGGACAAGTAGCTGGAGAATAAAAGTAGATGGAAGCATTGTAACCCTGAGGCTGAAGAGACAAGGGGAGTGGGTTGTTAATGGAAATTAGAGCACTCTAGCTAAAAGAGGGTAGCTGTGGTTTTTGGTAAAGGAACATAGCCACAGCTATGCAGTGGCCCATCAGAGACGGATCTGGGAGAATACATCTCATAATCTCACTTCCCTGTCTCTCTTTAGTCATCTGCTGTGCCTTCCCTTCACCAACTTTCACTGGAAGCCAGAGAATAAGACACACCAATGGTGTAGTCCACAGAGGCCAGCGTCCAGAGTACAGAGAAGGGTGGAGAAGGGCAAATCATGGATTTGGAGAAGCAAAGGGAGAATGTGCAGCTCATGTAGCAGCTCTCCACCCTACTTTTATGTTAGTAAGTCTATTTCCGGATTCCATTCAATGGTAAGAACCAATGTTAAGGAATGGATGGTTTTTGTAGATGAATTAGGTGAAGACTAGACCAGAACAGAGCCTTCTGGAAGAGAGTCTCAGTGCCTATCGCTGAACTGGGCTGGGGAAAGCAGGATCTGATCTAAGAATAAGTCCTGTGGTGAATAGAAACAAGGACCCGAGTATTTGGCTTGTTAGTGTAGTTGTGAACTCTGAACAACCAGGTACGATCGTTTGAAATCTCATTTTACTACATAACCAATGTACCCAGGTAACTCCAATTAGTAGGAGTCACTGAATTAGACATGTACTTTACCCTCATTCCACTCTCCTTCCTACTGCTGCTTCACCACTGGGCGAAACAGAGCTTTCTGCATGAATTGGCTTCATTTGGAGCTCAGCTCCATCATTAAACAAATATTTATTGAGTGCCTGCTGTGTGCGAGACACTATGCAGGCACAGTGGGGATCTGGCAATGAATAAGACAGTCCTTGCCCCCTAGACCCTCCAGCTCGGCGAGAGAAAGAAAACAAGTCTGAGAAGCCACGATGTGAGGCTGAGTTTGCTCTCTTCTCTCCACCCTTGTTTCTCCCCCAAGCTGCTTCACTCTGCAGATGACATGACTGCTGTCCATTTTGGTTGTGGTTGAGGTCTTGGATCTCCTGGCAAACTTTACCTTAGAGGGCCAATGGCTCTGTGTCTCAGGGAGCTGCAAGAAAGAGGGGGCTCAAATTACAGCAATGCTGGTGTTTAGCGGGAGACCTTTTCTAACTAAGTCTTGATTTTGCTGAAGATAGAGTTAGGGTCAGGATGGGGGTTTGCTTCCTGGTGTCTCATACTGAGAAGCTTCCTGCCGGGAGAAGTGCCATTAGCACCACCAGGGAACTGTGCAGATTTGTAACGTGTGATCAGTGTAATTCTCTGCACATTAGCCTGAAGACGCGTGGCTTGTGGCATTTAACTCTTATGGTTCCAGACTCATGCAGTGACCTCATTTTGGCTTCAGCTATACCTTCACAGCAACAGAGTCCAGCCAATCACAAAGAAAGTACAAGAAGGGAGAGGGAATTCAGGGGGAAGTGGCCCCTTTCCAGCAAGTTCCGTGCTGTCATCATTTTCTTATGGAAGGCTAATTCTTGGTAGCCTCGAGCGCTGTGGCTATGGTGTGTGGATTCTCCTGTCTTAGAATCCCATGGCTGCGGTAAAGTACCCTGAGCTACTTCTGCTCCCCCTCCCCAGAATTCTCTGGCTTTTCCAGCTGTGGTCACCAGCTGAGGACTCCAGCAGAAAAAAAGTCCCAACTGGCTGCAGGCTCATCCCAACCTGAGTAAGAGAAATGTGTCTGAGTCCGGACGTTGGTCGTTATGGTTTGTTTTTACCATAGTCCTAAACACTAGTGGATCTGGGTTGAGACTGGGTCCCTTAAATAGGCTTCTGAATTCCAAATTGCCCTTATACTTGCCCATCTGGGTCCAGTCCAGGCTCCCCCGAAAATAGCTCTTAGAACAGCCTTAAATGGCATTGGGAAGGAAAATAGGGGCTCTGATTTTAGAGAACAGTTAATCAGATACTACGCATGCTCTCCTCTTCTGAGGACCATAATCTGTACATTCAGTGCTTTTTTTAAAGAGTTCATTTATTTATTTTGAGAGAGAGAGAGAGAGAGAAAGTGTGAGGCAGGAGACGGGCAGGGAGAGACAGATAGAGAGAATCCTAAGCAGGCTCAGTGTGGAACCCAATGTGCGGCTCAATCTCACAAACCGTGAGATCATGACCGGAGCTGAGAGCGAGTCAGACGCTTAACCGACTGAGCCACCCGGGTGCCCTTATATGTTCAAGGCTTTGAGAAGTCTGGTAATTACCAAGAAGAAGGAAAAAAAGCTCATATTCATAAAACTCACATTTTACACATTTGTCTGCTTAAATATTCTCCCCAAACCTCTCCCCCCCAACCCACCACTTTAAGGAAATTGATGATCGGCAAGGGTGTTAGGCACACAGTAAGTACTCAGTAGATGCTGGTTGATGCAGGCTATTGAAGTTGTGCAGTGAACTGTAACGTTTTCCAGAATAGGGACTCCAAAAGCAACTGGCAAGGTTCTGCCCCTCAGCCGGTCCTCATACCTGTCAGTGGCAGCTCTTCAGAGAGAACCCATAAGTGCCAGCACTGGGCATTGTAGCCGCGTACAGCAGTCATGAAGCAAGCTTGAGACAATGCCTTAAGAGGTGATTTCCATGAACATTCCCCAGACCCCAGACCCCTAGATCCCAGAGGCACACATAGGCATCTGCATGTATTTTTCCACTCTGTTTGCTCTTTCGGCCTGGTCTAGGGTCTGGGAATTCCCATCTGGGCTCTGCCGTTAATGGGTTGTATGACCTTAGGGGCAGTTACTTAACCTTGGGGTCCTGTTTCCTGAGCTGTAAAATGAGGGGTTTGCATGGGATGGTCCCGATGGGCCTTCTAGCTCCGTCACTCGGTGAATTTTGCAAGCATGAAATTGTGTGTCCCTTTGCCACACCTCAGTGCTTGTGTCTTTGGAACAAGAGTGTGAGTTTCAGGAAAATGGGGGGTCTGTAGATTGGAGGGTGTGGAGTCACTTTGGCTGGAGTGTCAGTTCATGCCTGCACTTGTATCTTGCCTCACTCTAAAGCTGAGGTCTGCTTATTGTCAAACATCTGGAGAAAGCACGCAGCGAACAGAATGACAAGACCCAAATGAGGAGCTGGTCACAGGGAAACCAGAGCCTCAAGCAGCTGGTATTAAATGAAGAATTGAGAAGCTTCCAGGAAAGTAAAAGAGCAAGGTCTAGGTTGAGTCCTGGCAGTGGCCGCCTAACCTTGGCTGATCTCACCTTCTTTCTTGTTACCCCCTCACTCACTGGTTGTCCTGAGATTGAAGGAGAAGCAAGACAGACAACCTGAGTGACAGCCCTGCTCTGCTGCTCACTCACCATGACCTTGACCTTAAGCTCTTTACCACCTGGTGCCTGTGCTTCCCCTTTTGGGGTTTTGGGAAGATTGAACAGATAGTACAAAGTCAAGTTCCTACCTTGTTGGAAGCGATCACCAGTACTATGTCCACAGCAGTGGATTCACAGCCACCATGTTGGTTACAGTAAACTCTCTGTAAATATTGTGTTCCCCACCAACCTTTATTCTGTTGTAGGCTTTTCCAGCTTCATAATGCATCAGACACCATTGTCTAGTTTTTTGCTTATAATGGAAAGGTTGGCCAGATGCAAAGGGAGGTCTTGACATAAACAGATATATAACCTGACTTCCTAAGCCATTTAAAAGTTTCCTTTATAAGCAAAACCGTATCTTGAGGCAGCTTTGGTTGCGTTTAACATGGTATTTATTTGCTGTGTGTTTTATTCTCAGCTGGTAAACCACGAAGGGGGACGTGAAGTCAAGAGTACTGTGCGTCTGGCTAAGTCCAGGGCACAGAGGTACGAGCCTCCTCGGGGCATGGGCAGAGGGGCCCCCAAATCTGGGATGGAATGGAGGTGGCGTTCTCCACACTCTTCTGCCCCAGCGAGCAGGTGTGCCCAGCCCATGTCTCTCAGCAAAGACCTGCCAAGTGACTATTGACACATTGTGTGGGAATAAAAGCAGTGGGCGAGTAGCTGCTGTTTCTAATGGCAGCGTGGGTAGTGGGGGCGGGCCAGCCCCAGCAGAGTGACAGCAGTGGTACCCAACATTGTCAGTGCACACGCTGACGGCCTCCATTCCCCGTGCCTGCCCACTTTTGTGCACCCTGTCATGGCAGGGTGACAAGCCCAAACACAAGGGGCCTCCCTTTCTTATGCTAATGCTTCGTGATGACAGCTTCACCAGGTGTGACAGCCACCATGGCGCCTCCACCCTCTCCTCTGGGTTTGGCACCCCAGGCCTGGGTGATTCAGGACAGAGCCAGCTGGGGGGCAGACACCCCTTCCGCCACCATGAAGGTGAAGGTCAAGGTGCACAGGCAGGTGACCCTTGCAGGCTGGATCTTGACTTGTTTCCCCTGACAATGTCATGTTGTTGCTGCCCTTCTCTGTCTTCATCTCCTTTCCTCTTGCTGCCTAACCATCCTAACCTCAGCAGTCTTCTTGTTCTCGCCTTATTTCTGGGCTTCCCTGGGTTGTTCCTCTGACCAGTGCTCTTTCATTAGTTGCTTCAGGGCCCCAGTTAATGTCACCTCCTTCTCTGACTGCCCTCTCTTGTATTGCTAGCCCCACATTCTCTCCTCCACATCACTGTTTCCTAGATCAGATCGATTTCAGTCTTTAATTGTCTTGTCTGCTGATGTCTTCCCTTGCTTCTGTGTCTCCTGGACCCAAAGGGAAACTCCATAAAGGCAGGGACCTCGTCCGTCTTTTTCAAAGCTCCATCCTACACTCCAATGCCTGGCACACAGAGTGGCTGCTTGACAAACACAGGTCGAGTGAATCAATGAATGAAGATGTGCACAAAGGAAAATGCTCCCGTATGTAACCACGGTTCACCAATTAATGATTTTCAAATGGGGCGCCATGACCTCAAGAGCACACCCCCTTTTAGAAAAGCCTCAAAGCTTTCCTCTAAGAGCAGGTAAGCTTTTCTGAAATTGATGGGTCCGCGGCCCTCTGCTTCTTTCACTCTTCAAAATAAATCTCATCTGTCGAGTCCTTTAGCTTTGTTCTCTGCCAACATGGGATTCGGGGAGTTACATGTTCAACATTTGGTCCCCCAAGCTACTCCACCCTGAACGCTAGGGGTAAACATTGTTTAAAAATCTTGTTTTCTTTCTGAAAACTTGTAAAGATCACTCTGTATCTTTGAAGTGCTGGGGATTTCACAGGATACCCCGAGTGTATGTCTTTTTGCTTCAGTTCTGCCTCCTGCTCAGCGAACTTTTTCCATCCAAAGACCAGACCCACCTGCACATGCTCCAGTTTGCATGTTTCTTCTATTGTCTGCGTGTTACTTTTTCCTGCTATTTCTTATTCTCCTTTTGGTTCTCCTGCTGATTACTTGTTAAGACCCTTGGATCTATTCTCTACATTGTCTTGTTTCATTCTTGAATCTCCTTTCAAAATTTTAATTCTTATATGTTTATGTTTGCACCAATGTTTCTTCTAAAGTGTCTTTCCAAATACTCATTCAGTCTCTTATTTAGTTTTGAAGTTCTGAAACCATTTCCTCTAAAAAGCCTGACTCTCGCTTCCATGGCATGTCTTTGAGAGAGAATGTTTCTTCCTACTAAACTTGCTTTCCCAGTTTATTTCAGTTCTGGTACCTCATTAGGAGTTAGTACTTCTGGTTATTCAGCTTGGTCCTCTCTCAAATTACTAAGTCTCTTTGAGACTGTTTTCATTTTCATTTTTCCTCAGTTTTAATTTTTCATACAGTAAGCATTGATAGATATCACCCACACAAATATCGGGGTCTTCACTACCTTTAAAAGATCTAAACTCTCCTGAAATCCCCCAAGATACAATGGACTTTGATAGATTCATTTGCTCAAGAAGTATTCCTGAGTGCCTGTGTTGCGTATTGTTTCATTGTGGATTTTGTGGAACTTCAGCAAATGAGGCAAAGCCCTTGCTTTTATGACATTCTAGATGGGTAGACAGATGCTAATAAGTTGCTGACTGAAAATAGAAAATGCTTTCAGGTGCAGTGCAATGAAAGAAACCGAGGTGAGAAGGGAGAGCAAATGTCAGGGGATGTGATTTTAGATATGGGACTGTGAGAGGCTTCCTTGGGAAGGGCATATATGTATATATGTAGAGAGAGAGAGAATTGTTATACCATGTGTTGAATGATGGGATTCACAATGCATAGAATGGTAATGGGAAATCAGAGGAGGGTCATTCAGTTTAACTGGTAGGAAAGCACTAGAAAGTAGGGATTTACACATGAACATGAAAGATGTGGAGGAAAAGGAGAGACGAGTGTTCCTGGTAAAGAAATGAACATCCACAGGGTTGCTGAGTTATGTACATTGCAGGGCATGCAGGGAATTGTGGGAAACTCCATAGTGTTGGAGCATGAACACAGGGGCAACCATATACAAGAGATTGAACCATGTGAAGATGTGTGACCGTGGGGTGGTAGACCCCATGGAAAGAAGCTTGGGAATTTGTTTTGTAAAGCATAAGAAGCAGTTGGAAGCTTTCAGACAAATATCAAGGCAAGGCTTACTTTCAGTAAATTGTGCTAGTGACCATCTTGAGGACAGATTTGAGAGGGAAGGACAGGGCCTGGTCAGGAAGGTCAGTTAGGACACAACTGGGCTGGTCCAGGGGAGGGATGGTGGTGGTCTCCTCTAAGGGCATGGCAACAAAGACAGAAAAGAGGAGGAAGCTTGAGGATGTTGAGGACAGATCAGCAGGGTGCGGTGCCTAATTGGAAGCTGAGATTGAGTGAAAGGGAGAATCAGTGTGAAGCTTAGATTTTGACTCGAACGACTAGGTAAATATTGGTTCCTTCAGCTGATTCAGAGAAGCAGAGGGGAGAAGCTGCACAAGAGGGAGGTTGGGCAGAATGTGATGCCATGGTACATTTGTGGTGCGTTTGGGACACCAGCTGGCACGCACGGGGCATCTGCAGCTCACCACCGAGATCGGTGCTGGAGATAGGGATCTGGGATTCTCAGCAACTCACTGGCTGTGAAAACAATACGAGAGGATGAGGTCATCCAGGCAGCAGCTGGTAGAACCGTGGTGGGTAAACAAAATAGAATAGGGAAAGCATAACATTTCAGAATATTCATGCAATAGAGTAATGTTTAGGAAACAAGTTAAAGAAACTGGAGCTGACGAGATCTTAGTTGGGGAGGTTAGACAGAAAATGGTGTGAGACAGGAAGGATGCAGTTGAGTGGGCAACGCCAGTGAGAGCCAGGGAGGGGAGGGGGCAAGTCATGAGCCCAGGAAAGACCGATGGTGGGAGGTGGCCAGGAAGTGGACAGAGCAAGACGGGATTAGGTTGCTGATCCTTCTGGGAGTCTGTATGTTTCAAAGAAGAGTATCTTCTCCATTCAAATCATGTCAGGCCAGGTGTCCAACAAAGACAAGATTGAAGTCTCCAAAGCTATACCACAGCAGATTTGGTTACTGTTTTTACTTTGGAGACCAACTCAACTATCTCTGTGCCAATCCAGCAACTGAGGTCACAGGGTTAGAGGGCTGCTGGACAATCTGGATCAAACGACAAGGAGCGTTGTCAGCCTTGTAACCCAAATTGTCCTGTGGCTTTATGGTTCCTTGGGAAGCTCCATGGATGGAGACATGCATGTAAATGTCTGATTTTAGTTGGTCTTTTTCCTTCCACTGGAAATTTCACTTGGCCAATGGAAAGCTGTGGAATGTCTAGCGTTCTGTGGAGACAGTCTCTTTTTTGGGCTCGTAATTAGAATGAAGTACTTCTTTGTTACTCAGTAAACTTTTAGTGGCAAAAATAACATTAATATGACAGGTTAGACAAGAGTTTTATTGAAAGATCAGTGACAAGGACTGGCTCCAGAAAGATAAATAATCTTCAATTCACATGACAACCCAATGACAGACGAGGACAGATGGTGACAACCCTCAACCTGGAAATCTGCTCGAATCAATCAATCAATCAATCAATCAATCACCAACTATTTATTGATCTCCTGTTTTGGCTAAGAACACCTTGGAATCAGACGCCAGAATTCAAAACCCAATTTTTTCCGTGTGCCAGTGACTTATCCCTGGGACAATTCCAAAACCTCTCCGAGCTGCAATTTTTCCCTTTGAGTAACGAGTGAAATAATGATATTTAACCCAACAAATTGTTGTAGGGACCAGATGACGGGTGAGGACTCTATAAATGCCAGTAACTGCTGCTGCTGCTGTTGTTGTTGCTGTTGCTGTTGTTGATATGATTGCTGTCACTTCTGGGTGCCCCAACTCATTGCACAGGCTCTCTTTCTTTCCGGAGTGATTTGTTGTGTTTCCCAGAAATGGGTAAGGTGAGTTTCAAAGAAATGCCCCAGGTGGTGCCCTGGATCTCTTAACTTATCCTGGGAACTTAGGGTTTATAGTTTGCTGACCACTTAGAAGAGCACATCTGTCTTTGCCTGTGAGGACCCTATAGGGAGACCGGGGTTGAAGAAGAGAACAATGAGGTGAAGACACTGAGAAAGGCAGCGGAGAGAGAGGGAGAAAGGGAGGGAGGGAGAGAGAGGGAGAATGGGAAAGGAAAAGGGAAGGGAAGAACTTTATTGTGGAAAAAAATAGGTTCTGGGATACGCGTACGTTTGCCTACATTTTTGCTGGGCTTCATTCCTTCACTCTGTAGATGTTTCTAGAATGCCTACCATGTGCCAGGCATTCTTCTAGGTGCTGGAGATACCACAATGACTAGGAGATCTGAAGTCTCAACCTTTATGAGTTGGGACTTCGTTGCATGTGGTGGATGGGAATGGCTGATCTGTCTCTCTCCTTCGTCACTAGCTCTTCTTCTCCCCATATGAGGCTGACAGCCTCTTCCACAGGTGGAATTGACAGGAAGGCTTGGTCGTGCACAATTTGCTCTCCCTTCTAAGGCAGAATGAAGTGCCTGCAAAGGAAACACATTCGAACCACTATGCTTCTTCCCACTTGAAGTGTTACAAGGGCAGCGCCCCATGTTCTTTCTAGTCCTGGGGTTCCGTATTAGGAGACCTTCATGCCTTCACAGGCCAGCCTTCAAGTTCAGAGGCAGTGATTCTGAAAGTGCGGTTGTGGACCAGCCGCATCAACACCACGGGGGCAGTTGTTAGAAATGCCAGTTCTCGGGCCCTACCCCAAGGCCCCCGAATCAGCATGTCTGGGAGTGAGGCCCAGTGATGTGTTTCAACAGTTGTCCAACGTGACTCTGATGAGTGTTCAAGCTTAAAGCCACCGCTCATAGACAGTTTTGCTCTCTGTAAAGCAAAAGGGCTCCAGGGGTGGGGAAGATTTGCAAATCCAATCGGTTTGCTGTCAGTGACCAAGCGCCTAGAACCCCGATGTCAGAAACGTTCACAGTTCTTTTGTCTGCCTCAGGGATTTACAGGTGGGGCTGGCTAAGTCTTTGTCATAGGAATTGGTCTTGTGCTCTGTAGGATGTTGAATAACATCTCGGCCATTACTCCCTAGATGCCAGCAACACTGTACCCCAACAATGACCCACCCCAGCTGCCACAATCGAAGTGTCTGCAGGCGTCACCAGATACCTGCTGGATGCAAACTGTCCCTGGGGGAAGACCACTGGTCCATCAACCTTGGTTGACAGTGTAGCTTAATTGACTCTTCTCATTGACCCCGCAGTAGATGGTCTTCCTTAAAGAATGCCACTCACCTCTTAAATTGTTGGGAGGATTCCGTGTAAACATCTGACAACCCTTAGGACAATGTGTCATCCAGGCTGTCATGTGACAACCTGGTATTATTATTATTATGAGGTATTATTATAATTATTTCAGTTATGATAAGTGAATTATATATAGATCATGAAAGGTCTGTATTAAAGTTAGAAATGTTAATACTGTTATTATTCTGATTATTGTTAGTCTCCTGCCCTTACTAAATGCCTATGGAAGTTAGTTGTTAATTTACTATTATTCTATCAATCTCATGTAACACCTGTGGGCGCCTTTATTTCATCCATGGCCCTCCCCATGAGGGGGAAGGATCATCAAGGCCTTTATTCCGACTGTTTTTGCCTTTTACCATCTATTCTTTCCACTTAAAAGAGGTACCACATGCGTCTTTAGCCCCCTCATCTACTTTCCCCAATCTCTCGAGGAAGAGCCTGGACACATTTGCACAGCGGCTTTTCTTAGCCTCCCAAACCTTGAAACTTGTTCAACACAACCTGCTTTGAAAAACAACCAGTTCTTTCCTCACCGCCCCCCCCCCCCCCATCTCACTGTTTTTAACGAGAATATTTTGCAATTGTCTTTTACAAGTCCCGTCCCCTCTGGCAGTTCCCCCCCCCCCCCCCCCCCCCCATCTTATGAATGTTTTGATCCACACACAGACAGAGAGAGACCCTTTTAAAACCAACTCCCCCAGTGCTCCCGGATTGACAGCTGCTGCCCTCATCCTTAACTCGGAAACAGCAAACATCTGAAGGGAGTAGGGGGTGTGTGTACACCATCCGGGTGTTCCGTGGATGCCTTGCCACGCATTAGAAATTACGCAACATCTGGATGACAACCCATGAGTTTGGCTTGCCGTTGGGCTGCTTGGGTATTGTGTAGACACGGGCTTTATCTTAACATGGTCATAATTTATGAGTTTGGAATTTTAAATTCAATCCAAACCCTTTGGAGCCCGAATCCATTCACCCTTGGCAAAACGTGAGTATGTGTTTTTAAAGCAATAGGACTTGGAAAGTTTATTAAAAAGTCTCAAAAGGCATTTGGACATCAAATAACTCTCAAAACCCAATGTTTTTGTGATTTAAATGAATCAGAAACATATGGATTAAATTTCCTTTAAATTGCT